>NC_046313.1:76318458-76950244 GCF_009819535.1 Lacerta agilis | reverse complement strand
TAGATTAGCTTCAATGTTAGTTGAAGGGCAGTGTATAAAATTGTGCGCATTGAAATATATTAACATGGAAAAGAAAAATAGCCAGTTTTCTTTCTCTGTGAATTTTAGCAATCTGCAGTGCTTCTAACAGGCCTTCCATCAGCATCCAGAATGTAGAGGCAAATGTCAAGACCTCGAACCCTCCAAATCTCCCTATTTTCCAGGAACAGTCCTGAAGCCGCCCCAGTTTCTGATTTGATCCTGGAATGTCCCACTTTTCTTTAGGACATACCTATTTTCATCAGAGAAATGTTGGAGGGTATGGAGTTATGTGACCCCCCCCCCAAAGGCAAGGAGATAAGTAACTATACAACCTTTAGAAGACATCTGAAGGCAGCTCTGTATAGGGAAGTTTTTTTTTTTAAAAAAAAAGTTTAATATTTTAATAAATGTTGGAAGCTGCCCAGAGTGGCTGGGGGCACCCTATTCAGATGGGTGGGGTATTATTATTATTATTATTATTAATAATAATAATAATAATAAATAGTACGGCCCTATATTCACTGGAGAAATGTTGGAGGGTCTGACTTGCCATGGCTAATGCTGACTTCCTTTTAGAAAAACACTACAATAAAGGGAAGTTATGGGCCAGCTGGATGCAGCTGCCATTATCATCAATCTATCTGGGCCCTGCTGGTTTTTGGAGTCAGCTTCCAGAGGCATTGTGGGTAATGTAGATGGGAACCCTCTGGCCCTCCAGATCTTGTTGGAATCCCAAGTCCCATCAGTCTCAGCCAGCATGACCAATGGTGAGGGATGCTGGGAGCTGGAGTCCAGCATCCTTGGAAGGGCGTCTATGCTGTAGATAGGGGTGGTGGTGTGTGCCTTGCCCATTTACTTTTCTTTACAGCACCAAGCTAGGAGAAGACCACACAGTCATCACTGCTCATCCGTCCTGTTGTCTGGCACACTCACACCCACACACCTCTTTCTCTTTCTCCTTTGGAAAGCTTGGGATGTGTGTGACTGGAGAGGGCAACTTTCCCAGGGCCTAACAAACTTGGCATCCTCCGTCCAGAATTGTAAAGAAATAAACTGAAATCAGGTTCAGGCCTGCCACTAGGAAGAGTGAAGCAGCTGATCTGGGGTGTCATGAAAGGGCTGCAGATTGCCTGTTACTTATTATTGTAAGTTTCTTGCCAGGTTGTGATGCTTGTAGGTTTTTTGGTTGGTTGGTTGATTGTGTTGGTTTTAGGTGCCAAAATAATGTTGCCAGCCAGCAAACTGCATTGGGCTAGGCCTGAGCCTGGAATTAAATATTTAGGGTGGATTTGGACACAAGCCTACTATTTTAACATGCCTTTCTCTAGGATTGCCTTAGCAAGGAAGAGCAGGTAGTAAATATTTTAAATAAATAAATTTCCAAGAAATAATAATCACAGGTGCTTATCTCTGCATGCTACAGTATATATTGCAGGAGCAGGGTACCAATAAGGTTTGGAGAATGTCCAATGGGTACCACTGTTACCTCAGAATATGTTCAGGCTGGGGTGATTTTTATATGTACATTTGTGTGAGCCAGTGTGGTTAGAGGGTTAGACTAGGACCTGAGAGACTGGGGTTCAAATCTCCACTTTGGCCATGAGGCTCACTGGTTGACCTTGGGCCAGTCACTGCCTCTCACCTTATTATTAGATCACAGGCTTGTTGTGGAGATTAAATGGGGGGAGGGACCACGTATGCCTCCTTGAGCTCCTAGGATAAATAAATAAATAAAATAACATACCCAGGAATAAGTTCCACTGAGCATAGCAATACTTTTTTTCTGAATAAGCATAATAAAGGATTGCATATACATCCCCACATGATATGGATTAACACAGAGAACAGAGGGAGGACAGAGCTTTAGTTTAGTAAGTACCTGTTCATGTTATATTATTTCATTTTTATCTCATGCACAAGAGGAGCGACGCAGCGGCATTTGCGATACCCTGAGCACATTTCAGACCACAAGTGTTGTCAAAACCAACACTCTTTTGCACAATTACTAAAAAAAGAAGCCAGTCTGTGAAGGAAGAAATAAGAGGATACACATAAACTAGATTAATTGGCTCAACGCCTACCACACTGAAGGGCTTGAGACAATCGGATTTTCTTCCAGATAATCCTTCGTTAGATCATTAGAGCTTAAATGGAAACCTCATGTGTTCATAAGATGGACTCTCCCTTTATGCTAACGCTCTGAACCCTGAGAAGCTGCTGTAACACAGAGAGCACAGTCTGCAGCTTTCACAAGCGGAGAGAATTTGCTGGCACGGTCCTCAATTATGTCATTTTGCCAGTGACAAATTATTGCTGACAAATTATTGCTTCCTGAATAAACCGAGAAGAATGAGGGAAGGGGTTTGGTCAGATCCGTTCATCTGGCCGCAGTTCAAGTCAGCAAACAGTGGAGAAAAGAAGCTTGCTCTTTCCTATGCAGCCCCACTCTCCCGACCCCATCATCACGGTTCATATGCCAGACATGGTTCATATGACAGCTAGGCTGTATTTAGACAAGACAGCACAAACAAATACAGCATGGTAAGAAGGCAAATACTGCATCAATCCAAAGTCAGGGGTGGGGTGAGAAATCTCATTGTTTATTTACTGCCCACTTTCTTCTGAGGAGCTGAAGGCAGCACACAAGGTCCTCCACCCACCGCTTCCTATCCTCGTAACAATCTTGTGTGATTTATCCAAGGTCACATGCACTGTGAGCTTTGCAGTGAATGGAGCTTTGAACCTGCTTCTCGTCAGTCCTAGGACACTTTCACAACATGCATTCTGGTCAGTGGCATAGGAAGGCAGGGGCGATGGGGGCGGTGCGCCCGGGTTCCAGCCTGGAGGGGGTGACACTCGGCGTGTCCTCCGCCCCGCCCCGTGACTCCCAAGCCAAGCCCCACAGCCTGGCACCCCATCCATACAGCCCATACAGACTGTACATGTGCGGCAGCCCTGGATGGAGTGCACATGCGCAGAATATTGCACATGCGCACTCCGTCTGGGCCTGTGCTGCTGCTCCCGTGGCAACCTTGTGAGCCGCCAAGCGCAAGCGGTGGCTTGTGGGGCTGCCCCGTCCATGCTGCTTTTTGCACACAGCGGCCTTGCGAGTTTCCACTCGCTCGGCAGCTCGCAAGGTCGCCGTAGGAGCAGCAGCGCAGGCCCGGACGGAGTGCGCATGTGCGGCTTTTCCGCGCATGTGCAGTCCGTACTGACGTGCGTCAGGATGTGTGCACATGTGGAGCAACGCCCCGCCCCCAGGGGGTACCTCCGCATTTGTCGCCCCGGGCAGCCAAGCGGCTTGCTCCGCCGCTGATTCTGGTGCCACTTTAAACAGTCCTGGCTTCCCCCAAATAATTATGGGAGCGGTAGTTTGCTATAGGCCCTGAGACTTGTTAGGAAACCCCTATTCCCCTCACAGACCTACAGTTCCCAGAGTTTCCCGTGAAGAGGAACTGGCTGTTAAACCACTCTGGAAATTGTAACCGTGGGAAGGAAATAGGGGTCTTCTGACACCTCTCAGCACCCATAGCGAACTATAGCTCCTTCAGTGGGAGTGGGGGCAATTTGATCCTGATGCCTCGCAGGGCCGGGGCCAATGCAGCTTGTTCTTCCCTCCACATACTGGGCACTGGCAGCAGAGGGAATCAGGCCCAGGCAAACCCCACTCTCAATATACCGTCGAGTGAGAAGGCGCCATTGTGCTCTGGCCTTCAAACCAGTCCTGGGTGATGTATCAGTACATTGCACAGGCCTAAGAGTGAACCAGTTGAAATCCATGAGCCTTAAGCACAAGTGGTAACCTATGAGAGGTTTTAAAAACCCACTTACAGTTCCAGAATCAGGACTGTGTGGTTGTGTGCTTGAGTATTTTCACGTGCTCATACCTGTGAATGGGACTCCCGGTCTGAATGAAAGCCGTCAATTTTGTGCAAACCCCCCCCCCCCCCGCTTTTTATACTGCTGCATTTTGAACTTGGGACTTTCTACTTCAAGTACAAGTTAGTGCCAGAAGCTACCATTTAATTATTAGACTAGGGATAGCTGAGAACTGCGACACCTTCCAGCGAAAGCTGCCAACAGTCCTTTGCATCGCCCTGTTATTAAGATTAATAATTCATTAAATAGCAAGGAATGAAATGGAACTAGGCAACAATTCATCTCACCATTTATTTAACTAATCTGGCCTTGTTGGTTTGAGCAGAGAAGGGGGGCAGGAAGCCTTATTAAAAACCAACGCGTTGCCATCGTCCTTTTTATTTTATTTTATTTTTTAAAAAAGACAACCGGTTTAAAATCAATAACCTTTAGCACAGCTTAATTCGCTCGTGACACAATACTTGGCAAATGTTGCTGCTGAGGGAAGCAATGGCAGCCCTGAGGCAGCAAAAGCAACATTTCAGCCTTTTTGCTTCAGAGAAGGAAAATGGGGGCAAGCATTGCTTTTTTATTTTTTATTTTTTACCAAACCTAATGTCTGTATTACACATTACATGTAAGGACATGTAACGAAACAGCCAATGTAGATTGGGAAAGGCTGTGCCTACTGGAGACAATCAAAAAGTGAGTGGCGGAGGGCATGGCCTTGTCTTCAATCAACATTTTGCCACTCCAAATCTCTCTTTCCCTCCCCCCCTCAAACACACACAGTGTACTGTTGTCTTCTGTTATATTCTTAAAGTATGCAGAATTATTTCACATGCATTTAACATCCCAGGGGGAAACTGCTGGTAAGATTTCTCACTCAATTCTCATTCCACACACCACTCTCCCTTCATGGCTCTTGTATCTTGTGAGAACAAGAAACCGCGGGGAAGTGAAGATCCAGGAGGCCTGATGTGCTACAATCTGTTGGGTGGGGTGGGGGAAATGTCCTGTTTTGCCACCTGAGGCAAAATAGGGAAATGCCACTACCCTGTCCCGCCCCCTGTGAAGCCTACCTTACCTGGGTTGTGCAGCAGCACCTGCAAAGTAGCGGCGGCAGTGGGTTCTGGTGAGATCTCATGAGATTTCTGCAAGATCTCACAAGAAACTGGCATTGCTTCTCTACCGGTGGCAGAGGCAGCTGAGCAGGTGGGAAGTCCATTGCATGAGCAGAATGGCAGAACTGGATACAACCTTAGGTATTGTTAAACAAACAAACAAACAAACAACTGACAAGGGACCCAAAGATGTTCTTTTTCTTTCTGCATCTCTCTTCTGCAAGGAACTCTGCACATGCTCTGGAACCCAAGATTCTACCCAAGCAGCTAACAATGTAGCAAGCTAGGCTAGACTGGTTTTATTTGCAAACCCAAGTGTGTGAAAGGAATGGTTGCCTTTCCTTTGCCCTCTTTCCCCTAATAAAATTATTTATGTTTTGACATTTCGCTTCTTTGGTTTTCAAAGGCAATTTCCCGGGATTTCTCGCTAAAAACTTTACCCATGTACTGACTGCATGGTCGTTAATGCTATCCCTTGAGATGTGAGGAGGAATGTTTTACAAGGTTTTATAAGTTCTGTGTCCACTGGGTTTTGGAAACAAAAAACCCAAAGCTTCTTTCTCTTGTTTATTCCATTAGTGCTGGGTTGCAGGAAAGGGGCCCTGGGAAATAGGGCTTGGACATAGGAGCCAACTCCCAATAAAATATTTGAGGGGGCAAGCCCAGAGGTAGCCATTTTGCCCTCAAAAGTCACCCACGATGCCCCATTCCCATGTAACCAGTGATGGAAAGCACAGATCATATGGCCTGAGAAGGAAGGAATAGGGACCAAATTTAACTGCTGTTTCCTTTGATCCTTGTTCTAATTCTTTACAACCGAAGCTAAATTTAGAATTATGTTTTTACCAGAGCTGCCTTGGTTGGCTGCAATCCAGGGAGGCATGTATGTTCCATCTGCATAAGTAACGGGAGTTTTTTTCTCTCTCTGAAAGTTTCCCCCGCATTTGCCTCCCAGGAACAACACCCAACAGTTGTTGTTGGTTTTTTTAACTCCCCCAAACTTAAAGCGAAGATGGCTCTTCGCAACTCTCACACTTTATCTCCAAGCTGCTTTTTAAAACATATCGTGGGCTGGAGTTTCTTTTATTAGTTCAGATGCTTAAAAGAAAGAGAACTTTTTCTTTTACCTTTTTTTTTTGCAATATACAACCCAAAATCTCTCTTGCAGCCAGCACAGACATGTATTTATTATTGAAATGAATCCAAATTATTGAAATGAGTCCAAATAGAAGGAAGCCTCATTTGGGTGGTTCTGGGGGAGGCAGCTGCTCCGAGCAGAGGTGTTTGGTGGAGCAGCAGATGGTGTGCATATGATCTTTTAGACTGCAGCCTTTAGCTATATGCGGAATGAGGGCTTCTCTTTCATCTCTCGCATTCATATCCTTCCCTTCCTCCTCTGGTGTACACAGAGTTCCCTCATTTTGCCTTCCCAATTAACGCAGGAGGCCGCTTTAGCCAAAGGCCACCCACTGAGGTTTGTGCCTGTGAGAAGCAGTGGTTTCAGCCACATTCAAGGCTGGCAGTCTGGTCACCGTGTCCCACACAGTGGCTGTCTTCAACGGTCAGGTGACTTCGGCTGACTGGAATGCTGGTTTTCAAAGGGTTTCCTAATTCTCAGGCCCTCAGTGTCATAGGCCAGCGACTTTAATAGTCCGTAAAAAGGAGAATACATCTCGCCTACTGCAATCATGTGTTTTAAAAGAACCACTTCATTCCACCTTGGCAAATGCCATTTTGCCAGCAGCAAATACCTCTAGCGTGAACTTCTAAATTATCCCTCTCATTATTAGAAGCTGATCAAAGGACTATGTGAACTCCTGCACCGTGCTCAAGCTATTTATTTCCTCTTATTTATTAAAAAGGATTTATCACCCGTTCTCCATCATGTAAACGATAACAGGGCGAGGTCCATTAAAACGAACAGAACTTATTCACAGTTCAGACAACAGTGCATAGAAAAACTGACCAGAGAAAACAAATCAAATGCAGGCCTCGACCACAAGTCTGGGTGTAACGATGTTTCTTTGGCTAGTTTAGCAAAGGTTCACCAACTGTTTGTTGGAGGGAAGGGCACTCCAAGGACAGGGGACTAGTACAAGCCCTCTCCCAGATTGCCACATGACGGATATTATTAAGCTGCAAAACAACCCAGGAGGCCATATCTTTAGCAGGTTATGGCTACACTTTGTGTGTGTGGGGTTTTTGTTTGTTTGTTTGTTTTTGCCTATAAAACCACTTGGAAAAGGAAGCTTAACAAATAAAGAACATGAAAAGCCCTGGCCTTTGATGCATCAAATAGATGTTTTCAGGACCTGTCCTATTTCTATGATTGTAATGTGTTCTAAATTGTTTTAGGATTTTAAATTTTAAATTGTTGTAACCTGCCCTGGGACCTTAGGGTGAAGGGTAGGTAAAATAATAATAATAATAATAATAATAATAATAATAATAATAAGAAGAAGAAGAAGAAGAAGAAGAAGAAGAAGAAGAAGAAGAAGAAAGTAAGTTCTATCATTAATAATAACCACAATGATAACAATATACTAGGTTGTATCCAGCTAAGTTATTGCATGTGCCACCACAACCCTCCAGTATTGTTAAACCCCATCAAAGCTCCAAAGTAGAGGTATAAATAAGGAATCATGGTGGGAATGTTGCTAAACTAAAACAGGAGAATGTGTGCATGACAAGAGTAAAACCCTCTGACTTTTGTATGGCTAGAATGCACAGAGTGGAATAGGGCTTCTCCGGACAGCCAATATATTGCACATTCATCCTGATTTTGTTGTCCCAAAGCCGATGCAGAGCTTAGATTAAATCCATTGTTTCTTGAACATTCCTTCTGATATGTTACCAGGGAGATTATTTGACTATGAATATTCATCCTGATTTGTTTGTGGGGTGTTTATGTATTTCTGTCAAGCATTTGTTCATTCTACACTTTCCAGAGCATTTCCCCATCACTTTCCTAACTGCAAAAAGTCTTTCTTTTTCTAAAACATGGTTTGTTGCACTAGGGTGTTGCACTAGGGTGACAAAGCACTTTAATCCACTTTAAATGCAGGAAACTATATTTGCCAGCATGTGCTTGAATCCCTTCCACAAAGTCCTGATGATTTGGAGGTGGCCATAGTTTCTGAAGAACTATGCAGTACTGGAGGCAGAAGTGGAAATTATATTTCTCTCTTTTCGGTACATCAGTGCCAAATACTGCCCATATTAGTGGTATTTTACTATTATTTCAGTTATCCTTATAAAAGCATTTATATCAGCCTGTGTTAGTAAGGAAATGTTCCATTTTGTTGCTGAGAGAGGGGGCGTGTATATGTCATATGTCAGACATACAAGTACTAGTTGTGTGTCAAATAATGTTAAAACAAAACATTAATTTTAAAGGAAGGTTTGGATTGCTGGATATACCCTCCATATCATTTTGCTTAACCATAAATAGATTCACACTCCTCCCAAATGTAATAAAAGTCTGGGCATGTTTTATAGCAATGATAGTGTGTTTCAAATTATAAACTGCCTTTAGAGACTAGTTACTAATTAACCTCACAAACAGAACAAAAGCAGCTGCAGAAATATAGATAAAGGCAAGGAAATTAGAGCTTTTCAGATTGGCTCTTTTTTAAATGAACTTTAGCTTGGAGAGGAACATCATACTTCTTTTAGACCTCTTGAAGATATTAGCCTATGGTTGAAGGCACATTTCATTGTTTATGGGCTCCCACAACTCTGACTGTGCATTGAACAGGGTGGGCTTTATTAAGAACCAGGATATTTTGATAGCAGCTTTTCTGTTGGGTAAAATTAAAGTCCCTCAAAAGAGGCTATTCATGGAACTTAAGTACTGTTTAGGGTGATAGCTACTGTAGAGAAAGAATATGGTGGCATCTAAAGAATTGTGTGTCTACTTTCTTACCCATCTCAGAAACCCATTTTCTTGAAGAACTGTCTCTGCAGAACATTTCCCTGGTGTTAATCAAGATAAGAAAAAAGGCAATTGAGGAGAAGGAAGAAGCAGGTTGCATATGAACAGCTCTTGTCCCCTTTCCAGCTGTCCAGGAGGCTCCTGTGCATATACTGTTCTGGAACTGCTTGAACCGGTTCTTCCTTCTCTTTAGAAAATTCTCTCCTCTTTATGGCCACCTCAGTGGTAGGCATAATCCAATAGAAGGTTTGATAATCTTAAACATATAGTTATCTGACAGACAGTTTGGCACAGCAGTGTTTATTCATGAGCCTATGTAATAAGAATGTGAGTGTCTGTTTATCTATCTTTCAAGTCAGATCAGCATACATGGAGTGGTAAAGTATTGTGTAAATATAGACACACTCACATAGTGAGAAGAACTAGATTGTGTCATTCTAAACTAAGCACCAAGGTAAAATATTTTTGTATTGTTAAGTTTATTCCCATGAAACACAAGGTATTAATTAAAAGTTTGCTGCCATTGTATGTGTCAGGAACCAGCTTCAGCTGGTGAGCCAAATTCTTAGGTCCCCCAACTCCCATGGGCCATCACCTGTCAATCACCTGATGTTATGATGACAGGGCAGGTCTGTTGGCCAAAATGACTTGGTAATCCAAATAAAAGGTCTTGTGGGCCCAGTTGGGCTCCCTGGCTGAAGGTTCTCCACCAATGGTATGAGTCATTGGAATGGGACTTACCGGTAATTTATCTGTGATCTGGAGGACTGTGATGCTCTCTTTCTTCCATGCAGAAGGGTGCTTTGACCTTTTGTTCTCCATGCCACATGCTGCCACTTTTGAAACTGAGCAGTACTTGAAAATCATCTTATTTAAGAAAACAGTTGCTAAACTTTGGAATTAGTTATTTGATATTCTGTGTAAGTTGTATTTTCTCCAAAGAGCCATGAGGTGCATCAGAAAATACATGTAAAAACAATTCAGAAAACACCAACTCTGTAGAAGGTATGACATAAAAAAATGAAATTATAAAGGTCATAATGTACATGTTCTCTTTTTCAGGGGTAAAATTTCTGTCCAGGTAGATCTTTTAAATTTGCCAGAATGTCTCTGGCTATACTTTCTGGATCAGACATAGACATAACTGGTGGCTGAAGACTTGCTCTCTTCTCTTCTCCTGCTCCCCTCAGCAATATATCACAGCTTCTATAGCCTACATACAGTAGGGGTATTCAAACTGAGAGTTGTCATAGCGTCCTCTTTTTTGCTCTTCAGAATATGGCAACCATAACTGTACTGTTACTTAGGAGTAAGCTCATTAAATTCAGTTGGAATTATGTCTGAGAAAATATGTATAGATTCAGGCTTTAAGACTTTTAGCATAAAAGTGAGATTACTTTAACATGGAAATTGTGATGAATATGGCAGAACAGGCACACCTTAAATTATTTGCTCATGGTATGAAGACCCATAGACAGTGAAACTGCAGAGTATCATATTTAAAACCACTGAAAGGAGAAACTCTTGCAAAATGTATAATTAATTTATGGAGCTCATTAATGTCTGAGACGCCTACTTGTATTCCACATCAGTTACCATGAAATGAATCTCCAAGGGTTCCTTAGCTTTTGTGGGAGGAAAAGCCTGCCGTAGAAGTGATATATAATCATATTTCTATCCCTACATTTAAAAAACTGACCAGATGGAAACTTCTCTAGACTCTTTGTGATGACATATAATACCAAAGCACTGTAGAAAAAAAGTGAACAGAGACTACTATAGTCAGAATTGAGATAAAAAAATATAAATCCATTTAATGGTGAACGTAATTTGTAACATCCTATGTTATGTTTAGTTATAAGTAAGTTCCACTAATTCCAATGAGATTTACCACAGTGTATATTTTTTTAACTGGAGGATTTTGTACACTATAGATCCATCAGAGAAGCGAAATGCATGCAAACTTTTCAGAAGACCACAATCCTATGCGTACTTTTCAGTTCCATTCCTATGGGGTATAACTTCACGTTTAGGATTAACCCTGACTCAGTTGTGTTAATCCTTCATAACACTTGTATCTCCATATCGCAATGCTTAAAATACTGCGTATAACATTAGTCAGCCATGCACACAATAAGTTAATGAGTCCTGAAGCTATTGCTCCCATTGCAAACTTACTACCTGTTGTCCAGCATTCTTCTGCTAAGAACAACAACAGATTTCAGTCTTGGAACAAAAAAAAGAAGAAGCCCTTGTAGGTGTCTATGTTTACCCCAGCTTCTCAGTGCCAATTTCTCTTTATTCTGGACACACAAACAAAACACTGTGCTCTTCTCCCTTTGATGTTTGACTGTGTCAGCAGCAGCGGTAGGAACATTCTCCCCTCCCCTCCACCCCACCCAATTCAGTTCAATTCCCTTTCATGTGCAGAAAGGCAAAGAAGCCTGGTTGGCACCGTAACAAAAGGTAGAATTCCTAGACAAGCTGCCTAGCCAACCAGCTTCGGAGCCAGGGGGGCTGGATCACCCATTGGGAAGAAGGAACATTTGCTCCAGCAACAGAGGAAAGCTGCCCCTACTGCTTCCAAATAGCCGCCAGAATTGCTTCCCTTGAAGCATTCTTCAGTGACCAACAATAAAAAACCCAGCCGTATAAATATTAACAATAAAAACTTATATGAAAACAATTTCCAATCCTGCACAGCTACAGATAAGATCCTCCACTTTAAAAGGTTTGTTGAAAAAAGGAAGGTCTTCAATAGGCATTGAAAAACAAGAACAGATGTTGTCCTTGTCTTGAAATGTAACAGGAAGGAGTGCTAAAGGATTGGTGCCACCATTTTAAAGGCCCCGTTCTGGCATTGCACTGAATGGACGTCCTGGTGGCATGGCATCTGCAAAAGTAGCCTACAGTGATTGGTTGGGTATATAATAGGTGAGACAATTTTTTAAGTACTTCCATGCTATGCTTTAGAAATCAAGCTCTGTTGTTTTGCTAGGTTATAGGTAAGGGGTCAGCAACCTTTTTCAGCCGTGGGCTGGTCCACTGTCCCTCAGACCACGTGGTGGGCCGGACTATATTTTTTTGGGTGGGGGGGAAATGAATGAATTCCTATGCCCCACAAATAACCCAGAGATGCATTTTAAATAAAAGCACACATTCTGCTCATGTAAAAACACCAGGGAGGGCCCACAAATAACCCAGAGATGCATTTTGAATAAGAGGACACATTCTACTCATGTAAAAACATGCTGATTCCTGGACCGTCTGTGGGCCGGATTGAGAAGGCGATTGGGCCGCATCTGGCCCACGGGCCTTAGGTTGCCTACCCCTGTCATAGGTGCATTTGGCTGATTAACATTCTCTAACTTTTTTAATGTGCTTGTGGGAGAAGGGGTTATTGTTTTGGATTTTTTCCCTCTTTTAACTATTTATTTGTGATTTTATCTTGTGAGCCACCCTGAGATCTTTTGATGAAGGGTGGTATATAAAATCCAATTAATTAATTAATAATTGCATTTACGCATGTGAATGGATAAAAATAGACCCAAGTTCTCCTTTCTTTCCCTAAATCCTCTCTGAGTCTGGCCCCGTTGACTCTCTGCTGAAGAGAACGTTGAATTCTTAATTGATATCTGGACTCTTCTTACATAAGTGAGCAAGTTTCCATGCACACTTTCTGTCCCAAGTGGCATCTCTGGAATGGATGTCCCCTGAGGTATCCTCATTCTCTTCAATAAAACATAAAGAAAGAGACACAAAGAAAGGCTTTATTATGAATTTGAGTGTCCACAGTAGGAGAGCAATTGTGGTTTGTCATACAGATGGTTTCTACTGCAGCAAAGGCTTTGTCTTTACAGCTGGAGTTTGGGAGTGTGTGTGTTATAATAAAGAGCTATCCTAGAAATATATTGTCAAGCTGGAAAAGCAATACAGACCCAACCTACTTCTATGTAAACATGTTATCTAAGCCAGCAAACCAGCCATAAAAAAATTGCACACCCTTTCCTGGAGATATTTTCAGACAGAACAACCAGGAATATTTCTATATCATGTATCTATTAGATAATTATAGTGTTTATAGCTCAGTAAATAGATAGATAAAATTGGTTAACTGGGTTTACAGTTGCTATTAGAGCAATTCTTAGAAAATTTTAGTTTTCATTATTATTTTAGGGGTATTTGTTTTTTAAGTCTGCAATAAGATTCAGTTCTGGAGATCAAAAATGGAGATCCCTGCTTTCTCCTTCCACCCCTTTGGTGCCTGGCTTTTCTCTGAATTTGCCAAAAGTGGTTAGCTAGATAGAGCCTGTGCTGGCCCTGCACCAGTCAGAAGTAGAAACCATGGTTTGGAAGTGGGGTTCAGCTTCTAGTTAAGAGAGCAAGGGCTTCTGAACCACAATTGGTCAGCTCTGTAATGGCTGACAAACTGTGGTTAGCACTAAACACGTGATCGAGAAGAAAGCCATGGAAGAGAAGGGAGGCGGTAGTGCACAGGCCTGCAGATCAACATACTCCTTCAAACCACAGTTTACAGAATTATCTGAGCGTCATAATGGAAATGCATATGATCCTGAAAAGCCTTGCTGTCTCTGATAAAAATGAAAGAATTGTGCTCTCAGCTATTTATTATTTTGCAACTGGCAACAGATTTCTTTTTTTGCAGTTGAAAATCTGTACAGCTTCTCAGTGTTTGTTATCCTGACATTTTTTCACATGTAAAACCCCACGATTAAAAATATGTTTTAAAGTGTTTTTGGTTGCATGGAAGCCCTGTTTGGAAATGCAGCCATGAATGGTCCCTGCCTTGTTATCATAGTCTGCCAAAAGGGAGGGGGGGGGGAATAAAAGGTCAGTTCTTTCTGCTATGCACTGATTTATGGCCCTGGTGGACTTAACTACTTTTCAGTGTATAATGAGGGATTTGATACATTTGCAATGTGCCTTTATTTAGGGCAGTCCTTTACAGAAAGTTCCAGCTGAAGAAAACAAAGGGAGGTATTCAGAAAGTACAAAATCAGTTCATTTGGAGCGCTTAAGAACCGCACATGATTGCTAATAATTTTTCTTTCTCTGGTTAAACTGCAAGACTTGATGTATGTATGTATGTATGTATGTATGTATGCATGCATGCATGCATGTATCTAAAAATGTAAATATGTAAATAAATGCCCATCTGTTGTATGAGGAAAATGAACCTGGGGTCAGAGTGAATGGGAAATCAAGTTTCCTTCTACTGCACTGTGTCAATTTCAGTATAATACATTTGTTGCTGTTCATTACAATATTGATAATGTAAGCATGTTTGGCTGGGATAAAGGCTTTAGCTATCAGTAACTTGGGGTCCAATCTCACATTCCAGATTCACAAGCTGAGGGTCTATTGGATTTGGTGGAAGCCCGACTATGCCAGTGAAATGCCACCAGCGTCATGTAACTCTACACCAGCTCTAGATATGGGAACAAAGAATTTCAGTCCTCATTAACTTCAATAGTGGGAGGGAAATTTTAAAATAGCTGCCAACAAGTCAACAAGCTACTCTTCGATATCACCACAGTAGAAGTATACAGTTTAGCCCAGCAGCCAATCACAGCACACTACTGCCAGTGTATAAAACCCCACACAGAGAGACCACCGCTTAACGATAGAGCATGCACCACGCAGTGGTATATCACTCTGACTTCATTTCACGTGCCCTAGTGTTCCCAATAGAGAACTGTGCTGAGCTATGAACTATGGGGACAGGCTGCTCAGTGCACAAAAAGGGAGCAACCTTTGAAAATAAGCCTGTCTTCAGAACAGGACCACCATTAGGCAGAGTGAGGAAGCTGCCTCAGGCAGCAGATTTTGGGTGCCATGAACTTGTTCGCTTTTCATTACTGTTGCATTTTTATTCCCAGGAGTTGTGAAATTTTGTGTCAGGTGTCAAAATAACTTGACCAGCGTTAGGTACCATGCACCATGATGCGTACGTGTGTGTGTGTGTGCAGGGAGGCATTTGCTGCCTCACCTCAGACAACAAAATGCCTTGGGCCAGCTCTCCTTCAGAACACATAGGAACATAAGAAGCTGCCTTATGCTGAGTCAGGCCATTGGTCCACTTGGCTCAGTATTGCCTACATTGACTTGCAGTGGCTCTTCAGTGTTGCAGGCATATCTGGAGATGCTAGGGCAGGCTTCCTAAACCTCGGCCCTCCAGATGTTTTTGGCCTACAACTCCCATGATCCCTAGCTAGCAGGACCAGTGGTCAGGGATGATGGGAATTGTAGTCTCAACACATCTGGAGGGCTGAGGTTGAGGAAGCCTGTGCTAGGGCTTGAATCTGGGACCTTCTGCATGCAAGACAGATGCTGTATCACAGAGCTCCAGTTCTTCCCCAACCATACGCACTAGAGGAAACTTGAGCACAGTGCCAACATTTCTGTTCCTCGAACCCTGACAACTTGAGACTCTGGATACAAATACCCAAGTCTATCCCACTCCAGCAACACATGTTGAACCATTCACAAGAACCTGGTACTTGCAACTATGCAGTCAAGGTAAACACAAGAACTCACTTTGCGGTAGGAAGCAAATTTTTAGTTCTGTGAATACATCCAGTCCTATTTTGTAGCTTGAGGTGCTTTTCTTTAACCAGTACTACCACCCTTCATTTAAAAACAGAATGATCCCTTTAATCTCGAGTTCAAGGCCACTTATCTCAATAATGACTAATTAAACCACTTTCTTTCCGGTGCTTAAAATGCAGCTGAAGCATTGTGACACTTGTTAACTGTTGACTGCCCGGTTAATTTCACAATGCCAGCACATTTTAGCAACTATGCAATATGTCAATTCTTCCTGACGATTCACATGCAGGTTTGGGCTATGTCATTTAAAACACAAGTACTGTACATGTATACATTAAATCCCACCAGCTTCTCATGAATTTTCAGTGAGACATAGATGGTGGGTTTTTTTTGCAAATGTTATCCTAATAAAAGCTAGGAAGTCACTTGTTATATCATTGTGTAACAATTCGTGTATGGTCTGTCCTTGGGACCCAGTTCATTAACAAACACACAGAGTTGTGTGTAAGATTCATCTAGAAATAAGCCATCTACCCTAGCCCAGTCCAGGAATACATTTTGCCATGATTGTTTAATAATAATGACACCTATATGATTTGTTCTCTTGGGTTCTGAATCTGCCAACACAGACATTTTCAACTTCAGGCTGTGGACAACCTCATTGACATAGAGTTAAGCCTGTGTTGTGTTTGCAGAAGAGAAGCCTGGGCAGGTTTTCTCTCAAGCTATCTCCATGACAATTTTGAAAGGTTGCTTACCCCTGCCCTTCGACCAGCAACGAAGGGTGGTGAATGTTTTCTCTGTCTCTCTTGGAAGAGGGTCACCTACACACTCAGTGAATAATAAATTCTGTGTCCATCATTTGACATAATCAATGGCTGCAGCCCAGCTTGTCTGAGGAGGAGGATGTATTCGCAAACGATTGATCTCTCATTCAATATGCAATAAAAAAGTTTCCCTTTCCTTCTTCAGCCCTAGGGTCATATCCATGATTAATATTGATAGCTTGATTTCACATAAACTAGGAGACTTAATCCTGAGCTTTTTTTTCAAACTGGAAAATAGGTAGATATAATTTGACAAATTTCCAGGGTCTTGGCTTTGCATCAGCATGTGCATTAGGGGAGAAAAAATAGTATAGGAAGTCCAATTCCTATCAGTGGAATTGTATAATCAGGAAAATGCTGCTCCCATCATCCCTGAACATTGACCACAACGACAGGGGCTGATGGGAGCTGGAGTCCAGCAACATCCTGGAGGGCATTGCATTGGCAGCCCCCATCAAGAATTGACTCAGGAACTGCTTGATGCAGCTTATTTTACAAAACACCACCACCAAGAAACAATTCCACATGATATAATAGACAAGCTAAATAACACAACAATTTAAACACAATGGTTTAAATGCTAACACAATTTTCTGTCATCCCCCCCCAAAAAAATTCATGGCTTAAATATTAATTAACTTATTTTGTTTAAGGGACCATATATTAGAATTATAAGTGCATTCCAAATATCATTATATTTGTCCACACACAATCTATGTCTAAAAGCAATCTGTTCATAGTTGCAAGAGTAGTTGTATCTTCTATCCATCGCTCAAAGGAGGCTGTGGTGGTATTATCTTTCCAATGCATCAATGGTCCTTTAGCAGAATTATGGGTGTGGAGAGTCCATTATATCTGACAATTTTAATTTCCCCCAGAGTATTATTTATACATCTTAATACTTTTCTCCAAAAAATTGTAAGCATCAGACATTGCATAAGCATGTTTCAAAAAAGCATTTTCCTTATTACATCACCAGCAGCATGTTGTCTTAGATAGTCTCTTTTTGTACAAGCGTAGTAGAGTCCAGTGTATTATAAATATTATTTTTGTTGTATAATACGTAGTTTACAATCTAACGACACATTACCTACCAAAGTTAAAACATTGTCCCACTGAATGGGTAAAATAGGAATCTCCAGTTTCTCTATTCCATTCATTTCTTAGGTTTTGTACATCAAATTGATTAATTGAAACCAGATATCTATAATAAACAATCACTGGCTTTTTAGTCTCAGTGGATTTAGCCAATTGTTCTAATATCACTGCTAAAAGCTGCTGGTCCAAATAAAGGTGTTAACATACGTTGCAGCCGTAAATATTGCCACTGGGTCAAATGTGATAACTGGTGTTTTTCTTTTACTATAGTATAGAATTAATCATTCTCTTCTATCAATTGGTCTAAAGTTAGTATATCCATCCAATTCTTCCATATTACATCTGCTGCCAACTTTTAAAGTAGGATTCCCCCAGTTTAGCATGGGAAATATGGTCAAATACAATTTTATAAGACATAATGTTCCATATCTTTCTAACTGATGAAACTGTTTCAGGTGAACCCTGGGTTTTAATGGATTTTGCTCCCAATGCTATCCATTTAAATAAAGGATACACCAAAACTGTTGAGCTTTTTAAAGCTCAATTGACTTGCTCGATATGGCAGCCCTAGGATAAATGTATATATACATATATACATATATACATATATCTTGGAGTTGAAGAAGCCCATAGGCATTTCCTTAATAAGAAGTTCTCTTTTTGGAAATATTTTCTGGGAATATGAACTGGAATTCCTCTCAGAATATAGATCAATCTGGGAACCGCGTTCTTTAAAATAAAAGAAAAAAAGAAAATAACTACAAAAGGTCAAATTGTAGATGTAAAAGCCACCTGTTGCTTACCAAATCCAGACTGAACTTTGCACACTGCTTTTTCTGGGAAGGGGGGGGGGATTCTGTTTGTTTTAAAGATTGTGAATTAATTTAAGTCAACCATACCGATACAGCATATTTTCCTTTGGGAACATTTCACATTTTCCTCTGAGAACATTCCCTCTAAATCTGTAGTTCTGATAATTACAATCTGGTCTATCATTCTGTGATAAGCCTATAAAAAGGAATAGAGGAATTTCCAGGTGGTGTAGTCAAGGTGTGGCTTGGAAGACTAAGGTTGCTCTTGCTTGCAGAAATTCTATGATGGCATCGTAGGAATGTCACTCCCTGCCTCCTTTAAAATCACCTACCGGTACTCCAGGGTCAATAAAATCCAACCAACTCTGAAATGACCACACCCAGTTCTGCTTGTTGCAGTGTTTATGAATTTTAGCACTGATGGTCTATAACAGAACCTTTGCCCCTCCAGAAGTTACTGGACTGCTGCTTTCATCAACAGTGGCCATTGGCTATGCTGGCTGGGGCTGATAGGATTTGGCTTTTAATAACATCTGCAGAACCACAGATACCCAACCCCCAGTTTAGAAGACCGCATACTCTGTCAGCATACTTTTACATGGCTACCTCGACATATTAGTGGCCTCCTTTGGTGCTGTTGCATCAAAGTGACTATGAGTGTGAGCTGGGAAGTTCCTAACTCAAATTTCATTGTAATAAAATGAGATGGTGATGATTAATATAGTATGATAACACCTTACAGGGGTGTTCAAAGGGATGTGGAGCCCTTTTAGCAGCCCAGGGGATGTGTCTCCTCATGGGCAACCTTCCAAGCCTGTGGTGGGTGGGGCCAGAGGCAAAACTTTTGTGCAATAGGCTCCATGCCAGCCAGTTGGAGGTTTCTGCACAAACACACGCATATAATCTCCATCTTCCATTCAGGCAAGCAAGAAACATTATCACAGCTCAACAACACATTCCAGCCAGGCAAAAGCATTCAAGAAGTGCATAGTGCAGGGTTGGTGGGGTGTGTGGCCTAGGTTGTGACCTGGGGAAGAGCCTTTGAGTCCGTCCAGCAGGCATTTGGCCTCTGGGACTGAACCTTCCCATTAGTGGTATACACAAATTGGTTTCAACAGCCTAAAATGCTGTATATAAAGGCTCAGTAAGGGAGAGACATAAAATCAACAGATGGCTTTTGTGTTTAGAGTGGTAGTGTATGCGGCCATTTTCTTCCTTCTTTTGTATAAATGTCAGCAAAAGTAAACCAATGCACTGTGGGAGAGAATCAACAGCAGCACAAGGGGTTCTGCCTTTGCTGCAACAGATTTACAACACTGGGATGAACTAGGATTAAACTTTTTGCTTTTACAGAGTGACAAGGAATAAGGGGTGCTGGAGAGAACATTGCTTGTGATGCAGCTGTTGCGTTGCTCTTCTAATCAAGCAGACATGCTTCAGCCTATTACTGAAAGCCTGCCACCTAAAACTCAGATATTCTGCAGCTCCAGAAAGGATGCATTCATCCTTCCCTTCAAAAAAAGAATGAAGAGCACCCACCTTTTTTTTTTACGGGCCTCCTTATCTGTGTATCAAATGCCATACTGAATAATGGAAAGTTTGTGCATGTTAGGTAGTGTATCATTCAGCCCTTCTCAAAATAAAGTGAAAGGATACTGTGCCATCTTTCTGGCCACTGACAGTGAGCAAAGACAAACAAAGCGAGACTTTGTGAAGCGAAATATTGCAGGACTGTTGTGGAAATACCCATGATAAGAATATGAAACTGAAGAAATGAATTCTGTTCTCTTTCTCAGTGTTACCCACTATAGGGCACTCGCCCAAAGGTCATAATGCCCTGTCTAGGAAGCAAAATATGAGTCCAAACTCTGAAGTTCTTACTCAGATAACTATGCAGTGCTTGATTAGCTGAAAATATATATTTATTTGAATTAATACAAAAGATGAAACTATGATCCCATTATGAAAGGAACCATAATAGCTCCATATAGGCCAAAATAGCCATAACAGGACAAGGCCTAAAGCAGTAGACTTCTGTCTTCTCAAGACCTCTCTTGTTTCTTTAGACCAGGGGTCCCCAAACTAAGGCCCAGGGGCCGGATGCAGTCCAATCGCCTTCTAAATGCGGCCCACGGATGGTCTGGGAATCAGTGTGTTTTTACATGAGTAGAATGTATCCTTTTATTTAAAATGCATCTCTGGGTTATTTGTGGGGCCTGCCTGGTGTTTTTACATGAGTAGAATGTGTGCTTTTATTTAAAATGCATCTCTGGGTTATTTGTGGGGCATAGGAATTCATTCATTTTTTTTTCCAAAATATAGTCCGGCCCCCCACAAGGTCTGAGGGACAGTGGACTGGCCCCCTGCTGAAAAAGTTTGCTGACCCCTTCTTTAGACCAAACATGTATTGGGAACAACTTCTTCTGTTGTTGTTTTTTTATCATAGATTTGTATAGTGGTAGTGCTGTGACCCAATAATGCTTCTCAGCCCACCTGTTGAGGACCAATGGTGTAAAAAATATTGCTTGCTAAACAAGTCTGCATCTGGTCAGTGCCTAGAGAAGAGGCTGCCAGAGAATCCTCAGTACAGTCGTACCTTGGTAGTCGAACGCCTTAGTTGTCGAACAAATCGGCTCCCAAATGTCACAAACCTGGAAGTGGATGTTCCGGTTTGCAAACGTTTTTTGGAAGCCAAACGTCCGATGTGGCTTCCACGGCTTCCGATCCGTTTTGGGAGTCGAACGGACTCCTGGAATGGATTAAATTTGGAGAACCAAGGTATGACTGTCTGCTGTAATAGAAGAAAGTTCATAGGTATCCATCTTAGCAATAATGAACTAGTCCACACACATTGGTTAGCAATAATGAACTAGTCCACACACATTGGTTAGCAATAATGAACTAGTCCACACACATTGGTTAATAAACAAAGGCAACAGTATAAAGCACGATAGTTGTTTCAGCCCATGTCCAAGCTCTCCCCTTCCACGTTTAGGGTCCAGAATAATGAAGCCTCACATTCACCAGGACTTGTGCATCTTGTCTGTATCTTCCGTGTTTGCGTATGCAAGAGCACACGTTTGTGCACATGTGCAGCTCTGCATTCCAAAAATTGCTTCCTAATTTTTGACCAGATTTGTAGGGCATAGTTCCATGTGGTTGGGGAGAGTCTTTGGATCATTTGGGAGGTGCTGTTTAGTGCTGTAAACCATTGTTATGCAAAATATACGGGCTTTTCCAATATGCTGCTTCTGTGTGGATGGACTACTTGGCTATGCCAGGTAGATCAGGCATCGGTGCCAAACATTCAATATGTGCTGAAGCTGCAGAAAGCCTTTGAGGGCAAGAGATCCTCAGGAAAATGAGGGTTGAAGGAAAGGCATGAACTCAACTTCGTGGTAAGAATCTTACAGCTAGAAAATGAGAGTATATCAAAGATATGGCTCAAGATAAAGTAAAAAGGGGTCAGGTCCTATTTTTCCCTATTCACCACTTCTAATCATTGAAAAGGTACCAGCTATTCCCCCCAGCTACCCCCCCTCCAACTCGCCCACACCTTTCAGACTTGGGGAGAGATGTGTGGATTTTGTACTTAATTGTCAGTGCCAGAGTACGAAGTGAAATGTAAAAATTAGCCAAGAGAGAAAACCGTGCTACTTTTGACCTAGCTTTCAAAAACGTATATAAACTGCACTGCCTATAGTGTTGCAGAAACGGCTTCATTTAGGAGTGAAATGAAAGCAGAGGGTTTTGTATATAAGAAATTATACCCAGGTTGGATCAATAAAATACTCCAGGTATTTTAATTAGGATTTTTGATTAGGATTTCCTATTACTCTCGACTCCAATTTAAAATCTAAATGCTTCATGCTGGGTGAAAATTGCAAATGGAAATAATCTCCTTGCGATGTGACCATTATTTTAGTCTCTCAACAGAAAAGAGCGTTTGAGTCTAAAGTGACTGGGTGTTTTGCATGAATTGCTTATATGCATATAACTAGAATGGGAAATATCAAATACTCTATGCAGGCCGGGTGATAAGAAATGCAGCCTTAATATGCAGGGAACTTAAATATCTGTTCTTTTAAAGTCTGGGACCATTGGGGAGCATTCTTCCCAAATGATGTGAGAGGTTGTGGAATGCCTGGGGTGAGTTTCTCATAGGCTTTGAAAAGTGTTGCAAAGAACCAAGTGTTATTTGAGAAATGTTTTGAAATAACCAGGTGTTATCTGAAAAGTGTTTAGAAATAACCAAGTGTTGTTTGAAAAGGGATTTGGAAAGTGTTAGGAATAGCCTTATGGCTGCAGGTTTTTATTGTTTGAACAGCTATAGCACCAGCTGTATATACTGCACAAGCCCATGTGCAGAGCACCAGCAAGCTGCTGGCGTGCTGACCTTCATGCCATACCATTGGAGTCAATAGGATTATAGTAGCATCAATTACAATTTCGTTTCATAGAATCATAGAATCATAGAGTTGGAAGAGACCACAAGGGCCATCCAGTCCAAGCAGGAAACACCATCAAAGCATTCAAGCCTCCACTTAAAGACCTCCAAAGAAGGAGACTCCACCACACACCTTGGCAGCAAATTCCACTGTTGAACAGCTGTTACTGTCAGGAAGTTCTTCCTAATGTTTAGGTGGAATCTTCTTTCTTGTAGTCTGAATCCATTGCTCCGTGTCCGCTGCTCTGGAGCAGCAGAAAACAACCTTTCTCCCTCCTCTATATGACATCTTTTTATATATGACATCCTTTTATATATTTGAACATGGCTATCATATCACCCCTTAACCTTCTCTTCTCCAGGCTAAACATACCCAGCTCCCTAAGCCGTTCCTCATAAGGCATTGTTTCCAGGCCTTTGATCATTTTGGTTGCCCTCCTCTGGACACGTTCCAGCTTGTCAGTATCCTTCTTGAACTGTGGTGCCCAGAACTGGACACAGTATTCCAGGTGAGGTCTGACCAGAGTGGAATACAGTGGTACTATTACTTCCCTTGATCTATACTCCTATTGATGCAGCCCAGAATTGCATTGGCTTTTTTAGCTGCTGCATCACACTGTTGACTCATGTCAAGTTTAGGGAGTTTCCTCCCTACAGATCTTGACTGTTGTTTTAAATAGAAACAAAATGTGCCAAAACCATTATGATTATTAGGTATGGACCAATGGGATAATGCCATTTGGCAAACAGCACTGTTGGAAAAACACACAAAAATTAAAAGTAGCAAGATGCCAAATGAAGCACGACAATTTTTATGTAGTCTAGTGTGAGTTTGTTGATTGCGCGGCCAGGCGAAGTTCCCCCGTACCCCGGGGCAGCCCCTGAGGGAAATAATGACTCATGACAATGTTCTATGGGATTAAATTGGCCACAACTTTATTAATATTTCAGATGTAGGAAGACCTTGGCTCAGGCATTGGGCGTTTATCGTTCCCAGCTGGGGTTCTGGGTAACTTCAGGGTTATCCAGCATGATTGGGAAGTGGGCTAGTCTGGAGAACATATGTTCAAGCAGATAGCCCACCCCTCTATGTTCGCTGCCGCTGGAAGGGGAGGGCAGTGATGACCCTGGGCGTTTGGTCAATGCCTCCCCCTGAGACCCCTTTAACGGGAACCCTGTTATCGCCACCGCAATGGGGGCGGGGGTCACTGCCCCACGCCCCCCCAATCCTGTAAATGACTAAAGGATTCCACCCAAGGCCTGCAACCGCCAAAGTTGTGACGAATTGCTACGGGAAAGGCGAAACCTGCCAATGCAGGGAAATTCCTTTCCAGCCCTTCAACAGCAACCTTGTCATAGCAGCGCCTGCGTGGCTGTGTGGCTGTGGAAAAAGGTGGTTAAACCTGCAAAGTAAGCGTCAATTGAGGGAGTGGAGGGTGGGGAAGCTCTGAATCCAACGGGCGCTTCCCAGGTATGACTCAAGTTCTATTGTGTGTACTGTATAATCCCTCCTTCTACCTGGCCAATGCCCCTGGCAACACCTCCCCAGCCGGGATTGGGCGGCTGCTAGAGTAGGTGGAGTCCACAGGTATCCCAACCTGGGAAGGCAAAGCCAAACCAACTTCCAGGAGCTGCCACCGTGATTCAACGGGTCTCCCCGCAACCTCGCAACATGCGCACCCCATTTGATGTGGGGAATGCTCATTCTGCAAATAATGAGGCATAGGGGTAGAATAGTACCCATAGTTTGCAGCACAGTGTGGCGTGCATGAAGTACTTGTATTTTTGTTCTCCTTCTACCCTCCCTCCCTGCTTCCTACAAATTCTAATTGTTATTGATACAAATTACTTTTTACTTATGGTTAGTGCTTTTTTTCTTTTAAAAAATGTTTAGGGGTACTCTCATTTTGACTCAAGAATATCATAATTTTATAGTTCAAATTGGGAAAAATAAATACAGTACATGGACGAAAGTACAAAGATTCACAAAATGTTTAGGGGTATGCTTACCCCTGCATACCCCCAGAAAAAAAAATCACTGCTTATAGTGACCAGTCTGAGCAATACACTTTACTATATGTCATTTCATATCCGCAACAAATGCAATAATTTTGGTATATACACTTTGGCACAACTTTGATAACATATTCGGAATGGTTTATCTGAGTGTTTATTGTTATTTTGATTTTAATTTTATGAAATTGTTGCATGCCATATGCTCTGATGTAAACAAAACTACATCTCCATGCAACCATGTCAAACAGTTTAAAGATCACAGAATCATAGAATTGCAGCTGGAGGGATGAAAAGGAATAAAAACTATGCGACCAAAGAAAGAAAGAAAAAAAACAAAATGTGGCCAATTTAATTCTGAAAAAGAGGCCATGAACTCTATCCCAAATGCTAAAAGCTCTGAGGTGAAAGAATGTCTGGCTGAGGCAGCAACTTTCAGGCTCATTTTTTGACCGGGGTTACTGCTGTTTGCGCTGTGCCCATGCAATGCCAGGCCGTATCACCTCCTTTAATCCAGATTTACCCTTTTCCGTGGGAAATCCAATAAGTAAAAAACAAACATCCTGTTTGCAATATTCTAATGACTCGTTCACAAACTAAGCAATTCAACTAAACACTCTTACTAATGCTTCCATGCCTTTCTTGCTTGCTGCACTCTTCCCCCCACCCCCCATTCCTCCACCTCTACCGTAACTGGGGATATTGCTATATTGCCACTAATGCTACAAACGTGTAGAAACTGAAGCACAAGATCATTGCAAGCATTTTTTAAATTCTCCTGATTTGTTCAAGCCACCAAATGTGGATGCGAAGGATATACATCGCATCATAACTAGCTAAAGTAGTCCACACACACAAGTAAAAAAAGGAGACTAAAAGAGTCATCTATTGTTTGCCAGGTTTAAGGCTGGCATACTTGTAATGAAGTCAAGTCATTGTGCAAGCCTTTTTTTTTTTTGGCAGTCTTTCAAAAATAAGAAAAATAGAAGGTATGAAGCATGCAAGGATGTGGCCAGATTGTTTCTCACTCCAAATGAATGCTGGGTTTTTCACTACAAGAGGTTCCTTAGTGTCATTTGCAGCAATTTCCTTCCATACATAATGAGAAAATAATGAGCTGTTTTTCTAATGATGTACAAATGATGCTACCAGACAAGTTACAGATTTCAAGTTAACTAAGGGAATGAGAAATTTCCACAGCACTTGTATCAACCCCTTTCTCTTGGTGGAATTGAAAACAAAAAATCCAGAAGCACGCCTTGCACTTAGAGGCGCATCCATTATCACTCATTTTTATGTAAAAATAATGAGAAAGCATTTGGATGCTCCAGTACTTTGGCCACCTCATGGGAAGAGAAGACTCCCTAGAAAAAACCCTGATGTTGGGAAAGATGGAGGGCACAAGGAGAAGGGGACGACACAGGATGAGATGGTTGGACAGTATTCTCGAAGTGACTAGCATGAGTCTGGCCAAACTGCGGGCGTGCCTGGCGTGCTCTGGCCCATGGGGTCACGAAGAGTCAGACAAAACTGAATGACTGAACAACAACAATTTGGATGCTGGCAACCATTTTCCAAAGTGGGAGGATTTGTGTCAATGATTCCCATTTTCTGAGTGGCTGTCTGTGGAGGACAGCCAGGTTTGGCCCCTTCTGCACATGTGAAATGCATCTTTTAAAAGACTATGATTGGCCCTTTAGGTAGCCAATGCAGTCTCACCACAGAGGCCCTGCCCATGACAAAACAACAAGAGGGGCAAGGCTGTCCTGTGCATGACAGCCCAGTGGGTAGGAAGAAGTCCAGCTGGTGCCAATGAGTGAAGACAACTGCAAGAACTAGGAAGTGGGGTAAAATACTCCAGTGTTGGCTAAGGTGGGGGAAGGCTTTGGTTGGAGACTGCAGCCTGGGGGGGACAGGGACCAGGATTGGAAACAGGGGTTTCCTCCCAGAAAGACCATCCAGCTAGGGTCTTCCCTAGCAGAGCTGAGGAAAGGCTTTACCTTATCCAAGTCTTAACACTTTCCAATGCAATCTCAAGCTGGACCCCCAGCTAGAAGGGTCAATTCTTACACAGTCCCAGGGGACGGGACTGGATGGACTCCAAACAGAAAGGCATTCAGACACCATGTTGTCCACTAGTGGGAGCCAGCCCGCAACGTCCCAAGCCTTGAGACATTCTTAGCTTGATCCAGTGAGGCCACCATTGTTCATCCCTCACTTGGAAATGCTTCTGACTCTGTGGGAAGAAGAGCGGTTAGAACTGAAGGAGAAGCAGATCCAATACCACTACATGACCTAACTACAATGGATGCTTGATTTATCTCAATTTCTTTTCATTCCAATCCTGTTCTGCTCAAGATAGCAATCCCTTGGGAACTTTGGAGCTTGTGTGCTGCAACAGTACCCTAACGCAGTGTTTTTCAACCTTTTTTGGGCAAAGGCACACTTGTTTCATGAAAAAAATCACGAGGCACACCACCATTAGAAAATGTTAAAAAAATTAACTCTGTGCCTATATTGACTATATATAAAGTAATTTTTCAATTTTTCCCACGGCACACCAGGCAACATCTCGCGGCACACTAGTGTGCCGCGGAACAGTGGTTGAAAAACACTGCCCTAACGAATGCTGTCTTTGAGCAAATCTGGGTTTCCTGGCCTTTTTTGGACACTTTTGGGGCTAACCATAGGTAGAACTCATGAATTAGAGGCACTTGACATGCATCTTCCCACAACTACCCAACATTTCCCAAACTTCAAGGGAGAAGGAGGACGGGAGGCACTAATGAAAACTAGTTAATTTTCTAGATAATTGTGCAGATCTATCCAACAAATTTCATTTTTTTTACTTTGCACTTGAAGGAGAGGGAATAGGTAGTTTTCCTATCTTTGCTTCATAATACTAAGAAGAGAAAGGAAACCTAATGAAAAGCCACTATCTTCTACCAGAAGGGAAGACAATGTAGCACAATTAAGGAGTGTAGTGAACAAATTGCCTCTTGTCAGGAATTACATGTTCTCAAAAATTGTTGAGTGGGTTTATACCTCCTGATTGTTTTCCCTGCAGACAACCGCCTCATTCACAGTGACATCTTTCAAAGTACACCGTCTAACTGGGCTGCAGTTATTAATTGTGCTTGGGAATACGACAACATCTAAAACCCTGCAACAATGGCAACACAGTCTCTTCCTTTTATAGTTGCATGTCATCCACTGTTGTTTTTGCTTTTAACTACGTACTGGCATGTCTTACCCTTCCCTGCCTTGAAGTATCTTCTGCAATGACATCAGGCTGTTTCGGTGGTGTGTGTTAGTATCAGCACTGCTCAGCTCTTAATGATTTAGAAAAGAGGTGGGGAACTTTTGGCCTTTCAGATGTTGTTGGAAACCAACTCTCATCAGCCCCAGCCACCATAGCCAGCGGATTATGGGAGCTGGAGTTCAACAACATCTTGGCAGGGGAGGAGGCACAGATTCCATATCCCTGATGCAAATGTTTGCACGTTCCACTGAGCTTAATGAAATTTGGAGCAGAATAGAATGACACTGGTTGGAGCTCTGTCACTGAATAATCCACATGCAAGCAGTCCTATAGCTAAATATGTGATTGCCATTGAATGGCACAATCAAATGCACTTTCTTTTAATCCAATCTATTTATCAAGGACAGTCAAGGCGGGAAAATATAATGTTTCTGCATAGCAACTAAGCTATTATATTGAAGAGTCGGGAGACTTAAAAGCTTTGCTTTCACAGCTGCATCCATTCAGCTACATCGTGTGCACTCTGACCTGCATTATTTTTTTAAAGCACCTCTGTTAGAATTCATTGCAGCAACATGACCTTGAAGTGTTTTATCAGTGTATGCAACTTAAATGTAAATACCGGTAACTACACTGCACTACACTGCATAGTCAATATGTTGATCTTCCCTAAATATTTGGCGTGTAGTAAGTTTGTCCTAGGGACGTGGGTGGCACTGTGGGTTAAACCACAGAGCTTAGGGCTTGTTGATCAGAAGGTTGGCGGTTCGAATTCCCGCGACGGGGTGAGCTCCCGTTGCTGCTCCTGCCAACCTAGCAGTTCAAAAGTGCAAGTAGATAAATAGGTACCACTCCGGCAGGAAGGTAAATGGCATTTCCATGCACTGCTCTGGTTCGCCAGAAGTCAGGGGCGTCGCTAGGGGGGGGCGCTGGGGGCGGTACGCCCCCGGGCGACAGGGGCCACAAGCGGCGGGTGGGGGCGACAAGCGGCGGGTGGGGGCGACAAGCGGCGCCCCTCCCGCCACTCCCCAGGCAACGCCGGTCACCCCGGGAGCAGCAGCGCTGCACGGATGGGGTGCTCCCTCGGCCGTGCGCTGTTGCTCCTGGGGCGACCGGAGCGAGCGGCGGCGCATGGGGGTGACAAGCGGCAGCCCCTCCCGCCATTCCCAAGCGCTGCCGCTCCCTCCGTCACCCCAGGAGCAACAGCGCACGGCCGAGGGAGCACCCCGTCCGTGCAGCGCTGCTGCTCCCGGGGTGACCGGCAGCGTGGGGAGTGGCAGGAGGGGCCGGCGCTTGTCAGCCCCACGCGCTGCCGCTGGCTCCGTCCCCCCCGGGAGCAGCAGCGCACGGTGTGTGCGGTGCTGCTGCTCCTGGGGCAACGGAGCGAACGGTGGCACGTGGGGGTGGCAGGAGGCAGCCCCTCCCACCATTCCCACGCGCTGCCGCTCCCTCCGTCACCCTGGGAGCGGCAGCGCACGGCCCGACGACGGAGTGCGCCTGCGCGCGCAGGCGCACTCTGTCATCGGATCACCGCTTCCACAGCCTCCTTTTGAGCCGGAGAGCTTAAAAGCGAGCTCTTCGGCTTAAAAGAGGGCTGCAGAAGCGGCGCCGGCACCCCCGGAAACGCCCTGGGGGCGGAGCGTCATGACGTCACAATGTGATGTCACGACGCCCCGCCCCCGGGGCGTTTCGTTTGCCGCCCCGGGTACCGCGGAGCCTTACTCCGCCACTGCCAGAAGTGGCTTAGTCATGCTGGCCACATGACCTGGAAGCTGTACGCCAGCTCCCTCAGCCAGTAAAGCGAGATGAGCGCCACAACCCCAGAGTCGTCTGTGACTGGACCTAACAGTCAGGGGTCCCTTTACCTTTACCTTTAAGGGTATGCTGTTAGGAGACTCTTGCCATCCTTAGTCAGCTACAATTCCCAGAGTGTGCTTTAATAATCAATCCCTCTTCACAGAGAAGACTAAGGAGTGGAGATATGATGGCCACCTTCAAACACCTAAAGGGCTGTCACATGGAAGATGGAGCAAGCTTGTTTTCTCCTGCAACAGGACCTAATGGTCAGGAGTCCCTTTACCTTTACCTTTAAGTATGTCCTATATTGGTTTGACACTTGGTGGTCCACAGGAAACTTTCCCCTTAGACCACACATGAACACCCTATATATAATATTTTCATTTTTTTTCTACAATATTCTTTTACATTCAAATCATTTTCAGTTTCTACACATCTGGGATTACTTAGATCCCGGGACTCCCCCCCCCCCTGGTTTCCTTAAAAAAAAAAAATCCTTCTATTACATCTAATTACATTTTTCTAATCCATTTTGTCTCCTTTTTTTAAAACCTGAAGTCATATTACATTATAAGTGTTAAAACAATCCTGCTAATATTTATTTTTTAAAAAAATATCTACAGTGGTCTTTAAGGTATTCTATAATTTTTTTCCACTCTTGACTAAATTTTTAATCATCTTGGTGTCTGATCTTCACGGTCATCTTTGGCATTTTGGCGTAACCCATCATCATGAACCACACATGAACACCCCTTCAGCCAAATGCACCTAAATGAGTTGTGTTCTGACCTATCAGGTATTTGTATACCATCCCAGGAAAAGTAAGTTTATTGGTGGCTTTTCTGTCATTGTGGAGATGCTGCGAAATTAAGTGGGATGGAAGATGATTTGTCCTGAGCTCTGCATGAAGCAGGTGCATCTTCAGTCCCAAGCCCTTGAATGTTCCTCCTCTCTGGCAGCCACACCGACTATCAACTGTGACCATTGGAAAAGGTGCTGCATGCTGAGATGTGCTGGGAGGCAGTTACATTTGCTTTGTTTTCAGCAATAAAAAAATACTTTAACCTATATTCCATGTAGTTTTCCATGCAAATAGATGTTTTCTATACAAACCATAGCTTTTTATGCAAAGAAATGCATCATGAGGATTATTTTATTATTGAAAAAGGCTAAATCTGAGGCAAGAGCCCTATAGGAGGGACATCACAGAAGAGGCAGTGTATAAGAGACAGAGAATAATGGACATTGTCAGGAAAACATAGGCAAACATGTGTTCTGTTTATAGGAATTGTCATTGCTTAAAAATAGTTTGAGAATCCCTCAAGTAACATTTACCAGGCCAAGCCCCTTTCCATAGAGCTAAGAAGGAGACTTTGTGGATCTGCTGTTGTACATTCTCATAAAAGAGGCTACCAGAGGAAAAACTCATAATGTTCCTTTCATTCCTATTTGTGTTTTCCCCCTGGGACTTCCTTGATAATGCAAGCAGGGCCTTTCATACTTAATTGGCATGTGACACCAACAATTTCAAGAAATTCCATCGGTCCTTTCTGTATCTTCTTTAGTCCTATCCCTAAGCCAGGAGGAAACCAGCTTGAAAAGGTTTCTGTCGCTTTTGTTTCATGGAATGCCCAGGCTTATTCATTTTCCATAACAAACCCCATAAATGCTCCCATTGTTCATTACAAGGCCTATTGGACAGGACTGATTCTGTAATGATATTATTATAAACAATGCTCACATTGCTGCAGATATGTGAACATAAGAATGCAAGAAGCTGACAAGAATCTTGCTGGATCTGACCAGAAACCTTTCTAGTCCCAGAGTGGCCAACCAAATGTCTATGTTAATCCCCAGAAGTGGGACATGAGGACAATAGCACTCTCCTGCTCTGGTTGCCCAGCAAGTGGTGGCAGAGGTAGGAGAGCATAGACATCATGACTAGCACATGCATGCATACAATTTGCCTTTCTTGAGGTCATCTTGTTGTTGTTTAGTTGTGTCTGACTCTTCGTGACCCCATGGACCAGAGCACGCCAGGCACTCCTGTCTACCACTGCCTCCCGCAGTTTGGTCAGACTCATGTTAGTAGCTTCGAGAACACTGTCCAACCATCTCGTGCTCTGTCATCCCCTTCTCCTTGTGCCCTCAATCTTTCCCAACATCAGGGTCTTTTCCAGGGAGTCTTCTCTTCTCATGAGGTGGCCAGAGTATTGGAGCCTCAGCTTCAGGATCTGTCCTTCCAGTGAGCACTCAGGGCTGATTTCCTTAAGAATGGATAGGTTTGATCTTGCAGTCCATGGGACTCTCAAGAGTCTCCTCCAGCACCATAATTCAAAAGCATCAATTCTTCGGTGATCAGCTTTCTTTATGGTCCAGCTCTCACTTCCATACATCACTACTGGGAAAACCATAGCTTTGACTATACAGACCTTTGTCGGCAAGGTGATGTCTCTGCTTTTTAAGATGCTGTCTAGGTTTGTCCTTGCTTTTCTCCCAAGAAGCAGGCGTCTTTTAATTTCAGGACTGCTGTCACTATCTGCAGTGATCATGGAACCCAAGAAAGTAAAATCTCTCACTGCCTCCATTTCTTCTATTTGCCAGGAGTTAAACATCATTCTAGTCTCCCAGCATTCACATACATAGTTGATACTCAGTCCTGGTTACTCCATACTGCTCTATGCTTGAAATCTTCTAAAGCAGGCACCTCAAACTCTGCCCTCCAGATGTTTTGGAACTACAACTTCCATCATCCCTAGCTAGTGTGGTGTAGTGGTTAAGAGTGGTAGACTCATAATCTGGTGAACCGGGTTCGCTTCCCCGCTCCTCCACATGCAGCTGCTGGTTGACCTTGGGCTAGTCACACTTCTTTGAAGTCTCTCAGCCCCACTCACCTCACAGAGTGTTTGTTGTGGGGGAGGAAGGGAAAGGAGAATGTTAGCCGCTTTGAGACTCCTTCGGGTAGTGATAAAGCGGATATCAAATCCAAACTCTTCTTCTACTACCTCTAACAGGACCAGTGGTCAGGGATAATGGGAACTGCAGTCCCAAAACATCTGGAGGGCCGAGTTTGGGGGTGCCTGTTCTAAAGTGCAAAGATCAGAACTGCTCCTCACACCAGCTAGGTTACGAGAATTGCAAACTTCCCTCTGCAGGAAACATACATTTTGCAAAGGGACCCCTCACTGTTTTCTGAGTGCAAGATCAGTTCTCTTCACAATTAATTTGATCCTAACTATCTCACACTTATATCCGATTCTGACACGTTTCAGATTTAGGAAGAAGTGTATAAAGGGTCATTCTGTAAAGCACCATATTTCCTATCTCTTCTATTTTCTATTGCTCCTTTATGCACTTTTCACATTTTATGCATTACTAAAAATAGGAGTGCATCATTGAACTCATAACATTTCAATATTCTGTCATGTTTCCCCTTCCCCTAAGAGTGAGCAGATCAGCTTACAATGAGTGAGGTTCCTTTGGGACACAGAGCATGGGAGACTCAGGATATTTTGGCAACTACTTATTTATCTGCAAATATTTGGGCTAAGCAAGCGTAATGGAACTAAACTACCAAGCACACTGGCTTTGTAGCACCCTGAGCAAAAAAAAAATGCCTTCTTTTCAGAGAAATATTATGGCAGGAGTAGGGACTGTGGCTTTCCAGAAGTTGACAGGTTACAACTTCCATCAGCCCTGACCATTGGCCATGCTGGTTTGGGATAATGGGAGCTGAAGTCCAGCAACATCTGGTGGGCCAACCCCCCCCCCCCAAAACCAGGTATTATGGATTAAGCAAGCAAAAACTGTCTGCAAGCATATACATATACTTGCTAAGAAAAGTGTGGCTAGTGTTTGATTTCCTAGAATCAGACTAGAATGACACAAGTTTTAAAAGTGTGTGAAGGACCACTGAAGAAGAAGGCTGTGATCCTAACTAACCACATGAAAGCCAACCCAATGAAAACAGTGGCATTTACTTCTTAGTAAACATGGATATTATAATTATTAATTGAATTTATATTCCGCCCTATACCTGGGGGTCTCAGGGTGGTTCACAGAATAAAATCAAGATATAAAACCACAAAATGCTTAATAAAAATAAAAACAACCCAATAGCCCCCCCCCCAAAAAAAAACATTTTGAAAGAGCATAGGATGTAGATCGGATCAACCAAAGGCCTGGTTAAAATGGAATGTTTTTGCCTAGCTCCTAAAGGTGTATAATGAAGGCGCCAGGCAAAGTTCCCAGGGGAGAGCATTCCACAGACGGGGAGCCACTGCAGAGAAGGCCTGTTCTCGTGTTGCCACCCTCCGGACCTCTGGAGGAGGAGGCGCACGAAGAAGGGCCTCAGAAGATGATCTCAGGGACCGGGTAGGTTCATATGGAAAGAGGTGTCTGCAAGAGAAGATCAGTCTGCAAAAGAAGTAAATCATACTGGCTGTCCCTTAAAATTGTTTGCAGGCAGCTGCCTTATGCAAGGTCCATACTGTTAGTCCAAGCCAATATTGTCCACTCTGCTAGCCTTGGGTCTTTCACTTCACCTGATATTTTTGACTGGAACTGCTAGGGATGGAGCCTGGGACTTCTCCTGCATGGAAAGCATGCACTCTGCCACTGAGGTATGTTGACGCAATACTGACACCATTGCGGAAAAAGCTGGCGTAAAATGGAAGTGGAGAGCATGCGTTGCCATGGGAATTTTATATTGAAAAGCATTTCTCCCCACAATTTTTATTCTTCAGAACATGAAAACAGCTTTAGTTTCCTGAGGTGGTGATGTTTTTGTCATTATCCACAGTGACATATCCATGGGTGTGTGTGTGTGTGGAGAGGGTGGAAAAACAGCCCTGCATTGTCCTCTACAGCGATTAAAAGCTGAGCATAACACGTTGCCTTTTGTTATGGGTTTAACTTTGCTTCATAGTAATTTTGTCTGGTCAGTCCACAGATGAATGAGAAAAAATAACACTTTGGTTGCTCAGCGACTCTGTGTCATGAGAAAAAATCTGTAACTTCCAGATGGCTTTCTTAGTGTAACTAAAAGAATATTTGAGCCTCTGGGTTTGCCTGTAAATAGCAAGTCTGATATTTCACAGGATCATCCTGTTATGTTTACAGTAACATACCAAAATCCTAGTGTTCAATGATACTAGTTCTGTCATGATGGAACCTGTGTGCATGTGTGTCACTGGCTTCAGTTCAACCCCAATATTTCAAATGAGGTTTTGTGAGAAACTATTCCCTTATTGTGAGAATAAGCTATTCCCTTAATATAGTTCCTTAGTGCTTCAGTAAGAAAGCTGTCTTATGAAATGCAGAATAACCTATCTATTTCCCAAGAAATATTTTCCAAGAAATATCTATTTCTCACACTTATTTGGGGAGTACATCCCATTAGACCCAGGATAGTTTCCCCACAGTGAACAGGAACACGCTGCATGGCTGGAATATCAGGCACATTTCTTTGAGAGCAAGTCCTGTTTACAAACATGCTTAGGCTCCTCTGGCCTGATTACCTTCAGACGATGGCAAGTTGTCTGAAGAGGAGCCCAATCAGGTGCGCATGATGGGACAAGGCCACCACTGTCTTCTGTACCTGGTTGTCATAGTGACTCACACCTGTGAATCTCTCGCAGACCCTCAAGGATGCACAGCCATTCATGAACTCAGCAGGGCACTGGGAAGAGAACAAAATGAAACCACCTGCAAACTCACTCAAGGTTGCTGTATCTTGCAATAAACTTGGTGCATCATTGATGGTAGAAATGTCAGTTGATGCAAGGTTTGTGGAATTAATTTTGATAGATAAATATTAGTAAAGAAACTAGTGTTTGTGGTCCAAAATTAATGCTACTGAATATTTTTGATGATACCAATGTAAAGATATTGTCAAAACTATTGGTTTTAAGTATGATATTGGCAGCATGAATAGTAATCCAGAATGCAGCAACTAGACTGGTGATTGGGAGTTGCCGCCGAGACCATATAACACCAGTTCTGAAAGACCTACATTGGCTCCCACTACGTTTCCAAGCACAATTCAAAGTGTTGGTGCTGACCTTTAAATCCCTAAATGGCCTCAGCCCAGTATACCTGAAGGAGCGTCTCCACCCCCATCATTCTGCCTGGACACTGAGATCCAGCACCAAGGGCCTTCTGGCGATTCCCTCCTTGTGAGAAGTGAGGTTACGGGGAACCAGGCAGAGGGCCTTCTTGGTAGTGGCGCCTGCCCTGTGGAATGCCCTCCCATCAGATGTCAAGGAAATAAACAACAATCTGACTTTTAGAAGACATCTGAACTGAAGGAAGCCCTGTTTAGGGAAGTTTTAATGTTTGATGTTTTATCAAACATCATCATTATTAATAATATTCTGTTGGGAGTCGCCCAGAGTAGGAGGTGTGTGTGTGTGTGTGTGTGTGTGTGTGTTTGTATGAAATTATGTAATTGCAATGCAATGGAAAACAGCCCAAAATTGATCTTAATGGTCTATTTCAGCTCCCAAAAGCTCTCAGCTAAAGGTCTTTCCAAGCCCAGCTTCCTGATTTCCTTCTACTATGATATACCTGGGGCATTATCTAGGCATATGGCGCAGCATGTGCCCTGCCATGGAGAAGGAACCAGGTGCCTGATGATCCCTGGGTCACCTCTTTTTCAAAGCTAGTTTTTATTTCCTAAGGGACCAAGGGAAGTAAAAAAAAGTGGTGTAGAGCTTTGTCCTTGTTTGTAGCTTCATAAATAGCATGTGCTATACAATTTCCATTTGTATAATCTTTTAAAATATGGGAGACCAGTTGAAGGGTGCATTACACAATATAGTCAGTTTTATTCAACCTAGCACATACGGTAGTTTAAGGATAATACTCTAGTGCTCTTCCCTAAGCACACAAAGCCCACCAGAGCTTTCTGTTCATTTCAATGGAGGGTACATATCCCTCTGAGCATGAAGAACTACCCGTTTCATGTGAAGGCAATGTGGCTGTTCACCTGTGGATAATGCACAGCTACATGAAATAACTTTATCCTTACCCTGCTCAAAAGAATAGTTTTTTCTGTAAAATCCATTGAAGCAGACAGAACTGGAAGGACCATATAACTTAGCGCTAGATACTTTGTTTACACAAAGTCCCTAGATTAGTGATTAGTTTCAGTTACAATGGATGTTGGGCACCAGGACTCAAAACATCTCTTGTCTCTAACCACTGAGAACTGTTACCATTCAGAGCAAGCGGAACTGGGCTGGAGGGATGAGCAATGTGGCTCGCTCTGCTGCATATGACGTCTTTGGAGTCCTGCTCAAGGCCCTGACCACTAGAGGTCACTGAGTAAGCCAGAATCACTAGGTGTTTTCATAGTTATTCACCATAAAGGCATTTAACAATTAAAGTATTTTCCTTAGGCGACCCACCTGTTTGGCTTTGGTTCTATTCCATTTGAAACCTGCCCAGAGGACCTTATGGTGAAGGGCAGGTTAAAAAAAATTATTTTAAATGAATTAATGAATAAAATTTATCCCAAATGAACCACTGCTTCAAATGCCACCTACCGAACAGCAGGAGTCTCTGGAAATGTCTTTGAATATGGGATGAAATATTTTTACTTTGAAATCCACCTAGTGTAGAAGACATCAAATATTTAAACCTGCTATGCTATTTTATTTAGGAAACGTAACAGCCAGAACTCTGCATCCAATCAATACATGATAAGAAATATTGCTTCTGCCTAATAAATTGGTTCCAAGTCACAACTGTCTTATGGATACATCTCTCTGAGTCTATTCCCAGCTAAGTGGCATATGAATTGCAGTTTTTGTCACTCATCTATTAAATGATCTATTATTTGTGTTTAATAAGCATATGGGATTTAAACTTCACTGGGATGCACACCAGGGATATACTTCGGTTAACTCTGATACACAAGAGACATATGCCCCACCCTCACAAAATTGCCTAAGAGCATGCCGAACATCTGATATGTGATGACTGATAAGACCACTTTAAAGGTTAGAAGTCAAAACAAAATTGGCCTCCAGATTGAAAACACAAATAAAGCTTGCATTTAAGTGATCAATGAATGATCTTGATTCATTAATTAGATAAATTTATACCCTGCCCTTCAAATAAATTCCCAGCAAGGCTAACAATACATAATAATCCTGGGGAGGGGAAAATATTTCAAACACATTTCCATCTCCAATTGAGGTGATCTTCTAGGGGCGAATGTTGTAGCCTCTCCTGTGATAGATACTGAAAATGACAGCATCTCGGGATGGTCAGTGTTTCTGATAGTACCTAATAGATGCACGCCACAGGACAGAACTATACTGTATCTTGGTAAATATCCCTTCGCAAATGCACATTTCCTGATATAATGCAGGAGAGGATCAGCAGGTGAGAGAGAGGGCTACTTAACCCTGTAAGTACTCAGCAATAGAGAGCCAGTATGCTGCTGTGGTTAGACTATTGGACTAGGACTGAGGGAGACCCTGGTTCAAATCTACACTCAGCCACAAAGCTCAAGAGAACCGGGTCAGTCATTCAGTTTGTATTACCCTACAGTGCTGATGCAAGGATAAAATGGGAGTGCTGAGGTAGGAGACTATGTATGCCTCCCTGAACCGCTTGGAAGAAGGGCATTATACAATTGCAATAAATTGAAAAAATTATCCTTAACAAATATCCTCAAGGCCATTTTCTACCCTAGCTGAGTTTACTTTCAAGACTGATGACCATCACTGTCTTTTGTGGGAGCACATGCCATAGTTTAACTATGCACTATGTAAATACGTACTTTCTTTTAATTGTCCTGAATCTTCCACATTCAGTCTCATTGGATGTCCCAGGTCCCAAACCAGTCCTTGGGGGACCGCACTTCATACATCTCTCCATTCAGAGAATTGTCCATTTATTCCTAGTTTCTGCTTCCTGCTCCTTAGCCTATTCCTGATCCACAAGAGGACTTCTCCTCTTATTCCATGACCGCTAAGCTTACTCAGGGGTCTGCCATGACGTACGTTGTCAAAAGCTTTTTGAAAGTCTGAATTCACCATGTCAACTGGATCATCACTATCTATAGGCTTGTTGACACTCTCAGCATGAGACAGGCTAGCTCTGCTTTTGCAAGGCCCTTCCGTATGCCTTGGTTATTTCTCCTTAACCATACTTTTCACAGGTTTTCCTGGGGCAGGTGTTAGGTTAACCAGCCTGTGATTTCCCAGATCCTCACTGGATTCATTTTATTTTAAAAAAAAACGGTGTTTCATTGGAAAGCATGAACCGGAAAGTAGCCATTGCAAATGCCACCTACACCCACACGAGCATTACAGAGGAAACATGGTGGTTAGAAACCCCCGTGTTTCATTTGTAATGTATCATTTTGCTCCCCAGACACATGCAGTGGACGGTGGACCCCATGAAGGCACTTGTTGCCTGTGCATCACTGGCATGGAGATACCATTTGCAATGGCAGTGACCACGTATGTGATGGGTTTTCAGATGTTGACACCACCATATGGAAGTGCTATATGTTTGGTTGCTTCCACATGTAAGCTATAACATTTAAAATGTCTCTCAAAGGAGAGCAACATAAGAAAGCACATGAAGGCAGTTTTTTAGGCTGGATAATGAATATACGTATATGACCTCAATATGTAATCCACTCGCTTGGCATCTCTTGAGGAGCCCTTTGGGTTCCGATTAGTTATAACAGCCCATCCAACATATTGGTTGAATGAGTTATGTATGTAAAGTCCTATGATTCATACATCAGACTGAAATTAATTTTAGCAATGAATATTATAAGCTTTTTGCTATTTTTAGCATCTTATGCAAAAGTTTTTCGAGTTTCTGTATAAAACAGAAATAGACACAATGAACTTTGGAATTAGAGGCTCAGAACTAGAATCAGAAACAGTCATCACTTTCTGAGAGCAGCAGTGCTGAGAATGGACACAAAATTGCAGCCAACCACACACGAAACCCTAGGTAAGTATGAAAACATCCATGTGGGTTTTCAGGCAGACAAAGAAAAGGCACTGATAATGCAGGTGAATAAATGTACATTTTATTTCCTTGTGAAAACCAAGGCCAGAAAATATTCCAGCCAATGCAAAAATAAAATGCTATATTGCCATTCAGCAAAATTACAGAAAGTTGGCTAAATTTTGCAGGATACGATACAGAAATGCCCACCAGAATGTTTGCCCACTAGGAACAGGCATGTTATTCAATAATTGACAAATTTATTTGTTTCCTGGAAAATAGTTGCTTGGAAAATACCAGTAGATGCTTAGGCATGTGTGTGACCCTATGCCCAGTGAGGCTGAAGTTGGGAGCTGCCATTTTAGACAAGGATAGCATATATCATTGAAAAATAAAGATTGACAGTGCAATCCTGTGCATATCTAATCTGATGGAAATAGTCCCAAGGGAAAGGGAATGTTTGCAGGTTATTTATGACTCTTTTTGCTACAGTGCACACTATATAAGTTGGATGAAAGCACCCACATATAAGTGGATTGAGAAAGGCAGCCTATGACTTCCAAGCATTTAATTTTCTCATTTAGTGAACTTTAGCTATCAAAAATCTATAGGATTCTGGAGCAGCCTAAACAATTTTTAAAAAGGTTCATATTAGATTATAAATAATAATGATAAATCATTAGGTCCTTAACAAGTTTCAGTGCACCAATTAACACCGCATTATCAAATGCATCAATTATATTTCTTAACAAAGAAATCACAAGAATTTTCACAAAGTTTAAAATAGCCATCTGTCAGATTAAACTTCAAGTTTTTCATTTAAAAAGAAGAATTAGTTGTATATTTTGAAAAATAAAGCTGTGGTTGCCTAGGTAATGGTTTTTTAAAAATAATAATCAGAAAATATGTTCCGTGGATTGTTACATTTCTTTTTCTTTTTTCTTTTACACGGAGAATGAATATCCTTGTTGTCACTCCCAGTCTCAGTCCTCATTTCAAACAGATTGGCCCAGATATTGTTCGCTACCATTATTCATTTACCTTTATTTATTTCAAACCTTTTACACCATACCCCTTGACAAACAGGTGACACGTGTAGCAGTGTACAATCAGCAGCAATAACAACAGTTCAGATATTAAAACTAATGATCATGTTCAAAGAATGCTTAGTTGGCCAATTGTTTTATTTAGATATATATAGTGTTTAAAAATCTCTGGGCATTATGTTACGTCTTTTCCTGATTCCTAACTTTTGTTTGCAAGGAAGGCATTTTGCAGATGAGGAACTGAGAGTGGGAGATATAATTTCATTGCAGCCAGTCTGAGATGCTATGGACTACCGTAATGAGGCTTTCCAGCTACCAGTTAGAAGGGAGTCCCACTCTGGAATGTGTGTATTGTGCATTGTGCCCTTCAGCTTCTCTCTCTAGAGAAAACACATAAGGAGAATTGGGTTGCAAATTTTGCCCTGAGGCTAAACTGCATGTTACTCTTATGTGTAGTGAGCAGCTACTACTACTATATTTTCTTTCCTGAATTAATTACAGGTACAGGGGGTTGAATTGTTACTCGAGATCATGGCATATGGGAAGGGGGCACTTCTCTTTTCCAACCCAAGTCACAATCAAGCTATAGTTAGGTACTATGGTTAAGGGTGAGTGGGGGGAATCAATCAGTATCATTGCGTAAATGTCCAGGTTCCTTAGAAGCACGTGCACCTGCCCATCTACATCTAAGCAATGGATGGCGAGGTGGGGCAGTGGCAATCACCTACCCTCCTGACAGCTGAGTTGCTGCTCTTTAGCAGGTGGGGTGAAGCAATGGGAAATTTGTAGTGGTGCAAACACACCAGCAGGGCAGCTGGATTGGTCCCATTGGTGTGTTTGTACTGTGCCAACTATCATGCTGCTTCATTCCCTCTCTTCTGCCCAGTAAGTGATTCAGCTGCCAGGTCACCCAAGATCTTTTCCACTACTAATAGACAGATAGGTAAATAGGTAATATGGACAAGAAGGGCCCTGCTGGATCAGTTCAAAAGCCCATCTAGTCCAGAATCCTGTTTTCAGGATAAATTGGAAGGTACCCTGAGGATCATCTAATCCAACCCCCCACAATGCAGGAATATGTTCCTGTTACCTTGGCATTATCAGGACCATGCTCTAACCAACTGAGCTATCCAGGTGCTGATGTGGCAAGCCCACAAGCAGGACCTGAGTGCAACAACAACTCCGCCCACCTATGATGAGCAGCACCTGATATTCTGAGGGATATTGTATTTGGCAGTGAAGGTAGAAGGGGGATCGAACAAATGGCAGGTCGGGGTAGGGACCAGCCCAAGACACTGAGGCAAAAGAGCAAACGGTGCTCCCCATCCCCCAGTCAAGGTGCATAGCAACCAAGGCTGGCCAAGATATTTCAGCACCTGATGCCCCAAATCCCATAAATTAATCCCACAAGCAATAAGAATGCAATAATAAATCTCAATTTACTGTCCTTTCATGACACGCCAAATTAGCAGCCAGAGGCAGTGCCCTCATTCTGGCTGAAGCGCAGCAAGCGGCGGCCCACGGGGGTGCGGACACCACTCCCTTTTGATTCGCAGCGTTTATGTTAAATAACTGACTGAAGGGAAAGAGGAGGTCTCCCTCGGGGTGTGAAAACCACAGCCGTATCCGAGCAGCTTCTCCCTCCTTCCCTCCCTGCAGGCGGCAGAGCAGCGCAATCCAGCAGAAGTCATGGCTTGTTCCTATAGCTTGGGATACGCGACTCGTTTCTCTCTCTTGCTTATTCATTTCTCGCGTCATGTGCACGGAATGAAGCGCGACGTGAAACAAACAAACAAATAAATAACTGGCCCGGAGAAGCTGCAGGTGGTTTTCTAAAAATTTATTAGGAAGGAAAAAGCTCCCACCGAGGAAATCGCAAATAGGGCTGTGCCTAACCAAGTCCCCAGAGGAGAGAGCTTGCATCAGGCAGTGGAAACCACGCCGCGAAGAGCACAACAATTCTATGGAAACATCCCGCCGCCTCCTCCTCCTCCTCCCGACCTCACCCCGCCATTTTTTTCAGTCTGTCCCCATTCCCCCCACCCCCTGTTGCCATTCCACTCGCAGGGCTAAACCGGCGCCTTGGCATCGCCTGCTCGTCACGGCCCGCCCTCTCCAGGCCTCCCTCAGCTCCGCGCAGTGGCCGCTTCAGCCCAGACGCGTGCGCGCGCGCACACACGCACGCACGCCCTCACCCCCACATCGCCCCCATCCTTTTACAGCCCCACGGGAGGGCAAGGGTCAGCACGGGCTGCGGCTCGGGCAGAAGGCATGCGCAAACAGTTGCCACCAGCGAACTGGAAGCAAAGCAACAAGAAGGCTATTTTATAAGAAGGAGAAGGAGTGAAACAGGCAACAGCTCTGTGGGGAGAGGGAGGCGGGGTGTGTGTGTGTGTGCCGTCGGGACGTGCTCTCCGCCACTGAGGAGGGGGAGCCGAGCCGGCGCTCTCCTCATTCCCCGCTGACACGAGGCGGGTCTAGCAGGGGACCACCTCCTCCCAGTCCTTCTCATTGGCTGCTCGGCGATGCCCGTGGCTCCCGGCCCGTCCGTTAAATGGGACGCTCATTAGAGAGCAGTTTCCATTGACAAAAGCGCCGAGGGGGGGGGGGAAGCGCGCTGGGTGGAAAGAGGAAAAGAGGACGCGCTCGAGGGGCGCATGGGCAAGCGCGGGCCGAGGCAGGCTTCCTGCACGCTGGCTTCGGGGAGGCGGAGGCAGCAGCGGCGGCAGCAGCAGCAGCAAGGGAGAGAGCAGGCGCGCTCTTTCGCCTGAGCTGGATTATTCTTATTTCTTCTCAGCGCCTGGCCGGTGGCTCGCCGGGCGGAGCTCTCCCCTGAGACGACGTTTGGACGTCGCCGCGAAGCCAAGAGGATCCCCGGCGGAGGGGGCTGCGAGAGGACGAGGCTGCCCGACGGAGGAGAGGCGGGGGCTGCAGAGCCCGGCCTGTGAGGGCGGCGGCGGGCGCGCGTCTTGCGGGGGCTCCATGACTGGGAACGGAAGAATCGAGCCGTCCCTCTGCCAGCCTCCCGCCCCCAACCTCCGTGGGCGGCAGTGAAGATGGGCCCCCCCTCTCCTCCTCGTAAGTCACCCCGTCCGCGCGAGGAACCTGTATTATTAGATCTCCCTCCCTCCCTGCCTGCCTGCTTGCCGACTTCCCGGGGTGCGCAGGTGAGCGGCTCCATTGTGCAGCGGAGGCACCTGCTTCCTCCAGCCGCCCGCCGCCGCCACCCTCTTCTTTGGCGTGGTTTGCGGGCGCCCCGGTGGTGGTACTTGACGTCGGCCGCCGCCTGCTTTACGAGGGACGCCGCCGCCGCCGCAGCCTCTCGCCTCCCCCTCAGCCCACCCGGCTCGCTGCGGCTGCCTTGATTGTGCGCCCTGCCCGCGCTGCTGCTGCGCGCTTTTATCTAAGCTTCTGCTTCTCTCGCAAAGCTGGGCAGGGCAAAAGACCAGCCCCGTCCTCGTGCTCATTTAACGACGGCGACGCTGCCTGTCTTTTTAACGCTCGAAACTTGCAGCGAGGGGGGTGTCGGGGAGCAGCACAGGTCCGGTCGGGGCTTCCCGCCGGTCAGCTTCGCCTTGGCTTCTCGCATCCCACCCTCCTCTCCCATTTCCAGCCTCAATATGGCTTTCCACCGAGGAGCTGCAGTATGACTGAAGTGGGCAAAAGGGGGCGGGGGAGGCGGAAGCCCGGGGCGGCTGGAAGTGGGGTGAGGTGAGAGCGCGTGAGTGGCCCAGGGGGGGTCTCGAAGGCTCTGCGTGGGCGCGTCGCGGGAGAGGGAGAGGCGAGAGGGGAAGCCCGGCTGGAGACTTTTAGCAGAGGGGGGCGGGGATGTTGGGGGGGGGGAGCTGGGCGACGGAGACTGCGCTCTGCTCTTTAAATGGACGGATAACGTGGAGTTGCAGAAGCGGCTTGTGGCTGGAAGGCACTGGCTAGGATTTGGGGGCGGGGGAAGCGAGGTTGGAACCGGGATCCTGGCTAAGGAAAGGGGAGAGCCATTGATTCGAGTTGCCTGGGAGGGACCTGCAGTTGGAGACAACCACTAGCAAAATTCCTCGGAGAGTCCCTGTCTCTCCATCATTCTGCCTCTCGGGAGCTTTTGCATTTGATGCTCCTTCCAGCGCTGCTCACGCCCTCGAGCGTGGAGAGAGGCTAGCAGGAGATCCCCTCCGGAGTTGCGCTCTGCGTGTCTCGCTGGGGGGGGGGGGGGGCGGCGGCGGCGAATCCCCTCTTGCAGGTGTCCGCCGCCTCCTCCTCCTCTTCCCTCGCCAGGTGGGGCCCGCAGCAGCCTCCTCACCGCGCTCTTTCTCTCTTTCGCCTGGCAGGTGGCTGGGCTGAGCTTCCCTGGAAAGATGCACCGTGATGACTCCCACCGAGCGGCGGCACGAGTACCGTCGACGGCCGCGGCGGCCCCGCCACCTCCTTCTCCTCTAGCGGCAGCTGCCGAGAGCTCAGCTGTAATGGAAACTGGGGGCGATGCCAGGACAGCACCTCCGCGGCGGGCAGGCGCAGGACCAGGCGGCGGCGGCGGCGGCGGCGGCGAGGTTGGAGCTGCTGTGGCTGCAGAACGCGCCGGCTTCCCAGCGGCTGCCGCGGCTGCTGCTTTCGCTCCTGCGGGTGGAAAGGGTATGAATATTGATGGAGCAGGCGGCGGCGGCGGCGACAGCAGCAGCAGCGCGTCAGGCATGGACCCTGCTGCAGTGCCGAGAGGAGGCCGACCCGCGGCCCCCGCCCCTTTCCTGCGAGTGCCTTACGCCAAGGATCCCAAAGCAGCCCACCAGCGCTTCCTGCGGAGGAGCGTGGTGGACTCCGACCAGGAGGAGCCCACCTTCGAGCCGCCCGAGCCGCAGCAGCCGCAGCAGAAGAAAATCATCCTCTTCTCCAAAACCAGGAGGATAATCGCCGAGAGGGTGAAAGCAGGGCAGAGGCCGGTGGTGGAAGAGGCGCAGCCCGGGGAACAGCCCGCCGAGCCGGCGAAAGCGGCGGCCGCCCCGGAGGGTCTTCTTAGTTCAGCAGCAGCAGTAGTACCGGCAGCAGCAGCAGCCGAGGAGCCGAAGGAGAGGAGCTGCAAGGAGGATGCGGAGAAGAAAGAGGCGCCGGAATCTCTCAAGGAGCAGAGCAAGTCCAAGAAAGAGGAGGCGGAGGATGAGGAGGAAGAGGACGACATGAAGGCGGTGGCCACCTCCCCCGATGGCAGGTTTCTAAAGTTTGATATCGAGCTCGGAAGAGGGTCTTTCAAAACAGTCTACAAGGGGCTGGACACGGAGACCTGGGTGGAAGTGGCTTGGTGCGAACTCCAGGTAAGTGGCAGGAACTATCTGAATGACTTTTGGGGGGAGGTGTGTGCTTAAATGCCCTGTAAGCTGAGGACAAGGTGCAGAAGAGTGTCATCTAAAAAAGCTTTGTTGGAATCGTCTCTACAGCTTATCTTGTTCCTGGGCTAACTATAGCTCCCGTGTTTTCATTGGTTCCGGCCCTTCCCCCACATCATAGGCACACACACTCCTCCCAGGTTTAACTCTCTCAGCCCTGTGATTTGCCAAGGGCAAGGTGCCTGCCTCTAGTGTAAACTAGAATTAAAAAAAAAAGCTGCTATGCAAATGTCAAGAAGGGCCTCCAAGGGGTTAAAATGTGCCTGGACCAGCTGCATTGTAGGCTACTCAAGAATGGGTCTGAACTAAATATTCCACAAAATGTAGCAGTTAATCTCAGCAAAACACTTTAAATTTATCTTGGAAGAATGTAACTGCTTGAAGCAGTTGTGTTACAATGCTTGTGTGAGTGTTAAAGGCACCACAGGACTATTTTTTTTTGTTTTACAGTGGCAGCCTTTGTCTTATTTGAGTTGTAGAAAATACCACAGGCAGGGTTATTCTATGGAGTTTAAATAAGAAGCAAATTCCATTGGGTCCAACAGGTTTTACTCTGAAGGAAGTTTGCATAGGTGATTACTTATGGTGGGAGTAATCCCTGATCACCATAGGATTGTACTGTTTATTATGAAGATCTTTTAAATGTCCTGAATGAATTGGAAAATGGAAATATTAATGTTACTTTGGCTCAATATGAGCATTTATCTAACTGAAGGAACTGATTTGTTATTTTTCTGTAAACACAGTAGTGTCATCTGCTCTCTCCTTCTAAAGAAGGCTTTCTTGTTTAACTTAAAAAGGGAATCATAACTGTGGCTAACATTTATTTGTCAAAGGTTACGTCAATTATATGGCAGGATACTTAAACGACTTTTTGAACCTCACTTCCCTTTCTAAAACAGAATAGACTTTCCCCTTTTTGCTTTATGTCTTTATTCATAATAGAAGACCTTCTCTACCACACATGCTCAAGTGAGAAAAAGCTTCTGTGACCCACTTCTCTTTTCCCTTCTCTATTTTTGTTGCATATTATATTTATGATGAGGCTGTGGGAATTGGTCATAATTCACATTTTTGTTTTGTTTGTGAAGCTGTTTTGCAGAAGTAGTCTTCGTGGGGTCTTGGAACAATGGTTGATTAATAGGACAAAATAGCTGCTTCAAATAGCTTTTGCAAAGTTGCAACCAACAAGGAATGCATACTTTTCAATAAACTATGATAGGGTGATGACTGGTTGTTACCTCTTTCTAGTCACTTACGATATTCTGTATTCTGTGATCTTTCATGCAGCAGACCTGTAATGTTGAATTACAAAATTGATGCTGACAAGCTTGTGTATGAGTATCAGAATGAGACCCCCCCCTTTTAAAGACCCTTGGTCCTGAATTATCCTGCTGTTTGCAGGGGTCAGATTGTGAACTGAATCTAAAGTGTTATGTCCTGCAACATTAGACTTGGTTGAGCTACTTATAATAGAACAAATTGCAATAATGTTGAAGCTTTTGTGCAACTGGAGACTAGTAGGAGAGCAAGCACATAAATTAGTAACAGAAGTAGATGCCATTGTTGAAAGAAAGCTATGTACACTATATTCATAGGGTTGTATCCAACTGAGTTCTAGACCCACTGGAATGACTGAACCTAAGTCTTGCCAATTAACTGCAACTGATCTACTCTGAGTAGGACTAGCATTGGTTACCAACCCATGTATTGTTGGTTCTGCTTTAATCACCAAAGTCTTAAGGCAGCATCCTGTATCCATTTTAGGTTTATAAGAGAGGGAGGAAGCATTATCCAATCCAGTTTAGCATTTAATCGTTCCAGTTACAAATACGAGTGCTATAATGTAGCTTGTCTGGAGTCAGTCATGACTTTGGTAGTTTTATAAAATCATCTGTTTAAAAATATTCCATAATAGCAGCTTATGCATGTGCAAATATTAAAACCTATGGCCATCCAGTTTAATAGAGTGCAACAAAGTTGCAGTGTTAAAAAAAGAGAGAGGAAAACCCATCTCTTTGTTTGTTCACTTTCTAATCACATTATTCATAACTTCTATGTTATCACAAGTAATTCCCCCCTCCTGTATTAAAAAGCCCTATCTTAAGATTTCCTATGTAAATAGGATGGATCAATACCCCTAATCATTTTGGTCGCCCTTTCTGTACCTTCTTTCTGTTAGGCAAATGACATCTTTAGGGGTTAAATCCACCCCCCAGGCACTCTACCTTCCCTGCCCCTGCTTAGTATATCCCTGATCCCAGTCACCAGGAGTTCCTTTTGCAGCAGATGAACCCTTTCTTATACTGCTCTAGTAAGGTGTGTTGTCCGCATTTTGAAAAGATGAGTTGGCGAAGCTCATCTGAAAACAAGAAACTGAGTCTTTAGTGTCATCGGTGCAGTCCTGTGGCATGCCACTAGAGATTCAGCTGGCACCTTCTGTTTTAAACTTTAAATGCCTGCTGAACACTTCTCTATGCTGCCAAGCTTATGTAAGCAATTACGAAAACACATTTCTGCAATGGTTGTTTAATGATATTTTGTTTAAAAAAATTACATTGTAAAAAAACAACACAACTTTTTAAATTGTATATAGTTTTTGTTGTAAACTGCTTTGGTTTTTTTTTTTTATAAAAATGATCTAGCAGTATATATGTATTTTTATAAAGATACCGTATATATAAACCCCAACAAGTTGCAATTACCAACTGCCCTCAGACTGCCAAGTACCCACTGGGATTGCCTTACAACTATTGTTCAAAGCATCCTCTTTTTTAATTTAAAAAAGGTATATATTTTAGGATGGATGTATGAAACAGAGAGAAATCACTCAGTGTTGGGAAATGCTATCTATCCTGTGTTGTGTATTGAATTGTGAATGTACTAAGAGTTTCTTCACTTTGATTGGATGTCAGATATAAATATAAACCGACCAGGATTCTGCAGCCAGCATCTGGGGCCCTTCTTGGTGTGCCTCATCCACAAAAGGTCCAGATCGTGGCAACATGAGAATAGGCCTTTTCTGCAGCAGCTCCCCATCTGTGGAATACTCTCACCAGGGAGGTTCACCTGGCACATTCATTATACATCTTTAGGTGCCAGGTGAAAACATTCCTCTTCAACCAGGCCTTTGGCTGGTTAATATTCTGTGGCAGGGTTCCCCAAACTTGGGTCTCCAGCTGTTGTAGCACCACATCCCTATCATTTCCATCATTCCTGGCTACCAGGACCAGTGGTCAGGGATGATGGGAACTGCAGTCCAAAAACAGCCGGAGATCCAAGAACCCTGTTCTTTGGTATTTTATGTGTTTGTGCAAGAGCTGTTGTTGTTTTGTTTTAGCTGTTTATTTTGTGCTTCTGTCCTGTGTCTTTAATCTTGTGGATGCGTCTGAGATCTTCAGATGAAGAGTGGTGTATAAATTTAAACAACAGTAATAATGGTAATAACAATAAATAATATCATGCTAAACCATAGTTTGGTGTGATAGGAATGAGCCTAGGTTACTCTTGGGTTCAGCCCAGACCTACCTGGCAATGCCAATGATTTTGTAAATCATGGTTTGAAGTTGGCAGCTCTGGAAGTTGAGAATACAGCACTTGAGCTCCTGTGCTCATTCCTGTAGTAGTGCTAAACAGTGGTTTAGTGTTGTGTCCGAATGCAAGTCTTAGAGCCTGATAAGTGAAGTTCCAATAATGCAGAGGAGTGACAGTTACAGGATTGTATCCAATGTTAGCCCTACATTGAGCAGACCCTTTGAAATTAATGGTGATTGCTAACTTAGTTCTGTTAATTTCAGGGGGTTTCTACTGAGAGTATATCTTAGTTGGCTACAACCAAAACTCTTTAAAAGGATTTTATTTCTGTGTTTACCAGTCAGAGTACTTTTACAATTTTTTGAAAAACAAGTTAAGTGGTTATAATTCAGTAAGCTGAACAATCCCTCTACATACTAGAAAGTTGAATAATATTACTGAACTCATGTAGGAGGATGGAAAGACCCTTAGCAAAGTCAGTGATAGATCATCAGCATGTATCAAATGTCTATCCCTCTGTCTGGGGCCAGCACCAGGCTTTAACAGGCCCTCAGCATGGTGCCACGAGACCCCTGCTAGGCACTTCTGCTATCCCCACCACAGTCTTTCTCTCACACACTCCTAGTGGCACTGCTGCCATTCATTTTACTCAGTGACTCTCCCCCCCCCCCCGACATGCTGACCTACCAGGTAGTGGCATTTTGCATGAGAACTGAGCTACCTCCTGATTCTGATCTTTGGTGAGTGGCTGTCATGTTAGGTCCAGCAAAATACAGTGTCTAAAGTACGTTTCCGAGCACAATTCAAAGTGTTGGTGCTGACCTTTAAAGCCCTAAACGGCCTCGGCCCAGCTCCGAGGGCCTTCTGCCGGTTCCCTCACTGCAAGATGTGAGGTTACAGGGAAACAGGCAGAGGGCCTTCTCAGTAGTGGCGCCCGCCCTGTGGAACACCCTCCCATTAGATGTCAAAGAAATAAACAGCTATCTGACATTTAGAAGTCTGAAGGCAGCCTGTTTAGGGATGATTTTAATATTTGATGTTTTATTCTGTTTTTAATCTGTTAGGAGCCGCCCAGAGTGGCTGGGAAAACCCAGCTGGATGGGCAGGGTATAAATAATAAATTAATATTATTATTATTCCCCATGGTATCTTAATAAAACCTGAAGTTCACAGTCCTGTCTGTCTGTATCTCTCTGTGTAATGCACATGGCTGGAAATAATACATTTGCATGAACATATTGCAATGTTACAGAATTGTGTGAAATATTTTTTTCATGTAGCTGAAGAAATGTAATGTGTGAAACAGCGTTCAGATTTCTGTTGACAAATGAAACGGTTGAAACAAAAGAAGGCATGTGATGACTGTGTATCTTGGCTTGAACTCACCATGTCAGAATATATCTCCAGCTATTTGTTTGAAAGAAGCAAATAGCCAAGAACCTCCATTTAGATGGGGTTTTGTGTATAGTTGGGTTATGTAATCTTTTAAGGGCATGTTCAAAACCATGATTGTAAAAGGACAGAGCTGTACTCTTTCTTTGGCTGGCATTTCTATCGTCTTTATTTAGAATAGTTGGAATGTTTCTATGTATATCTTGCAAACTGCTGTAGCTTTTTCTGGTGGAGGAACACTCCATGTTCTCAGTAATAAAAAAATGAAAGATAGTGTGTGGGGGGATACTCTTGCTGTCTTGCATTCGGTTATACAAATAAACCTATTTAATTTATTTAAGAATAAAAAACATTATTACAGAAATCTGTTTTATGTTGCTGCTCTTAATATTTCTGCACCTCCTCCTTGGAGGCAGGATGGGATACAATGAAAGAATTAGCAAATATTTCTAATTCTGTTAAACTGGGGGTGAATGATAAGAGTTGTTCAGCACATTGCAAGCTTTCAGGAACTAGGCTAGCTGGCAGGGATCTACTCCGTTGTGATTTAGGGCAACAGGGTTAGATCTGTGGGATCTATGCAGTATCTGATTCAGAGTGAGGCAAGGGAAGTTAAGAGTTGTGGTCCAAGGAATAATTTATGTACTGAGGCAAAGAAGCCAGGAACGCTAAGGGAGAAAGGCCTGGTAGGTGGTGGTTTAGTGAAGGACTGGCATAACATGGTTCTCTTCTAAACATGAGCAAAAGAGTAACGGGAGGCTGGTGACACTGAATATCCAGAAGAAGATACCCATGGACAAATATTGGTTGTGGGATTTGGAACTGAGCTACAGAAAGTGATCCTCTGTTGTGCAACATGCAGAGTCATAAAAACAACACACGCATGCCTGCATGGTTTGATAGAGATGAAGTGCTATTAGCCATCGCTGTGGGTTAAACCACAGACCCTAGGGCTTGCTGATCAGAAGGTTGGCAGTTCGAATCCCTGCGATGGGGTGAGCTCCCATTGCTTAGTCCCTGCTCCTGCCAACCTAGCTGTTCGAAAGCACGTCAAAGTGCAAGTAGATAAATAGGTACCGCTCCGGTGGGAAGGTAAATGGCGCTTCCTTGCGCTAATCTGGTTCGCCAGAAGCGGCTTAGTCATGCTGGCCACATGATGCGGAAGCTGTACGCTGGCTCCCTCGGCCAGTAAAGCGAGATCAGTGCCGCAACCCCAGAGTCATCCACGACTAGACCTAACCGTCAGGGGTCCCTTTACCTTTACATTTTATACTAATGAAGAGATTTTAGTTGCATGCCATATAATACTGCAGAAGAAAACCTCCTTGTGGATGAAGAAAATAGAATCAGCTATCATTATAGGGTCAGGGCAGGGGCGTAGCAAGGGGGGGCGTAGGGGGCGTTCTGACCCATGTTCCATAATGGAGGGGGCGACAAATTATCAAGTTACAGTTACAGATAGGTAGCCGTGTTGGTCTGCCATAGTAAAAAAAAAAAATCCTTCCAGTAGCACCTTAGAGACCAACTAAGTTTGCTCTTCATATGAGCTTTCGTGTGCACACACATTTCTTCAGGAACAATTCAAGGAACAATTACTGCCCTACTAGGGTGGTTCATAAAAAAAACTTTTTTTGTGAAAATGCCTGCTCCAAAGGTCTTAGCTTACTATACTAGGGATTATATAGCTATATATGAAATTTCATGCATATCGGTTAATATCTTGACCCTCCTCCACCAAAATAGGTGTTTACTTGGCTGTTTTCCTATGTTGTGAAGGCTGAAATTTCAGTTCAGTGGAGCACTTACTGTTCCCAACCCTAACCCTGTGGAAAGCCATCTAATTAGACTTTAATTTGATTTTGATATGTTTTTAGGAGGTAATTTGAAGCTATAGTGGCGATACCGCTTAAAGATATTATGAATAACATCATGAATGGAGGAAATATTCCGGAAACCTGGAGGGAAAGTTATATCACCCTAATCCCAAAGCAAGGAATGGATCATTTGAATATATCAAACTTTAGACCGATATCACTCCTCAACAACGATTATAAGCTATTTGCTTCCATTTTAGCAGAAAGAACAAAAAAAGTACTACAGAGCATTATTCATAGGGACCAAGCAGGGTTTCTCCCCGGGAGACAAATTCAAAACAATATGAGAATAATAATAAATTTGTTAGAATATTTAGATGCCAGAATTGACAAACCAGCTGCATTCATGGCAGTGGATGCAGAGAAAGCTTTCGATAACTTATCATGGAAATTTATGACATCAACGATACAACAATTGGCAATGGGGGATAAATTCTGCAATAGTATTAATGCAATCTACAAGAGACAGAAAGCTAAAATTATTATAAACGGAGATATATCACAAGAGTGTGAGATTAACAAGGGGACGAGACAAGGATGTCCGATGTCCCCATTGATCTTTATTCTGACTATGGAAATACTAAACAACCAACTTAGAAAAGAAGAAGGTATCAAAGGTATCCGATTGGGGGAGAACATCTACAAGTTAAAGGCCTTTGCGGATGATTTAATTGTGACTACAGAAGAACCAATAGGGAGCCTGGTAAAAGTTTTAGAAATTATGCAAGACTTCGGCAGAGTCTCCGGATTTAAACTGAACTACAATAAGACTAAACTATTAGTTAAAAATGTCTCGGTGGAGGACAAAAACAAAATTGAAAAGATAACGCGACTTAAAATATACGCTAAAATTAAATATCTGGGCATTTGGCTATCAAATAAAAACATAAACCTCTTTGAGGATAATTACAAAAGATGCTGGGAAGGAATCAAAAGAGACCTCATATTTTGGAACAAACTAAAATTCTCTTTTCTGGGACGGATAGCAGCAATTAAATTAAATGTATTACCTAAATTGCTCTTTTTGTATCAGACCATCCCAATAATAGGGAAAACAACACCAATAGAGGAGTGGAATAAGGAGATAACAAAATTTGTATGGGCAGGTAAGAGGTCAAGAATAAAACATAAAGTGCTTATAGATAAAAAAGAAAGGGGTGGATTTGGACTCCCCGATCTCAAAATTTATTACGAAGCCGCATGCTTTGCGTGGTTGAAAGATTGGTTTCTACTCCGAGATAATGAATTGTTAGATCTAGAAGGATTCGATCTTCGATACGGATGGCACGCATATCTACACTATGGAAAATACGCCGTTCATAAAGACTTCACAAGCCACATAATCAGAAACGCCCTATTTAAAACCTGGGAAAAATTTAAAAGATTATTGGAACCAAAAACACCAAAATGGTTATCCCCTGTAGAAGCAAAGGCACTCAAAAGAAGAAATATGAGAACTAATTGGCCTACGTACAATATGTTATTAATAGAGGATGAAGGAGAACTTAAATTGAGAAAGTACGATGAGATAAAAGATCAGTTGGGAGGATGGTTGGATTACCATCAATTACATGGAGTGTTCCAGAAAGATAAAAAAACAGGGTTTGTTAAAGAGACAACAAGGTTGGAAACAGATTTAATAAAGAATAATCATAAAGTAATTGCAAAAATGTACCAACTATTATTGGAATGGGAAGTAATGGAAGAAACTGTGAAGTCCTCTATGGTGAAATGGGCGCAAGACATTGGAAGACCGATAATGATGAGGGAGTGGGAGCACCTCTGGAGGGTCAGTATGAACTTTACGACTTCTTCAAATATAAAAGAGAACATGATGAAAATCCAACACAGGTGGTACCTCACACCCTCAAAATTGTCAAAAATTTATAAAGGAACAACTAATGTGTGCTGGAGATGTGGGGGGACTAACGGAGATCTGTTCCATATGTGGTGGGCTTGCCAGAAGATAAAAACATTCTGGAATCAGATTTATGAGGAAATTAAGAAAATGTTAGGGATCACATTCCCTAAGAAGCCTGATTCTCTCCTATTGAGCATTTTAGATAAGGAAATCCCAGTCAAATTAAGGGAGGTCTTCCTGTATGCTACAGCGGCTGCCCGAATTATAATCGCAAAGAGGTGGAAAGAACAAGAGCCACCTACATTAATAGAGTGGCATAACAAACTGCAAGAGTTCGCCGAGATGGCCCAGATAACTAACAGTTTAAGAGGGGGATCAAAGCAAAAATTTTTAGATAATTGGATGAGATATAAAATATATGTTGAAAAGTACACTAAGGGAAGGATGGCTATGCCAGCTTTTCAATAGCCTTGGTGAAAGAAAATAAGAGATTGAAGGGAAATGGGGGCACTGGTCGAGATGGTAGTGAAGTAAAGTGTTTTAGAAAGATAAGGAGATATGTTGGTACACACTCATGAGTAAGAGAGAATTTTACGTTTGGGATTGACAGGAAGTCGAGAGGGTTGAGTTTTGTGGTTGACATGGTTTTTTTTTCAGGTCTAATATGCTTGTTGTTTTATTTTTTTAGGTTGTATTTGGGGGAGGGAGGGGGATGAGGGTGTTTGATTTGTTTCTCTCTTTATTTTTTCTTTGGTTTTTGTGTTCTTTCTCCCTTTGGGTGTTATGTATATATGGATTGATGAAAGGATATGTATGGCTAACATCATTTAAATTAGTGCAATTTTGTTTTTTGTAACTAGAAACGAAAGGAACAGTAACTTAACAAACTGACAACAATAAGTGACAATGTTTCTTCTTTTTTGGAAACATTTTTATTATGATTTGAAGTTGGATTGCTTGTTGTATATCTTTGTTGAACAGCCTATAAATAAAATATTTTTGGAAAAGAAAAAAAAAAAAAAAAGGGAAAAAAAAAAATAAAAAAAAAAAAAAAAAAAAAAGGAGGTAATTTAATTATTGTTTGATTTTATACCAGTGTTATGTATCTGATGTTAGCCACCCTGAGCCCGACTTTGGCCGGGGAGGGCAGGATATAAATAAAAGTTTATTATTATTATTATTATTATTATTATTATTATTATTATTATTACTTGTTATTATTCCTTTGTAATAAAATATGAAATAACGTAAAACCATTTTTGCGGGGGGGGGGGGAGATCAATGGGGGGTTTTGACAAGAAATTTTCCGCACTGGGTACCACCTGACCTTCCTATGCATCTGGGTCAGGGTCATCATTTTCTTCATCCACATGTAATAATCTGCACAGCATTGAATTTAAATATTTTAATCAACTTACATGATAGCTTCAACAAATGCAGGTGGTTGATCCCCATCAAACTATTTGGGCATGCACTTGTGGCTTTTAGTTCTGCATCCATGGTCCTGTGGGTTACACAGTAGAGGCTAACTGTGTGCAGCTCAGTTCAAAATCCATTGGCTGGCATAGTGCTCCTATTTGCTTCTCCTTAAACATGTTCATGGGAGCTCCATCTTTGGTTTGAGCAAATCCATGATTGATATTTACCCCCTCTTTCTCCCCCTCTTCCTCTTCCTCAACATTCTCTGCTTCCCTCCTTCACTTGTCACACCTTCAGTGACCTCACAGAGGAATAGGAGTAGGTGTTCCACCATCCCTACCTAAAACCAGTTAGCTGTAGAAGCAAAGAGCACTAATCCCCTTCAATCAAGAGCTTTAGCTCAGATAGGAATGCCAACTGTGTACTATATTATTTTAAACTTTTAAACTGTCATGGCACGGCGCTGAGTGATACTTAAGGTAGATTGATTTGGGGTTAGTCCTTCGTATCGTCATCAGATTGTTTGTTTGTTTGTAATAACACCGGAAGATGATCTCTATAAGTTGGTACAAATTTAATCAAAGTTTCTTTATGTCGGGGGGGGGGGCAGGTCAATGACTGCTACCCTACATTCTAGCATATGACCATTCAGTGGTCCATTTTGGAGATGCTACAATGTTTGCAAAATGCTTAAATAGCCAAACCTTCCATTACTAATGAGATAGATAAGAAATTCTGGTGTTTATGTGAGCATGGAGCTTTGAGGATGTGGGGATGGGAATGAACTACAGGAACGAGGCCCTTTAAAATTTTTGTAATGAAAGGAGAGTGCTTGGTTGCAGAAAAAACTTTTTATCAAGGACCTGCACTAGAATTTCAGCTATTGATTTCATGATAGATGCCAGGGATAGGTGCATCTAGGGTACCTTTCTTGACCCATTCCTAAAGCTTTATGACTACTTTATTTGCCAGATATTTGTTTTTTTGTTGGGGGAGTGGAGGTAGAAGCACAGTAAATACTGTACCTAAAATAATATAGTACACAGAAAATGCCTAGTCAGGAGTGTTTTTCCTATCAGAATTACAAGTACTGTACATACAGCCATGATCATGCTGTTTCCTAAGCACAGCATGCATCCCCATAACATAACCGTTAGGAGGAATCTAAAGCTTAAAATGTAAAGCTGTGCAATTGCTCAGATGTATATAATTCCAATGCATCTTTTTAGGAAGTACGAGGATGTAGAAACTGTATAATTAGTTGTAAAGAAGTATGTTGAATGCTACAACCATGTTTTGGAAAGTGATGAGTATATGCTTAAAAAGTAGGGTAGTTATGATGTGAACCAGGAGGCCCTACTGTGCAGTAAGCTGAAACTGATTTCTTCAGGTTTTGGCAGAGTTGGCCCAAGAAAGTTTGCTGCCTGAGGCAAAGAACAAGATGGGGTTTCTTTCCCAGTCCTAATACAAAAGTTGACTGGACTGGCAACTGAATCTTACTTCTGTACCAATGAAGCGATGGAGACATACACAGCTCTGTACTCTAATGGACAGGAATGTCTGGAAGCATTCCCTCTCAGCGGCTGCCACCTGCGGTAGTCACCTCACCTTGTTTAGAGCTGGTTGTGGGTGGTAGCAGATGAAGGCAGCAACTGATGTCTGAATGGTGCTGCAAGATGTTTTAAAATGTGTAGCATAGAGGGTATCGGTGTGCCATTTGGTTTCTGCTTCAGGCAGCAAAATGTCTTGGTCCAGAACTGTTATGAACCGATATACTGTAGCAATGTGTCAGCTGCATGAGCTGTGCTTAAATAAAATGTCATAATCCTGGATGAGTAATGAAAAGCCATTGTTGGGAAGGTAAACAGCCAGAGAGTAATATGATCTTTAGTCCCATTTGCTGGTCAGTGGTTTTTGCTATAATAGGACATAAAACACTTTTCAAGGATTCTGTGCAGCTGTTAAGGACAGAATCTAATATAGCGCTCTCTAGTTTTGGTCTACCTAGAGTGATTATTTTCTGCATCTGTTTTTTTTTAATGGAAACTCATACATGCTTTGATTAGTTTAGTTAATAGGGTCTCGAAATAATGAAACAACTCTTTTATCGAAGTAAACTAATTCTATAAGAGGTTTAAGCTAATGGTGAGCAGGTATTGGAAACAAGATGGAGGAAGGTCAAAATGTCAACTTTTTCCTAATAGGATTTTCTGAGATGTAATGTTAAATAACTCTTGCACTGACTTAATAGATGCCTTAATTGCAGGGAGTCCAACCACACTTGATCTTAAAACTGAAGCACAACAGAACTTGTAACAGGTTTATAGCTTCAGGGAATCTTATTGAGATGGGCAGACTCTTAGTTGTTGTTGTTGTTTTGGTTTTTAACATATTTTTAATTAAAGATGCATTGGTTTACAAAAGTATGTGTAATGTCTCTTTTTTCAAGTTACATTTTCTACAGATTAGTTTCATTTGTTGAGACATTAGTGTTACATTAGGGAAAAAGGGGGAAAGAGGTGGAGGGGGGGCATGGGGAGTTGGGGTGGGGCCGGGTGGCGATGCTTCTATTCTACTTAATGTATGTGTGCAGTTTTGTGTCAGCATTGCTTGTGCTGGATCTCTTTAATATTCGCTTGTGTTTCTTTGGTGGTGAGAGAGGTTGGGGTTAGCCTAGACTCAGAGTGTAGGTGGTTGTTTGTTTGTGGTTGGCTATGGTGAACTTTGTTTTCATGTGTGAGTGGGGTGGGTGGGTGTTTTTGTATCAGGTTAGCCATATTGATTCGGATGCTTTTGGTGGATTCTTGTCGTTGTCTTGTTGAGCTGTGTATGTGATAAAGGGGAGCCGTACCGGGGTGAAGGCTTCCTTTATTTGTCCCCGTGTCAGTTTCATTTTATTGGTTACCGGTAGTTTTTCTAATAAGGCTGTTTCCCATACTATTTGATACCAATGGCCCATGCTTACTTCTGACAGGTCTCTCCAGTGTCTGGCTATAATGTTTTTCATGCTCTCTCATCCTGCCGGTCTGATTTGTTTCTGTCTGCATTTTCCAGGCTGATTTTATTTGTTCTTTTGAACTTGTTTGTTACGGTACGTTTTATCCAAAGTTATATAAACGTCTTTATGATACTTACCCTTCTGCCCATCTTCAAATTGCACTTCAGTTCTTGTCAAATCCAAAAACTTATCTGTTATTTCTAATTTGCATCATTCCTCTGTTGTTGGCTTCTCATGCTCTTTATCTTTGGAGTGTCCCAATTGCCCATTGTCAAAAAACAGGAATTAGGCTACTGCAGGAGGGGCCAGGAGTCAGTACTGCACTGCCCGCCCTCTCAATAGCAGCGTTCCTGTTGTTCCAGGACGGGTGTTGTAGGGTTGCAATGATGCATGAGCAAAAACAATTCAGCACTCCAGCTGGTGCTCCGCTGCAACCCTGACCTTGTCCAGCACTGCCCCCCCCAGGGGTGAAACTAGGCTTTATTTTACTCGGGTCAAAGACATAGTTTGGCACCACTCATGCACATTTGTGTATATACACACACACACAAACAAACACGCAGGCTGGGAGCCTCAATGGTGCCCCTCTGGAGGCTTCCCCTGGAGCAAAAAACCCCAGCTAGCCCACCCCCCATAGCTACAGCACTTCCCCCCTCACCGTCCTAGTAAGTATTAGCAGGAGGATAGTGGTGTGCCATCACTATGGCACTGGCTGCTCTTGAAAAAGAGAGGAGGAAATGCATCATCAAAAAAGATGCATATGCCAATTAACACATTTTAATTACTGGAATACTGTACTACTCACCATATGGGCAAACTACTCACCTGTGTGCCTGCTTGGTCTGCTGTTGATGTGTGGCTTCAAGGCCCATGCTCTCCCCTTTTATGATTCATTGCCTTCAAACTGGACTTGGACTAGAGAAGACTGTCTTCTGTAAAGTAGGGCACATGGCCATCCTGCCCAACTCCTTTTGTTACAACATCTCTATAAGGTTGGTTTTTCATGCAGTTGGGAGGTCAATCAATTGGATGATCAGTCACCCAAATCCCGAAGACCATTTCTTGATGGTAGGACTTAAGTTAGCGATACATTCATTACTTCTAAAATGTTTAGAACGTCATCACTAAACACATGTTCTGTTGTCGCAACTTTGACTTGTAAATATATGCAACACAGTTTCAGCAATGTAACCAAGTGTGGGTATGTTGTTTTTAGTGAAATGTAGGGGGTTAATAAACTTAATGGCAAGTAGCAGATGCCAGGTGAGTAATGTGAAGAATAAAATCTGTATAGCATTAAAACATTTGGGAATAGGGCAGGCAGACCAATCCTCATCCTCAGGGTTAGTTGCTGCATAATTCTCTCTGTTAGGCTTTCAAACTCTGAGCAGTGAGACTAGATCTTTTGATCAGCATGAGATGAAGCATGGGCCTTTCTGCTTTGATATAAGCATTACTAGTCAGAATAATGTAATTTAAAGTCCTACTGATTTCAATATATAGAATTAAACATTAGTTTAACTAGATATTAACATTTTTATAGAGAGAGGCATCCTGGAGAAATTTTTACTTCATCTTACATTAGGAGGAAGGTGGACACTTTTAAAGTTTGGGGCAAAATTGAAATATGCAACATTTGTTAGTTTAAGTATAAAATCTAAACTTTTTTTACTACAACAATATGGCTGGAATATAGTCAACAGCCTATAAAATACTACAGTTTGTTGTCATTATGAATAAAGTATTAATTTAACTTTTATAAAAATTAGAGTTGGAAATATGCTAGTTTTCGAAACTCTTAAACTGCAGCAAATAGTTTTTATTGTCTTCATGCTTATCAGTATTGAGACAAACAGTAATAAAATTTGTGCTTCGATGTATCATTTAAACCCAACATCACTTTACATAGGTTAGGGCAGACTTTGATATGGTGTTGTATTTTAAAAACTTGATGGTCAATGGGGATTATAAAACAGGATGTAAATTGGGGAAAATTACCTAACCGTATACTGAATATTGTAATAAGAGGAAAGGCATTGACATGTCACTCATGGCATGGTGCCTCTAAGTATTGATCGGTTGTAATGCAATTAATATATTTTCTTGTGTAGAGCTCTGATCATGATTGTATGTTATTTCTGCAAATTACGAGAGAGCATTGGCATGAAGAAAAAGTATAAATGAAAGAACCCAGTGATGTAGCTCAAGCTGAAGGTTGCTGGTGCCGTGTGGACTTGTTATAAATATAATCACAAGTGGTATTTAAAAGTCTGCTTAATAACTATCATGATTCAACTGCCTGATACACATTTAACTAAGGTTAGGTAATGACAGAATTAGAGCACATATTTATACAACAAGCATTAATTTATGTTATTTGGACAAACATAGCGTACAAATTGGCAATTGTACAAGAGCTTAGGAGTAGCAAGCTGAGTATTTCCTTTCATTTTGGTGTTCACTGCAAGTCAGTAAATACTTAATAAAGGGCTTTCAGTCTGTTTAGAACGTTTTATTTTCTTTCTCGCCATTGACACATTAATAGAGAAACACATTCTCATGAAATGCTTAGGCAGTTTATATGCACAATATGGAATTATTGCTACCTCCTGCAAATTTTCAGTGGATAAGCCAGTTTATCCCTGTTATTCCTTCTGACCCATGCCATGAATTGTACTGCCAACATTAAGAGCACACAACCTGGCTCTAACTGGCAAAGTAGTTGCTGCAGCTGACCCTAAACATTAATTTGCCATTTCGATGGAACACCGGATTGGGTCTTATAGCAATAATAAGGCTTGCATGCTAAATGTAGTATATGGAGCTATTTGTGTACAATGATGGAAGAAACTGACTTGATTTTCAGTATCACATGCTCAGTCTCCAGGCCCTTTATATTCTTGGACAAAAGAAAAAGCTTCCCTTACAAGAAATGGCAAAGTTAAATCACTCTGGTAAGATTTACCTTCTGGTTGACTTGTAGGTTTAATAGCCAAAGTCTATGTAATATGCACATGGAAACTGGCTCTAAAGGTTGGCTTCAGCAAGTAGAAATCTGGGATATTTGAGTGTATGTATATACATGCATGAGATTCTGAAATAGTGGAATTATTTAGGAATGGATATAGTTGCAAGTATAGAAAAGTAACTTCACATCTTTGGGAGTGATATTTATTTCTCATTCCAGAAAAGGCTGATCTACTCACCATATTCGAAATGCACTGCTACTCTTTTTGTTAAGCAGGTGAAAACTGGATTTTTTTTTACAATATTAGTTTTCTTTTAAAATTGTCTTCTCTGACTATTTTAAGCCAGTTTTTCAACAGATCAACAGAGTTAATGCAAGCTGAAAATATACTCAGAAGATGTGTACACATTAAGTAGTATATGTCTTGTTTATTTTTATAAACGCTCCTCTTAGTTCAGAAGATGAAAATCAATACTCCCATCCCAGTGCTAGCCATCAATTTTAGATCTAGTGGCTACAGTACTAAAATAAAATATACATTTACTCCTATCTGTAATGAAGTATTGACTGGACTACGCTTATCTGTGTTTATCAGAACTCTTATAAGAATTCTTTCAGAAAGGAATTACAGAATATTGTGAAACTGTTTAGGATTAAACATGTCCCTTGTTAGTTTTGTTATTGCCATGAAGTTAGAGCTGGATAATAATTCAACAGCTGTTACTAAAATGCCTTGTGAATGGCGCTTTAGGCAATTGTGGGATAAAGATTTAAATTTCTAAATAAAATGGTAGTATATGTGGGAGGGTGAAATGTCAAAAATAGAATGAGGTTCTTTGTGCTTCTTTTTCTGATTTACAATGTTGGGTGCTATTTACATGCAAAAAGAAGTCTAAAGTTTAATGTTCACACTAGTTTCATTGTGTCCTATCCCAACACAGAGCTTATGCACTGCAGACTAGGGTTTAGTAGAAGGAAGAGTCCATCTATATTGCTACAAGGTTGTGAAGGGAGTGAGTGCATTTGTACAGACATACCTTGTGTTACAGCCGCTGCGGGTTACTTTCGGGTTCGGCGGTTCGCGCATGCGCAGACGCGTGAAAGGACGGCATGCGCAGAAGCACCAAATCGTGTCGCGCACATGCGCAGATGCGACACTTCATGGTGCATTCTGCTCATGATGAGAACGGGGCTCCAGAACGGATCCCATTCACATCCAGAGGTACCACTGTACTTCTACTCTTCTCCTTTGCAACTGCCAGGATAGTGGTAGAGAGGATATGGGACCCAAGAGCAGCAGTGAAAGTGGCAGAAGGGCATTGAGGATACCTCGGGCTGCATTCACTTCGGGTTGCGTTTTTTCGGGTTGCAAACACGGCAAACCCGGAAGTGTATACTTCTGGGTTTCGCCGCATGTGCAGAAGCGTTCTACGTGGTTTGCGCATGTGCAGAAGTGTTCTCTGCAGTTCATGGGTGCGCAGAAGCGCGATATCGCGGATGCGCAGAAGCACAATATCGCGGATGGGCAGAAGCGCAATATCGCGCTTTCACGCATGCGAGATATCACCGCCTGGGTTACAGACTTTTCAGGGTGCGAACGGCACCCCAGAACGGATCGGGTCCATAACCCGAGGTACCACTGTAGTTCCATCCCAGCCTGAAAGTAACAAGGGGTGTTTGTAGGAGTGAAAGAGAAAGAGAAAGATCAGATCCTGAAGTCTAGAAATGACATGCAGCTTCAATGAGGTTTCCTGGGTTTCTGAGTTGGAAGGGATGGTTCCGAGATAGTGAATACAACATAAACTCTGAGGAACCTGTGTCAGGTTCAGGAAGACAGCAGAGAAAACTACCGGTATATGGTGAAGATACTAATCTGCATCTCCCCAGCCACATTGGATCCTTAGGCCAGAAGATCTCCCCATCGTCTTCCACAGTCCATGCATATGCACCTACTTTGTGCAGGGGTGTTAATGGTAGTGTGAGGGGCCAGGAATTTCTGACACCTACCTGTTTGTGTCCAGTTGCGTCCTCACTCTGCCATTCTGTTATACTGCTTCAGGAGTTAATTTTGCCAGTTGGAAGACATTTCGGTAAGTAAACAGTGTATAAATCAATTAATAATAAGAACAATAAAAAGTCTTACACAGGTACAGTCAATGTATGTAGGAGGAGCCCAAGTAACAAAGGAAAGTCTCCTTTTCGGTTAATCCACGGTGCCTTTGCTATAATTATTTCACAGTTAGCTGGTTACATACCAGTGTAGGGCCTCCAAACCCTGGAGAGGCCTTTTCATGCATGCCACATCTTTGATTACAATTACACAAAGGCAGTGTGTTTCAGTGTCATTGGGGCCAGCAACTAAAACACTGATTGAAACCGTTTTTGGTCTCAGGACACACTTGAAGCCTTTATGGCCTGCCATGGAGTAGCAAATAGCAAATAGCTCTACTTACAACCTGGCATTGCAATCCTCCAGTGACCCATGCTTGAATCTGTGCCTATACTTTGCAAAATACAGAGAATACACAGAAACAGCTTTCTTTTTCTTTTTTTTTGCCTGGGCAACAGAAAACTGTGTTTTGGAGTGGAGGATAGCTGCCCAGAATGAAGCAACTGCTTAATGGATCCTTGAAGCTACAATTGGCACATTTTTTTTCCTGAGCTAATATGAGAAACCTAAATCCTTTGTGACTATATCTTTCTGAAATTCTTTACTGGACACTGAAATGAATGAGTTTTGAGCTTGTCGCCTTTGTACTGAAAGACATTATTTACCTGATTCTCTTATTGACACACTCATGTATACAAAGGTCCAGCGTCCTACTCATATACCCTCAAGCCTTATCTACACTTGTTTTGTTAGTTTCCTCATTGCAGAATCATAGTTTCCTCAAACAGGTGGAAACACGTCACCACAGTTTGCCTTAGCCTGGGCATGGTGACACACATGTGTGCAGCAAGCTAAAAGGAGAGGAATAAAAGTTTGTCATTACTGCTGTAATGTTTCTGTATACCCAAGGTTGTTGGAGGAAAGGATGTAGTCTGAACAGAACTGCTCTTGAACTTTGCTTTTAAGTTCTGGCTCAGAACAGTTCATTCTACTTCATGTTCTTTGCTGAAGGACAGTTCTCCCTTTTGGATTATAAAACAATGGTATGACCCAGTCAAACCATCAGACCATCTAGCTTATTATTGTCTACTCCATTTAACAGCTGCATTGTAAGATCTGAAGCCGAAGCTATGCTAGACTTGCAAGAGAATAAAGCTGAAATGCTGTGTCCTTGTGTTTGTGTCCTCATACTTACAGAAGATGTTCTGGAAAATTCTGTGCGTGTTAAAAATTCTATTTTTTGTGCATAGATAAGTTTCAGCTGATAGTGTATTGTTACTTTACTTCTTCTTGTTTTGTGAAATATAAATATGTATTTTGCAATTCACAAAAACCAACATTAGTATAACTTAGGCTCACCGTGACATTAGCTTGTCATGCAAGGTACGCCTGCTGACTATTCCTTTTCTTCGCAAGTATTAGAGGTGCAGGCTTCTTTTAAAAATCTGGATACCCTAGTTTAAATAATGTTTTTATTATGTTTTTTGTAGGATGAGGTCACCAGCCTTCTTCCTTGGCCGAGGTGGTTCCCCTTTAGTTTAATTGTTTCCCTATTAAAAGCCCACAAGAGTCCTAAAACCCACCCTCTTCATTTGGGCAAGACTAGATGTCTGTCACACACTCAATTATTTGGCTAGCACCAGATGATCAGCCAAACCACAATTTTGCCCTTCAGCTTTGGCAGTGGCCAAACACCAATCCGTCTGAGTCCAAATGCCAGCACAATTCTTCCACTCCATACTATTACAATAGAAACTACCAATGTCAATGCAACCTCTGTTAAGTGCTCTTAAATTCCATCACCAAATACTTTTGGCAGGGAACTGCCACCTGGCCCGCTGAAGGGAATGGAGGGTTCGTTAGCATACAGAGAGCCCCAACGCCAATTCAGCAGCAGCCCCTCTTCCAGCGGGGAAAGCCACCACACCTCCAGTGGGGAGGAGAGGGAAGGAATCTGCCTGGCGGGGATAGGGCTTAGGGATGCCACTGAGAGCCCCAGAGCCTCTTCTAGCCATGAGCCACAAACAGGGAGCCTGGTGGGGAGAGGGCTTGGGGATGTTGCAGAGACCCTGCGCTCACCTCACCCGGCTGGTCAGGAGGGAGACACGCCATTTCTGGCACCCCAGTTGCACAGAGGGGTGAAATGCAAGGAGGGTAGGAGGAGACTTGGGGTGCCGAAGTTATTATGCTGGGGGAGAAGCCAGAAGGGGCCACTCCCAGATTCTGCCAGCGACTGAGACAGACATGCTTTTTTGTAGCTCTGCACTGTAAATAGTTTGCACAATAAAACTGCAAAAGACTGTTTGGGCTCCTGCTCCGTTACTCGCGAAGCACCTTCATGCGAACCTTACAACTTTGAAGTTTACAGTAAGATAAAGCAAACATATAATCTGCACTGGGTTAGCTAATAAGTGGAATGTATAGTAAATAAACACCGCGTTGAAAGTTTGATTTGTGGTGTAGCACAGAAAACATATGCTGTGAAAGGAGCATACACAATTTACCTTTTATTCTGAGCACGTTTTAAACTGCTCACATTTCTCATGATGGGGTGGAGCTGCCAAATTCCCGATGTGGGACTATATAAATTACTGGTATCATGCAGTAAGTTTCATGAGACTTTACATACATCTGTGTATGTCACAACTTGCAATACTCTGATGTCCAGTAGGCTTTTATTCAATGAATATCTCTTAAAAACTCATCACCACTTAGCTATATGAGCCTCCTAAGTACTTAGCTTCTACTGTATTGCCAAAGCTGATTTTGCTAATGTTAAATATTGATGTCCACATTATTATTATTATTGTCTAAATTTTAAAATATATAATAATGCCTAATAAATTATTTTCCCCTCCTGATACAGTGCAGGCAACCAAACCATCATCTTAATATAGTTAATAGGACTTTAAAAACTCTACAGGGAACATAAGGTTATTGTGAAGCTTTTAATTTTGGATCCTGACCAAATGGAGATAATGGTTAATCCTTTTATCTTTTTTTTTTTGCTTCTGTGGCCAATGCATAAAAGTAATGATCAACGCCAAATATTAGTATCCTGTAAAATCTAATATAAAATCTTCTAAATTAAAACACTGACTCCATAAGTCAAGGTTAAGGACTTGTATTAAAAGAAAATACAGCTTTTGTAGGAGGATAGCAAGATATGAAATCACAGTGTGCAAGCAACAATCACAATACTGAACCTGTCAAATAAAGGATTAAAACCTGTCACTTCTTAATGCAGTGTTTTCCTAATCCCTACTGGTAACCTTGCAGAGCAACAGCAAAATATTGTCTTTAGCAGCCAAGTGACTGAAAAACAAAACCTGTTTCCATATGTTGCCTTCCAATTGTCTTTCATTTCTGCCAAATGCTTTGGCTGAGTCAAGGTTTCACCTTCATGCAGGGACAAATTCTTGTAGACTGTTCAAACCTTAAGGCATCTGAAACTCCTAAGTAGATTGCCTTGATGACTTTAGTCCTGAACCATAATTCAAGGTGCACCTTAAGCTAAGGTTACTAGACATCCCCATTTCTCGGGGATAGTCCCCGGATTTACAAATCAGTCCCCTGACAAAATCCTATCATTCCTACTGAAGTTGAAAAGTGTCCCTGCATTCATTGAAAAAAATCTAGTAACCTTACACTAAACCACTTTCAAAATGAGATCTCCATCTCTTGCAAGGCTTTTCATAGCTGAGCCCTTGTTTATATCATGTAATAATAAATAAAGAACTCTGCTTCACATAAGCTGTTGGCCCTCCACCAACAGGCAAACACAAACACCTAGAACCGGTTACATATTTTTTCAACATGGCTTCTAGGCAGTTCTGAGCTTCAGAACCTTTTCTTCTTTTTTAGAAATCAAACATAGGAGTTTCTGTGTTTCTGTGACTTAAATCTACTACCGTACATCTATTATTTAAAAGGTATAATCTGCGAAAAAGGGAAATAGTTTGAAAAAATCTAGCCATACACTAACATTTAGCCTTGATTCACGGGCACTTCTCTGGATTTCCATAGTTGTCCAGAATATACAAGACTTCCCAGTAAGCATCCATAAGTGCCAGCTACCCTACCATTAACTAAGATTTGATAGTTGAGCTATTATTTAATTCTGAATGTTTCATGACCTTCATACTTATGTCTCAGACCTTATGTCCTCTGGCAAACATTTGCCCAACTCTCTTGTTTTTTGGTCTTACTAACACTTTTTCACCTTGTATTTTATATGATTTCTGTGCCTGACTACCCATTTCCTCATGGATTTGATCCTGAACTGTTGTGTTTAACCACAACGTGTGCCTGTATAACTTGCATCCTGGGTCTGGTTTTGCATAGCTCCGATTCTTCTTCGGATTTCTTCCTTGCTAGTCTATGGTTCTTCTTAGAATAGTAACATCTGATCCTGCTTGCTTTTCTTTCTGAAATGTGATAAGATGTGATATCTGTAGGAACGGAAGCCCTCTCTTGCAGAGAGCAGTGATTAAGTGGGTATATGAGATGTGAGACAATCTTAGGTATCTTGGTCCCAAGCCATTTGTACACGAGTATCAGCACCTTGAACTTTGCCTGGTAGCCAGTTGGCAGCCAGTCAAGCCTTGCAGTATAATAGCAGTATTCTGCCTTGGTGAGCGTTGCTTTTTGTAGTAGCTGCAACTTCTGGGCTAACCTTAGGGGTGGGCCCACAAGGAGCACATTTCAGCATTGCAGTCTGGAAGTCAACAGTGCATGGATGATAGTGGCCAGACTATCCCAGCTGCATCTGTCCTAATCCAGGGAGGTTATCCGAACCTCTAATTACAGAGATTGGTCCATGGGAACCCTCAGAATAAGCTGCAGTTTCTTTTAGGGTCAGTTATGGATCAAATAGTTGAGCTACCTGGGTGTGCCATATTCCTCTTCTTTATTTTAATAAAGCAGGAATGCTGGTTAAACAGCATATTGATTATTTGTTTCAATCAAAGATTAGCATAACAGATCGTGCTATTTTCTGGATTTTGGATTTAGAGACTTCATGTGTACTTCACTACAAAACTTAGGGTAGACTTGGGCTTCTTTGTATGCTGGTGCCCTGCCCTGCCCTGCCCCTGTCTGGAGGACCTAGTGGCGAAAAAAGCTAAATCCCTAGAGCTAAGAGGTGTGGGAGGGAGGGCATCAACATGTTTGCTGCTGTACGTCTAGCAGCTTGGGGTTCGCACAGCCTTGGTTTCTGTGCCCGTTGACATGCAGGATGCCATTCATGGTATAAACCAAGAATCAACCGTAACATATATCAAAGGAATTGTAGAATGGGTCCTTCGCTTGCCCTGTTAATGAGTATGGTTAACAGTGCCTGCACTTTACACCCTATCTTCCTCTGGCTCAGCTCCATCAAAACCAGCGGCGTTGCCATCTCTTCTCGGTGTGTACGCTTTTCTGAGCTGATCTAAATGCTCAGGAAAGAATATATGGCAGCTTCCCCTGGGGACTGTACCAGTTCGGAACGGAACTGTAGGAACTGCTCCCAGCTAAAGCAGCAACAACAGCAACAAAAACCCATTGCCTGTGGGAAGTTGATATATCGTTTTGTGAGGTTGATAGCTTTGTTGATGATGCATGTAACGATACACGTGCACATTCACACATGAAACCACAGTCTAAAATGACCACATGGTTTCAGAAATGTGTAATGTATTCAAAATATGAAAAACAGTGAATCAAGTATCGGTGGGGGGTGGGGTGGGGGTGGGTGGGGGAAGAGCACGTTGCACACTTTGTGTACAGATTTCAGCCTTATATGTCCTTCCTGATTTTTCTTCTAAATGCTTTTGATTTCAAAAACATATGCTTGGTAAGATGCCAGTTCAAAATGAAACACTGCAGTATGCTTGCCTGTCAAGATAGGACAAACTTAGACCACCGAACCTTGACGGCGTTTCTTTAACCAAAAATGGGCTTCTGTGCCTCTTGTGTAATCGGAGAATGAGTGTGGTTGTCTTTAGCAAATGCATAAATCATTCCCACACTATATTTCTCTGGAGGATAATTTGCTGTCAGCGTCAGCTTTAATTGTCTCTTTATCCATGAAGGCAGATGGGAGAGTTAAGCCAAATAAGGGTGTGCTGCTATTTGGCTTACTAACTACCAACAATCACACAAGATAGGTGGGGAACATTATGTGGCACTAAAACGTTGAAGTTTAGGTTTCATGTCTCTGTTTCAAGTGCTGGTAGGTACAGTGCTCATTCTGGCTTTTAGAGAATCACCAGTCACTTGTGCAGGATTCATTTCCACATCTTGTAAAACGCGTGCAAAACTGGTGGAAAGTACATTATATAAACCTCCATAGCATGTTTAATAAACAGTATGCCTGCTTCAGCTGCTTGTTTTGGGATGTGTCCTGGAACATGCTTTCAAACAGCTGATGCACTATGCACCTCATCTTGGATTATAATTAGGGGTCCAGTACTTGGTTTTGCCAGCGTGAGCCACTAACTCAGGGCTCAAGTAGCAGTGCAGTCCTTTACATGCCTTCTTTAAAATAAGCCGCATTGATTTCAATGGGCCTATTCCCCAGAAAATTGTGTATAAGACTGCACCCTGTGATGTGAGAAATCCACGATCAGGATTTCATGTGGGACTTTGCCAAACAGAAATGCTAAATTGGGAAAGCACGACTAGTCTAATGCTTTCAGCTCCTTAAGTTTGCCCAGAGCCCGTTAGCAATGTTGGGAGGAAAAAGCACACAGGTACGATAGCAGCTTCTAGGAAGGAACCATTTCAATCAGGGTAATAGCACAGGAGGAAAAGTTTAATAAACTCTTCCCCAGCACTGCTTCCCAGGTCAAAAGAACAGCCTGATGTAGAATTATGAATGAATACAATTGATGATCAAAGAAACTACCTTAGTAGAAGTATATTTGTTCTGAATAAGGTATCCCCCCGCTCTGAAGCAATTTCCAAATGTAATTCCTAGTGTATGTAACACTATAAATTTGTTTGGTAGTTTGGATTATATAATATTGATGAAATGACCTCTGGTCAAGGCCAGCTCTAACACAAGGAAGCTAAGGTAGTTTGTTTATTTATTGTTGTCAGTTTATCTGATATGAAGAACCTCCTTTTATTCATACACTTTGACAAGAGAACAAGAAGCGCTGTTTCCTGGTATACCATCAATCAGTGAATTTCTTCTAGGCAGTACACAAACTACAGTCAACACTTGGAACAGGTAGTGGGACTATATTATGCATGACTGTGTATGGCACAAGGTGAAGGGCAGGTTCTGTGGCATCTGAAATAGACATATACCTGCTTGAGTTAAATAAGTAAAACATCCCTCCCAGTTGTCCTACCCTCACTCTTGAAGGGTATATATCCATTTGTTTATCCTAGGTGGGGAACCTCCTTGCGTTAGTACACTTTGACATGAAAACAAGAAACCAAGGAATTTCTTCTAGGCGGTATACAAACCACAGTTATTGTTGGAACAGGCAGTGGGAATATAATATGTGTGGCAGGGAATAGAGCAAGCTGAAGAGCATGTTCTGTGGGATCTGAAAATACACATATTCCCACTTGAGTAAAAAGTTTCTCCCAGTTGACCTGCCTTTCCTCTTCCATTGAGGGCATATCCATTTGTTTTTACTGTGAGTGCAGTATTAATGCACCACCTTAGACTCAAGTTTCTGAGGGGGGAAAGCAAAAAAGGACCCCCTTCCCCCCCACTTCTTACCAGAATGGTGGGAGCACATTGGGTGGTGATGGCTCCAGAGCGTATCTTCCTCCCTGAAATCTGGCAGCACCCACGGCTGCAGCTGCCTGAAGGATTTATAAATGGATTTATCTTTATCTTTGTCCATCTGTTCTATCTTAATCAGCTGGTTAGAGTAATTAATGGGCAAATTATTTATCTAATAATATTCTAGATGAAATACTGTGTATTCAAATGGATGACAGAACTGCAAGAAACTTCAGTTAAATTGACTTGAGCAGGCTATTTTTAACCACAACTTATTTCTGTCACAAATGGATTGGAAATGTGAATCTGTTTAGCCTGAACTAAAGGGGAATAAATCAATATATTGGGTGGGTGTGTAGCCGTGTCTATGTTCAGGTCACCTTCAGTAAGGACCCAGTTCTGTATAGTCTATTTTGTTACAGTTGCATACATACCCCACCCTCTTAAACTACAGCTGCCTCTCAATCCCACATTTTCCATTTCTCTCTGCACCTCAATGTCCCCAGGCCATTCCCTTGTTCCCAAACCATATTTTTGCTTAGCATCCTATTGAGCATTTCCCTGGAAATATTCCCAATGTTTTACCACACACAGCTTTTGTGCAGAGTTGTCAGTTTCCTGCTCCTTCCCTCAGTAGGTGAGTCACTGAATATCCTTAAGGAGGTTTGCTGTAGCTTGGGGTCTGTCCCCATCCACCCACCCCCAGCACAAAATTTACTGGGCTATGCATTTAAAATTAAAACCTCTTAATATCATCTCATAAGTATTTGCTTTATGTGGCGTGCATGGTTTGTGAAAACATAAAGGTTATCATTTGTGGTGATGTTGGCTTATACTTTGTGGTTGTTTTGGCTTGCTCCGGGTGAAGCACTCAGCTGAAAACCACAACTAGGTGGAGTTCCTTTGTGTCACATAGAAGCTGAACTTTTAAGCCTCTTACAGAGAGCTTTGGCTTGCTTTCAGTGTCATGTTCACCCTTGTGGTGTTTATACAATCTGAATATGAACTTCGGCAAGGGCATTAGGCCAGAAGTGATCTATAAATACTCTTTGTATGACTGGGACATCATAGTCTGAAACAGCATTTTATTTACTCCTTCCCCTGCGCTTCTCAAATGGGCTTTTGTGGTTCTCAGAATGTTCCTATCCTTTATGAGCTGACATTGTGTTTATCATTTGTAAATTCACAGGCAAAGACCCTAGCTGTATTATACAATCACACACACAAGATCAAGGTGCATTCTGCTCTACTGGCCTTGAAGTATTATTAATTATTTTATGATTATAACTTTGGAATAGTATTATAACTCACTGGGCATTTCAGTATATCCTGCCATGATTTTTTGCCTGTCACGCACTGACTTTTAAGATAAATCAGTGGTAAAAGGTATGGTTTCAAGTATATAGAATGCCTTTCTTATTGTTCATCATCAGAGTGTTGCTTACCTCCACCGTATCTTTCCTTTTCACGCGTGGAATTGCTGCAGCTTCTTTTTTAAAGCGGGGAAGTGACTTACGGTAATCAACTTGGCTTAAATTGGGAAGAGAGAAGGGCAGAAGGGTTCTGCCATCCTTTCTGGCTTGCATGGGATTTCATTCCATTGTCAGAATCTTTTGTTATGTAGAAAAGAAGCTATGAGGGTGCCTTGTTACTGATGGTGGATCACTGTGGTTGATGACATCCTGTCAGGAGTAATGATGCTGCCAGCGCCAACTGCATCAATCTAGCTTTGACTCATTACAACAGATATGCCCCCCAAGATGCAAACAGCTGCCCTGATTGAATAGATTGCTACTGTTGCTCCAGGCAACCCTGGATCAAATCACTCTTCTAACTCTGCTTGATGAAAGCTACAGAAAACCAAGCAGTGCACAGCAACAGCAGTGCCACATTTTGGACCATCACTTAGGGAGAATGGAAGCACTGTGATACTGTGTTGCCTTTGAGAAATGCACAGGCATACACTCCTAAAATTATAGCATGTACTAAATTTCAACTGAGTGTTTCAAAGAAACCTTTGGATTATGTTATGTACTGAGTTGAATAGGATCCAAAATGCAGCAGTCTGATTGGTCCTAGAACAATAGGATTCAGAATGCAGCAGTCTGATTGGTCCGCAGGAGCCACCCAATCCAGCTCCAGGTGGAAGTGAATCTGCAACCCGATTGGCATACAGGAGTATCCCAGAATTAGCCAATCACATGGGGCCCATTGTGTAAATAGTGTATATAAAGCAGACGTTTTGGGGGAACTGGATTCCTCACTACTATGAGCTGAATAAAGAGCATGAAATTCACACTTGACTCTGAGTATATTTCAGATTACATATTGATAGAACACTTTGATCAATGTGAAGAATCTTTAGGTCAAGGATAGAGGAATGTGGAGCTCCAGGTGTTATTGGACTACAGCTCACATTATCCCTGAACAGGCTGGCTAGGGCTGATAGGAGTTGGAGTCCAGTAACACCTGGAGGGTCACAGATTTTCTACCCCTGTGTTAGTTTATAAATACTTTGCACTTACAGGTGATAGAAGGTGCTCTGAAATCGGCATCCCAGTCTGAAATACAAGGCAATAAAAATTCACCATGTAGATATTTTTGTATCTTGGCATTCTAAAGAAAGTAAAATATATTGTTGCTAAGATAATAAGGGCTAGCTTTTTAGTGTTTCTTATTCATCTGTCAAATTACTTTAAATATATTTTGAACAACCATATCTCTTAACAGGATTTTTTTTTTAAATTGAAGGTGGCATATTGAGGTATTGCTGCACTGAATAAATTATGTGGGTAGGTGGTAATTGTGCTTGTAATATAGCGAGCTATACTTTGTTGAGTCAAATGGCCCACCCATGTAGGTACTGCCAAATACTTTTCAAACAAAAGTCCATCTTTATTCTGCCCAGTACTTATTAATTGGATAAAGGGCTATTTTAAGGTATCTTTCTAGTTTTTTTTTGTTTTGTTTTTTAGATAAAGCTCCTCTTTAATCCAGGATTTTGGTATAAGATCATTTCTGTAATGAGAATTGAGATTCTGGGTCAAACAGCCTTCACACTTGATTCAAACTTGACTGAAACCTATTTAACAGAGCCTGTATATAATGGATAGGATGTGGGTGGTGCTGTGGTCTAAACCACTGAGCCTAGGGCTTGCCGATTGGACGGTTGGCGGTTCGAATCCTCGCGATAGGGTGAGCTCCTGTTGCTTGGTCCCAGCTCCCGCCAACCTAGCAGTTCGAAAGCACATCAAAATGCAAGTAGATAAATAGGTACCGCTCCAGCAAGAAGGTAAACAGCACTTCCGTGTGCTGCTCTGGTTTGCCAGAAGTAGCTTAGTCATGCTGGCCACATGACCCGGAAGCTGTACGCTGGCTCCCTCGGCCAGTTAAGAGAGATGAGCGCCGCAACCTCAGAGTCGTCCGTGTCTGGACCTAATGGTCAGGTGCCCCTTTACCCTTTACCTTTATATATAATGGATAAAAGAAGCATTAGTAAACACTAGAAGACTGTAGCCAAATAATTGATAGGTTGGCACAAATTACCTTAAATTCTGCCTTCACCAATTCACTACTACTTTTTGGGCTGCTGTTTCCCCCTTAGGGTTGATCAGGGGTCAGCAAACCTTTTCAGCAGGGGGCCTGTGCACTGTCCCTCAGACCTTGTGGGGGGGGGCGGACTATATTTTTTTTTGGGGGGGAGAACGAATTCTTATGCCCCACAAATAACCCAGAGATGCATTTTAAATAAAAGCACACATTCTACTCATGTAAGAACATGCTGATTTCCGGACGGTCCGTGGGGCGGATTTAGAAGGCAATTGAGCCGGATTCGACCCCTGGGCCTTAGTTTGCCTACCCATGGGGTTGATGGTCATATGCTGCAATATCAGGGGAAATCACAGCTGTGAATGACTGCACAAGGTCATAGAGAAAAATGGCCTGTAATGAGAGTTCTTTGAAGCTAGAATCATAAAGCGAGTATCACTTCTGCTAATCATACATTATTATGTTGGTTAGAAACTGTAATATGTTAAGATAATCAGATGCTTGCTTCATTATACATCTTTGCCTTTGAATTTAATTAAATGAAGGCATGCTATTCTAGTTACGGCAAAATTAGGATAAAAATCCTTTTGATAAACCTTTTGATTCATATTATTTAAGTCTCTGCTCTTATGTTAAACCAGAAAGATTTGTAGTCATAGTTGACCTTTATAGATATATTTGCAGTAACTCCTATTTAACTGATAGTGAAGATAATGGCTTAGGTTCAAAGATCTTACTGTGTAGGCACCTCATCTTCACATGTGCTGCTGTTGATTTTTCTTCCCACCTGTGTCTTTTTGAAAGCAATCTAAAATCCAACTCCAGAGGGTCAAACAGGTGCTCCAGAGCAGCTTTTCTAGAGGCATGGGTAAAATCCTGTGAGCAAAAATGTGTGTTTTTTTGCTAGCCCAACGGGATCCTTAGATCCAAGCTAGTCTTCTTAAGCCGGCTACTAATAAGCAATTTCTTCTGAAACACAGGACCGAAAGCTGACGAAAGTGGAACGGCAGAGATTTAAAGAGGAAGCAGAAATGTTGAAAGGCCTTCAGCATCCGAACATTGTTAGGTTTTATGACTTTTGGGAATCGTGTTTAAAAGGAAAGAGGTGTATTGTGCTGGTTACAGAACTGATGACATCTGGAACCCTGAAAACGTAAGCATTGGACAAATCGAGCAGTACATAGTTTACCAAATGAGGTATTTGGGCAAATCACTCGTTTCATTTGAAAATATTCCATTATCATGAATCGAAGGCATCTTTCCTTCTAGTAGCTTATCTGTCTTTGATCTTAACTGAGCTGAAGGCAGAGTTTCACTGCCTTTCTGTCCTAGTCTGTTTTGTTATGTAACCACTAGCTGTTCTGCCCTGTTATTTCCTCTTCCCCTCTGTTTTATACATGAAAGATGAATGTGGAGACTCAGAGCGTCAACACAATTTATTATTAAGCCACAATAAACCAATCCTCTGCTGATGAGAGAGGTGGAAAAGAAGCACTTGGCTCATTGAAACCAAACTGTTAATTTTGTTTTGTTAATCTGAATCATGCTAATTAATGGTTTATGGTGCTGATGATCATGTTCAGCTCGATGATGGCATCAGAAGAATAAATGTTCCGCTGCTCATGAGAATACGCTGTATATTCTTCCCCTACCCCCGGTATATGAACATATGAACACATCACTCAATATTTCAAGGCCACAGCACTACTTTTACTTAGATTTGAGTTGATAGATGTCAGTAAATTTATAGCAGAGACTTCGGCCACATATTAGCACCAAATATGTAGTTTTGCAAGCACTTTCCAGCAAAGTGACCCCCCCTCCCCTGAGCAGAGCAGAATGCAGGTATTCATACAGCAGTTTCAAATTATACATGATCCCTCATATCATTTGAATGTATGGTCTTTAATGTTTTAGGCTCTGAGTGGACTTAGTTAATATTGATCATCCATGGTAAGACCTCCATCTAGTATCTAAAAGTAGACACAGATATTAACTTTTACCAAATGCAGTTATCTAAAATACATATTAATGCAATGTCACTGTTGTGCGGTCTTAAATTCTCATTGTAGCATTGATTTTTTCTCTCTGTCTGATATGTTTTTATTCCAGTTATTTGAAGAGATTTAAAGTGATGAAACCAAAAGTCCTTCGTAGCTGGTGCCGGCAAATCCTGAAGGGTCTCCATTTTCTGCACACTAGAACTCCACCAATCATTCACAGAGACTTAAAATGTGACAATATTTTTATAACTGGACCAACTGGATCTGTGAAGATAGGAGATTTAGGTCTGGCAACTCTCAAAAGAGCTTCATTTGCCAAAAGTGTAATAGGTAAGACATTTTTCCTTAGCAATTGTCTCCTCCAGTCTTATAAGCAAGGTATTTCCATCTACAAATCTGTAAATTATTATAACATGGATAAGTGATAACAGACCCTCAAAAAAAAAAAAATCCCTTTGTATAATTTTTGTGGAAACTACGTTGAAGTGCCTTACAGCCGCTATAAAATTTTCTTCCTATGGCAGTTTCTGGAGCGGTAGGTTTTCCTAACTCATAATTTTTCATCCTGTTGGATTTCCTTAAAAAAACCAAACAAATAATTTCCTTTGTTATAAAAGAAGCTCGGACTTTGTGTAGGCTTCACTTAGCCATCATCTTGTTAAAATTATGGTGTTTTTTAAATTACCATAATTGCTTTATGCTGCAAACCTAGACATGCCTGCTCAGTCGTCAGCTGCACAGAGTGAGACTTACTAACAGCCAAGTGAGTAAAGGATTTTAGTCTTAATGTAATTGTAATCAAATCAAAGTGCATCTTCTGTGCAATTTAGCTGCAATGATGGGACGATTGTGGCTTTTCTCAGCCTAGCATTTGTAGTAAGATTTTGGTTCTTTGAGCTCTTCAAAGAGCTAACTAATGTCCCCCTAATAGTTTGATTCAGTATATGGTATCATCATATTACTTTGTCTTTTTTTACTGGAGCCAGCATACCAGTAATAATTACATGGGGGGGGGGCTGATTCAACTGACTCAGGAACTCAGTGCCAAGGGAGGCCTGGCTAGCTTCATCTCCGATGACTGTATATTGGCAGGATTAAAAATAATTTTTAAAATAAAAATATAAATTGGGACTTCAGCGCTCAAGATAATCTGTAATTTATTGTAATCTACCGTATTTTAGCTGGCTGTTTTATTTTAACTGTTATATTGATGTTTTATCTGCTTTGTTTGCTTGTTTATTTATTTCATTTATGAATCTCTTTCCATGAGGTATCCCAAAGCAACTTATTATATAATGACATAGATAAAACAGTTGGTACATTAAAAAAGGATAGAAGAATTGCATATATACAAATTTCAAATAGATAATATTTGAAGATTACACACACACACACACACACACACACACACACACATATGCAATCTTCAATTATTATCGATTTGAAATTTGTGTGTGTGTGTGTGTGTGTGTACAAATTTCAAATAGTTTTTTATTATCAGAAAAACAAACATGGTTTAAGGCACTAGCACATACATAAACAATTCCATGACAGATACCAATTGGGACAAAGATTTTAGGAGGTTTGTTGAAAGAGGAATGCCTTTCACAGGTGCTGAATTGACAATTGAGAACACATCTGTCCGATATGCATTGGGAAGGAATTGCAAAGGACAAATAACACCACACTGAAGGCCTGATTCTGACATCATGTGTAACGAACCTCCTGATAAGATGGCATCTGCAGGAGGCTCTCTTCTGCGGAAAGCATGGATATGTTGGCTATGCAGCAGGGTGAGGGAATCTTTTAGATTTCCTGGTCCCAAACTGTATAAGGTTGTGCATACCAAACCCAGCACCTTGATCTTAGCCCTAGCATACTGGCAGCTAGGTTTTTATGGTTTTTTTTACTTTGCATTTCATTTTGTGATGTTTCTGGAACTGGTCAAGTTGAGTCCATTAGGTTCAAAAATGCCCAGATTTGTGATGAGCCTGTTTTTTTTAAACAATGTAGCTTGTGCCCATTGGGCCTGGTGCAGTGAAGGGCATGGCCAATAATGGTAGGCAGAGCCAAGCTTAGCAATAGGTAAAACTAATGGTATTTGCTGCTGTTCCCAAAACCCATTTAATAGAAGGCAAAGTGGTGAGATCTGGAAACGAGCAACTTGCCCAAGAAACTGTGTACAGTCCACAACAACATATATAACAAAGTCATAAACTTCACTGATCAGCATCTGGGATTGAGCTGATCCTGAAAGAGGAAGACACATACATGCAGTTGTCAGTCAGGGCTGTTATGCATCAGGGCAGGCAGCAGGGTAACAGGTATAGTGTCCCTTAGGCTCCAGCTTCATGCTAAGAATACCTTCACCAGGTGCATAGCTGCCAGCCACAGGGCATGCAACATTGTAGATGCCAGTCCACAGCTGGTATGATATCAACCCCATCAAAAAACAGTGGTGAGCATCCTGGTTCCTGCTGCTGCTTGAGGAGGGCCCCTGTTGTGGCCCATAACTTTTCCTATTAGGTATGAGTTCTTACAGCTTTGATCTTAGTATGAGGATGCATGGATCTGACAGCTTCACAGGGTTTCTAAGAGCATGGAGATCTGTGGGATTGTTCTGCTCCACGACTACTCCTCTGAGGAGTCAAAGGAAACCCCAGGTTCCAGGTCTGTGCAGGGCTGAAATCTGATAGGACATTGCAGTGGAGTTCTGTTTGTGTGTGGTAGCAGATTGTTCTCCTGAGGGCACTATTTATCCTTGGAATGACACATCTCCCCAGAATATGCAAGCAGGGTCCGTAGGGATTCACATAGAGTTTCTCTCTCTCTCTCTCTCTCTCTCTCTCTCTCTCTCTCTCTCTCTCTGGACAGCCTCTCTTCAAAGCCACCCCTTCTCTATCTCTGTGGGCTGGGTCGGGTCTATGTCAGAGCACAGAAGGAAATCTGCAGTTTTACAGTACTTCCTGGCTCTGTGATTATAGGTGCCAGTGCCAGTCATGAGCATCTTGGCAACAAGAACAATGAGGCAGCTGATAATGCTGGATCTTGTCGCAGCTTTCTCCCCTTGTCATAGGGCAAGTAAGGTATTGAGAGCACTCTGCCAGCATCAGGCAAATTGGCAGAGAAATGCTCTGGCCTCTCCGCCGAAACTCTGAACAAGCAGTCCAGTATGTAAGGAGAAGGTGCTGAGGAGCTTTAATCTGTGGAGCCCAGTTTTGGCAGCAAGCAATGAACAGTGTCAGGACCTGGAGAGGTTTCCTAAGGATATTCTGCTATACACACTTATCTGGAAGTTAGTCCAATTGAGCTCAATATTTGAGTAGACAAACACTGTGTTCCACTGTTAATTTATGGAATAATACTACCTGTTTTATTCTCCCTAGCATTCCTTGGATAAAGTCTTCTTTATTTAAACCACTTTCACATTACTGAATTCATAGCATTTCTCTCCTTTTTCCTAGTGAATTACAGAAAAAGAATTGATGCATAAACATATTGGAAAACACATTTTATAGGCATGCACACATGTTCTTCTGTTGTTCTGCACAGCCGCTTTCGTTTACTGCATCATTAACCAAATGTTCTACTCACCCAGATCTTTTTATGTTCTAGTTATACTATACATCATGTTTTACAATATGCCTAATTGCTTTGTGTTACAATGTTCTGGACATTTCCTTATGGGTATCCCACTATTGTTGGTGAGCTGCATGCCTCCAAGGAAGAAGAGATTGTTCTGTTTGTTACCTGTTTGACAAGACTGTTCTAATATAACATATCTTAATTACCAAGCCCCTGTTAACTCTCTGAGTGGATTTTGTTCTATACTGATGTGGTTTCTGTTCTATTATTATTATTATTATTACCTAAATGAAAATTATGCAAGGCTTGTAAATCACCTATTTATAAAAGTCATCTCCAAGTTTTGAAACAGTAATTAAGCTATTTATTCAGGCTTTCACATGGGCTCAGAATTCTGTCAGTAAAATATAGTTTCTGTAGTAATCCTTGGGTTCACATTAGATGGATGTAGGAAGTGCTTCTTCATAGTGTCAGATCATAGTGGCAGAACTATTTTATAAAGTAAAGTGTTAAATAGCGTAGCATGGTTGCTATCACACAGCCAATGTAATGCATTAGTTAGTGTATTCATTGATCAATTGGTTGGATTTACTGGCTGCCCTTTATCAGCAGTGATACCAGACTGGCATACAATAACTACACAACGAATACCAAAGCGATATACACAACACTATCACGATAAAACTGAACATTAAAGTCATTCAAACACCTTGACATCCCAAACAGCAAACTCTCAATAGCTCTGGGTTTGATCAATTCACTTATTTCTAAATGCACAAAGAGACAAGTGTTCTAAGTCAAATGCTTTTTCTTTATGTTCAGGTACTCCAGAATTTATGGCTCCAGAGATGTATGAAGAACACTATGATGAATCCGTGGATGTATATGCTTTTGGAATGTGTATGTTGGAAATGGCTACCTCAGAATACCCATATTCAGAATGCCAGAATGCTGCTCAAATTTACAGGAAAGTAACCTGTGTAAGTGACTTCATACTATGGGCATTTCCTCTCTTAACTTGTGGTGTATTTTTTATTGTTGAGTCACATTTTTGCATAATTAAGAAGACATACGGCTCAAATAAAAGTGATCATAATGTCCTGTTACTGCTGAAATTTTCAGCGTCTTCTTCATGTTTCCATATTTATTGACATGTAGAGCCAGGGAAATAGGCTATCTTTTAGTTTTATCTTGGTGAAGAAGCAATCAAAGTAAAAACAAACAAACATTATTTATTGGTTTGGCACTAGAGAAATGCAAGTATACAGGGGCTGCTGGAAGTTACAATACAATGTAATAAAATGCATTGCAATGCATTTTGTACCTGTTTTATGAAGGTAATTTTATGGTTGATTGTCTGCAGTTCACTGCCATGGTTTTTTTTGGGGGGGGGGGGGAAGTGGCATAAATATGTATATAATTTCCCCTTAGTGGAACAGCACCTTGTTCAGAAAAGGCCCTTGGGAAACAGATCAAGTAGTCCTTAATTCTCCATAACTCTGCTGATCAAATCTATAGCCCTTGGCAACTGCTTTTCCTTCCTTCCTTCCTTCCTTCCTTCCTTCCTTCCTTCCTTCCTTTGATATTTAGTCTGAGCTTCTGTCTGTAACATGGTGCTAATAATAGTTGCCTACCTTACAGAGCTGTTGTGATGATTATTGAGTCAAAGTAATGTGATTTTAGGTCTTAGGAAAACAGAACAATGTACATTCCAGTCATAATTATTAGTGCTTCTCTTTCATGTGACAAAATCTTTGCCTAGTTGGGTACATTTTGTCAACATAATTTAGTTACCATTATGCCAGATTCTTGTTAATGCCCTTTGTAAATAGCCTAGAATGGATCTCTTTCATAAAATGATTAAATCTCCATGATACAAAGTATGCTTTCAAAGCTTGAAATAACTGTCCTAAGTCTGTCCACAGTGGGAAATGCAATGCTCCAAACTCTGAATGTAGAATTGAATGTTCTTTGGATGAAGAAATGTAGATGTTTGAAAAAGATATCCTGCCTAGAAAAAAGACATGTGACATGATATGTATCGCTCTTTGTGTCGATACATGCCTTGCTTGCATATAGGACTATAGCAGGGGTAGGCAACCTAAGGTCCGTGGGCCGGATGCGGCCCATTCGCCTTCTCAATCCGGCCCACGGACAATCTGGGAATCAGCCTGTTTTTACATGAGTAGAATGTGTCCTTTTATTTAAAATGCATCCCTGGGTTATTTGTGGGACCTGCCTAGTGTTTTTACATGAGTAGAATGTGTGCTTTTATTTAAAATGCATCTCTGGGTTATTTGTGGGGCATAGGAATTCGTTCATTTCCCCCTCAAAAAATAAAGTCCGGCCCACCACATGGTATGAGGGATGGTGGACTGGCCCATGGCTGAAAAAGGTTGCTGACCCCTGGACTATAGGCAGAATGCACAAGGCAACAGCTTATTCTTCCCACTAAGCATGTTGTAGATGCACAGTTGCCATTTTCACAAGGCACTACTGTTTAATAGACATGTACCGTATTAGGCCCCTAAAATGCACAAACTTAAAATGTGGATACAACATTTATCTGAACCCAAATGCTATAAACAAAGATAGAGAATGGTTATGAAATTTAATGGGCAAGCTAATATATGTATGCGAATTAGGCTGGTGGCCAGTTAAAAATCTTAGCTTAGCTGCTTAATTTCCTGCCTTTTAACTGATTGAACGATTAAATTTAAATAAATTAGCATGTCGCATAAAGCTCAGGATAGGTGCTTTATAGTGGAGAAATTATTAAATTCACTCATTAAACTTACTCTTGCTCATTGTTAGCAGGAAACTAACGGTTGGCATCAATGTTAGCCATACATTGGTTAGCCATATGTTAGCCATACATAAGTTAGGCATGCCTAACTTAATTTATTAATTTTAATGGGACTACTGCATAGCTGTCAACCTTTCCCTTTTTTGTGGGAAATTCCCTTATTATAGCATTGGGAAACAGCAGGGAGGGTTGACAGCTATGGACTACTGACTAGCAATGGATACAACCTCATTTTTATTCTTCAAAACCTCTTTAAGTAAAACATAGGGATCAAAACAACTTCCAAAAAGCATGACCTTATCTTTTATCATTGCTAATTAAAATTTCTTCCCCTCATCTCCACTAAAGGTCTAGTTGAACATACTACCAGTTAAATGGATTGGTAAAATCATCCCTATTTGAAATTCCAATACCTCAAAAGATCATGAGCTGCTGAAATTCATGAAGCACTGGATGAACACTGGATGAAGCACTTACAACATTTAAAAATAATACAAAATTGGCATTTCTTAGACAGGAATCAGGAGTGGCTTAATGAAGCAGCTTGTATATCCATCTGGTATATATAGGCTTGGGTGGGCATTGTGTTAAGGGTATAGCTTTTGCTTTGTTTTGCTGCTTACTGGGCAACTTTTATTTTCAAGTTCTGACAGAATCCTCTCCCCTCCAGTCGTAAGTGATCTTGTGATTTTTTTTTTTATTAGAGATTTTCTTGGTTTACAAGTGTACAATGTCTCGCGCATTTTTCCATGTAACATTTTTACAGATCAATTTTGGTTGTTGATACATTAGGCAGAAAGGGGGTGATCTTGTGATATTTGATAACTAAACTGATCAACAGACAAATGGTTTAGAATGCTAAGATGGTAGAAACAAGTTGCTGTTTCCTAAAATCAACAACACCCACTCTTCAGGAGTTTTTCTGTAGGCCATAAAACATCTCTGTAGGCCTGCCATGCTGCTATTTTTGAAACAAATTGATTGCTCTCTAGAGTTGTGTTTTATAGCAGGTTGAGCAGAACTGTCCATTAGTCTGCCAGTTTTTTTCTAGAATTTTAACCCCTCTCGCCAATACTCCCCCATTCATGTCACCATATTGAAATTGTGTCTTATATGATACATGAAACATTTAGTCTTCTGTTCTAGGATTAAGGAGGATTCCATATCCCTCATATATTTTTGATCCAGTTCTTTTAAAGATGAATAAGGCTTCAATGGGGTGGGGGATGAATAAAGCATTAGCGGGGTGGGGAGGTGGGGAGAATGTTCAAAAGTATAATGAAGAACTGCTTTCCTTTTAATAGCATAAGGAAAGATTAACATAAGATGGTCGTCGCACAAAGTGGTGACTGTTTCAGTTGAGGAGCCTCTCTCATGTGCAACAGCCACGCTGTTGGTTTCTGGGCCTGAGCCAACCATTTCTATTGATACAGTTTGTTGTGGAGCAGTTCTCACACAGAGGTGGCAACAAACCCATATGAGGATTTGCTAAAATTAGTATCTCGCTATGTGGAGCAGCCCCCTCTGTTTATGTCAAGTGGCCTCTCCATAATGACTATTTCATTAGGATAGGCACTTAATCTATCCCTACTAGCTGTTTTGTGTTCAAAATAAATATGAGTGTTTATTAGGATCAATACACATCTGGAACCCTACAGGGAGGACAAGTAAAGGATGCGGAAAATTTGGGGGGTGGGGATAATAACTGTTAAGACAGTGGTTTAATAGGTTCTATTTTCACACCCACCCATTCCCATTTCCACCTACCCTGTAATCAGAACCATAGAGCCCAAAGCTAATTTTCATTAACAGAAAAGAAAAGGCAACAGTGCCTTTGTTACATGAATAAATAATTGGTTCGTGTTAATCTCCTCAGCTTGATGAGGTAAGAAATGCACTAGAACTTTCTGTTTCCCTACCTCAATGGAATTTAATCTCAAATAATACTGTGTAATGTACAATTGATTCACAACAATCTTAGAAATCACAACATAGTGATGTTTTGGGACTATAGATTCACAATGTTCAAACTGGGTTGTGTGAGTGGAGGTTGTGTATGATCCTACAAATCTGATTCTGATACTTGAAATCTGGTTACGTTGTACATCTGTGTTGAGCCTCATAACTAGAGGACTGGTAACATTCTAAAATGGAAAATAGAACTGTTGTCCTTCTCAGTATCTTCATTAATTTCCTCAATTTGATGTGTTTTCTTAATATTAGCTTGGATCCCAGGCTGCCCTTCTGCTTGTGGAAGATACCTTCTGTGAGCGAAAGGACACTTTGAATGCAAATCCTCTGCTATGGATCCAAGCTGTTCTGTATGCACATATGTTGATTTCAGAAGATGCCATAGAAAAGAATTCTACCATTTAAGTTTCAGATTAGTTTGATCTTTGCTTTACCATGATTACGGAAGATACTATACTATTGTTTTGCATTAGACCAAATAGTTACCCTAAGTAAGTTTGCTAGTAATTCAATACTATTGAACCGAATCTATTCTGAGTAGACCTAAGGCTGACTTGTTTTTCCTTGCAGGGTGTCAAACCAGCAAGTTTTGATAAAGTTACCGACCCTGAAATTAAGGAGATAATTGGAGAATGCATTTGCAAAAATAAAGAAGAGAGGTGCGTTTCAATTTTTTTCACCACTGAGTAGATATTAAACTGACTTTTGTGTTTGTGGCAGAGAGAGGACAACAGGAGAATATAAAGTTCCAGCTGCTGCAACTCTAAGGCTTAGGGTTTTCCTACAAGTTTTCTTAGATAAAACATGTGATCTGGATTCTTTTCTGTTTGGTTCTGGCCCAGTTTTGTTCCCTTGGTAGCTAGACAGGGCGAGTGTTTTCCTGGTGGTTTTGCTAGACCAATCCTACTGGATTGCCTATACAAGATTAATTTGAGGGGCACCAGATTGCAGTAGTTTGGATTCTTCCTGGGGAATAGTTTTGGGGGATATTTGCTTGGCACAGTAGCCATTGGCATACAGTATTTCACAGGGTTTTATCCTACCCCCTATACTGTTCAACATCTACATGAAACCACTGGCGAGATCACCAGGGGATTTGGAGTTTTTTGCCATCACTATGCTGATGATACACAGCTCCACCTTTCTTTCCCATCAGGCTCAAGAGGGAGGTGGAGGTTCTAAACCATTGCTTGTGATCATGGAAGGACTGGATGTGGTCAAAGAAACAAAAGAGTAATCCAGGCAAAGCAATTAGTGCCTATTTGACATGATGCCTCTATAAAATAGAAATGAATAAAATCCACTTAAAGAAATGAATAAAATAATTAAATAATCAGATTGTGTTAAAAGTAGACAAATTTAATGGAGCACAATTCTGTTCTATCAGCCATGGTAGCAAAATGGAGCCTCCACGTTCAGATAAAGTATACCTTTGAATATCTGTTACTGAGGAAAAGGCCAGAGGATTTCACATTACCTTTGAATATCTGTTACTGAGGAAAAGGCCAGAGGATTTCACATTATGCTTGTGAACTTGTTGGATGGTCACTGCTGAAAAGAAGTTGCATTCCTTGTACTGATCTAGCATCACTGTTCTTACATTCTAAAAATGTTGTCCCAAATGTTTAATGTACATCTACAAACTTTGTTAGAGCCTGAAAACATTAGACAGACTTTTGCTCCAGGCTTCTTTCCTAAAATATATCCATTGTTTCCTTTGTTATTGGTTAAGCTCCTTCAGTTTTTGTTTTAATTACTGAAGGCCCCTCTGCTGGTTTTTATGTGTTTGGTTTTTAAATGTATTAAAATCTGTAGTGCCTGAATATGTTTTTTGCAATTTGTCCTTGTTCCAGATATGAAATTAAAGATTTACTAAGCCATGCCTTTTTTGCTGAAGATACTGGGGTAAGAGTGGAACTTGCAGAAGAAGATGATGGTAGGAAATCCTCTATTGCCTTAAGACTCTGGGTAGAAGATCCTAAGAAACTGAAAGGAAAACCCAAAGATAATGGAGCCATTGAGTTTACTTTTGATCTGGAGAAGGAAACTCCTGATGATGTTGCACAAGAAATGGTAAAATAAACTTCTCCTGACAAAAATATATATATAAGTAGTACATTAATCTCAAAGGACACCAGGAGCAAATCTGGTAAAGTAAATTCCATTCCAAAGATTCAGCTCAGAGAGATTTAGAAGGCTTGGGTAAGAAATTAGGAGAATAAAAGTTCCTGAATGGGAGTACTGAATAGAGTCTGCACCATTTCTAACTTTTTCTCCAGTAAGATAAGATGTGTCCAAATTAATTTCTTGGTAAAAACTGCAGAAACAAAGATCAAGGGCTATTCAAGGTTTAATACTGATACCTTTAGGATAAACTTTGTCAAGTTTGCTGCTGAGTTGTTTTATATACTGAATAGATAGATACCTATTGTCGTTGGGTGAATATATATTGCTCCCCCCACTTCCCTCCCCCTCCATCTATGATTCAACAACAGCAACAAAACAGATGTGGCACTTCAATGGCTGATTAAGAAGGGACATAAAACAAAGGAAAGTCTAATGGCAATACAAATGCTCCTTTTTAATATATAGATTAATCACAGTGCCAGGAGAACAGATTTCTTTGTAATATCAGGAAGGCACTGTGGATCTGTTTTCTGCTTTAGGTGTAAGGACTGAGTAGCCAATGCATAAAAATGGCTACCCAAGTAGAAGATGGGGAGTCAGAAATGAAGAAACCATGATTAAATAACCATTAGTCCTGCATTTCTTGGGTTGCAATCCTATATGCACATTGTTCAGTACAATTATGTGTAGCTTCTGATGGTTACAGCAAAAGCAAGTTGGTTCTTTACATTTACATTCTTCCCACATACATATGGAAGAGCATGGTGTACTTTTGTGGACATTCAGATGATATGTAATATGAGGGGCTGATCAGAGAAAGTGTGTTTGAGCCTTTGGCCAAATGCTGCTAGAAAGCCTCTGGGGTCTTCTCAGGACAATACTGTTGGCCCTCAGTTTCCCAACAGAACAGTTCTAGTTACTTCGGCTTCATTCAGATGCATCTGTGAATAATAATTATAGTTTGTTCACAAGAAAGCTTTCCCCCCAAAAAACTTTTCTCACAGGTTCCAGTATAGTAATTTCCAGATTGTTTGCCATAGGGTCCATCATACTGTGATTCACCAACATAGAATAAATTTGCTTGGTATACCAAGAGCTCTTGTGTGAAGCACAAAGTTGCTGTGTTAGCAAATACATTGGTGAAGTTGCCAGTGGAAGTTATGCAAGAATTCAGTTCTTCATGGGAAGTACTCCTGAAGGGACAAGGAAGCTCTGCAGCCTTGCTTAGCCAAAAGTGTTCTGTACTATTCTGTCTCTTCCATCAAGATGCCTTTAATGAAAAGCAGGTTGGCTCCAATAAGCTAGGCAGTATCAGCTGGGCCCAAATCTATTTGTTTGCTTGAGTAATAAATGAGATTTTTGCAGTAAACTCCATTTCTTTTCCATGCAGCAAGCTACTGCTGATATGCCAGTTTTTAAATCATCATGCACATATTTTAAAATGCTTAATTAGACTACACAAATCACTTACACCTGAGTCCTTTTGGTTCAAATATTTTAGATGTTTCATTTTAAAATTCATGGGGTGAATTTGTTTGTTTCATACCACATCTTAGACCCTAACATAAATATGGAAATATAGGTATACATTTCTGATTGGGTGAAAGAAAGGACTTAACCCAAGAGGTAAAATTAAAAGTATCAGTGCCAAGTGGGCTTTTGAAATGGTATCAGCTGAATATGCTTATATTGTAGTTAATGTGACACGAGATGACTTTTTTACATAGTACCTAAAGATTGGTACATGGCTTGGTGAGCCTACGTTTGCAGGAGCTGCTGCACAAATGACATATTCACAATAGGAAAGGCATTTATTTATCCCACATTTTTCTCCAATGAGCTCATGGTTCTCCCTCCCCTCCTCAGTTAATCCCCACAGCAACCCTCTGAGGTAGGTTAGGCTGAGAGGCAGTGACTGGTGAAAGGTCACCCAGTGAGCTTCATGTCCAAGTGAAGATTTGAACCCTGGTCTCCCAGGTCCTAGCCCAACACGCTAACCACTACACCACACTGGCTCTAGTTATGTGTTCTATGTTTTCTCCATTATGATATGCATTCTGTTTCAAATACAGAGATTAATACATGTAGATGAAATTGTAAAGTACCGGTAGATTTCATATGCAAGACAGCATAAAATGAGTGATTGTCTTAAAAATTGTAACATGAATATCTGGCCTAGGTGCCTAGTTCCATTTTGAAAATATCATTGATGCAAAGCTGTCTTACTGAAAAACTTGAAACAGAGGTAGCGTCTGTAAGATTTTGTTCCTGAAAAGCTGTAGTCTTAAGCTGCAATGCAGTTTGGAAAAATTGTAGGTTATTCATGAAGCAGACATCTGAGATTATGCCAAATATGATGGCAGTGTGTACTGGGTTTAATTATTCCTATAAATGCCCCCTTCCTGTCAGCCATCTGTTATGCTTTGACTGAAAAAGTAACACTCGCCAACAACTGATTTTATACGGAGCTCCAGTGATCTTCAAATTAGAATGATTGACAGACATATGTTTAAATAGAATAATAGTTGCTTGATCTGGTGCTGGTTTTGCAGCTACGTCACTATTTTATGAAAAATTATGGCATGCATTATATCACACTTCTTCGAAAATACTCTGCTGGATGAACACCTACATGTAAGTTGATTCACAGCTGAACAATCATGGCTTTATTTCAGGTAGATGCTGGATTTTTTCATGAGAGCGATGTCAAAATTGTTGCAAAGTCAATACGTGACAGAGTAGCATTAATACAGTGGAGAAGAGAGAGGATTTGGCCTCTCCTGCAATCAGAAGAACAACGGGATCCGGAGAGTTTAGAAAAAATGAAGATTCCACAAGCACAACCAGTTCAGGTTATGTACCTTTCTCACACTGGTCATCACATCCTGTCAGAACCAGAAGAGCCTGAAGCTGACCAGAATCTTTCTCAGCAGAATCTTCCCACAAGCGTCACTTCACTTGCATGTAAGTTGCTTGGTTTCAGTACTCCTAGAAAACCCAAGTTATATACAGTGGTACCTCTAGTTAAGAACTTAATTCGTTCAGGAGTTCCGTTCTTAACCTGAAACTGTTCTTAACCTGAAGCACCACTTTAGCTAATGGGGCCTCCCGCTGCCGCTGCGCCACCACAGCATGATTTCTGTTCTTATCCTGAAGCAAAGTTCTTAACCTGAAGCATTATTTCTGGGTTAGTGGAGTTTGTAACCTGAAGTGTATGTAACCCGAGGTACCACTGTATATAACAAGTCACTGGTGGTGAATAATACATGTAAACAGTGCTTTTTTCTGGGGGGACGTAGGGGTAACGCATACTTCTAAACATTTTGTGAATCTCTGTACTTTTGTCCATTTACTGTACAGTGGTACCTCGGGTTACAAACACTTCGGGTTACAGACTCCGCTAACCCGGAAGTAGTACCTCGGGTTAAGAACTTTACCTCAGGATGAGAACAGAAATTGCGCACCAGCGGTACGGCAGCAGTGGGAGGTCCCATTAGCTAAAGTGGTATCTCAGGTTAAGAACAGATTCAGGTTAAGAACGGACCTCTGGAACGAATTAAGTACATAACCACTGTATTTATTTTTCCTGATTGAACAATAAAATGGTGATTTTCTTGAGTCAAAATGAAAGTACCACTAAACTTCTTTTTTAAAGAAAAAAGCACTGCATGTAAACTAATTAAAGTCTAATACAGAATCATATAGGCACAGTTACCATGCCAGCAAATTTGTAGAGTGTGCAACAGGTAAATTATGCTGGAAAGATGGCAGGGGAAGAAAAACGACTGGGATGCATGGTTCCAAAAGCTCCACGTATTTGTGATTAAAATAAATAAGCCATCCATAAAGAAACGTTTTCTCAAGGGTCAGCAGTTAGCCATCATGACCTGTATTTCTTGTTCAAATCTTCCTATGTTCATAGAGCTGTAGCCAAAACAGCACTACCCATGTACAAGAGGGAGGCGCTGGCAGGCTTAAAGTATCTCTGAGGCTTGCAGATGCTCAGAATATCTTCAGGAAAAAAATATCCTAAAGTAGGGTGGGGGGGGGAAACAACCAGCCCCATAATCTCACAATGGCATGGAATATTTGACTTGAAAGACGAAAAAAAATGACAACCAGTTGAGAAGAGAAATGGAAGGAAGTAGTGTTCCGCCAGGGGCCAGAGGTTCCCTTTGAATCTGGAACACAGTGAACATGTAAATGGGGTGAGGGCTAAAGATTTCATTAAACAGTTCAAAGAAAGCTGACATCCTTCTTGTTCCTGGGGATGTTAGTCAGACATGACCCCTGGAGCTTGGTAGCACTCTCTGCATATCCTTGCTTAGAGCTTCAACTAACTCTTGTTCTTGGGACTTACTTACTGTTGAGATTATATATTCCACACCTATTATTTTCATCCCAGGTGGTGTTGCCTGCTAGAGTGAAGGACTAATATATGGCAAGCAGCCACTATAGATAGTTCTATTATTATTATTATTATTATTATTATTATTATTATTATTATTATTCCCCAACCTTTTCCCTGGTAGGGTCTCAACGTGGCTTACAGATAAAATAAGAACAGCTAAAACACAGGGGAGAAACCATTAAAAAGCAATTAAACATTAATAGAATGGGGAGGAGCAGGAGTCATGTGGGACCCCTACAAAAGCTTATCTAGAGAATTACAATTCTGAAACTGTTCTGTCCAAGCACAATGGATTGGGTCAGGATTGGATCTGCTTACCAGCACAATAGAATTATTCTTCAGTGCTGAAGCTTGTAGGCCACTATATTCAAAGATGAGACAAAATATTTTTGACTACAGAAATAACTGAAATAATATCATAATGGGCAACTATAATTTTCTGTTTCAGTAAAACAGGTTGAATTTCCTAATATGAGAACTACACCTCAAATAACAACATACATTTAAACTAAATTATTTAAAACACCTAGCTGTAAAATAATTATTCAATGAGACCTGCTTACAAAACATAAATATGTTTCAAAATAAGATGCCGTTTAATCCCACCACTTCCTTTTTTCTTTTCTTTTTTTGGCTGTACTTTAAAGCACCAGTATCATATGCTATTTGGATGGTAGCATAGTGCTTTTGTGTCTAAAAGCCCTATAAATAATTTCCTTTACGCTGCCTGTGATACTCAAAGAAGGCAGAAATGAAGATAAATAATTTATCGTCTCTGTACAACATGATGAGCCATAAAAATCCAGACTTGGCTTCCTACTGCTACTTCAGCTCTGTATAGCTATACTCCCCCCTCCCCATTTGTGGTTTGTAATAGATTAAAATATCTATGCTGTAAACATCTCAACATTATAAAATACATGGAGTCTTGCTTATAAACAAATACATGAGCAAAACTTGAAGTGGCTTCCCCCACCCCAACTAAATGTTGAAGGAAGATTTATTAGACCATGATGAATTTTTATAGCTAATGGTTCGATTTGGCCCAAACCTATGAGAGCTAGAACTGAATCCCCTAAAATCAGAAGAAATGTAACTTCCCAAATACTTTTGTTAAGCCTGTGCTTTATCTTGATTTTTGGCTCCAGTTAGGAATTGCGTGGCATATGTTCCTTTTTCTGCTTTGTAAAGAGAAACTATTTTAATAGTATAGTACCCTATCGAATTTGGAGATGCTGGATTGTTGATATCAGCTATGCAATAATACAGCATAGTGTTTAAACACTCCAAAGACATATTTAAAGCACATCAGCTGAGAAGGGGGGCTGTTGCCCATTCTCTGCTCATCAACTGATCAATCTGATAGCCGGGTTCCTGGGCTCTGCCCTCCCCAGTGCTGTGTCTGCTTCGATTCCCCACCCCCTCTTTTTCCTGCCACTGCCAAGAGCCATTGGGGCAGAAAAAAAATTGCTTGGTTGGCTGGGATAAAATTGCTTTAGGGTTATGGTTAAGTAAGCTAGTGTTCTTGTTGTAAATGCAGAAACTAGGGCAGGGTAGGGGAACTTCTTTGCCCAAAATCTCCCCCAACTCTGCAGGCCAGCTTGGGCAAGTGACCTGTCAGTCACCTGATGTTCTTATGACATTAACAGGCAGATTCTCTTGCCCACTTGTCAAAATCTCTTCCACGGTGCTTCCCAAGTGCTTGACAGCCAGCTGGCTGTTGGGTGCTTGGGGACCGTAGTACTTGGGGCTTTGCCAGCCCTATACTTGGAAAAAGCATCAAACACAGGGCTAGCAAAACTGCTTTCTGGAAGGATTTGCTATGTGGTTTTGCTCCTTGCAGGGAACTTGGTAGGGCAGCCAATCCAGCCGTGTCTGTACAGCCCCACACATATTATCACATATGGTGTCAGGTGTGGGGCAGGTGTGCATAGTTTTGGGGGGGGGAGGTGGTGTGGGCCAAATTGGAACCTTACCAGATCTGACCCCTGGGTTGGAGGTTCTCCACCCTGATATAAAGTTAACTGAACTCACTCTTTCACTAGAAAATTCTCTGTTCTTTACCATGTATCATTGCAGAGCAAGTAGCACTTGAACTTTAATTCTTTTTTTTCTTCCAGCAATAAATAATAATAGAACAAAGCAATCTTTGTATTTCTATCACTCAGAAAGTAATGCACCCAAATTACTTGCGTTTTTCCCCTACTACATGTCCTTCAGCTTTACTAAAAGTATATAAAATATAAATTATTTTGCTGATGGGCATTAGTAAGCCAAAGTCTGCTCACACTTCTTTTGCATGCAGCCCATATTCTATGCTTCTTTGCTCCCTTCTATGAGCAGAGGAAATATAACACAGAATCACCAACATCCATTCTCATTCAAAGCGCTGAGCTGTATAGAAAAGAGATTGTAGTGTCAGCATGACCAGGGCTTTGGACTGCTCCAATAAATATCTATTGAATGCTCCACATTATCATTAACTTGAATGACATGCTATGGCCATGATGATTTCCTGTAAAGTCAAAGCGTAAAGGCTGTTTTAAGGTTCAAAGCAGGGGAGTATGCAAGCAGGCTGCTGACCAGTTCCTTCCTTTCATCCGTCTGCCCGTCCCACTCCTTCATTTAATATTTCCCCCTAATTCCACACCTACTTTAGAGGAAATTTGCAATAACAAAATTCTAGCACACTTGACTTCTTCAGTCCTGTATATTTGGCCCCTTGGAATTTGTAATATCATCATTGAATGAAAAAGAATTAAAAATCCAGGAGAAAAAAAATATTCCAGCAAGGTGTTCAGCTAACTCATGTCAAGTTGAAATCATAATCAAATCCACTGTGTTATGTATGGGTCTGTAATAGTGTCTAGTAGACATAAACGAGCAAGACATGCTAGCCTTGACATGAATTTTTCAGTATGGCTCTATCCAGATAAAAGATGGCAATGAGAAAATTGGCAGAGAAAGTAACCCAACAGCGATTTAGCTGGGACATCAGTGAGTTGGGGATCAGAACTAAGTTCCTTTGATTTTTAATACACCCTTATTTCCCCCCCCCCAATCATCCTTCAGCTGATAGCACATTCGACAGTGGGCAGGGATCAACCGTGTATTCAGACTCCCAGAGCAGCCAGCAAAGTGTCATCTACTCATCTATGCCTGATGCAATACCTCCTGCAATTCAGCGGGTCTATAGCCCACCTCTCAGCGAAAGCCAGACTTTACCCCATGGTCTTCAGCAGCTGGGACCCTACCAGCAGCCTTCAGTGGTAAGCGTAATGTTTTCCTTAAAATACGTTGTATTTATGGATCCCCACATATAACCTTTAAGAACAAATTCTTTTTCAGATTCTAGACTGTCCAGTTTCCTCACATAAATATATGAAGCTCCCCCATTTATATGATTTGGTGCCTTAAAAACACATATGCTTATCTACTCAGTATGTATGTTTGCTTTAGCTAGTGTACTCTACCTACGTGTAACTGAAACTAAGCAGGTGCAATACATTTAATTCAACCCAAATGTGTTTATTAGTTTAACTGTAACCAAATTAGAACCCCTAAACATTATTGTTTTAAGCATTCTCTCATTTGTTGTGTTTTCTCGCTGTCTCTATAGCCACATATTATTGTTCCTTCATTTTCTCAAGAATCTTTCGGGTCAGTTATTTCTTCCAGCTGTTCTAAAGGCCAGGCATCTGTTCAGTACCTGTGTAGCTCTTTCGTTGGACTGAATATTTCAGAGAGGCGAAGAAGCACTTCTGTTGTAGAAGCTCCTAAATCTAACAACCAGTACCCAGGAAGTCATTCACACTTGCTCTCATGCTCCTGTTTCAACAACCAGCAAAAATTAATGGAACTGTTACTGCAAGAAGAGCAGCGAAAAGCCGAACACGAACCTTCAGTCTTATTCAATGACAAAGCTGGCACATGCCTTGTGTGCTCCTCCTCAGAGACCACTGGGACACAGTGCTTCTGTACTCAACAGTATTTGCTACCTGCGTTGCACAGCAGTTCCTCCAGCTGCCGTCGCCATAGTGATTCAGTGGTGGCTTTGACACCAAATGCAATGCCTCTCACAGCAGAACTGCTGGGATCAAGCCTAAAACCATTGCAGGAGAAGGAAAATGAAACCAGTGAATCACAGCTACCGGGATTGTGGAAGTCTTCAAATTCTGCCGAGTTTATGCTCATTAAACCAACCTGCCACGAGTGCTTGGCTCGTCTGCTGCATTCTGGAGCGGATCTGAACAAAACTGAATTATTAATGCCTCTTAAATGTGCTACGCATATTCCTTCCGTCCTCTGCAATAGTCTAAAAACCAGCTCTGCATCTCGCCCACATCATGAAACTAGTAAGCTTTATGGCAAAGGTTTAGACCTGTCTTTATTAAATGAATCTGTGCAGCATCTAATTAACCCACAAAACAGCTCTGCCTCAGTAAAAACAGCAAGCACCCCTACGAAAACCCCACGTTCGGAATTTATTTCTGAACAAGCCAGCAAGGCAGAATGTACCCAGTGTTGTCACAACCTTGGTCCAGATCAGATGTCAGTGATGCAGAATGACTACCTGACTCAAGGCCTACCAAACATTGGGAGCAGCCTAACTTGTAAAAAAGATGCCAGAGCTGTGGTAGGTGGAATGCCTCATTGCTTCCTCGCTTGACTTAGAAGACTGAACAATTCCAAGAATGATACTGAATGCATCCTGTTTGACCCGGAATGACTTTATCAATCAATTAGAAAAGTCATGCTTGCCCTACTTTTCCCTTTTCTCTCTCCAAAATTCCTGTAATATAACCTAAGGTGTACTTAGTTTGTACGATCCCATGAATTCCATGACAGCATCACTTTCTTAACCCGGGGGAGGGGAATAGCTTTGGTGACTGTACCAGCCTTCCTTTGTTGTTGCAACGGTTCCTCAGATAAATGTACTGCCTACCTTGTAAGTTGAAATCTTACCTTGCTGCTTTATTATATAAAGCAAAAGGCCTGCAACTTTGTGCAATTGCAAAATTCAACAATGTAGCTGGGTGCCCCAATTCCCATCCATCATTTGATTTTCAGTTGTGAAGTATGGATGTGACACTCCTGATAGTTTTAAAAAGTAAAATATTTTAACTTGACATTTGTGAGAAACATTGGTTATTGCCTTTTTATCTAAATTAAAACTCTTAAAAAGTAAAATACTTTTTCATAAAGATGCACCTTGCTTAATTTTAGCCATCACAACAATTATTTATGTTTGATCAGTTTTGTTTCATTTTTCCCCCTTCAACATCAGAGTAAGACTTCAAGTAGATGACATTATGTCTTAATGAGATCTTTTTGACGTATAACATATTCCTATTCATCACTTACAAAGAAAAGTGCCAGAAGTCATCCTTTGTAATATGGCTTTTAACTCGTCAAGTTTTCATTCAGCATCCAGCCACATACTTTCTGACATTTTGTATAGCGTCCCTGCCTTTCTGTAAAAAAAAATAAAATGCTATTTTTTGGTTTTTTAACAAGCCATTATTTGTTTTTGGCTAGCCATTTTTATTTCTGAAAAAAAAAACGCTGCTCTTTATCGACTCGTAGACTACTTAGTGCTAGCATGGCTGTTTTTTATTCATTCATAAAAATATAAAGCAACTCACATATGTAGTAACTTCTCCCTTTCCTAATGTGTTACAGCATGCTTTTAGTTGCAAACCCCCTCCTTCCCCAAAGTTTATCAGCTGTTTTTAATCACTTGCCTGCCTTCCACGAAAATTTAAAGTGTACTTTATGTGTTTCAATTCTTTTCTTTTTTTAAAATCATTTTTGTTTATGCATTTTTCATGTTTGCATAAGCTGTTCAGGTAGTGGAGTCTAGTGAATAAACAAGACTTCTCTAAGGCATCAGTGCCCAACTGCTGAAGTTACAGTCGGGGGTAGGAAATATGCTGTGGGCAGGCATCAGCTCATGGGGCTATTCATTTGATTACCTGGAGAGGCTGAATGGAATGATTTCCCCTCACCACAACCAGTCCACACTCTGCCACACATTCTGGAAATAGTGAAACTGTTCTCAGAAAGGGTTGAGCCTTTGACACCTCTCCTTTTAAAAACTAAATATTTTGCTGTTATCTGACTGGTACATGAACACCCTAGTGTGCCTGCTCTCTGCTTTATCATCTTCTTCCCCGCCCTCCCATAACATCTTAGAGTCCAACTAGACGGGATGCAAGAGAGCCATAATGGGATGTTCCAGCATTTCCTTAAAAAAACAAAAAAACACCACCCACGGAAGGAAGATAGTTTAAAAGTAGGCTGTATGTTTAAACCTCATGTAGGGGGAAAACATTAGCTTCTGCAGGGAGGGAAATTTTGGCATAGGTGAAGTTAATCTCCCTTACCCCTGTAACTGGTCCTGCTCAAATTGGTGCGTGCGCGCACATACCCACACACCTTGCTTGTTTTTGTTGGTTTAAGGCTGTGTACACACTCCCATTTATATTGCATCCACTTCTGGTTTGAGAAAGCAGTTAGCCACAATCCATATCTGTCCTGTCATTTATTCTGAAACACTGTGTTCTGATGCATTTCAACCCCAAAACCAGCTTCAGTCTGAATTGAAAACAAGTATGAGCCTTTCTGTGTTTTAAGCCAGTAATGTACACAGTCAAAAGGTCAGGAGACCTAATGGCAAATCTCCTGTCCCACATCTGGGTTGACCCATTCTGACAATCCCAAGAAATAAATGGTCACTACTGCACTGTAAATACATTACTTGCCTTCACTGTGGAACTGCTAGGAGCTGTTGGTGGCGACTTGGAGATTCAGTGCAGGTCAGCATGCCTCAGCTTCCTCTCCACTCTCCATCACCCTACCCTTCAGTCCTCCTACCGTTTATCAGTACCATAATCACGTTTCCAGGATTTTCCCACACCTGTCTTCTGAGCCATAGGGAAAAGGGAAGTATAGGCATCACGCAATATGCTCGGGTTTTACAACCTTGCTTTTATTGCTAGTTGCCTTAGTGTGAATATTTGTTTGTTTGGACATTCATATTTTAATATACTTCTCTAGTGAGCCATAATGGGCTAAAAGGCAGATTGCATCAGTTGTAAAATAAATAAATAAGGCCCCATCCCATTGTTGCCTTGTCTCACAGGCATAAGATAATTGCCTCTGTTTAGTGCTAATTGCTCAAGTAGCAAGTTTGCATGCCTTGGCGGAAACAGTGGACACCATGACACCAGCCAGATTGGGCATTGTAAAGGCAGAGAACAGTGTAAATGAAGGATGTAAAAAACAGAAAGCCATCTGTGACTTTCTGCTCCAATGCTCATACTTATTAAAGATTTTTTTTAGAAAAAGAAAAAGAAAGAAATCTCTTTGCCCACTTACAAGGGAAGCAGGGAGATCTCCAGTAAACATTTACTGCACCTGCAGGCTATGTTCTTGGCATGTATGCATACTTTGTTATTGTTTCTTGTGGACACATTTTGAGTATATTCAAGGTATTCATAGGATCACAGCACTGGAATTGAGGTTCCAGCAGCTTCGTTCCATCCTTTCATCCTTTCAACTCCTGTGTCTTTTTTTCTGTATTTTCTACCAAGTATGGATTACAAAACTTGGGTGTTGAGTTTTGTCGTCACTGCTTACCATAGGAAAAGGTCCACTTCAGTTTTATGGGCCTCGCCTCTTGAAGATTGCCTTTAAGGAGTGGTTCACAACACAGCTTGGCTGTCCTGACAGCCAATAATTTTTGTAGGTTGTAGTTTTCTAAAGTAGTTTCCCCCCCCCTTTCTTCCCTTCAGCCTGGACTTCCAGTGGTTCAGGCTCCACCTGCTGTTGTCTCTCAGCGACCACAACATTATCAAGAACCAGCAATCCCGTTCCCTCTCGTCCATCCCACCTCCGTTGCTCCTGTCCAGATGAGACAATCACAGCCTGTGTTAGCCAGCCAGCAGGTAAGTAGTTAGTTGTTGTTTTGCTTTTAAGTGAAGACACTGAATAAACATAGGAGTGTTTTATTGCCCTTTATCTCAAGCCTGCTTGTGCATTGTTACAAGTGCGGTGTAATCTTCAAATGCAGTGCTCAAATTTTAAAATGAGTTATTATAATTATGCTGCATCCATTTAATATGAAAGAAAGACAGCTGAATCTTTAAGCCTCCATCCCTACCTGCGGTCCTTTCCGCAGTTCATCTCCTCAATTTTCTTCCATGACCAGGAGGAGAGGATACATTTCATTCTTTTGGAGATGGAAAATAACCTTGTCGTTCATCATAACTTTGGGTGACCTACCTAGTACTGACCCAGATAGCGCCTCTGCAGTTTCCCAGGTCCCTTCATTTCGCGCAAAAAAATGGGGAGGTAGTTTGTGATTTTCTGTGGGGGATGTGGAATCTGAAAATGCTCCTCCTCCGGTGCAGTCCTGGGACAGAATGCACAATGGAATGATGCTACATCACTATGGCATGATTCAGCCAGTCTGCAGGTGGTAGGAGATCTCTTTTCCTAGACTACATGGATTTCCCCCCTCAACTTTTCTCTTAAAAGTGTTAATTTATTATTTTCTTAGCACTTTTTAGCTGGTACAGAGAGGAGGATGGAATGGTTGTTGTTGTTGTTGTTGGCACCTATGTTGAGGTATCAGATAGTGCCTATGACAGATAAGTTATCCCCCATGGCCAGAGCACTTTGGGAACTTACTGTGTACTCCCTTTTTCTCTCTACCACCAGTCCATCCCACCTCCAGCTCCTCTACAGCATGTTCTAGCCAACCAGCCCATTTGCCCAGTGCAGCAACCTGCACCTCACCTATTGCCCCAGTATCAAACTCCCAGTTCTCAGGTGGCAGCTAGCAATGCTTCTCTCACACCTCTGCAGATTCCCCCTGTGCAGCAACTTCCAACAGTCCCACCTGGCCAGGTAAGCTGACCTTCAAATTCAATAAGCATTCATTTTGTTACAAGTAATTAATTTTTGGTAGAACATCACAGCTTATAGTTGGTATGGCCGGCTTCGCAATTAGTGTGTGGCTTCTGTGCATTTGCATCTTGTTTAGGAAATTTATTTTTATTACTTAATTGTATGGTGCATAAAATCAATCGAGCACATCCAAAAAAGTTAAAGGAGATACATCATTACCTGAAGACTTTCAATCTAAATATTGACACAAGAGAGAAGGGGTGGTTATAATACACAAACGGTATCATTTATAAAGCACAGCAAATTGTTTCTCTCTCAAGAAAAATATAAAAGTAGGAAAAGCAAACAAAAATGCTAGGATATAACTATAAGGGAAGAAAGAGAATGTATTTGAACCAAAACTGTGGCTTGTCAGGATTGTACTTCAGCTTATTGCAGTGTTCCCCAACCTTGGGCCTCCAGCTGTTTTTGGACTACAGCTCCCATAATCCCTAGCTAGCAAGGCCAGTGGTCAGGGATGTTGTAGGCCAAAAACAGCTAGAGGCCCAAGGTTGGGGAACACTGGCTTATTGAACCTCATCCATCATTGGTCTCAGTCACTGATTTAGCACTTCCGTTGCCTCAGATATAAAGGAGAAATTGAGCTGGGCGTCATCTGCATACAAATGAGGCGTTGTTCCAAACCCCTGGATAACCTAGTGCAGTCAATTCATATAGATGTTTAAAAGCATGGGAGATAAAATGGAAACGTCTAGGATGCGATACCAAAAATGCTGTGGGGCTGAGGAGTAGCCTCTTAAGTACCAGTATCTGGAGCTGGTCTTCCAGTTGTTGAAACCAGCCCAGACATGGCCACTGTTACTGAAAAATTCCAGAGGCACACTTTACACTGTCTGTTCTGTTGAAGTAAGGCATGGTTTACTGGCTTTGTGTTATGTGCAAAGAACAACACTTTGTGCATCAGCCTGGATAGCTCAGTTGGTTAGAGTGTGGGATGCCTGATTATCGTCTTCCAAAGCAACTACTCTATTCCGAACTTAAAAATGGAAAGCGTAATGCTGGTGGTCAACAAAAGAGGTTTAAAGACTGTCTCAAGGCAAATCTAAAAATATGTATAAACACCGACAACTGGGAAACACTGGCCTGTGAGTGCTCCAGCTGGAGAGCAGCCTTTACTAAAGGTGTCATAGACTTTGAAGACACTCGTACTCAGAACGCAAGGGAGAAACGTGCTAAGAGGAAGGCACGCTTGGCAAATCCACACCGTGATCAACCCCTGCCCGGGAACCAATGTCCCCACTGTAGAAGGATGTGTGGGTCCAGAATTGGCCTCCACAGTCACTTACAGACTCATTATTAAATCCGTGTTTACGGAAGACAATCTTACTCGACCACGAGTGATCGCCGAATAAGAAGAAGGTGCTGATAATGCCAAGGTTGCAGTTTTGATCCCCATATGGGACAGCTGCATATTCCTGCCTTGCAGGGGGGTTGGACTAGATGATCCTGAAGCTCCTTTCCAACTCTACGATTCTATGATCTGATGGCGTGGGCTCCAGCCCACAAAAAGTTCTGTGCCATAATAAGCCAGTTAGTATTTTAATGTTCCTCAGACTCCATTTGTTGTTATTGCTTTGCATTTTCTGAATGTATGCAAAAACAACTGAGGAAGGGAACAGTGGAAAGAGACTTCCAGCCATAGGAAAAGCAAAGCAGGACAGTGAAAACAACAAAACAGCTGATACAAAGGGATTACCAAAGAACAGCAAAAACAAAGACCAATGAACCAATGAACCAAAATAGATAGCAATAAAGATAATGTTTGTGCTTCTTTGAATAAATTGGGTTATTTACATTCCTTGTCCTCCATTTGGTCTTAATTTTTCTGAATTGTTTTGTTGAAAATGTAATTAGTAGTAGGGTAGACAGGCCATAGATACTGAAAATTCTGCATGAGGGACAAAATATGACTCCACCCCCCCCATAGCTCTCACTTACCTTCATCATCTCCCCTACCTTTGTTTCTTAATTGTAGTGCTCAGGTTGTTATTTCCTTTAGCAGTAGCAGAAATATAGATCCTTTTCAGTGGGTTATAATAGATTTTCTGAACAATAAGTTGAAGGTGAACAAGTACCTTTACTCTTTTTCTGACTGTATCAAAATGGGGGAGAGGGAACCCACAATGCTTTGTTTCAGAACAGAAGATACCTATTGAAGGCAAGGTCCCTAGCCTGATTAGATTTTTCTGTTAAGTAATAGCTGACACCGCCTTATGTTGGGTTCAAATGCATTTGCCTCTTACATGAGAGAGAGAGAGAAGGTGCCTCACATATTTTGAAAGCATTTACATTTTCATATTTTTTTCTTGAGTCTAAAAAATTGTGTGGGTGAATCTCTCTATTATTATTTTTCCAATATCTCTGCAAAATATTTCTGAACAGGTACACCAGTTGTTATGTCCATTTATTTTGTTGGTGCAACAAACTTTTTAAGTTTTGAGCATTTAGTTTAATTGCTCCACCAGTATTTGTGAAGGAAACTTTCTGCTTCAGAACAATGGTTGTGTACAATATATTGCACACAAATACTAGCTTTTCAGCTTCCCGTCACTATCCCCTTCCTTTCCTCAAAAGCCATGACACACAAAGTGTGCACAAGAAGGAAAATATCGACAAATCCATGTCCACAAAGAAGCACTTTGGGCACTGTGCATACTGCACATGCATGCTCGCGTGCGCAAACACACACACACACACACACACACACACATGTCTTTGTGATCTCAGTCCACCAGAAAGAATGTGATTGTCTGTACTGGTGAGTGTGGATAAAGAGGTGGCAAATAAATTTTTTAGGTCAGTAATAGTAGGACTGGCAATATCAAGCCACTCACCATATTTTTAAAACTAAAGAACGAGAAAAGAAAAAAATGGCAGAACACATTGCCCAGACAATATTTTCAGAAGTCCCTTCACACTCTGATTCCCTCTGTTTTTCCCCACAAAGTGGGAAATTTCAGCTGCTCTTAAAGCCCACATCAAATTAAAATTAGGATTCCAGGAAATTGGTTGTTTCCCCCCTAAATGCTTAGCTTAATATATAAGAATGGACATATAATTGAGGGGTAGAGAGAGAAGAAGAGAGTGGTTTTGTTCCTTACTCAAAGGAAAATGGCTCACTTATCTTCTGGATTTCTTCTCAGATTCCCTCCTGCCTTTTCTCCACTTGAGGAGAGACTTGTCCTGCTCTTTTTCAGAGGCTGAGTTTCTTGTAGCTCGGTCTGTATCCCATAGCCAAATTAAATTCTCCTTCTATCAATCGAGGCCTCCTCAGATAGTACATATACTATGAGAGAGTTTGTGCTGGCCAACACTAATTGCTTTCAGAGTTCTGGTGTTTACCTGCAGCGATTGGCTATTCAGAGATAGAGGAGAGAAAGATTATCAAAGGGAGATAAGAGTGGGCAGTAAATAGCTTCATCTCTGTCAAGTGCTGAATCCTAGAGCATTCAAGATGGAAGCAAATATGGGAGTAGAAATGAATTCTATACCTAGATACAACAGTTAGTCACCATAAGTGATGAAAGAAGTGCAATTTGTATCCTTGTATAATCAATTTTAACATTTCCAAAAATTTACACAACCAAGGGATCATGCCTTTATTCAACAATGCAAACTATTTTAAAACATACGTGCATTATTTTTTTTATTAAAAAAATTGTACCTCGGTATCTTTAGAACACAAGCTAGTGTGCAATAATACTTAAATGTGCATTAAATGAGGGAAGCAGGAGCTTCCAAAAATGGTTTAGTGCTGAAAATTCAAATGCATGTCACTTTGCATCCCTGTAACGCCGAGGATTAATATCTTCAGTAGATGCTATCCTGTGGTACATATATATAGATGCATTAAATGAGGTTCATTTTTTAATTGTTCAGTGCTGAACACTTTTGTGCATATCTGCTAGTAATGATTAGGATTAATCATATGTATATAGTTACCACCCAGTTTTTAAAAATGTATAATAAATGTATAAAATGTAGTACCTTGAATGGCATGCACTGGAGGCTTATTATGCAAGTTAAGTGTTTCTCAAACTATATGTAATTGCGTCCCAGCTTCTAATTGTGTTCAGTCTAACATGCTTTGCCCATCCTGAACTTCCTTAAGGATGCTTTCCCAGCTCTTATATCTCCTGCATTGCTTCCACCCACACAAACTGCAATATTCTATCTCCCCATCCTTTGCATTCCTGCTTTCCCCACACCCACATCATCTCCAGTTGGAATAAAAGAACCTACAGCAGTTGGGACCTTTCAACACCCCCAACTTCCTTATCAAGGATTCTAGTGGATTTCCAATCCTCACTTTGGAAAATGCTGAATTTTAACACTTGCAGGTCTTCTACCAATACAGCATGCAAACCCTTGCCCAGACTTCTAGTTTGAGAAACACTGCAATATTTCAGTTTGTGGAAAACATTAAGCTGCATGCAGAAGAAAATAAGTTTGCCCTGACTTAGCTGTAACTTTGCAGTGACTTGCAGCAACTTCAATATGGGCAGAATCAGGGGTGGTGTGTCCTTTTTCACTGCTTGAGGCAAAACTGGAAGTGTCTCCCTGCTGGCAGAAAAGCATCACTGCCATCAACCCTGATTTCAGGCACGATCACCTATTTTGGGTGAGATATTGCCCCAAATGGATGTGATCTTGCCTGAAATTAGTGCTGGTGGTTATGGTGCTTCACTGCTGGTGGAGGTGGTGAGGCCTCACCCTGCTGGCTCGAGTCAGGAAATTCTCCCTTCACTTCAAGTTACAAGAGTCTCTCTGCATAGCATGGCACTCTGCTGAACTGAACAAGAAAGCCTGTTCAAAATAGGAGCTCCATGTATACTGTATGTATAGTATACATATTTACATATACACTATAGTATGTATATATTATGCATATATACTAAATGTGTAGTGTATATATACTTTATACATGCATATAGAAAAACTCTGAATCAGGGCAGTGGTATTTAGAGCCTGTGTGTGGGAGATGTGCAAAACACCTGCCCAAAGATGTTTCTAGTGCAGGTACATAGAACAAGAGATTATTAATAGATTGCTGCATGATTAGTAAGTTTCCTTTTGCAGTCGCTTTGAACTGCTCAGATTAACACACAGTTGCTTTCAAGTCTTCTCCTCTATTTGTTCTAAAACCAATCTCGCTTGCTCTCTGCGTAGACCCAAGGAAACGGGCGGAAATCACTATTCATCGTACTTATCATATTAGTAAGGCAAATGTGCCAGCCTGGAACGCTCTTTGCAATTCACGTAATATTATATTTTTTTTCAGATTCCTCAGTTTCCCGTCATTCCCGCAGTTACTCCTCTGGCAGGACTTGATAGCCACCCTCCAAACTTGTCTGATATACCTGCTGCAAATGCGCCCCCTATACCTGCTCCTTCTCAGTATTTTCCTCCAGCTGTGATTTTACCAAGCTTCCCCATGAACCCTGCTCTGCCACTGACATCAAATTCCCCTGCCCTGCCCATGCAAGCGGTCAACCTTCCTCATACTTCTGTGGCTTCCTTGGTCTTGCCCTGCCAAACAATTGTGCCAAATATGTCGGCTGCTCCAGTACCATTACTCGCTGTAGCTCCACCAGGAGTGTCAGCTTTGCCAGCACATCATGCAGTAGCCCAGCTCTCTCAGCAGCAGATGTACCAGGCTACCCTCCAGCAGATAATTCAGAATGAAGTTCTTCCCTCTCCCCATCACACCCAGAACATGCAAGCAGTTTCACAACAGCAGCAGCAGCAGCAGCTGCCTCCACTTCCTCAGTCACTTCAACCAAGCATAATTCATCCTTCAGAACAGACTATGTCTGCATCTGGGGCTGGTAATCAGGTAATCTGTTTGACATTGGACTTTCTCGGTACTAGAACATAGGAGTATCACTCTTAAGTAACAGTTCTGTAGCCTGTTTCACTATAAAAGCCAATAGGGGAATTTGCCCTGTGGAGGTAGAACCAGAAAACCAGTCACTTTGGAAAAGGAATTTGTTTAATAAAAGTCTTAGGACAATGAAAAGTAGAATATAGCAAGTGGCTGGCAAATGATAGTTGATGGGCATGCATCAAGTGTCCCATCTTCTATCTCCTGTCGCAGGAGATGGTGTAATATCTTATCAACAGTGGAGAAAATTTTGCTTTTGCAATTAAGAAATAAATAAGTAGGTGATCTACACAATGTCATATCAGAATATTTACTGGTATTTAATTCATTTATAATTTTGCTTATATACCACCAGAATTGCTTTAAAAGCAGACTGTTCTTCAACAAAGGGTTTTTTTTTTACTGGGGACTCATTTCAGAAATATTATTTTGAGGATATTTATATATAATAGTAACAAATATTATTCTGCATTGTTGCAACTGCAGATTTTTATGGTCACTGAAGTGCAACCTATGGCATTAGCAATCAATACTAGCATTTACAGGAGACGAAAATAGGAGTCTCTTAATAAAAGAAGTTTATAGCAGAATATAGAATTAAAGAATATTAACCACAATTTGAGCAGAAATGAGATTATAATGAGAATGAAGACTGCTTAAGAATGATAAAAATGGGAATTTTATAAGAAGCCATTGCATTTTATCATTATCGTCCACCTTCTTAAAATTCATAACATTTCATCTCAACCTATTGTTCTGTATCTTCAGCTTTACTGTATCTAAGTTTCTGTCTTCAGCCATATATTTGGTACACATAGATTGTTTGTGAAGAACTTAAGTTCTTGTGATTCCCACCTACCCTCCACTGAACCAATGGCATTACTCCCATTGGATTCCATAATAGTTGCACCAGGCCTTGTAGCTCTCTAAGCATTGCCTGTCACATACTGATAAACGTCTATCAGTTTTGACTTAGATTCATGATTCATTATTTGTTCTCAAAGGAGACTTGTGGTACATGAGGAGCCTTGACCAGAAGATGTTTAAAAACATACATTGGCATTTTATGTCTTGCCATGGGAATGTGGAAAAAAATGGCACCCCAGATTGCCTCTATTTCACTTGCACTGATCACTAAGTTAGTTACTGTCTTCAGATTTAGAAATCTTGGAACTCCCTTGGCTGTAATTTAACTGTAATGAGTTGTAGCCAATAACTCGTCCTACTCAGAGTAGAGCCACAGACAAGACAAGTCCATTGATTTCAGCAGGCCTACTCCAAGCAGGGCTAGCATTGCCTAGAACCCGGTCTTTTCTTTTCTTTTTTAAGACGTTTAGATTTATTAATTTAAAGAACAAAATAGGCTTTCCTCATCTTTCCCCAGTGCATGGAAATTGTGAAAGAACTGCTGCACTGGACTGTTGTGTCCACATGTTCCTTTCAAGGAACCATTGTTCATTTTCACCCAAAATGAAACAATTATGTAAACTTGACAACATCCCTTTATATTAAATGTAAACTACTTTAAAACTATGTGCAGTGAATGCTAGGAATGCAGGCTATATATATTTTTTTCTGTCTTGGCGTCACAACACACACTACATATACAACGCACACGAACATCAATTATAAGGCACATTAATAGTACTAAAAGTGACTTTCTCTGTCTTCTGTGCTTTCCTTTGCTGCTGCTGCCTCTTCTATCTGTCTGTCTTCTGTATCCCATCCCTGCTTCAGCTTCCTGCTCAGGTAAAGCTTGATTCAGTCATTTGAAACTTGCACAGTTCTAGCTTCTTGTACCAAGGAGAAATATATGCATAATGATGTACCCATACTCAGTGCTGTTATGGAGAACTTCCCTTTTGTTACTGCATTGCAAGGGGTTGGACTAGATGACCCTGGGGGTCCCTTCCAACCCTACAATTCTATGATTCTGTAAATCATAGGTCATTTGTACACAAAGAAAGGGCTTGCGGCCCAATCTTAAACACTCATTTCAGTGAGTCTCCTTAGCACGAACACTTTGAGTCGTTTGCTTCTTTAACTATGTGGGATTCAGTAATATAAGGCCTGAACACATGATTTTCATGACAAAATGACTGGAATTGGCGCAGAAGACCTGTTGCATAGCACAAGCATTAGCAGAACTCATCCTTTAGATTTAGAACTTGGAAAAATCCATTTTACCTGAAGCTGCTCTAAAGACCATCATATATTCCACACGGGGGATTTGTGGAATAAGTGGCATTATGTTTCTGTTTTCTGCCCCAAACATTTGAAGTGGTTTTCAAATGCAGTAACCAAATTAATATGTGCAAGGAAAGAAAAGTCTGGTTTTCCCACCACCCTGTGCTAAACCATGGTTTAGTGCAAATGAGGAAATGTGTGGGCTCCTGGAGCAGAGATTGTGTCCCAATTCTCTCCTCTCTAGCAATTTTATTGCTGCGCTTTGCTAAATAACTTCTCTCTGGAAGCCTGCAGTTTGCTCACTCATTCTGAGGCGTGATTTGGCTTAGTGTTACTTGCAAACAAAGGTATAGTGTGAGCAATGTGTAAAGATGTGACATTATGCTTATTTTGTTGATTGCGGGGAGGGGGGGAACCCTAGTTTTATATTTAAAAAATCTACATCCAGCATTTAGACATTATGATTTGATCCAGTTCCTAATTCTTGAACTGAGACCCATTTCACAAAAATAACGATGTTGTGATTGTCTGAAATGCAACCACTCTCATCTTGTACATACAACTAAACTTCCCTGATGTGAGCTCTCTCACCGTGGGATAAGTTGGTAATCTTTATCATCCTGACAAATTGTAAGGAAGGTGATAATGGATCTGAGGTTTAGCTATGTGGTGAAATACACATGTGTATGGGCTCTTAGAAGCTGCTTCATAAAACAAAGCATTCATGTGCAGCAACTTGCCACGCAGATCTGGTGATTTAACTCACAACTTGCTTTAGTTATCTGCAATGATGTGCTGAAAATGTTCGGATCTGAGTGGTGAGTTGCTGCATATGAAAAGTCATTGTTTGTCTGAATGGGCCTTCCTTCCTTCCTTCCTTCCTTCCTTCCTTCCTTCCTTCCTTTGTTTTTCAAAACAAAAAGCACTTAAGTATGGTTTCATCACGCTACAGTGCAATGATTTGTATTAAAAAGGTTTTTTATTTTAAAAAAATTATGAGTTTAGCTATGTGAATTATTTATATCCTAAATGGAATTGATGTTACTAACAGGTGTGTGCTATGTTGCAACAGATTATTGGACACCCTCAGTATACTGTGGATATTGGGACCCAGATGCCTGCGTTGCCAGTGCAGCCTTCTGCAGTTATGTCACCACCATTGCAATTGCAGCCTGAAGCATTGCATCCCTGCATTGGTCCAGAAGGTCTTCCACAAAGCACCATTGCTCCATCAAATGCAGCAATGCCTATAGATCATGGGCTGCCTCTCCAGTCTACTGGTTATCTGCCACCTCAGCCAGATAATCACCAGCCTCTGGGCCAGCAGGTCCAAACTTCATGCCCTGTTATGCCACTGGCTACAGAATCTTCTCAAGAGGTAGTAATTGTGGTTTTTGGTTTTTTGGTTTTGCTTTTTTTGCTTTTTTTTTTTTGCTAATGAATCCTTAGTGCTGTTAGCTATCAGAAAATTCATTGGTCTAGTTGAATGAGCTGTTTTCTCAATTGCCTGGGTAGAGTCTCCTAAAACCAATTCACCTCCTGTGAATTTTTTATGATCCTCCTCTCAATGACATTTATAAGTTCTTTGAAATAATTCAAAATCTTAGTTCTTCATATTTATATTCATTCCACAGCTTTCTGAGTACCTTCCTTTCCATAAACTAATGCTTCTTTATTCAGTTTCCCACCACAATAGGATAGTGATAATAATATAAAGTGACCTGCATTTTAAAGATTGGTCTTTTGTTAGTCTTTGGCTGAAACTTGCCACTGCGGATATTACCAGCTGATTCATCTGATATCAGTGCTAGCACATGATGCTGCTCCATAGGGGGAACAGCTTCAAAGGCATGATGACTAGTAATTTCCTCAAAGAGAGGGTGTCCTCAAAGATTGTTTGCTACGCTGGCACAAATTTGGCCATTGAAATCAATGGGAATTACAAGTACTAGGCTGTGGCTTGATTTGCACACAAATATTAATTTTGCATCATGCCTCTGGTGAAATAACTGTTTTTTTCTTTCCATTTTAGGAGCATGGAATGATGGAAAAGCAGCAGTCACTATCACAGAGCTGTGAAAGGTATCCCCACCATTTGTCTAGTACAGTGGCATACCAATAGTTTACTATTATCATGTCTACACAAATTTCTGCAGAGGTGAAGAGGATTTGAAATGTTTTCTAGGGCAGGGGTGGAGAACCTCCGGCTTGCGGGCCAATCTTTGTCCACTCAGGAGTCCAGTTTGGCCCACAAGGCAATTTCCCCAAGCCTGTCAATCATCCTACATCGCTTGTGATGTCAACTGATAGGTGGGAGGATGAGGGTTCAGTTCTGCATTGGGTGTGGGTGCCTGTTTCCAGAAGGTGCACACAGCCAAACTAAGCAGGAATTAACCTCTACTCAACAGCTGGGGTTAAATCCTGCTGGGAACAGGCACGTGCAGCCGAAGCGAATATTTAAAATGCAGGCTTCTTTCTCCCCCCCCACCCCCCCACTCCGGTTAGAGAAAGAAGCATTTTGCTGGCCCTATGCTTAGCTGTTCCCAAACGACAGGGGCTAGCAAGGAGCCTAGGGCTGGGAAAGCACTTATTTCTCCCCTCTCTCTGGGGCTGGGGGAGAAAGAAGCCTGCAGTTTACATGCTTGGTTTGTGTATTCTTGTTACAGCAGGGAAACAGGCACAGGAAGCCAAAGAACCACTGCAAAACACCAAGCATGGGGCTAGCAACACCCCTGCTGCTGCAGTTCCCAAGACTGTGCTGATGTGTACCACAGAAACATTTACTAATAATGGAGAAATTGTATTTTGGACAACTTGTCTTCCGCTATTGATCATCTCATCAGAACATCATTTTAAAAACACTGTTCCAGACCCCCCAAAATCTTCAGTTTTGTTGTTGTTGTTGTTAGTCATTATGTTTCCCAAGGTACACTGTGAGAAGAGCATGAGGATATTTTTAATTAAAAATGTTAATGCATTTAAACAGCTGAAGGAAATAGTTGTCTATCTGATGTCTGTTTCCTAATTTGATATGAGGGACTGTTTGATTTGAGCAAATTATGTGCAATCAAAGCCTGGATGAAAAAGGAAGCACAGAATCTTATTTATTTATTTATTTATTTTATAAATATCCTCTTCTACCAATTCATAGCTTGGGACCCTCCAAGCTAAATGTACCGGTAGTTTGCCAGTAGGTCACCAAGTGAGTACTGCTTCTCAGTAGGTTCTGGACAAATAAAAAGAAATACTAAATTTAGACACATTGATGGATAGATCTGTCAGTGAACATGGCAGTTAAAATTCATAGTAAAAATCTTGCTGGCAGCATTAGAGACGGAATACCTAATGAGGTGGACCTTTGATCTCTTGCAAAAAGGCATGTTCTAAAGAGTTTGTGCTGATTTTGAGGGGGAGCTTTTAAAAGAATGCTGCATGTTCATACTATTTGTCTTCTGTCTTCATTTTACTCCCTATTGCAAAGTTACATGAGTCCTGATGTGGCTTCTGGTAAAGAGATGAGTGACAGTTTTGAAGGAACAAGTGGAAGTAGTAAACAAGAAGGAAAATCTTCCAAAAAGCATAAGAAATCAACACGTACTCGTTCACGCCAGGAAAAATCCAACAGGCCCAAACTGACAATTTTAAATGTAAGTCAGCTACATTTGCTTAAGACTTACTTACATATTTATATTCCTGTTCTACCCACGCATTTGATGGGTGTAAAAGATACTATTCTGGCAACCCTGAAATTTCTGGTGGGGAGAATTACTTTGATGACGCAATATTTATGAATGAGATGTTTTTGCCACCCTGGGCTCCTTTGGGAGTGTTAGATATAATTATTGATTCTTTTTATAGGTATGCAACACAGGGGATAAGATGGTGGAATGCCAGCTAGAAACACACAATCACAAAATGGTTACATTTAAGTTTGATTTAGACGGTGATGCACCAGAAGAAATTGCTACTTACATGGTAAGATCTTGCTTTAGATTCATTAGCTGAATTGATGCCACAGCCTTCTTAGTACGGCCACAGAAAAGTATTTCTGATCATTCAGAAGGGAGCTATTGATTTCTGTTTAGCATCCCATTTCTGGATTTGTGTTTGGTGCCCAGTATGGTGCTGGTGGACACCCTGGCAACCATGGAAACCACATGCCAAGGATCCCTACCCCTCCTATTTTTAATTATTTTTAACTTCTTCTTTTTTAAACCTTCTGAGTTGGCTGAGATTACGTGAAAGCAAAGGGCTGGCCTCTTCAAATTGACCCTGGGACCCATATGGACCCAGAGGAATTCCTAGAAAGTGAAGATGGCCGATGGCTGAAAGCTGATGCTTTGCTCTGCAGTGTGCTCATCCTCCCAGAAGAAGAATAAAAGAAAAAGGGGTATCTGTGTTGATGCCTGGTTAGCAGGGAGGGGAAGCTAGACTTAGTCTATACACAGAGACTAATAGTAAGAGGGGATGTTATCTTATCTCCCTATGAGTGACCCCACTTTTGCACTCTTCTCTTTTCTGCTTGGGAAGTCAGTGTGCCATGTGTGATGAGAGGTACTACTCTGGCCTTCATACATGCTAGTCACAATTTATTGGTGTTGCATATGTGCAACAGGTGCTCATGAATACTGCTGCTAATCTGGCTCAGAGATATTCAATATGCTATCCTTAATTGCTGTGGCATAAGCAGAGCAAGTTGAAAGTTCCCAGTGACCCATCCACTAGTCCTTGAAGCTTGTGCATATTTTGAAATGCCTCTCATGCGGTAATGCATTCATTTACTGCTTAATTAAGATAGGTCAGTTACATAAGAGCAATGAATAATTTCTGTAGCTTTGCTCAACTCTGTTGGCCAGGGAAAATATTTGTTCATTTCAAATATAAAGCATAAACTACGGGTCATACACACCCAAGTTCCATATACAGTATGTGGAACTTCTTTCCACTGCATGCTATTTTTAAAAGATTTAAATTGGCCATACAGTTACTTGCTGTTATGAAGCTACTACAGAGCAAGCACTAGAGAAAATGCAGTTTTAAAAAATAAATATATATATCTGTGTATCCCTATAGGTGGAAAACGAATTTATATTGCCTACTGAGAAAGAGATATTTATAGAGCAACTGAAAGAAATCATTGACAAAGCTGAAGATATGCTTAGTGAAGATACAGAAGGGGAACGAAGTTCTGATCAGGGAGCAAGCCCTCAGCAAGACACTTGCAGGCTGGAAAACAATGAGGTATTGCTAAAATGAATGAATGAATGAATGAAACCTACCAAAAGTAGATGCAAGTCCACTCTAATTGTCTTCAACAGCTTCCACTAAAAGAAATATGTAATAGTATAATTTTTTTGCTTATTTCATTAAGCAGAACTTTCAACCACAGATAAATGCCTGCAGACTACTAATGGTCTTTTTTCATTTTAAATAGGTGAATCGGCAATCCCAGGCAAGAATGCCAGTGTACCAACAGAATGGTAAAAGTGTTTCCATGATTATATAAGTGTCAACCCCCCCCCCCCAAAAAAAAACCCTGTAAAGCAATTAATCTATATTGGATATCACTGACAATTATCTATTTTTAGAGTTCATCAGCCCAGCCACTAAACATTCTACAGAGCAAGCCCCAAGCTTAAGTTTGATGAGTGTCACGGGGGAACAGTCTTCCAACTGCTATTAGTCTTCCTAAATGGCACCATCACATTAAAGGGAAATGAGCACTGACTGATTGCTCTCCCTGACTCTTACTTACGTTGGCAAATCAGTTATGAATATCATAGTAGCGCTGTGCTGGTGACACTTTCATCCTTTTTAGGATACCTTTCCACCTCAAAAGAGGTTTGTCTCTGTATGTGCATATATGCAGTACTGCAGATATAAAAGACAATATTAATTGTAGCTTTCTGGTAGTCTACAGGTTTTGGCGGAAGATGAAATCTAAAACATAACTTAGATATGTACACATATCCTAAGCCTCAAAATCCTGCAAAGATTGCTTCTAGCTTTCAATTCACTTACTATGGGTTCTATTCTAAATTTTATTCAGAGTAGGCCTGTTGAAATTAATGAACCCAATTTTGTCATGTTCTGAATGCAACACTGTGTTTCTGTGCACAATTACCTGCACACGGTGAGATTTATTTCTGAGTAGGGATGGCAGGGAAATTCAATTCTGTTTGCATTTAAAAGTGGACCTATCTTGCTCAGACTTTCTTAAAAAAAATATATGAACCGAAACACTGCCATCCATCAAAATTCAGACTTTTCCAAATTTTGCAATGCAGTTCTCCAGCCCGATAATGTTTACAATAATGCACATACTACAATGAAATGTGCATAAAAATGCAATATATCAGGGGAAATTGCTTTGCAGGAATGTGTATATTCCACAGAACTGTGCACAAAAAGGTGTATATTAGGATAAACTTACTAATGAATTTTCATGATGAGTTTTTTTAAAAGAAAAAAAAATCAAACTCCTATGGAAATGTGGAGAACTGGATTTAAGAAATTGGGAGAAACTGATATTGGCATGTTTGCTCATCCCTGTTCTTGAAGAAACATGTCTAGAATTAGGCTGCAAGCATGACAGTAGCCATTGCTTTAGACTTCATTATTTCCATCAACCTTGTGGAAGCATCATCGATAAATGTGGTAGTCCTGCATTATTGTTTTTTTGAATTTCTTCTTGAAATTAAAGACAGTATATCTTTTGCATTGTGTGCTGATTTCATTTGAGCAATATCAGCCTCTTGCCCATGTCTGATATAAAAATAGTGACCATTCCAACCCTCCTTTTGTGATTAGTTCTGCATACAGGAAAGCGGTGGTTTATCATTTGTCCTGTTGTGGAAAATCCAGCTGCTGAAGCACCAGAATTCACTTCACCTGCTCCTCAAAGTGCAAAACAGGCCGACGCTCCAGGTACTTGAGAACTTTAAAGATTTAAGAACAAATCATAGAATTCCTATATGTTCCTGTCCTTCCAGGCACTTACACAAAAATCATAGCATAAGATAGAAAACTCGCTACCTTTTAAAAACTCATTTAATATTTTTCAAAAAGGAAACACATGGGGAAAATGAAAAGATATAGCAGGAAAGCATTTAAAACTAACTACGTGGCCAATAAAAAATATATTTGGATTTATTCAAGATCCCATCTTCAGGATTTTCATTTCTTTTGTCACTGGGGCTTGATGGACCACAATCAATAATGCAGAAGCAGTTGCATGGAGAAGCCATCCACAAATGTGTGGGTCCCATAGCTTTAAAGTAGCAATTAGCTTTCCCTGGAAAAGGCATTTATTTCAATCATTCATTACTTGAGAGAATTGGAATAGCCAAGGGCAAGCGGAACAAGTTAGAGGCAAATTAGTGTCAAAACCTTGCTACAAAAGAGTACGCATTTATGAACATTGAACTTGATCCTTTTTGTTTTACATGCGTAGATGTAATTGAAGTTCCTGTCACATAAATGAATTTTAAAGACTCTGTAATGCATGCACCACCTTGTTATTAATCTCAATTTTCCAGTTGGTTGAAATAGGGCAGTGCATCATTACTACTAATAGCCAATAAAGGGCAATACATCTTGCATTAGAAAAATTGCTATATATAGCTGTTATAGTAAGCGAGAGTAGCCTGTCTTTATTATCACGTTTTAGCTGTAGATGTAAAACAAAATGTACACAATATTCTTGTTTACGTACAGAAAACAATCTATTTAAAAACTGCTTTAAGACAAGGAGAGCACTTCAGCTGTTTAAAGCGTTTTATCATTCTGCTCTTATATTTCTGGTCATATATTTGAGGCTACAAATGGAAGTGCCATTCTCCGAACTCAGGGTTTCCTTTTCTGTTATTTGCAGATGTGGAACAGTCGGACGATCAGCAGCAGAGCTCTACAGCAACAGACAAACTCACAAACACAGCCCATCAGCAGCTTTCAGGTCAAAGGAGCGCCATGGACAGCCCCAGGGCAACTCCTCCTCCTGCTCCTCTGACACAAGTCTCCACTGCAGCACCAACCTCCCTTCCACAGGTCCAGCCAGAAACATCCACTGCAACACCCCCAGTGACGGCTCCATGTGCTCCAGAACAGGTTGCTGACCACACAGGCCAACCAGAGTACCCTCCGCAACAACAGCCTGTTGCATCCAGTCAGCCTGGTACACCTGCTGCCCCCAGTGCAACTTCACTTGAAGAACGTCCTGAGGCTCAGCTTCCTCTAAATCCCCCGTTGCAGGCACTCCAACGAATAGATGAAAACCCTTGTGTCCCTGAGACAGAGGCTGAACAGGGCACTGCTGGGCTGCCAGATCCGATCCAGACTGTTCCTGCACGGGCAGCAGAAGCCTGCCCGCTCCCTGCTGTCTCTGATGAGACTATTTTGGAACAACAGCCTCCAACACAAATCCTCAACTTGCCAGACAACAGTCAGCCTAGTCAGATGCCTCATTCTTTTGCAAGCCAGGCACTTCCTGTGTCTGCCGTCCCTGATCCTCTGATTCTAGCAGCACCTCAGCTTTCAAGTCCCCCTCACTCATCAGCAGCTACATCCCAGTTACAAACAATGTCATCCCAGTCCCAGCCCACATCATCCACTGGCCTTGCAGTTAGCGCGCCTCAGCCGCCTTGTGCTGTAGAATCAGATGGTGAAGGACCACCGAGAGTTGATTTTGCTGACAACACAATAAAGAGTCTGGATGAGAAGCTGCGCAACTTGCTCTACCAGGAATATGTCCCAACATCTTCTGCATCTGCAGCAACACCAGACAGCTTTGTACCTATAGACCAAGGAGATGGTGAATTTAACTTGGCACCTTTGCCTGCGCTTGTGTTGGACCTGAAAGTTCCTGCAGCTGGCATGGATGTTAAGTCAGCTGAGGATCAACCTGCACTCAACACAGCTCCCGTTCCGGCAAGTCAACCTGTATCTGTGGTTCCTGTGGTACCACTGGCACAGAAATCATGCAAACCTCTGCTAAGAGTGCTGCAGTTTATGGGCTTTGTAAACCAGAATTCAGAAACGAAGAGCCGATGGTAGCCTTTTTCAAACTATTACACTTGTTATGCTGTGTGGTCTGCTTCACAAAGCAAATACATGGTTCCCAGTTATTGGTGCAAATTTAAAAATAGTCTTTCTTTGTGGCATACAATATATGCCTTCATCAAACATTGTAAACAAGAAGATAACAATAACTCATAGTCGTTATCCTTAAGAGACAAAAACCAAACTTGTCATTTAAGATGGGTGCATTGTGTTTCAGGCTATTTGAGGTCTAACTACCAAGATAGTACAAAGTCCTCTTAATATTTTTTTAAAGTAAATTTTGCTTCCTCCTCCACTCAGAGGTTCTATGCACAGAGAGAAAAATCTGGTGCCCATGGTCAAAATAAATTCTAATGTGTTGTTCCCATTTGCCCTTACTTTCTGAACATTGGTGATACTAAGCATTATTTTAAACTTAACATTTTTTTTCAACTAAGAGATTGTTTATTGGAACATGAGAATGAAAATAAGGTATACTGCATTCATAGCCTTATTTCTCTCATTTGGCTGGCTGCTCATTATTTGATGTATAGGATTTTGCCAAAGGTGAGATCAAGGTAGGAATTCTGTGCTCTCCCTCCCTCCCAAGTCTAATGAAGAAGTCTGTATGTAGATATTGACTCTGCAATATCTTTTGCCCCTTTCTAGTGTGTTCTATTTCCCAAGGAAGATTTCATGTTCTGATAAAAACATGTATCAGTACATTTATTGACTTCTTCCTGTAGTGATAGAAGTGAGGAGAGGCATGCACAAATCTGACATCTGCTCCTAATCTCGCCCTGGGAAGAATTTGGGGCAAAGTAACAAGTGAACAGATTTTTTTTTTAAAAAAAATGAAAGCTACATGGAGCTGAGTTCTCAGAAGAATCCAGTACATGTTGGGATCCTGAACTGCGAAAAGCCTAATAGGGCCCACCCTAATATCAGTTGTTGTGACATTATTTTGGACAGCACCATGAACACATGTTGAATATTAGCTCTGTGAATTCATTATTACATCCACACTACTGCATACTTAGTTGAACCCCACCCTATGAAACTTTTCTCCATTGTATGGGTTCATTCAGCTAAGGGTAAAGGCCCTAGTTCCAGGGACTGGAAAGCATGAGAGAAGTGTGCTTTGGCCATTTGCTAGTCCCTACACTCTAGTCACAATTCTTTAACCAGGATTTGGCGCACTACCAACTTTGGCTGATAGTGCCCTATTAGTGCAGTCTGCCACCTCCTGGGTGCCATAATCACATGAAATGCCTACCTTCTTTATAAGGTGTTAATCAGGGTGCGTCAAAGGTGAATAACAAATTCAATTGATTATCCTTGGCGTATGGATGATTTCATAATCGTAACTAGATTCCCCCAGAATTTACTGTAAATTGCAATATACACCTAAACACTCCACACGTATTATGTCATGCTTATGACTCGAACACTAGAATTTAATGAATTGGTGTTTGTCAACTTCAGCTATCTAAGAAAGACTAACATGGAGCCTAGAAAATGGAAGAAAGCAGGTTACTGGTGTGTGACATACCTGTTTTAGGATAAATATGAAATAAGCTTGAGAGATGATGCATACATATTTCTATATAAATCAAACATTCTGCTTTCTTTTGAAAGGTTAATTTGTATTTTGGTCCTTTTATTAAAGGTGAGAGAAGGAGAAGTTACTTCTACCAGCATCCAGCCCTCAGAAATAACCCATGGATCAACAAGCAGAGCAGGTAGCCTCAATGAATTCAGTGTCTATTCTTCCTGATAGATACCTTTCAGACCAACTAATGTCAATGACTGGCAATAATTCAAGGAATAAAATTATGTGCAGTTGGGAATGTTCCTTCAAATATAGCTTCAGCAACTACATCAGAAACTTAAATATTTGCCTTAATTCATATGTAACTACTTACTAGTTATGCATAAGGATATGTTATAATACAGGTGTATCTAAATTTTTAACATTTGATAGAAAATATGGTACATTTAAACCCAGTTTGGATAATACTTGCCCCTACATGTAATGGGTGAATGAGATCGCATTAATTTGACAACATGGCCTGGGCCAATAAACATATTTTATATGTATATACACCCTATTCAAATTTGGCATAGATCTAGCTGCTGTACAAGTCTTGTTCTACACATAGACAGAAGGCAGGGGAAAGTATTTCCAAATATACTAAGGAGTGGACACATCCCCACCCCCATTTATTTATTTAGAAGGAAGTCATGGCTTTTAATAAAAATTCACATAGGGTGTTTTTGTAGGATACTGAGTGCCTTTAAAAGGGTTTTGTTTTAGTACCACTTAGAATCTGAAAGATATTGACTGATATTTCGCCATGCAGAATCTCAAGCAAATGGAGAAATGTTTTTCTTGCTATTAACTGAAATGCATTCTTGAGCATCATAACTCCTTTCTGGGAGCAACAGGGTGAACAGAACAACAGAACTACTGGCACATTAGAAACCTTGCCACTTGCACAGGTCAAGGCAGAAGATAGAGGGGAACTTCACCCCCCCCCTTTTTTTTGCTGTGCCAGCTCTCTGGCAGCTGGAGCCCCTAGGATCCAGCAGATTCTTGGCCATACCAACTCTGCCCCCAACTCTCTGCTGTTTGGTCCCCTGTATCAGCTATTGCTGGTGGAAACACCATCAGTGGTAGTGTTGACTCTTCCATGCATTCTGCAGCTGTAGCTCAGGCCTCTGCAGAGGCAGAGATCCTACCCTCTGCCTTCTGATGAAACATCCACTAGCTCCTAATCCCTTCAAGTATCATGGATTGAGGATTAAGATTGCACCGTTATTCTTTCAAATATAATTATGTTTTAAAAAGAGGGAAGCATTATACAAGTGTTATTAATCCAGGGCAAAAAAATCATCATCAACAACAACAACAGCCGGTATCAACCTGTCACAATACCAAAGAAAAGATTTAAGAAAAAAAATCATAGACATCTTTATACAGAATATGATTGAGATTTCCGGTTGCCAAATTACCTGACCTGTGTTCTAAGGAGTCTTAATGTGGCATGTGCAGACTGCATGATCATCTGTGAGCTGCATAACTTTCCCAGTATGAACTGGATGCTATAGCGTAGGTGCAAAAGGTGGAGGTTTGAACCTGTTGTGTTCAAAGTCAGCCCACCCTTGTTTTTTAAAATCTAGAATACTGAAACTAATTTGTCATGGACTGGGAGGAGGTGAAATGTGTAGACACAGCCTGATCTGCTGAGGAGCTACACGTATTAACCTCACCCACCATGGGCACATCTCCTTCCTTTAGACCTTGCTTCCAAAGGTCTAATGCATGAAAAAAATCAAGGACAATTATCGCACATATAATATTGGAATCAAGCCTACAATTCAAGCTTACACATGTTGGATGTTTTTGCGTGTAAGCTCTAGTGCAAATCAAACACCCACAGATCAGACACTGAGGATGTGCTCACTGTGGGTGGGGCAAGCAGCTGTGATCTCATTCCTTTATCACATATATTCAATTGAGCTGCCCAGGGAGCCCTTTTAAGGGCCAAAATATAGGGTGTAAAAAGATTTTATAAGGGAAAGGCTTATCAGAGCTGTTAAGCATATCCATTGTGTGCAGATAAACATCCAATTCTTTCCATTAAAGCCTTCTTAATCTTTTTCATTCAATTCTACAGAGAAATGTGGAAATGCCCAGTTCATTACACTGAATTTGTGTCAGAATATTCAAAGGTGGCAGGGAGAGCTCCTGTGCTTGGGTCTTGCTTGCAGATTTCCAATGGGCATCTGGTTGGTCACTTGTGAGAACAGAATGCTAGATCAGATGGGCCAGCAGGCTCTTCCTAGAGTCTTACATCATGAACGTTGGGATGGTTTCAAAACTTGCATCTGCCATCATAATTTACATTGTGTTCTATAGACATGAGCTGTAATCTTGCACATTGCTATGACCCATTGACACTGGGATTTCAGCCTTGTGCAGCATCTATGCACGATACCATTAAGATATGTATGTGTTGTGTGTGCTTTGTTTTAAAATCTGTCTGCTCATGTGTGTGTCCATTTTTGTTTCCAATTTATTAAACAGGACAAGCTGCAAACATTGGATCCGCTTCTGTTGGCACACCATCAGGACTCCCTCAGGTATCCTGAACTTACAATTTACTGGTGTACTGTTTTCCTTTCTACATTGTCATCTCATTCTTACAGCACTTGGTGTTAGAGCACCTGCTTTACGTACAGGAAGTCCCAAATTCAATCTCTCCCATATCAAGATAGGGTTGGAAAAGACTCTTGCTAGATACCCTGAGTTGCTGCCAGTCAGTATACAGAAATTGACAAATGATCTGGCACAACACAAGGCAGCTTTCCATGTTCTGGTGTAGTAATCAAAACTAGGGCTGGTGACATAGGGTTATGTCCAGTGCTGCACAAGCCACTCACCCTTTCTCTGCCACTTACCCTTTCTCTGCACCCACAGATCTGACTCAGAGGGTCCCCAATCATTGAGCAGATTTTAAGGGTGTGTGGTAGGCTGGCGGGGGAAGAGGAAAGTGAAGTTCCGTTGCATAAGTGAAAGTCCGTTACACAAGTGTAACAGCAGCATTAGATACAACCCATGTTCTCCAATTAGACCATGTTCTTGTATGTTACTTCAGGTTGCTCAGAAAGATGCTTCTAAGAGGAGTGAAAAGGAAAATACTGCGCCGTTACTTGAAGAGAAAAGTAAATCTGAAAAGGATGACTCTGTGGACTCAAGCTGTAGTGAGAAACAAGCTGAAACACACGACAGCACACCAGCAAAAACTATTGGCAGATTTTCAGTGATCAGTACACAGGATGAATTAACTTTACCACCTGTGCATTCCTTGAGATACTCTGCGCCACCAGATGTTTATCTAGATGATCAACCTTCTAGCCCTGATATGAAGACTTCTTTGCGGCGTGTGCAGACAGCATCCTCTATCGATGTACTTTGTGGTCAGGATTCTAGTGATTCTGGCGATGAATCTCTTCAAAGGAAACCAGCTGCAGCTCCACCATCACCACAGAGCAGTAGTGCAGGAAATGACTACGTGAAAAAGACCTCATCTTTTCTGCAAAAGTCTGGAAAATCCAGTTCACAAGGCCTTGATTCTCCTAATGGTCACGGATCAAAAATCCCAACCATCAACATAACTTCTTTCCATTCACAATCATCATATGTGAGCAGTGACAATGACTCAGAGTTTGAAGATGCAGACATGAAGAAAGAATTGCAGCACCTGAGGGAAAAGTATGTTTCATTTCCATCAGAATGTCTGGTGTCATTTTGTGCGTTTGTGATATTTTTACAGCATTTAATCCGTTTCTATTTCTTTCCTGTGCGTTTATTACAAGTTGGAGTAGCTTGATATTCCAAGTAAATCAACTTCCTTCCTTTGGCCTAGTTCTCCTGAGCTGGCAGTCAAGTATCTGGACGGCATCACGTAAGGTTAAAGGTGAAGAACTGAGGCTGAAGGATGGCTTCAAAGGAGGATTAGACAAACACATGGAGGCTGTCAGTGGCTGCTAACACTGATGCCTATGTTCCACCTCCATTGTTAAGAGGCAGCATGCCTCTGCATACCAGTTGCTAGAATTCAGGAGGGGTGAGTGCTGTTGTGCTCAGGTCCTGCTTGCAGACTTCCCATGGGCATCTGGTTGGCGACTGTGAGAAATGGAGAGTGGACCCAGTGGCTGGTCTAGCAGGCTCTGGTATATGTTCTTCAGTTGGAGCAGCTTATTCCCCTTCTCTTTATTTTATAGATGTTTTCCATTGTTGAAGATAGAATTGTTACATGAACCTCACACTTAGTCTGAAGTGGTAGAGTCCCGACACAGTAAGAACTAGGCCTATGTCAGAACATCTGAGAAGCAACAAGGTCACCATGACCCATGACACTTGTGGATGACAGCTTAACAGTTTTTCTGTCCATTAACAGGACGTGTCTTCCAGCTCTCCCTCCTTCTACATGTCCCTAAAACTGTTCCTCTTTCTCTCACTATTCTGTTGTCATCATCTAACTTCATGTGAAGCTGTGGTCCTGTCCTCTTCTAAAACCACATAGCCATCTTCCTGTCATTTATCCTCCTTTCCATCACAGTATCAACCTACGCCTTTCATCTAACTCCTCCCCTTCTGTATTCATATATGCCACTATTCACCCTATTTCTTAGCCCAGTCCCCCTCTCCAATTTCTCTCCTGCCCTTTAACTCCTCCTGGTACATTTTGCATATTTCAGCTGCCTTCTTACTTTGTTTCCTCCAACTCTGCTGTTGATAACATCACATCATATTACATTTATTTAATTACTTAATTTCTACACCACCCTTTCTCCCAACGGTGGCCACCTTCAGCATTTCACTAATGCTACTTTCACCCAAATCACCAGTAATTTCCTTGTGGAGAAAGGGAGGGTGCTCAGGAAAGCCTTGCACACCTATTTCTTGTCCAACAGCTGCCCAACAGCCCTGAAGTGCTGCCAGCTGGGTTTTACTATTCTGTAGTTGCTACCACTACCACCCTGTTTTGGTCGCCTACAGCCCCAGAAAAAGAGGAGCAACCAGAATGATTCAATTAGTTGTTAAATCCTGGCATCCTGGACCAGTGCACCTCCAGCCAATCCATTGCCATTTCTTACCATGACTACTGCAACCTTCTCCTGTTTGGTTTTCTTAACTTGGTCCCCTCGCCTCTATTCCACACTCTTTCAAAATAATTCACCCTTTTCATTGCTCTTCTCATGTGTCATTCCTTTTTTAAAGCTCTGCACTGGCTTCCTGTCCACTCCTGCATCCTGCACAAGCTTTTCATCCTTAACTTTTAATAGCCTTCATGGCCATGCCTCCTTTCCTTTTCCTACACAGTATTTTTTTGTGTGTGTCCCAGGTGGTATCATATTTCTATTGAAATATTTGCTTAACTCGGGGTTTGGGATATATCTCATGCAGCGTGCGTGAAAAAAGACTGCCTGTGATCCTAATGTGGATACTATGTACAAATTATATATTAGACATATGCGCTCTCTCTCTCTCTGTGTGTGTGTGTGTCTTTTACACACGTACACACACACACACACAGCCTTCTGGATCAGGCAAATGACCCATCTAGTGCAGAATCCTGTTATTACAGCTGCCCAACTGTGGGAAACCTGCAGGCAGGATCCAAGCACTCACCCCTCCTGTGGCTTCCAGCAACAAGTATTCAAAAGCATTGCTGCCTCCATCTGTGGAGGCAGAGCATAGCCATCATGGCTAGTAGCATCCCATAGCCTTCTCCTACTTAAATCTGTCTAATCCTCTTTCAAAACCATCCAGGTTGGTGACCATCACTGCCTCCTGTTGGAGTGAGTTCCATAGTTCAGCTGTGCGCTTTGTGAAGAAGTCATTTATTTTCTCTGTCCTGAATCTTCCAACATTCAGCTTCATCAGTGGTCCATGAGGTCTAGTGTTATGAGAGAGGGAGGAAAACTTTTCTCTATGTGCTTTCTGCATAATTTTATAAACGTCTATCAGGTCGCCTCTTACTCACCTTTTCTCTAAACTAAAAAGTTCCCAAGCACTGCAACCTTTCTTCATAGGGGAGTTGTTCCATCCCCTTGATTATTTTCATTGCCCTATTCTGAACCTTTTCCAACACACACACACACACACATTTAAGCAGCACTTTGAATTTGATGTAACAACCTGTTTCTATTCTTCAGACACATGAAAGAAATTACTGAGCTGCAGACTCAGCAGAAGAAAGAAATAGAAGCCCTGTACATCCGGCTGGGGAAGCCTTTACCACCAAATATCGGGTTCCTTCATTCTGCCCCGCCAACTGGCCGCCGACGAAGAACCAGCAAGAGCAAATTAAAAACCGGGAAATTAATAAATCCTGTTCTTCAACAGCTCAAAACAACAACATCCAGTACAAGTACGTACATCAGATAACTTTCTCCTATGAGTAACTTTACTAGTGCTACCCTTTTGCTGCCACGTGTTTATGAAGTGCACATGATGTGTAGTGAAAAGCATCTGTGTCAGTTTTACATTTGCATTGTTCTCGCAGACAGACTCAAGATTTCAAATGGAGGACTGTTTTCTAAGGCAGTTTTTTTTTTTAACGCTTGCACTGTTTGACCCCGGAACAAACGAAGGCCTGTTAAAGTGGATTTACTTAGATTGACCTTTAGCACATTTTCCTGTTGAGTAAATTAACACATAAATCCAGCACTGAAGCAACATTAAACACCACCGCAGCAACAGCATACGGAAACATTTGTAAAACCTTATTTCTAGGTATAAGACTGTGTCTTGATTAGAAAATGGTATTCTTCTGCCTGGTTGCAGCTTAATCTTCATGGTCTGAGCATGATCCAACTCAGTATTGGGGAAGCACCAGGCCCAATAGAGTTCTGCTTATGTCTTTCTTCCCCTTGGCACACCAAGCCATTAGTAGGCATGGGGAGGGTGGCATGGACGCCTCTTGTTCCTGGTAATACCCCATCATTTACTGAGGCAGGAAGAAGCATGACATTCAAGTTCCTCCACATGTGGCTGTACCTATATAATATATATTTATATTAACATCAGTAATAGCAAAACACATTTTTTTTGTAAAGTTTGTATGGGGGGACCACCCTAATTCTCATAATGCACTTAAAAACCCCACAGACTGTTTTATGATTTTGTTGCTTTTTGTTTCTGTTGTGTTGTATTCAACGAATTTTTACACAGAATAGACCCACAGATATGATTGAACGTGACCACATTATGTGCATCAATTTCAGTAGTTGTGGGTCCAGGCATTGTGCTCCCCGGTTCCCAACCTCAGATAAATAAAAGACCACTTAGACTGGGTTTGGATCTAAACAGGCCACAACTTTATTGAATACAGATGAAAGAGGTTTGGCTTGGGCATGAGACAATCAAAATACTTCCAGCCTGCCCACTGGAAGTGACACATAGGTCAATCCAGGCGGGGGTTGCTAAGACTTAAATCAAATAGGGTGACCCCCCAAATCACTTTAATGGGATACCCCAGTGTTTGGAGCAGCAGGCGGAAACTACAACCTCCTTTCCATCCAAGACAAAGGATTGCCCCAATGCCCAACTCAGTTGCGATGATTGCTGTGAGGTAGGCAGAACCACCAGGGTGGAGCCAATTCACCCAGTGGACAAATTCCTACCCAGCCCCATAAAATGGCAACCACAGCAAAGTCCTTGACTATCAACTTGAACCAAGGGTGGGGAACCCAATGAGGGAAAAGCAGGTAGGGCCCCAGGTGCGTGTCTTCCTGCTCCGCCGGCTCCACCCCCTCGCCAAGCCCATGTCCTGACCTGCATCCCCATTCACCAAACCGGGATGCAGGCCAGGATCTGGCTCCTGATAGGTGGTGTGGGCTTATGCCCACTCCGCCTATCAGGAAGGGGCACTGGTGTTAGGATTCTCTCATCGGGGAGCCCAGTGGAGCCTCTGCCGTCCCACAACGCTGCCACACTGAAAGGGTGAGTGGACTTGGAACTCAATGTAGAGCTAAGGAGATTGCTGATGGAATGCAGTCCTCCACACCTCACACGGTTCAGCAGTTGAGCAGTATTGCTTTTTTCTCACAATGCAGGAGTGCAGTTTCACCTCTGCCCTTTATCCAGTTTCTTCTTCTTCTTCTTCTTCTTCTTCTTTGGTTATTCATTCCTAGGATGTTGGGAAATGAAGCAAGCTTCTTCAGGGAAGTGATGGCCTCTCCTTTCCCTGGAGATCATTTTAAGGGAAGGCCAGATAAGCCTAGGGCTTGCCGATCAGAAGGTTGGCGGTTCATATCCTCGCGATGGGGTGAGCTCCCGTTGCTCGGTCTCAGCTCCTGCCCACCTAGCAATTCGAAAGCACGTCAAAAGTACAAGTAGATAAATAGGTACCGCTCTGGCGGGAAGGTAAACGGCGTTTCCGTGTGGTGCTCTGGTTCGCCCGAAGCGGCTTAGTCATGTTGGCCATATGACCCGGAAGCTGTACGACGGCTCCCTCAGCCAGTAACGCGAGATGAGCGCCTCAACCCCCCAGTCAGACACAACTGGACCTAATGGTCAGGGGTCCCTTTACCCTTACCTTTAGATGAGTTTCTGTGAAAATGGGTTTTAAGTTTGGGTGGCTGGGGGGTGGAGTGCATTCCACCCAGACTGTGGATGGACTAAGACTTTAATCCTTTATGTATGAGTGAATCCCATTGCATTAACTTTTAGGTATTTCTGAGTAATCATGTGTAGGATGAGGCTGTGAGTAACTCTTTCATGTCTCTTAAAGAATCCAGACAATAACAAAACTGTTTTGTGTCCCCATTTTGTGTGCCCATTGGGGTTTTCATCTTGTCTTTCCCAAACAGTAGTCTTTCACAAACACATACATACACCAGATTTCTAAAATACACTTTTTTGAAAATAGTTTGGATATGGCAATGGAAAAGTCCTGTAAAACCTTTGCCATCACCTAATGTATCTCTCTCAGTCATTGCATCCATCAATAATCTTATGTAGGTCTATTCAGATATAAAATCTCACTGCATTCAGTGGGGTTAGTCAGCATACAAACATAGCTTATGTCCAAAAAATGTAAAATGGGGTGGCTCTGCAGATTTTGTTGGACCAACTTCTATTGTTTCCAGCCAGCATGACCACAGGTCAGAGACATTGGTAGACAGCATGGTGGAGCAGCTGCACTTGCCCTACCCATTGACAGCTTAATCATTGCTGTTTACTAGAAGGTGCCAGGGTGAGGTGGTAGGAAGGTCAGCACAGTGCAAACACTAGATTGGTTTTGCTGGTGTGTTTGCATTGCGCCAAACTTCCCACCTCCTCACCTTCTCCTTCTTAGTAAGGAGAAGTGATTCAGCTGTTGGGAGATCAGGTGAGTACCACCACACCACTATGCCACCCACTACTGGTCAGGGATAATAGGAATTGTAGTCCAAGGATATCTGTAGGCCCATAGCTTAGCTAAAGGCCCATAGCTTAGCTTAGCTATGCACCTATTGTAAAGCTACTGTTTTAAAGCTACTTCTATTGTAAAGCTGCTGTCAGTGTTAGGTTTCATATTATATTGGCATCAACACTTGCAAACTGAACAGCAGGTTGGTTGCCTGCAGTTGGAAGTGTTTCAACTGTGCAGCTTCATGCAGCTGTAGATTTCTTGCACTGCTTCAAAATATTTGAAGCGTTCTTCAGTTATGACCTGCTAGCTGCAGCAAATCTTATTTCTTGGCGTTTGGTGATTTTTGCATGTATCCTTTTTTAGGTAGTGTATCAGACTGCAAAGACACTCTGGCTAAAGAAAATGCTAAAGCTCAGACTGGTTCTACTGAAGCAGCAGCGCTAACTTCGTCCACATCAGCCATACTTGGAAAGTCAGTTCAGACACAGCAACCCTGCTCTGTCAAGGCTTCCTTGTCCACTGACATCTGCTCTGGATTAGCTACCGAGGGAGGCGATGCCCATGAAAATTCTGCCCAAGGTGATTCTATATACTTGGGGTCATCATTCCTTCTATACTGAAATTAGCAATTATTTCAACATTAAAAGTGAATTTGTATGACGTTGGGAGTTGCAGGTTCAAATAGCTGCTCAGCGCACTGACTTGGGCAAGTTACCGTCTCGCAGTCTAATCTACTTTATAGAGCGGTTAATAGGATAAATGTGATAAGAACAGAAAGGGTCCTATAATGATGATAACATTATTATAATGGGTCTTCAATTATCGTGAAATTGTAGATGTCCAAGTCATTAATGCATCTTTTGATTATGAGTAATGTTTGAAAGGTTAGTAGTGGGTGAAAAATGAAGGTATCACATGTCTTAGATTCACATTATAGAAGAATTGCCAGTTTTCAAGGAATTGTACATCTTCTTTTAAAAAAATAAGGAAATGGTCCTTTGTACATTTAAACAATTTGGTAGGAGGGAAAGGCTGGCTTACTTTTTTTTTGGTCCATATTCTTAGATCCAAATCTGGTGCAGAATTTTGTTCCTAAGACATTCTTTCATATTGGTCTATGCAAATATAGCATGGGAGCAATTAAGCTTTTACCACCTTGCAAGTTAGTTTCGCTTATCTCATGGGTTTCTGGCTTCACTAGAAGATCTCTATTTCATTTGAGACACAGCTTCATATAATTGTAGTATTTGTATCTTGCAGTGCACAGTTCCATAGATTAGTCATGATATGTGTAGCAATATTTGTTGCAAAGTGTAATGATGATTAAAAAAAACACAATACTTTACTCAGTTCTGCATGTCCTGCCAAACTAATCCTACAAAGTATCTATTTTCTTCTGCTGTTATTTTTTGCATCCTTTTGCATATAGCCAATGAACTTACTCCTCTTTGGCAAGGCTAAAATGGAGATGTGGATGATAAACTAACAAAGCTGATATGACTGATGGTGACAACTGATCTCAGCTATTTGTACTTTATAAGTGTCTTTGTTTTCTTCCCTTTATATTCATTTGCAGGCTGGACGGTTTTCCACCAAACGTCTGAGAGAGTGACCTATAAATCTAGTAGCAAACCTCGTACCAGATTCCTCAGTGGACCTGTGTCTTTGTCCATCTGTTTGTATTTGTTCTTTTGTATTTTATCATAGCCCATCTTTCTTTTGTCCCCCCTTTTTCCAAAACTCATTTTCATATATATATATATCTAAAACGTTTGATGGGGTGTCCATTTCACCCCCACCCCCGCAGACACTCTCTTTGGTTTCCTTCTTTAAAAGTTAATCATCATTGACACTATTTTTAATTTATATTTATTTATTTAATATTTATTTATTTATTTCATGTGGAAAGCTTTTGTGCACTGCTTTTGGCTCATGCCTGGGTACCAAAAGCATGTGTGGAAGATCTCATAATTTATTATATAGCCTTATGGCAATATCTTACCCTGGACATATCTTTATGTGATTTTACGTTTAAGTAACTTTTAATTTCCAATGTGGCAGTTATAAATGTCTGCTGTCCCAGTTCCAGCGATACCAAAAAGAAACCCAACGTTCTGTAGACGAATGGTCTCTTTCACACATGTTTGGACTATGAAGACATGCATGTAGCAAGCTGACACAATACTAGAAGGTCACTGAAGGGTATAACTTCTGCACAAGGGCTGTATTCAAACAATACACAGTACTGTTTATATCCACCCTTTTATTACTGTTATTATTATTATTATTATTATTATTATTATTATTATTATTATTATTTTATTTGTTCTATCCCTTGCATGTGGAAATGCTGAGAAATGCTCCTGCTAGTTGTTGTTTTTTAACATCATCTTTTACGAGCAGTATTTCCTCCCCCCACACACAATGTATACTTTGGGTTTCTTTAAGTGAATTTTGTTAAATGCAACTGTCGAGTTATTCTGCTACAAAGTGCAGTATGGCTTTTATTGTTAACTCACCTAGCTGGAGCACTTTACTCGGTTGATTTTTACTATGACCTTACGTGACCTCAGAGATGAAGTCAATAAGCAGTTCATCAAAGCACAGAATATTTTTTTAAAGAAAAATTAAAGTTCTAATGGCACTCTAGAATCTCTTGCTGATACAATGTCTGGGTTGATTTCAAATAGCTGTACAACTAAAAGCAAGTAGACGTTTCCTTAATTGTACGAGTATACTAATTGGCAGTTCAATCAACTCTCACATATATTTAATTTTTTTTAAAGCAGGTATTAATTATAAGGCAAATACACTTTTTTATTGTGCAGTCAAGATACATTGCACTGATAAGGTGATCTAGACCTTTGTTATGTACATGTCGTGCCAAAAAACAGGGACAGCGTTTTGGTAACTAAACATCCAATTAATTTAGTGTTCATTTCCATTTGTATCAAACTTTTACCATTGGAACTATGCATTTTTTATCATTATTGAGGTGATGCAGATCAAAGGCACAAGACTACTCAAAATGCATCCTCCTTGATTCCCAAATAATTATATTTTTTTATTTTGAAACTTCATTAATATTTAATTATAAAGGGCTGGTGAGAACTGATACATATAGAGATTAGCGTATGAAGCGAGTCACCTTAAACTTTAACAGTGCTTTCAAGATCTAGAACTAATGGATAATATCCAACTAAGTTATACACATAATAGTTGATTTCAATGGGTCATTTACAAGTATGATCAATACTGGATATTGCTCAGTGTTACTGAAATTTTCTGTATATAATTATTCTTGTTAACAATCTGGATGTGGTTGTAATTTTTTATATAGTCACAGGTAGTCAGAATAGTTCCATTTGTCTTCTACACTTTTGCTGTACACAATCCATTCTAATTTTAAACATTAAATGTTCTTAGCATTTAGTTCCATGACAGTAATGACAAAGATAACACACAACTTACATTCTTAAACTAGTCATTTTAACTACTCATATGAGCCCTCAATTTTTTAGCATGTATTTATTAGGTGATTTATTGGTGATGCAATTCTTTAGCAAAGCATTCTAAAGGGGGGGATCAATTAATTGAATATGCAATCAGATGTTATCTGGTTTGAAAGCAGAGAGTGGATGTGATCTGTTGGGTGAACTTTGCCATTTTTAATAAATCTTTTGCCCATAGTTAGATGTTGTTAGACTGTATCTCACATATAATTTGACATCATCCGTTTCAAGTTATCTGGCTAGTGTAGCAAAAAACAACCTTGATTTTGATGCCCAGGACACACAAGAGGATAATGTGACCACCACAATATCTGACACCTTTTAGTTGTCCAACACAATGAATTGGTTGCCTGATTTCTATTTTATTTTTTATTTTAGAGCTTTATACCTCATCAGTTCCCAGAGCAGTTAACAAAAGTTAAAACCAAAACAAAACAAAAACATTAAAACGCCAATGCATTAAAGCAGTTGACTTCATAGTCTAGACCCAAATGCTTCTCATTTTAGCTGGTCCTCACCTCCGTCTACACATGCATAAACATCGTTGAGCAAGCATCATATCAGATAATGAACGTCAACTTCTATTAAAATAAAAAGTAACTGTCTTGTCCCTCCCATTGTGGAGAAATACTTGGGCATGGTGGGCTAAGTCTTCTGAACTTTCATAGCATTTAAGCCCCTTCTCCAGTGACAACTTATCCATTCTCCTCGTGCTCCCTTCCCTTGAGCAAGACTAGTATGGCCACTATCTGAATTTTAATCTCCATAAGAAGAAAGTCCTCGGAAGTACTGAGTACTTTCCAGATTCCCCTCCCTGATGTGGGATGAAGTGTTGCTTTTCTGTAGTGCAAACTCTTTCCTTGCATTTTGCTGGGATGATATATTGGTTGATAATTCAGCAACCGTCAAAAAGGTTGACTTGTACCCTCCTCCTTGATTATATACACATCTGAAGGGCATGACAGAAACTCCATATACTGCCTTTTAGTGGGACTAAAGTGGTACATTGAAATCATGTCTAGAAAAATACCTAATTTTGATGGTAGTTTGTGTAGCAGTAGAATTTTATTTATTTCTTTTAAAAGATGACAGATATTTTTAAAATGTGTATCTAATGTACCTTTCTATTTACATTGTTATTCAGTTAAGTTGATGCATGGCAAGAAGAATTCTTATCATGCAGTTGATGTGAATTTTGATTCCTCTTGTCCTGGAAATAACATAACATAACTTTGCATACAGTCACTGAGGGAAAATGGGAACATTCCCAAAGAAAGGGATGTCTTAACAGTTAATATGAATGAAAAAAATACTTTCAGTTTGTTTGATTAAAGATATCATCCTGTTGGTGCTGTTTGAAAGAGTTTTAGCCGAATCAAGCAGCTAATGTTACTTCCTAAAGAGAAAAGAATCCCCCAACTCAAGAAAGTAATAGCTGGTCCAGCTCTACCATGTTTATTTGGACAAAATATCTCTCTCACATCATAACTGAAAGTCCCTCTTCTTTACAGGGATGGGTTGTGGAGGTGTGAGGGATACATCTGGTGTGGAAGTTCTATTCTTTTCTTATTACACTTAAATTCAATATTGGTCATCATTCCTGAAGTAAAAATACTATTGTTGGCTTTCTTACCCAGTGCATTCCTTGTCCCATTTTACATGCAGTATCAACAGATGAACAGATGTGGAGTAATCTAGCCTGGTTTTATTTTTCAGGCACAAAACACAATTTCTTACTTGTGTACAGTAGCATGTGGAGTCTGCTTGGAATACTTAATGACATTTAGCAAAATGCTAATTACATTTTTCATATGGCTAAGAGAAATGTGCAGTAAGGGCCTCTCCCTAGTTTACAGTAGCATAATGCTGTAGGTAAAGCAGGCAGGACTGTTTGGCAAGGCATGCTTTTGTTTAGCATGTCATCCAAACCTGGGCTGGTGGTTTAGTTCTCTCCAGGCAAACCATGAACTGTAACCAAGCTTTGTCCTAGAGTTGTAGCTCGTGATTTGTCTGGGGAAGTGAAACCTTGAGCCCTGGTTGGAACAACCCACCAACCAGACCATGGCTTAGTTCAATGCAGTACAGCAGCAGAACGACTCGAACAACAACAACAATCTATCTGGGAGCCCCTGCATTGGCACTAAGCTAAAGGTTGGCTTAATATTGAGTTTTAAAAAATAATTTAAGGAATCTAGTAATTAAATAAACAGCAAATGATGCTCTTGTCAGGGTTCTTCCTTAGAAGTAACTATACATTTGGAAAATGAGCAGTACATCACTGAATGTATCATAGCATCTCACCAAGCTTTTGAAACTGATGAATTGGAATACCCCCAATAGATCTGTTAGAATCCAGATGCATTTTGAACATATTATAGAGATTAGAGGGCTCAGTATTTTGTATTTGGAAACATAATTTGAATTGGATGGTCCTCAGCTCTGCAGAACTTTGTGGTCTTGTAAAAACAATATATGACCAGCCTAGTTTTGCCTTTTTCTTAATATTTATTATTCATTGATTAATCAGGTGAATATAGTTTTGAAGCACAATTAAAACAGGCATCAACATATTTTTTTTAATGTGATTTTTAAAATTCACCTTCAGATTTATGCACGTCCAAATAAAAACTGCATAGCATATGTTTGGATAGCATCAAATTTCTGTAGGTTTTGAGCTGCCCAGTTATTTCTTCTTTTCACACCTGAACTGCTGACTTTCTGTCTGTTCCTTCTTGCATAATGGTTACTTTTTCGTTGTTTAAAAATGCAGAAGATTTTCCATCAGACTTTTTTCTTTCCCCCCTTTTTTAGTCTTGCCTAACTCTGTATGTCTTGTATCATTTTACCTTGTAGGGTCCACCCTGAAACGACTATGTCTAGGCAAAGATCACAGTAGTAGTAACTATCCCTCTCTCTTTTGTTTTTTGGGTTTTTGTTATTTCTTTCTGAGCATGAGCTGCTTTATATAAATGTAATCTAGTGGTTTATTTAAACAACAGGCATTGCATTCATGATCGTATTAAGTTAGGCTGCATCTGAATTAAGTGCAGGTATCCTTTTGGTAGCTTTGCATGCTGGTGATGCTTTGGGATGCCTGCATGTTGCAAGATGATCTTAATCTCAGTATGTACATGTGTGTATATGAGACAAAGCTGGGTAGTGTGCTCATCTAATATATCAATTAACACTGCTTCTTTACAATGCTGTTTTGCTGCTGGTTGGCTAATGCAACCTAACACTTCCTCACACCTATTGAGATGCTTGAAGTACTGAATAGTTGCTGAGATTCAATCCTTGAAAAAAGAACTTACCTTTTCACGGGTTCGTTTTTTTCAAAAGATCCTAAGAATTCACAAAAGTTTGGAGCACAATTATTTTTAAAGGAAGGTGCGAGTGTTCATTCGAACAAATCACTAATAGATTTACTTATAGCACACATCACAGTCTTCATGGCAGCAGAAATAAGATTATAGCACATTGGCTTATCATAAATAATGTCATTTCAATACAGCTTTGAACTTTTTTGCTTCAAATTGGTATTTTTAGGAATTAGAATTCAAATATTTTTCAAAAAATTAAAAAAGGCATTCATTTTAGATTCACCTACCAAACAATAGTAGAGACCGTTTCACTTTATGTTAGATATTGGTTTTATCATCTTGCTGTGTATAAATTAGTTCATCATTAGGTATCCGAGTTTAAGGATGTAAGTGGGATAAAATTTTCCACAGCCAAGCTACATTACATTACTATATATTGGGTATTGGTTTGATGAATCGGTAACATGACATCTGACTGTTACTATGTGTAATTTATTACCACTGGTGATGCCTATAGGTACAGCACATTTATCTTTAAAAGTTTGTCATGTAAAATATTTAAACTGCTTTGTAAACTTGGAAAGAGAAATGGAAAGAGAAACATGGGAGTTTTGTGGAAGCAAGAAGGTTTGGATGGCTCTTGGATGGCAGATATACTCTTTCCTTGAGTCATTTAGGGTTTCTGCAGAATCAGAATTATGTACATGAAGGATGGGATTTCACTGGCCCAGACTGGAAATAAAGAAAACGAATCCTTCTTATCAGCTTTTTTAGGAGGGTAATTGGGGTCCTGGATAGGAAATCTGTAAATCCAAAACCAATCATGGTGTTGGTTATTAAAGTGGAGCCAATTATGATTGTGCAGAGCATGAGTAATATATCCCTGATATCTGTGTCATCTTTAGGTTATCCTTATTTCCTTTTCTGTTCTCCTCCCCTCTATCAATTCCAGTGGATTTGCATAAAGACATAATCACCAATATTTAATTTTTTTGGATGAAAAAATTATTTACAGTGCCATTTCGAAAGCTGCACCTAACTGGTGAAATGCATATCATTTCTTAAACCATTTTTGAAGCAAAAAAAGTTCTTCAGGAGAAGCAGCTGGGTGAAAACCAGATAGTTGTGTGGTTGTAGAAATGTTGTGCGATGAAGTAAACAAAAGCAAAAGTGGAAAGTAGTACGGCTTTGTTGATGCGTGCAGCTGATTCTTATCTTTCTGTGGCATCTTAGGATCCTCGACAAACAGCCTTGCAGCATATCCGGACCCTCTACCACAAACAACGCTACAGGTGCAAGTACAAGCCAACAACAGCAACAACAAGAAAGGAACTTTCACAGACGATCTCCACAAACTGGTGGATCAATGGACAAGCAAAACCGTGGGAGCTGTGCAGGCGAAACCATCCTTAAATCAACTTAAGCAGAACCAAAAGCGGCAAGACATGGAGCCAAAGGCTAACCCCATGCAGACACTGAATGAGACGTGTGGAGTAAGTGGCGCTCCTTGAAGAGCGTTACCTTTTACTTTGTGTCTGAAAGAGATTGCAGAGCTGGTGTTTGGAGGACATAAGCTTAAGGAGCATATTCCATATAAATATCCATTTCACTTCATTAACTATTAAAAATAGCTTAAGAATTTTTATCTACTTGGACTTCATCTTGACACTGTTTGGTTCAGTATATAACTTTTTACAAATGGAGAATTGTGACAAAATGAAGAATACGAATGGAGAATAGTTGATACACAGCAATACATTTACTGGTAATCAAATGTTGCTTGTCTTAAAACAAATTTAAACAATGGTTGCTGAAGTTTTTTTGTTTTTTTTTATTTCCTTTTCCAACTGTGTCATTAATCTTCCAGTTGTTGGTTTGCTGGAATAGCTTGCTGGTAGCAGTTTGTAGGCTGTTCTTCTGCAAGAGACTGTGCCAGTACTTTCGCCTTTTAAAGGGGAGGATGGCAACTGGTACTGCGATCCTATGGAGGTCTTTTCAGAAGTTAAGTCCCATTGAGAGCAGTCACAGCAAAATCCTAGGCATGTCTGCTCAGACATGAAACCCGTTGATTTCAATGGGACTTACTCCCAGGTAATTTGGTATAGGATTGCAGCTTTAGTGTTCTTTTTTTACATTTCATTGATAATACTTTGTAGAAGTATTTAATTATGTGAATGTGGTTTAAAGTGAAAGATGGACACACTGTCATCTCCTCACCACGCCACTTTCATCACTGCCACCCATTCCAATGCTACAACTGATTATTCCCAACTGCCACATGTTTCTAACTGCATGTTGTTGTTGTTAAAAAGGCTAGTACTAAATCATAACACCAGTGCTCCACTCCCCTATAGTGTACACACACAGATACTGCAATCAAGGAATGTCCCCATTCCCTTTTTTAAGGTAAATTTGGTGAATCCACTCTATTTGAAGAGACTGCGGCAGGTCCTCTTCACAGACGTGTGTGTGTGTGTGTGTGTGTGTGTGTGTGTGTGTGTGACTGTTTGTGCACACTCCAAGTCCCAAAAAACACATTGGAACCACTGAACTAGGGCACATGTCATTAGAGGAGATGCATGCAGACCAGGAACTTAATATGCTGTGTATTGAATCCAGTTGTGCCCTTCTATTTGTAAAAGGGCTTTTGATCAAGCAGATGCTTCCACTGATAGAAGAGAAAGGGAGATTATTTTTTGCCCATACAGTGGTACCTTGGGTTAAGAACTTAATTCGTTCTGGAGGTCTGTTCTTAACCTGAAACTGTTCTTAACCTGAAGCACCACTTTAGCTAATGGGACCTCTCGCTGCTGCTGCTGTGCTGCCAGAGCACGATTTCTGTTCTTATCCTGAAGCAAAGTTCTTAACCTGAAGCGTTATTTCTGGGTTAGCGGAGTATGTAACCTGAAGTGTATGTAACCCGAGGTACCACTGTACATTTATCCCCTCTGTGGCTCCCTGCACCCACCAAAAATTATTCCAGAGGGTTGCGGGGACTGACAGAATGACATGGAAGATACCAGGGGGCTGCAGACTGGGAAAGGAGGGGTGACACAGAGAATGAATTGATGGAAGGAGTTCTTCTATTCACAAAGGTATACAACACTTATGGGACAGAGGCAGTATCTGGCAAATGCAATTTACAAAACTGCTTAGGTTACATACATTTCTTGGACTTCCCTGACAAATTGCTGCTGTTTAGAGCTGGAAATCTGTAACCATAAAACATAGTGATGGGAAACACAAATACATACCTAAATCCAGCAGATGGAAATCAAAGAACTTGAGGGAGCCTGTGTGTGTGTGTGTGTGTGTGTGTGTGTGTGTGTGTGTCAGTGTCAGTGTCAGATTTATGCCAGAGTCAAAACTCAGAAGCCTGGCTCACACATCATGTTCCCAGAGAGGAGGCCACATTTTCTCCTCCCTGATCCCTTTTGCTGCCACACTAAGCTGAGCCAAGTTCAGTTTAGCATGTCATACAGGCCAAGGCAAAAGGTGAAGCTGTACAAGCAGAGGGTTGGTGGAACCCTTAGAGCAGATTTGGGGTTGGAGGATTACTGGTGGCACACACATTAAAGGAGAGGGAGGGGGAGTTTTGCTATGCACCCAATGGCTGTGCACCCAACGGCTTAAGTGGATACAGCGCCTAGCTTTTTCAGGAAGAGAGCTCGAACATGAATTTGATTTTGAATGACATGCGAAGCCAAGCTTTGACTTCAAGCAGTGCAGCACAGCAGCAGGAGCAAAGCAGCTGTGAGCTACTCTGTGGTAAGACAGTGCATCCATGCATGGTTTGGCTTAGCGTGATACGTGAACCCGACCAGAAAGGTAACAGGAGAAAACCTAGAAGTGAGAAGGGAATGAGTAAGAGGAAGAGCTATGTGCTCTTATCAGTTATCCAATACTGATGGGGAAAAACCATCTTTTTAAAAAACAACAACAACATTAATGTTTGAGCTGGCTTTCTCTAGTAGAGTTTTTTTTTTTTAATTAAATACTTCATTTTAGCGGTAGCAGCTTCCCAACAGATCACATTGTTAAGGGAGAATAGCAAAAAATAAAGGAACTTGGTATAAAGAGGCTGTCTTAGCAAGGTGGAAAGTTCTCACAATCTCAGGTCTTGTTTCTTAAGAGGGCTTTTGGCCTTGTTAGCTGCAAATGGTTACAAGCTGTGGTGTCTACAACAACACGCTTCCTATATACCTTCGGTAACTGAGATCCGTTTGATTGCCTGTCAGCGCTCACTGAAATATTTTCTCAGACACTTGCACAGCTTCCATTACTTGAGGAAGTAGCATGTGATGCAATTATGCTTGTGTTGCAGCACTAGAGCACCAAGACATGCTACAGGGTTAATCGAGGCAAGAAGCACGATGAAAATATAAAGCGGTCTTGAAGCAGCGAAGCCTCCTTGCCCAGCAACCTCTATATATTTTTCTCTCTCCCCCTTCCAGTGATACAAATAAATGCAGAAAGTAGGCTTGCGCTTCCCTAATGGTCTGTCCAGTTGGGAACAGCAGTTGCAGTGGAGCAAACATACCAGGTTTGCTCAGCTGCTGCAGTCAGGGCTTTGATAAAGCTGGTGCTAAGCTTCTGCAAATAATGTGTTCATACTTTTGTATCCAGTCCTAAGAGAAGAAAAGGGCTGAGAAGCACTGCATTGGAAGAAGAATACGTAACTTCTTCTACCATATTTTGTACATTCTTACATTCGTACATGATGGTTCTATGGGCAAGTCTCTACAGATAATGAGAGTTGCATGCATGCTGTTTTAAATACAGATTTCCTATTTATCTATCTCATTGCCCTGCTATACAGAGTACTCGCCCTGTGATATTTTTTTATTCAACGAATGGTACTATTGCTTTGAGCATCATCTTTTCTCTAAGACAAAACTTTGTATATTTTTTTTGGGGGGGTTGGTTCTTCTTGGATCGGTTGCATAAAAGCTTATAAGAATTTGCTTGTCCTGTTTTATTTGCTTATCAAAAGCACGATAGACGGTGTAACCCACATCTTTACATTTTCTTTCTTGGATAAAAAGAAACTCACTTCTCTTTGCTTCTGTTGCAGTAAGAACTCCTACAATAAAGTACATCAAATAAATTTGGCAATGAAGCATGAATGGCCAGCACAAATTTGTTCATTTGTTTTCAAAGCCACTGATATGCAAGGGTGGCCATGCCGGCTGTTAGTTTTTTTAAACATCATGAAATGTGCATGGAATATAATTTTCAAACAGTAAGAGAGATAAGTAGTATGTATTGGTGGCAGCCCATCATCCACGAGCTTTTCATTAATGCTACTGTAACCCATGTTCAACAACTTCATTGGTTGTGAGAGCTACGGGCTAAAAATAGCATCTTGAGCTGTACTGCATATAGAATTCCTTGAACTGGAAGAAATTATCTTAACAGGAGGTTGTACAAAACAATATGTGTTTTCTTTTGCATGATAATAAATGTGTCAGACCAGGACTCCGAAGGGATGAAGATGGGGTGGGGGTGGGGAAGCTGTGAGACGGGAAGAAATGCTGAAGGAACCTAAAGAGTGCAGTTCTTGTTTCAGTGGCTGGTAGGTGATATGTTAAACAAACTGGAAACAGCAGGATTTTACATCTGTTTGAGCTTGATGCTAGCTGGCAAGGAAGCAAGAATTCTTGTGTGGGTGAAGAATGGAGAATTAAAACTAGGAGGGGGTAAAGTCCTCAGTGTTTTTGTATCTATTGCCTTGCGGATAAGTTTGAGTAGCATTTGCAATTCACCATTATCTTCCCTAATATAGGAAAGAGAATATAGTAACCTATCAAAAATACTAGAAGGAATCCAGATAAAGAGATTGTGTAGAGCTGCTGAGGTTTAGTTCTGTTAAAACTAGGCTTGATCCCTGTTCACATATCACAACTGGTGGTCCCTGGTGTGGCTGTACACCTTCATTTGTAATGAAAGACACATGCAGTCAATTCTATAGGGCCCACGGGTATTGTGGACAGAAGTGTGCATGCAGGTGCACATCTAAATCCACATTACAAACATGCTAGGAAGTTGCCTTAGTGGTAGAACCATGATTGAAATGGAGAAAAACTGGGAATTCAAGCTAAAAGGAATGGTTAGCATAGGCAGAGTTTTCTTGCTAGATTTGGACAATGGTAATTTAATCTAAGGCGATATTGGACATAATCCACAGGAAGATCAGTATGCTTATGCTCCACTGATTTCAACAAGATTTGAGCAGACTTGCAGCACAATTCCAGAAGTAAGTCGCTGTGCTATTAATGGAAATTTACAAGTGAGTGTTCATAGGATTGCAGCCTTGACTTATACAGAACTCTACTAACTTGTAAGAAGGGGAAAGTGGTTTTTGAAAGAAACATGAAGAAAGAAAAGATGAATGTTCAAACAAGAAAGGACTTGAGTGTGATTCATATTAACATTTAAAAAACAGGGACCTTAATAGGGAGAAACAATTTTCTTATTCTCTCTGGAAAGCAGAATCATGGCTGTGGTTGCCATGGAGTATGTATGACAAAGGCCCAAAATGAACTTACATGCTGTTTCAATACGAGAATATGGTGAGATGTTGATAGAAAGCTAAAATGTTCAATTACAAGCATCGTTTTCCTTTGGGAATGTTGGAGTTTATTAAAAGAAATTAAAAGAGCTCAAATAAAATGCTTACCTTTAATTACAAAAGGCAGGGGGAGAAGCACAAAAGGAGGTCAACATTATTGGATGTTGGAGGGGAAGCAAATGAAGAAAGCAAAATAGTAAAACTGACAAAGCAAATGTAAAACTGAAATTTGAAGAGCAAATTGTTAAAAATTATAACAACTAACACTAAAAATCCCATTCAGCCTATGGACCAATTAGCACATCACATTAATCACATGTTTTGTCATTTGTGTGCAAGATTTTTCATTCAATAGCCAGCCTGGTGGACTTGATCATATGCCAAATATCAGAAGAATCCACAAATGCCCAACTATGGGGGTATGGGTCTCTTATATAAATTAGCATGGATGCTGTGGGTTAAATTTGTGAGCACATAATGAAAATCGGTTTGAAAGGGCCTTGCGTTGCGTGGTAGTAAAATAGTTTCCACTGCTTCTATTAGTGAGGGAGTTGTGTGTATATGTGCCAGGAGGGTTGAAGTGCATACTGGGCTGGCTATTTGCAAATAAAATATCCATGCAAAAGGCAAACATGCAACCAACGTAATGTGTAGTTTGGCTCATCCAAAGATCTACAAAAGGATGTCTTCAAGCTGGTTGACTGAACAGCAAAGTGACAGATGAGCAAAACATATTGAGGGAAGAGAATCCTAAATAAGCTGTATCCACCCAGGGACTGGCCTTAGTAGAAAGCTCATGAGTATACTGTACACAGTGCCATTTGGATTTTATGACTTTCAAAAAAAGTTGAAGGTCTGAGCACATTGTTGACGTTTCAATCTAGATATTGCAACCAAAACTCCCCCAAAATGCTTTCTCTCTATTAACAAGTTTTCACTTCAGTTCATGCTCATTTTCTGCCTTAAAATTCTCACTCCATCTCCTGGGTATAATTATCAATTTGACCCTGATATTATAGACAAAGGGATTGCCTGAAAGAACCATCATTCAGGAGTAGGTGCTGACTTAATGAAATCACTGCCAGAAGTTGTAAATTATATGTGAAATTAAAACCTGCTAATCAAATCCATGGGGGAACCAGACAGATCTCTTGTACAATAATTGCTTTTGTGGCATTTGGACTATATTTAAGCTCATAATTCTCAGGAAGTCAGCTGTTCTCAGTGTTTAGAAAAGAAAGCCCTTTCTCTCATCCAGTTCTGCATTGTCTAGATATTTTCAGAACTGTGGAGCTGAGCTATATAGTCCCAAGAGCTCTGTGTGTATGTGTTCAAAGAATTCTCTGGAGAGCCAGTGAAAAGATGTTATGGGGTGGCTGAAAGCAGGGAAGGGAGCTAACTGGTACATATTTTTTTCTACCTACACATGAATATATTGTGGACAACAGTCCCCGTCCCCCCAGATTTGGCTATATGCTGCTTACAGCCAATACTACGACACTGCTCTCCAGGTTGTGTTGAAAGGAGATAGGTGTGGGACTTTGGTGGGTGGATGGGTTGTTATTGTTTTAAGGAAAGCAATGATTGATTATCAGCTCTTATATACTGACGGAGAAATAATGCAGGTATTTTGCAGACCGCCACATTGCCTAAATTTCATGTGGAATGTAGACAGTTCAGAGGATTCCCCCTGAAGTCATTATGTCTATGAAAACCTAGAGGGTGTGTGTGTGTGTATTAAAGCAACTGGCCGAGTTTCTGCATTTATTGCCTCATTCACAATCTACAACTTCCTCCACTGGAGGGGGCTGAACCAGGATGTCCCCTCAGAACAGAGTAGCCGAGTGTGATGCAACTGTTGAGTTTGAAATGATAAACTGCCATAAAGCGATGATGTCTCACTGCTCAGCTAGAAGGGTACAAGCGTAATAGCTGTTGCTTTTTATGTTTGTTTTTGTAGGTTAATTCAGTAAGAACAGGAGTGGGGGAAAAGACAATTGTTCCAGTCTCTTGCCCAGTGCCAGCTGCATTAACTCCTGGAGTTTCACCATCCCTGCCAGTGCCTATGCCAGGTACTACCCTTTCTGGCACAGTAAAACCTTATGTGATGCCTCTTTGTCAATATGGAGGAGTTTTCCCTACATCCGTTTTTGGAGTGCAGTGGTTGGGCCCAGCCACACAGCCTGGGATTGCAGGAGGCCAGAGCGTTGCGCCATTCCCAACTCTGGGCAAAAATGGCTTGCAGCTGTTTCCAGTGCCGCTGCAGCAAACTGTGGTCAGCCCACCAGGCTCTAACATGAGAATAACCTAGCTCTGCCGCCTTTCGATAGCTGAAGGTGCTTTCCCACATCGCCAGGGCGGCCTGTTTGAGCCTATGTACGGGGTATGTTGACCTGCCGGCATTCGGTTCAGGCCTGCTAGCGTGCACACCATCCATACACCGAATCAAGCAATCACTGTGAAATGTTTTCACACCGATTCGTTTGTGGTTATGGCAATATTTGCTTCTCCTTCCTTGCCGAAGATCACTTTATTTTGTGCTCTGGTGTTTGAAACCGCAAACTTCAGCGTTAATGTACTTGAATTGATGGTTAAGACAACTGTATTAATCCTGCAGGAGTATTAGTGCCTTGAATTCAAGCTTTTCAGTTCTCGCTGGAAAGATGTAAATAATAAGAATAATTGAAAAGTGTATTTTATTTACAATCTGCTTGTGTGAGGTTAATTTTTTTTTAATTTGTGAAAATATATATATAAATATAAATATATTGGGGGAAAATGTTGAAGGTTTACATTTGAAACTCTTGCCCAGTTTTGTTCCATTTTTCTCCTGTAAATGCTTTTATTTTAACTGGTGGTTAAAGGGTGAGTTTAAAAAAGAAAAAGGGTGGCTTAAATGTTTACAGAGAGAGTTACTGATGGAAGGCTTTTCATTTTAATGAAGACTAATAACATGAGTAGCTTTCTTTTGCAATAGGAGCATTTACAAGAGCTTGAAATTAAGTTGTATATATGTGTGCAGATAATAGCTTTGGGCAGTGCCATTCACTTTGTTATGCAATCTTTCTGGAAAAGCTGTTGCAAGCAAAAACTTCTGCTTTAATATGAAATAGCAAATTTGGCAATCAGTTTAAGATGCTTTTCTCTCCCTCCCCCTTTTCTCTCCTTCCCTCCCTCTCTTTCTCATTTAGCCGCAAAAAACAATAAACAAAAACTATTCTGAACAAATTATGTAATTTAAATTCAATCCGTGCATGTTTCATTTGTGAAATAAACTAATCAAAATATTGGTTATAGGAGAGCCCACCCCAAAGTTACTATTTAAAAACCCGTATGTAAGTACAGAACTTTACTTGCATGCCATTGCCTTTATTCCAACAGCAGTCGTAGTTCAGAACCATATTTGAAGCGCTTACAGTATTCTCACTGAAGTGGAACTAAATGTGAAGCTTTCTTGATTATTATCCACCCTACTTATTTAGTAGTGTTGTTGTTTGACCACATTTGAATTTATTTCGTCATTTTTCACTCAGTTTGCACTGTAGATAGAATGGGCACCTCTTTCCTCTTTTGACTTGTGCTTTTTTTTCATTGGGTTCACTTAACTGTACATAGACTTTGCACCTTCACCTCTCAATGTAAAGGCACAAGGTAACTACTAAGATTGATTTGCAGATTGGTAAGTCTCTATTTACTTGAAATTAAAACAAAACTAAACTAGGACAAGCATAATGGCACACATTTTAAAATAAAAAGCATTGCAACAGAAAAGTTGAAGGCACACTGCACTCACATTCTCTCTTTATGGCAATGACATTTTTGAACTACCTGCTGAAGAGTCGGAGCTGTTTTGCGCTGCCGATCCGTGAATTGTATAGTTCTATTGTACTTTGAGCATTAAAAACTATCTGAAACGTTTCGTTGGATCCATTTAGTTTATATTACTCCATCAATTCAGTTAGAATTGAATTTTGTAGAACATGGTGCAGAGTCATCTGCCTGGGCAAAATACATGCTGTAGTAAGAGATTTCTGCTCTCTGTAACATGTATATTTCATTTGTTTGAGACTTTATTTTAGATTCATGTCTGTATGCTTTATGAGCAAAATATGGAAAATCTTGTTCTCACTATTCCTACCCCATTGGCTTGCACTGAAGCCTTCGGTTTGTTGGTATTGCCTGTTGTATAGCCATGCCCCTTGTAAGCTGACAAGTCAGTGGCACTAACTCCTCACTCCCAAGAGATTGTATATATTCAAGAGAAGACAAAATAAAACATTTTTGTGCTTGAAAAATTTGTGGAAAACCCAGTGTGTTGCTAAAATTCTAAGAATGTCACAAGATAGCACCGCTCTTTAATTCCATTCCCTACAGCTTCATACACTGACTTAAGGAATCATCTGTGACCAGGTATCCTTAACTGGGAGCACTAAAACTATTTCTCTGTGTCCCCTTGCTGTCTCCACCAAGTCCAATAAGAAAATCCTTCAGTGGGTACCCTTGGCAGATCTCATGTTTTTTGCCACATTGTCCTCAATGAATTGGACTTTACTATTATTATTTTTAGTCTAAAAATTTAGTGCACCATTCTGTTGATCCATTTCACACCTTTGAATCTTATGGTAAAGGATGGGAAGGAAATCTAAATAAATAAATGTTAAGGACAGCAATGGGCTTGCTTGATAATTCTAGGCACAGAACTTTGTGTATATGTTTGGGGTGGAATAAACTCAACTTGGGACAGGAATGGTTAAACGGTAACAGTGGTGGCAAGATTCATGACACAAAAATTCCAACACAATAAAAGTATATTGGACTGGAGAAAACACTGTAGGTTCAGACACTGACTACAATTCAGCATCTTATCTAAATTTCTCAGTAGTGTTGCTTCTTGTATCTTATTTAATAGCAAAGGAGCAGCCTTGACTGGGCTCATGATCACTGAGTAAAATAGACTCAGTTACTATGAATGAGGATGCCATTCATGCTCAAAGTCCTGATCCTGCCTTCTGCAGCTGGTACTTTTGAGCCCAGTGAGTCTTGCTTGATGTTAAGAAAATGAGCTCATTCCCATTTTAAGCGAAAAAGACATCTGCCCATATTAATGTAACCTGAATCCTGTTACATTTTGCTGATGGGAGAGGTGGCCTACTGGATGTGTAGCCTGAACCACCAGAGATCTGGAAGGCGGCTCTTGAATTGTATTTTAGAATTCTAAATGTATTTGCTTCCCCACCCTGCAATTTTTTTAAAAAGTATGTTATGATTTGCCCTTTCACATATATGGATAAATGAATATGGCATGGAGCTCAGCAAGAGATCATGGACAGGGTATATGGGCCACAGCATTCTTATACAGTACATTTCAGTTGTGTATTTAAGTCAAAATCAAGAGTTTGAATTCAATCCTAAAGGGAGTCAGTAGAAGTGCATTGGTGTGTTCCAAGCAAAAGAACCTGTATCTGAACACTCATAAATGATAGCTTCAGATAGCATATATTAGTAATTCCAGTCTTGAACTGATGGTGGTAATGAACTTCATGTCTGAATCTAAAATAAGGGATCGCTGCTTTATTACTTGAAGAAGATCACTACAGCGCTGACACAATTCCAGAGCATCAGTGATGAATGTCCCTCTGCCCTCCCAGAGCAGAAGATTTGTCAGCTATTACTTCTTTAGTTTTTTGTCTCATGCTGAATTCTACTGCAATCAAGTTACTGGTATCCATTCTCCCTCCATCACCAAATACCAAATAAGCAGTCAGTTGGACAGATAAGGCCCTGCAGCCAGCATAATATTTCACTCTCATCTTTCTCGTGATGTTGTCCCACTGCCTCTATGCAAATTGAAATGGAGAAGTAACTGGCTGGGATCTCATGGGGAATGCTCTGGGGAGATTTCAAAAAGTTGCTTTCTGAAATGTTGATGCACTGAACCAAAACACCCAAAGATGCTCCTATCAGTACTTGTCTCAACTATCTCAAAAAAAAACTATAATGGGTCATATAATAATAATAATAGTAGTAGTAGTAGTAGTATCAATCTATTAGCTAAAAATGGTAGATACAATTGGCAAGCAAAAGTGCAGAACTGTAGGTCCAGAAAAAGCCAGACTGGCAGAGGTATTAAAAAACCCCACACACAAAACACAACCAGCCATATCTAGAGGAAGCTGCAAAATAACGAGTTCCTCTGTCCACAGGTGATGAGGGCCATCTTCAACAGCCTTTTGGGTAAAGGGTGATGATGATAGGAATGGAAGGATATCTGCCCTGTATGTGTTTTGTGGATGGTGTTTTAGCTTCAGGGCCTAAAAGATTTCAGTTCATCTAGTTTCATGTTCTAAAAATGGTGCTGAGTATGTCTATTTTGCCAACCAAATGATTACACGTGATAGGTTGATGGAGGGCCCAATACTCTTAAGTTAGTCCAAAAACAGTTCACAAGAATTTGGGTAACTGTGCCGTTAGATCACACAAGCAGAATAAGCAGATCCAAATTATGCCTTACTTGTTTATGAGACAAATATAAATATATAACATCTTATCAGCTTTCCTTTTTTTTTTTTTTTGAAAATTAAATACTTTATTGAATTTCAATTCTTACATCCACCAATATCTCGAACATTCTGTACATATTTTCCATTTGTACTTTCCATTTGTACATATTTACAGGTTAAATTCCACTATATAAATTAATAAAATACAAGAATCAAAAGTATTCCCTTTTTGGTTATCTCTTTCTCCTTACTTCGTCTTACACCCCATAATAGAAAGGAAATACTACCAATAGTAGATACCATGGAAATATATGACTACACATATTATCTTCTTTTTTTTTATCCTTAAACAAAAACATGCTAAATGAAAAAAGAAAAAAAGAAAAAGAAAGAAAGAAAAAGGAAGAAAGAAGGAAAGAAAGAAAGAAGAGAAAAAGAAAGAAAGAAGGAGGAAAAACAACAACGTAAAATAACATAAAGCTAAAAAAAAGAAAAAAGAGAAGAAAAAGGAAAAGGAGAAAAAAAAGGGGGGGAGAGGAGAGAAGGAAAAGAAGAAGAAAAGAAAAGAAAAGAAAAAGAAAAAGAAAAAGAAAAAAACCAGCAACATACAAAAATTAATCTCTTTAGTTAAACTTCCCATCCTTTCCCTATGAACAGTCTTTTCCTCATTATGAATGTGCTCAACATTGCTATATTATCTTTTACCTCCATTTCAGAACATTTCAATTTCTACTTTTAGCCATATCATATATTACACTCCCATTACAACTCCAGAGTCACTCAAAGGCCGCCATAGACTTAATACCGTTGTTGATGCTTTGAAGATACCTTCTATATTTCTCCCATTTTAACACAAAGGCTTGTCTGTTGTGTCCTCTTAAGGAGTTGGTCAGATGGGCCATCTCCGCGTATTCCTGTAATTTGATTTGCCACTCTTTTATGTCCGGCGCGTTCTCTCCCTTCCAGTTCTGCGCTATCAAACTTCGCGCAGCCGCAGACGCGTATAAAAAAATATCTTTTAATTTCTCTGGGATTTCGTTACCTATGATGCTAAGTAGGAAGGCCTCTGGTTTTATACAAAATGTCAAGCCCAAAATTTTTTTAAGTTCTTCATATACTAGATTCCAGAAAACTTTGATTTTTTTACAGGTCCACCACATATGAAACATATTACCATTGCTTTCTCCACATCTCCAACAATTATTAGCTAGGTTTTTGTACATTTTGGAGAGCCTTGATGGAGTTAGGTACCATCGGTACTGCATTTTGAGCATATTTTCTTTGATGTTATAACATGCTGTGAACCTCATTGTAACCTTCCAAAGTTTTTCCCATTGGTCTAACATAATAGGGTGGCCGATATCCTGCGCCCATCTGATCATAACTTCCTTGACCTCCTCCTCCTTGACTTTCCATTCAAGGCGGATTTGGTACAATTTTGATATTATCTTGGTATTATTATTTAGTATCTCTGTTTCAAATTTGGACGGTTCCCTTGTAAATCCATTTTTCCTATCCTGCTTGAAAGTTTCGTGCAATTGGTGATAGTCCAACCAGCTTGTTAATTGCTCTTTAACCTCTTCATACTTCCTAAGTGTCAATTGGTTATCCTCTTCTAACAGTAAAGAATTATATGTTAACCAGCTCCCTTTCATATTCCTCTTTTTAAGTGCCTTGGCCTCTTCTGGGGAGATCCACTTAGGTGTTTTTGGCGCTAGCAGCCCTTTATACCTTTCCCAGACTCTGAATAAGGCATTCCTGATAATATGATTCGTAAAGCCTTTATGGATTCTTGCTTTCCCGTAGTGAAGGTATGCATGCCAACCAAAGCGGTTGTCATGCCCTTCCAAGTCCAACAGGTCCGTGTTTTTAAGTTGGCACCAGTCTTTGACCCAGGAAAGGCAGGCTGCTTCGTAGTATAGTTTCAGGTCTGGTAGACCAAATCCACCTCTTTCTTTGAGATCTATATGCAATACATGTTTAATTCTTGGTCTATTTCCTAACCAAATAAATTTTGAGATCTCTTTCTGCCAGGCTTCAATACAGTCTGTTTTCCCTATGATTGGGATTGATTGGAACAGAAACAGTAGTTTGGGTAAGATATTAAGCTTAATCACCGAAATACGCCCCCAAAAGGATATTTTCAGTTTGCTCCATATCGCCAATTTCTTTTTCATCTCCGCCCATGTTTTAGTATAATTATCCTCGTATAGGTTTATATTTTTGGTGGTTATCCATATTCCCAGGTACTTAAACTTCTGGCATATTTTAAGCTTTGTTGTTTTCTCAATTTCTTCTTTTTCTTCAGGTAAGATGTTTTTAACCATAAGTTTGGTTTTATTTATATTCAGTTTATAGCCCGCAGCCTTTCCAAATTTATCCATTATTTCCAGTATTTTGAGTAGACTTTCTTTAGGGTTTTGAGATGTTATTATGAGGTCGTCCGCAAACGCTCGTATTTTATAGATATTCTTTCCCAGAGTTATACCCTTAATCTCTTTTTCTTCTCTAATTTTCTTATTTAGAACCTCCATAACTAAAATGAAAATCAGTGGGGAGAGCGGACACCCCTGTCTTGTCCCTTTATTAATCTCGCAAGTCTCCGAAATGTTCCCATTAATTATAATTTTAGCCCTCTGCTTGCTATAAATTGCTTGGATTCCTTTACAGATTGCTTCGCCAAATTCCATTCTTTTCAACAGCTCCTTCATAAATCCCCATGACACGTTGTCAAACGCCTTTTCGGCGTCCACCGCCATTATTATCGATGGCTTATCAATATGCCCTTCTAAGTATTCCAAGATATTAATTACTCTTCTGATATTACTCTGCATAAGGCGGCCTGGGAGAAAACCTGTTTGATCTTCATGAATTATAGCTTGAAGGACTCTTTTCATTCTCTCCGCTAGAATATGTGCATATAGTTTATAGTCATTGTTTAACAACGAGATGGGTCTATAGTTGGTTATCATCAACTGGTCTGCGCCTTGCTTAGGGATCAGAGTTATGAAGCTTTCCTTCCAGGATTCCGGCATATTACCCTCTTCCAAAATACTATTCATCAATATTTTCAAAGGATCAGACAGAATATCTTCCAATTTCTTATAATAAATTGCCGGAAGCCCGTCTGGTCCAGGCGTTTTCCCCAGCTTGGATCTCTTAATTGCCGTTTGAACTTCAAAAGCTGAGATCGGGTCATTTAACCCTTTATTTTGTTCACTAGTAATTTTGGGGAGGTTGCATGAGTTCAAATAATTATTAATCTCATCTAGAGTTTCCCCTCCCTCTTTATAGAGTTTCGCAAAAAATGCTACAAAGCTATCTTCAATTTCTTTAGGATTAGTTATTATCTTATCGTCTATTTTTATCTTATTGATTATCCTTTCACTCTGTTGTTTTTTTAGTTTCCATGCTAGAAGTCTACCCGGTTTATTAGCAAATTCAAAATTTTTCTGCTTCATTAATTTTATTTTCCATTCAATCTCTTCATTTATAATCATAGTATACTGGGATTGGAGCAATTTAATATTTCTTTTGATATCCCTGTCCTCTGGCTTATTATAAAGTTCTCTTTCCTTCAAACTGATTTCGTTTAGAATTTCCTGTTTCTTCTTTTCCTTTTGTCTTTTCTGAATTATATTTTCTTTTATGAAAAAGCCTCTAAGGACTGCCTTACTTGCATCCCATACTGTCCTGATATCCGTTCCTTTGTCTAAATTGAATTCAAAAAATTCTTTCAATGTCTTTTTAGCTCTTTCAGTTATTTTTTCATCGTTTAAAAGAGTTTCATTTAGTCTCCACCTTACCTGTCTTTTATCCTTCCCTTGAAGCCAAACATACACTGCGTTATGGTCCGATATAGTTTTAGAGTGGATCTCAGCTTTTGATATTTTTAGCGTTAATTCTTTAGATAACCATATTGCATCTATTCTTCCCGCAGAACTATTAGGATCCGAAAAGTAAGTATATTCTCTCTCATTGGGGTGCCGCACTCTCCAGGCATCATTGAGATTCAACATCTCAATTAGTTCAAAAAAGGGCGTTGGTAATTTCGCTTGTTTATTTCCTAAGGATTTTTTTGTTCTATCGATTTCCGGTGTAGTCACACCGTTCAAATCCCCCATCAAAATTATTTTCTCTCCCACATAATCTACCAATCTCATAAGTAGAGATTGATAGAATTCTTTCTTTTTCGTATTTGGAGCATAAATGCCTGCCACAATTATCTTTTCACCCTGTACGTTTATTTCTATTATCACTATTCTTCCATCAGAATCTTTATACCTTAATTTTGGTTCTAATTGGGGTCTCGCATAAATTACTACGCCTCTTTTTTTAACTTTATCAGAGGATATAAATTCCGATCCTAACTTTCTGTTAACAAGGACCCTTGTATGCTTTTGCGTAACATGTGTTTCCTGCAAGCAGATCAAGTCTAGTTTTTGCCTTAGTAAGATATGTTCCGTTCTGTTTCTCTTAGCATTATCGTTAAGCCCATTCACATTCCAGGTTAATATTTTTAGATTCATTTTGACCTTTATTAATTTTCAATTCAGTAATCTGTTTCAAATTTAAGAAGTTGGTATTCCAGATAAAAATTGCCCCAATTAGAAAAAGGGGGGGAAATTAAATAAAAGAGCACTGGAAAGGTATTCAGATGAGGAAAAGATCAGTGCTTTAACACAATTCCGTTCCTAGGTTCCCTCAGACTCCTCATTCGTTTCTTAGAAAAAGAGACATTTATAAACCATTGGTGGAGGCGTTAAGGGCGAAATCAATAACACATAAGTGGGAATTTCCAGAGGGCATTTCCTTTTTCTTCAAAGGAAAGAGACGAAGGTTTACATCATGGGACGATGCAGACAAATTTTGGAGAACTTATAGGAAGCAAATAGGAGGTTCTAAATATACAGGTGGAGGGGCGGAAGAAGAAGCAGAAACGAATGAGAACGAAACAAATAACATCTTATCAGCTTTCCAACTTGCACTTCTTCTTGAGGAACCATCAGGAATTACCGTATTTTTCTCTCCATAAGACGCACCTAGTTTTTAGAGGAGGAAAGGGGGAAAGCCCTGTTTTTTTGAGGATCAGCTCAAAGTGGTGCAGCTTTTTTGGCAAAGGGACAAGCCCTGCTTTTTTGAGGATCATCTCAAAGTGGTGCAGCTTCTTTTTCAAAGAGGAAAAGCCCCATTTTTATGGGGTTCAACTCACAGTTCTGCAGCTTCTAGTCCTACAGCCATTTCTACAGTTTCCAGACAGATAATCTAATTAGCCAGTCACATGTCGCTGGGGAAACAAACAGCCTCCCTCTGCATTCAACAATGGAGGCCTGGGCAAGGGGGTGGGGCTGGAAATGGAGCCTTATCTCTCTCGATCACTTGCTGAACAGCTGTTCAGCGGCTTCCTTTCCACACACCCTTCTCTCTTTGTAAAAAAAAGAGCACGATCTGCTTTTGGTCCCTAGGCAATTCGGCTCCAGGGGCCATGCATTTGCTCCATAAGACGCACAGACATTTCCCCTTATGTTTTAGGAGAAAAAAAGTGTGTCTTATGGAGCAAAAAATATGGGTAGGTCTTTAATGGCAAAAACTAATAGATAAAGGAATGTTTTCCATTAGGTAAACTTGAGTCACTTGTGACTCAAGATACAACGCAGTGTGGAAGTTTTGTGACACATCTCAGTTTAGCTACTGGGTGCAGCTGGTATTTTGTTCCTGGATCGTTAGAGATCATGAAGTTGCAGAAGAACTGACTGTATAGAAAGAGCACAGGCTTCTTGATGCAGCACTAGATTGTGAAATTTGAAATGGCCACTGTTAAATCTTAACTTTCAAAACAAACCTGGAACAATAACACTTAAGCATTCAGGTTTCTACTGAAAGTACACAAACTTCACAGCACATTTCGTGGACCTTTCAAAATGGGGCTGCATGCATATAGGAAAAGTCATACATTATGCTGAGGCCACTTGAATACTAAGGATTTGCAGGATATGAACCATGCATAAGAAAACAGGAAGAGCCCTACTGAATGAGTCCAAAGGCTCATCTAGTTTAACATCTTATTTCCAATGACGACTCCAGAAAGTTCACAAGCAGGGAATGAAGACAACAGTATTTCCAGTTATGCTTTCAGCACCTGGTATTTGGAGGCGTTTTATTCAACCCTCATTTATTTAATTTATTTTAAATACTGATTGCCTGCCCTTCATCTTGTAGTGACAACAATGGAAGCACCGAATCTCTCTCTCTCTCTCTTCTGTGTTTGTGGGTGCACAGGTGCAAGCTTTTGAATTATATGCAATAAAGTTAGCACTGCTGCGTAGAATTTAGCAATTTGCCCCCTGCTATTACACCAGCCTGATGGATACAAAAATGGCTTGGTGGATATGCTGAAATTGAATATGGTAAACACATGAGCTGATGGCTGGAAAATTTATAATGCATTGGCTTAGAATGCACAACTGAACAAAGAATTTTTTTTATTTCTTGGAACATTTTGTGCCACTACGTTTGTCATTGCATCAATTAGGGGTAAAAAAAAATGTATTCAGAAGGAAAGCTGTGATTCTGTCAATTATGAAAATAACCTACATGACACAAAAATACTTTGGAAATTTTAACTGGCCTGTATGTCATGTGTTGTCTACGCCAAAAAAAAAGTGATGTTTTTAAATTTTGCTTTTTTAAAATGCTGGGCATGCTCATTTTTAACTTACAACTATTTGTTCTATATCTGTACTGCAAGTAACTCTATGCAGGGATATTTTCTGCCCTGCATGTGCCTAGAATGTCTTAACAATGCTCCACTTTATAGTTAAGAGATAATAATGTTTCCAAGTAGAATTGAAGGTGTGGGAAACCACGAAAGTGAAAGGGACTTGATTATTAGCTGTTAATGTCTGAATAGGGAACCTTGTATCTTCCTCTCTCTACACCTGATGAGATGTGTGAGCTATACCTGTAGTTGGTGACAATCCATCTCACAACACGGAACAGGTGTGAGTGCGGCCTGTGAATGTTATGTCAGAAAGAGGAGACTGGCTAGAATTCAGAAGAGTCTATGGTGAGGCTTGCTGCTTGAAAAGCCATGTGATACTCAGCACCATCTAGAGATGTTGAGAAAGCAGGTTTGAGGACTGGAGTGTTCAATTTAGAAGGTTGCAACCCAGAAGGGCTGGGTGATATATGGGTTTCAACTTCATGATATATCACCAGCTCAACATCGCAGTACACTGATATATCACAATGTCTGAAATAAGGATGGAGCTATGTAAAGTCATTGGATGGCTTCATGGTTTTCCGCACATTGTGATTTTAGCATAGCACACACATCATGATTCATGATATATTGCCAGGTCAAAAACCACTGATATGGACTTCAAACTGGTTTTGGATGATATATTAATGTATTGCTCAGCCCTACACTGCTATTCTACTTCTGGCAGCCCCTTTTGTATGGGTGGTTTCCAGTTTGTTTTTCCCACCCCCAAGATGAACATTTGCCATGACCACAAGAAAGAATGCAGTTGTCACAAACGTCATGCTTAGGAGCAGCAGTCACATTTTAGGAAACATGGTGGTCATGTAAGTACATGGCACCAATAGTTTCAGTTCCCCTTTGGAAGATAAGCCTTGAAATCCCTCCAGTGCAGAAGGCAATTCCCTGTCTGCTAAAATACGTAGTGACTAGTGTGTACATGCTTCCCAATTTGATTATAGAAAATGCATGCCTCAACAATGTAAGCTGAGAAAATGTATCTCTCTTTGCTTTAGTTAACTAACAGCACAATCCTATGCACGTCTACTCAAACATCAGTTGCACTGCAGTCAACAGGGCTTACTTCCCAATTAAGTGTGCATACCATTGCACCCTAATAATTTCTAATCTGTGCCTGTAACTTATTCAAGCATGATCTGACAGTGGGAAAACGGTGTAGTTTTCTTATGTACTAATCCATTCTTTGACTGGGACTGCATGATGTCAGTGGATTTTGACAACAGCAATTAATGTCCAATGGGCTCTGGGCCCTATATTCCCTGCTGTGTTCAGTCATGAGAAAGGTTGGTTGATACAATCACATGAAAAAGTTTTAGATCACCTAAATTATTATTCATGTTGATTAAACATCACGCTTGAGCCTTCACACATTGGGTGTTTCCAGACAATATTGTTAGTTTACACACACACACACACACACACACACACACAAAACACACCATCAATTTGCAATTGTTACTCCTTTTGGCATGCTGGAGATATTGCATTTCTCCAGCACTCCAAAACGCAATATTTATTTACTGGGAAAATGTAATTTCCACATCTCCACCTCTCAATAGAAAAGCCATTGCTACTGTGAGTGGTTGGGTGAAGAGTTACAGGATTCTCCTGAGACATCATTTGTATCAAGGCACACACCATCCCTTCCCATGCCAACACTTTGTGATTATGGTCATTTGTGTGATTTCTGTCACCTTATTTCTAGGCTATTGTATGTTTGAAGTGGGTTACAATTAAAAAAAACCCCACAATATACACAGTAATAATCAAATAATAAGAAACTAAACAAACAGAAACAACATAAGGATTTAAGAGATCATTATTGCATTTAAAATTGTTTGGAGGCTGAGCAGCAGCTGAGTGCGCTTGACAAGATCACATATGACTACCTCAAACAGGAGCCCTATGTACCTCTGCTATGTCTTCTCCCCCTACACACAAACACACATAAATAAGAATATAATATTGTGTTATTGGTGTTGGGCTGGGGTTAATTCAAGTATAGTGCTAAGGATATTACTTACCTCATAGAAAGGCAGGCATAGAAGGAGCCACAGCCCTCCAGATTTGTTGTACAATAACTCCCATCATCCCTGACCATTGACCATACTGACTGGGGGGCAGATGGGGGCTGGAATCCAGCAGCATGTGGAGGAGCAGAGTTCCCCATCTCCACCACCACCTATTAATAATGGCTTTCCTGATCCTTGATTTCTTAATTATTTCCTTGTACAACAGGGGCCAATGAAATGAGATCCTTCCCACCCCCCAATCTCACCATTTATGTTGGTGGTCTTGCTTAACACTTCCCATAAAAGGATGGGCTTTGTCCAGGGAGGAACTGGCGTGGTGGAAACATCAGCACTGCTAAGCCCACTGCTTCTATGTGCCTTATTAAGGACGATGGAGCTATTCAGACATTGTGGTGCTTCTTAAGAATTCTATGGCTTTATATGTAGGATTCCCTGGCCCATGGAGTAGCTCGTGCATGGCTTCTCTTTATTTTATTTTATTATTGTTTTCGTTTTTAAAAATAATAATCTGTTTTTCTCTTTGTACATCCCATCAAATACATTAATTGTAGCTGCTTTCCATCTATCCATCTTTTGGGTTCCATATGGATAGAAAATGCAGCTCAGGTTGCATAATGACCGTTGTGCCCAAACTGAATGGCTTGGCAAGGGTTTTGTTGGATTAGAAGAAAAATAAAATAAAAGGTAAACCATTGAGCTTTAAGCATGGCATTAGTGTCTGCAATTGTCATGAGTTTGGCTTGCTGTTTCTGCAAGGCACTTGAAATATCCAAGGTTATGTATATAATACGATGTTTAATGTGTTTGTGCCTCTAATTCTAATCATACATGATTTTGATATTTTTATTTTTATTTTAGATTCTGAGGAAGAGGACACCCACAAGTGACGCATGTCCAAGCTTGGATATAGGGTCAACGTCAAGATCTTACTTCAACTAAGGGAGGGGAAGAAAAGCTGGGAATTGATGTCACATGTGAGAAACTATTCTTGTCCATTAAATTCAATTTTGTAACTTCTTTCTAAACCTTTTTTATTTATAGTTGGAAATTCAAACATTATGCAAAAATAAATAAACTATAATTATTTTGAGGAAAAGGCTTGATCCATTTTTGAGTGGGAAATTATCTTTTTTTTTCTTATGGTATAAGATTTAATTCATATGAAAACCCATGCAATTATTTTACTTTGCCAAATCAGCCACATTCAAATTCTACTTTGGCTGACAAACTCTCTTGTTCCTTTTAGGATACAAATGATACTCCACTTGGGTGGTATTCAACAAAATTTCACTCAAGAGTAGACCCACTGAAATTAATGAACATGACTAAGAAAGGTCCATTAATTACAATGGATCTATTCTCAGTAAACTGAGTTGCAAACCATTCCTTGATCCGTCACATTTGGTTAAAATATATTTAAAAGTCAGGCTCATATAGCCATTTTGAGATTGTGGTGATGTGGCAAAGATGCCAAAATTCTGTGTTGTGATGGGTCTTCTATTTAAACAAGGAAAAACAGGAAATAAGGATATAACCTGAAGGTTATATTTGCATATGTTGATGTGGTCATGACTAATCTTCATGCTGTGAATTTACCTCTCTGCAAGTGAACTAGTGCTGACAGTTACATGAAAGATGCAGCAACGGGAATTATTCTTCAAAACTGCCTCTGGCTAAATTGGAGGTCTAAATGAGTGCCTGAATATTTAGGGAAGGGTCCTTTTGGACACTAAGCTTACACCTGGGGAGCCACCTGCACCTGACAGGCTAGGTAAAAAAGTGGGCAACCATCCACAGACCGTGTTTGACTCGTGGGTGGAGCTTCCCATCTGTCAATCACAGTAACGCTTTTAGGGCGTCTGTTTTAGGGTCGCGCAACTGGTGCAGCTGCAGGGGTGCCACAAAATTGTTGTAGAATGGAGCATGGGAGGCAAGGAGGTGCATCAATTTTTAGCCAAAGCAAATTGCTCCAAATCACCCCAAATTGAATCAAGCTCACTAGCTATTCAGTGTGATCTGGAAATTAAAAAAAAACAACTTCAGTGCGTCTGCAAAAAATGAAACATTTGAAGAAAATGCCAAGGTGATGAGAAGGAAGAGGTTGAGCTCTTTTTTTTCTTTCTTTCTTTTTGAGTGACAGGTGTAGGTTCTAAGCTAAGAGAAGGATTTTACCTGAGATTTGTTGGCTCTGTAGTCAAAATACTTTAGGGGAGGGGTGCTGCAGTATATATCACCTTGTTCTTGTCTGTTCCATGCTCTTTGTTAGTTCTAGTGCTTGCTTGGAAAATGCTGGACATTCAGATTCTTCTGCCTCCACCACATGCCCACAGTTCTCCTCCTATCAAATCAGCTTTGCACTTTGTTTCTGTGATTTGGGTACCAACTGAGGAGAAAACAGGCCTGAAGCTATATATATACTTTCATTCAGCATAATTCTCTAACCCCTTCAACTACCTTTCTGAAATATTGGAGGTTACATAGAGCAAATATAATGTATGCTTTAAAAAAAACACATTATAATTGTTCCCCACAAAACCGCAGGAAGGGAAGCAAATTCCTTTTTAAAATGTGTTAGTACGAAGCAGCAAGCAAGGACGGCATTGAGAGAGTTCCCAGCAAAAATAAAATATCCAATGAACTCCAGACACACTAGTTTGCTTACCTCAAGACTTTTCACATAGACACCTTATGTCACTTTCCCTGCACATAAGGGCTTAGATCAAGCAAAGGTAACAGCTCTCCATGTGGTAGCTAATCAAATTACTTCATCAAACTAAATTGTTCCCATGAACCAATTACCATAACTAGATCTCCAAGAGAAAGTGGTTCCTCCCTCCTGCACACAGTGCATGAGAAATCTAGATTGTTGTTGTTCAGTCATGTCTGACTCTTCGTGACCCCATGGCCCAGAGCACGCCAGGCACCCCTATCCTCCACTGCCTCCCACAGTTTGGCCAAATTCATGCCAGTCGCTTCGAGAACACTGTCCAACCATCTCATCCCCTTCTCCTTGTGCCCTCCATCTTTCCCAACATCAGGGTCTTTTCCAGGGAGTCTTCTCTTCTCATGAGGTGGCCAAAGTACTGGAGCCTCAGCTTCAGGATCTGCCCTTCCAGTGAGCACTCAGGGCTGATTTCTTTAAGGATGGATTGTTGTTGTTCAGTCATTCAGTCGTGTCCGACTCTTCGTGACCCCATGGACCAGAGCACGCCAGGCACGCCTATCCTTCACTTAAGGATGGATAAGTTTGATCTTTTTGCAGTCCATGGGACTCTCAAGAGTCTCCTCCAGCACCATAATTCAAAAACATCAATTCTAGATAGTTAATTGCAATATGTAAAGAAGTTAAGGCTACAATCCTATGAGATGAAACTCCATTGAAAATTAGACCTTCCTCTGAGCAAATATATATAGAAATGTACTGTAAGTAGTCTATCCATAACAAGAGAAGATTGATTGCTGCATCCTAGAATCTAGCATAATGGGTTTCTTTTACAGTTGTACAATTTATGATAGATCCATAAATTTTGTTTTCATGTAAGAAAATTGTTCATGACACCTATTTTTCAAAAAGAATCTGCTTTAGCCTATTATTTTCAACTTGAATGACTAAGACAAATGGTAGGTAATTGCCTAGCTAAAATGAAAAATCAGTAGATGCATAAAATTACCTGATTCACAATCTGTTGTTTAGTCAGTTGGTACACTGTATAAGAGCACTATTCTCTTTCCATAAATCAGAAATCTTGTCTGTGACTGACAGAGAATGCTACCAGAATCAAGCTTTTCTGTATTGTGAAATAACATCTTTGTGAAATATTTGGGAGGGAGTAGAAAAAACTGACGTTTTTGTCTCTTTGAGCAGTTTTGGGGCTGCTAACTCAGGCCTAACTTTAACCCCAAAGATAGTCAGACGCATTTAGTGAACTTTAGACATCAGTGTAGATTATGTAGGAGGTTTTCACCCATTCCATTGAGTCATTTACATGGCTATGAATAACAGATACCATCACAAGTTTTATTCACATGTAACCTATAGAAAGAAATCCAGCTCAGATTTATGGTTTTTATCTTTCTTTTTAATTCAATTCTGAGGAACGAAAGATCACTGTAGACATTTGTAACCCATGACAACTATATTTTTTAATAACTATTTGCTTGTTCAGGTTGAGTGGGGGGAAGCTTTTTGTAAGTCTGTTTGTATTTGAGATAAATATCACCCAGTGCAGACTAGGTGAACAATTGTATCACTGTGGACAACGGAAGCAAAGTGAGGGATACCAAAAGGATACTTTAGGGGCAAAATGAGGAACATTAAAGTGTAAATTATGAGTTGGGGTGGGGAGTGGGCTGTATGCCAAGACCATTCTAACTCCTGGATTCTCCTCAGCCCTGGATTTAGCAAGTGTTAAAATATAAGCCAGGCTTGCTTCCTGGTGAGGCAATTGCCTGGGTGATGGGCCATTATGGGGAACAAAGGAAAGGAGCTCTGTGTGCGATGACAAAAGCTGAGGAAAAAACGTTCAATTGGGCTAACGTAAAAGAATTATTAATTTTGAAATGTGAGTGCCCCTGTTATCTATTGTATTTAAACCATGGAACTTGGGGGAGCAAATTTTATTTACAGCTGACTCAATGTTTTGTTTTTTGATCTGGTTTTAATATTTGTTGTTGTTGTTCAGTCGTTCAGTCATGTCCGACTCTTCGTGACCCCATGAACCAGAGCACGCCAGGCACCCCTATCCTCCACTGCCTCCTGCAGTTTGGCCAATTGTTCTGCCAAGGGGCAGGGTTCTCCTTTTTTTGAATCTGGATCCAATAAAACACACAGATGGAAGAAGAACACAAAAAAAAGTATGCTTTAATTTTCTAGATACAATCAGACAAACGTAGCGTACCTGACCAACGCCCAAACACAAATCTCCTCCTCTTCTGCCGCCCGGGGCTTCAAGAGAGCAGCGGGAGAGATCCCTCACACCAGAAACCCCACAGCACCCAAGACCTAGTCTGTGGCGAAGCCCCCAATCTGTCCCCTCCATTCCCTTGCTTATATAGCCGACTTAAGTTTGATTGTTTTCACCTGGCCATCATGCACCATTCCCGAATGGTCAGGGAATCAGGCACCTGAGTGTGGCTTGGCCAAGGTCATTGGCAGCTGAAGGTGTTCTCGACTAATTGCATCCTCCTCACAAGCAACCTTACTTTGCTAATTAGAGGAGGAAAAGGGAATAGGACATGTAACCTGACTCCTCGTGATTACAAAGATCTTCCGCGAGTTTCCACTACACTCCACCCCTTAACATATCCTATTTCCTTTTCATCCTCGGTGTCATTTGATTGAGTATAGCCCACATAGGTTGCACCTTTGCATACAGCTGCTTAATTTTAACAAACAAAAAACAAGTGAAGATCATGGAAATACATATAATCACCAAAACAATGATAACCGGATGCAAGGCCAGGTTCAAAATATTGGTCATGGTGGGACTCCATCCGGAGAATATGTCCCACCAATGATGCACAGTGAGATCCCCAACATCTCGCATCACCCGCACTAACTCTGCTCCCTCATGTTTAATTTTTAACATCATTCCTTTAATCAAATTTACAAAGAAAAAACTATACTCATGGCTATCTATATGATCCCCCCTCAATCTGTCCTCCGGAATCTTTATCCCGCCAACTCCCCTGCGTTATCCGTTGTATTCCATGTAATGGACCATGACAGCATAAAATTATCATATGTCCATGGGATGGAGAAGTACAGTCGTTTGCCAGACATCATCCATGTCCCCTGTCCAGTCACATTCATACATCTGCCATGGATGCCGGGGAGCCATCGCCTTTGAGACAGAGCTGGTTGTTCACACAGCAGCAGCGTAGTCGTGTTCAACTCAGGAGGATTCGATTGATCATAGATGTGCGCACAGAGGCAGACTATTACCCACCACCACCAATTCATGGTGTCCTAGAAGCATATAATAAGAAAATTATTATGGCGTATTACAAAGAAATAGAAGAGTCATTATTCTCGCCGCTTCAGCTTGGCTGCATCTAAACATATGGGTGCAGTAGCATTTGCCAAAAGCACCCAGTAGGTGGCCCCAGGTCCCTTACTAACAATCTCTCCAGGTCTGTTTGGCTGATCGGGGTATACCACCCATACCTTCTGTCCAGAGGTGAGAGTGGTATCTGTAGATCCAAACTCTCCTCTCCTCCTGACAGTAGATGGAGGTGGACCTGGTGCTTCCTGAATATCGGGTACACTGATACGCTCGCAAATGAGTTGCGCTATTCGTTGTCCTGTTAGCAGAGATGCATCTTGAGTGCTGACATTATGGAGGAGCACCTTTACTTCTCCTTGGTAGTCGGCGTCCACCACCCCTCCTAAAACCTGCAAGCCTTTTAAGGCTAGGCTGGATCGAGGTGCGATGCGCCCATAGGTTCCATGGGGAACGGTGACCCCAATCCCCAAGGGTACTAGTACCTGCCCTCCGGCTGGTACCACCACATCCTTAGGGGTTATGAGGTCAGCCCCAGCACTATCGGGCGTCGCTCGGAGGGGTGGCTGGCCATAAGGTTGGAGTTTCCAAACCTTTAGGTACTCCACTGGTGCTGGCGCTGGCAAACTTATCATTCGTTGCAATGGCGTTTGGCCAGCGCATATTGGACGGCTATTTAGTTCAAATTCCGCCTGATCTAGAACTTTACCCCACCCCTTCAGGGTATGGGTGGGGGTCAACTGTTTAAGCTTTTGCTTTAGTAACCCATTTAGCCGTTCTACCAACCCAGAAGCCTGTGGGTGGTGAGGAATATGATATATCCACTGGATATTCCATTCATTTGCCCAATCTTTTACCTCTCCCCCTGCAAAATGACTCCCATTGTCACTCTGTACCTGAAGGGGCGCTCCATACCTCCGTATTAACATCTCCAACCCCTTTATGGTGTTCTGCTGGTTCGCTCGTGCGCAGGGGTAAGTCAAAAGATACCCTGAAAAGGTGTCTACCATGGTTAATGCATACTGCCAACGTTCACATTTGGGTAAGGGTCCCATATAATCAATCTGCCATATTTGCCCAGGACCACTTCCCCGATGTAATTTTCCCATGGGTGTCTTAGACAGAGGCATCTGTCTCACCTGGGAGCACACTTGACAATTAGCAACCACTGTGGCAGCGGCACTCACTGAACATGGAATGCCTCTCTTGATGGCCCATTCTTTGGTGGCTTTGGCCCCCAGATGCCCTGCCTTGACATGCGCCCAGCGTGCTAATACCAATAACTCTTCGTCTTCGTCTTCTGGAGTAGCTGTCCGTACTCTTGCTAACCGATCAGCAGCCTGATTGTACAGGGCAACAGGTGTCCCTGTTGTATGTCCATCTACATGTCCAATGTGCATTTGTACTTTTGAGAGCATTTGATCCAGTTTTATCCAGAGGTCCTGCCCCCACAATGGTCGGTTGTGGATGCAAAAGCCATCCTGTTTCCACTTTGGAAACCATACAGTCAGCCCTTTAAACACAGCCCAAGAATCAGTATAGATATATACAACATCCCCTCCTTGCTCAATTGCATGTTCCATGACCATTAATACAGCCATTAACTCAGCATATTGGCTGGACTTCCCTTTTCCTCCTCTGGTCAGAGTAATTTGTTTTCGAGGATTTAAAGCGGCGGCACGCCAGACTCGCTCATTTCCCTGGTAACGGGCGGAGCCATCGGTGAACCAGACTTCGTCATGAGTAACCTGCTCATACGGGGGAGCTTCCTGTGCTGGGGGATCTTTAAGTTCTAAGCTAGGAATTTCTTGGATTTCTTCCCCTGTAGGAGTCACAGCCAACACTTGCTCCTGCAGTGCGCTCACCCCATGAGAACCAGGTCTAGCTCTTTCTGCAATATACCACTTCCACTTTATAAGGGAAGATTGTTGAGCTCTCCCTACCCTGGGACTGGTAGAATTATCATTCACCCAAGCCATGATAGGAATGGCTGGTCGTAATACAACAGGGTCGGATCCAGTTAGCCTAGCAGTTTCAACCAAGGCCCAATAGCATGCTAAAAGCTGCTTTTCAAAAGGGGTGTACTGAACCGTGGGCAATTTACGAGACCAAAATCCTAGGGGGACGCGCTTCCCCTGCAGGCTTTTCTGCCACAAGCTCCAGACTGCAACTTCCTTATTTGCAGAGACTTGTAACTCAAATGGTTGCCCTTTAAGGTAAGGACCTAAAGGCATAGCAGCTGCCACGGCCGCTTTGGCATCAGACAGAGCTTTCTCCTGCAGCTCCCCCCATTCAAACTGAGCCTTCTTTCGTGTCACGTTATACACGGGTCTTAGTATCTGGGCTAGATGTGGTATATGCTGTCTCCAGTACCCCATCAGTCCTACCAGCCGCTGGGCTTCGGTTTTGGACGTAGGAGCCTGGAGGGTAGCGATTACATTCAGAACTTTTTCAGGGATATGCCTCACTGGTCCAGCCCACACCACCCCTAGGAATTGTACCTGCTGAGCAGGGCCCTGAATTTTCTTGGGGTTGATCTCCCACCCTCGGGACCGCATATGGTCAATCACTGTTATTAACCCTTGCTGCACATCTTCTTCCGTGGGTCCCGACATAAAGACATCATCAATGTAGTGGGCTAAAAACAGGGCTAGGCTCAGTGTAATCTGCTGCAGGTCCCTAGCCACTAGCCCATGACATAAGGTGGGACTATGCAGATACCCTTGCGGTAAGACTTGGAAAGTATACTGTCTTCCCTCCCATGTAAAAGCAAACTGATCTTGCGATTCTGCATCAATTGGGATAGAGAAGAAGGCATTTGCTAAGTCAATTACCGCATGCCACACCCCGGCGTTCTTCTCAATATGTTCTAACAAAGTTACCATATCAGGTACAGCTACGGCCAGGGGCGGGGCATGTTTGTTCAGTTGACGATAATCTACCGTCATCCTCCATGTACCGTCAGGCTTTTTCACTGGCCACACGGGGGCGTTAAAGGGAGATGCAGCCGGCCTTAATATCCCCACCTCAAGGAGCCCTTGGATTGTACGAGATATTTCTTCATGGCCACCTGGAAGCCGATATTGTTTAACATTTACAGGCTTGGCAGGTGGTGGTATCTTGAGTGGGGTCCACTTGGCCCTACCTACTGTGATTGCTCTGACCCCAAAAACGTATCTTCCTAGCGGGGTATAAAACTCCCGACCTTGCAACAGGTCTATCCCAATGATGTACTCTGGTACATGGGATATGTAGACTCTTGCCCAAAAGGGGAGCGAATCCCCCAAAGCCACACGCAGTCTTACTCGGGTGGTGAGTTCTTCCCCATCCCCATACGCGTTAATATATACAATCTCTCCCTTATGTTTTGCCGGATTACCATGTATCAGAGTGACCTCAGCTCCAGTATCCATGAGAGCTAACACTCGCTGCACATTTGCTTTGGACCAATGAATGGTTAAGGGAATGTGTGGGCGCGGGTCCCCAGGGATAGCCGTCTTTATTGGCCTCACCGCTGGAGCCCTGCCACACCCCTATTCAGTAGGTTGGGGTATTTCCCACCTATGTTCTGACAAAGAGGGGTACAGTGACTCTGGGGGTGGGGCAGTCGGCGTAACCGTGCCCCTGACCCGGGGGCCAGTCCCCTCCTTTTTAATTTTCCCTGCACATTTTTGCTTCCACAAGTTGTACATTTCTGCAGTGGGAATGCCATCTATATCTTCCTTGCGAACCCCTGCTTCCAATAATTCCAAAAACATCTGCTTCCTCGTCACCTTAGGGGTGGAGGATGTTTTATCTGTCCTGGTGAAGGACTTCTTATCAGTCCCTGACTTTCCCTTCTCCTGTGCTATTCGGGCGCGGGGTTTAGCGACATTTTCTCTCTCTGCCTCCCCTAATTGTCCTATCAAGAGAGCAACTTCACCAACAGGTCTCCCTTGGGCGGGGCCCAGCAGCGCTAACAATGGGCCACGCATATGTGAAGGTGCGCCCTTTAACAGCCGCGCCCTCATGCCGGCAGTGAGACGCTGACTCTCTGGTCCCTGGAACCCTTGCTGATAGATCCCAGCCTGCAAAGCCATGCCACGCAGCTGTTCTATGGCTTCCTCAATGGTTTGCCAGGGGCCTGGCTGTTCTTCCCAATCCATTGGGGCGGGGTATCTGGCGTATACAGCCTCTACACACCACTGAAATAGGGAACCTGTTGCACCCAAATTAGGCATGCGCAAAAACTGATTAACCAATGTATCACGAGATAGGGTCCCCAATTTTACCAACTCCTCCCCCGTCAAGTAAAGACTGGTAGTTCCCTGGTCCCACAACCTAACCAGCCATTGGCTCAACCCCTCCCCGGGTTTTTGCCTGTTTGTCTTTGCCATTTCCGCCAACTCCTGCTGAGTGTAATCCCGTACTATCCGGGTGGCCTGGGCCGCTTGTGGGTTACCTGGCGGTCCCTTACTCTTGTTGGTCACTAGAGGACGTGCCTCAGCAACCCATTCCTCTTCATTCCCCTCATCTTCTCCCTCTGTCCATTCTGACTCCTCATCACTAGAATCCCAAATGTCCCCACTCCATGTCTTGGGGTCCCATTCCCGGGAAGCAATGAGGGCTCTAACCTTCCGAGGGTTAGGGATACACTTCTTTCTTACCCGCTTTGGGTGTTTCATTTTAGCGAAGCGAATAGCCATAGTGGCAGCCCGCTCCTTAGCCAGTTCTTCCCTCCCCCGAGCGCTTTCTAGCACCTCCTTAAGAATTGCCTGCTGGTCCTTTAAAGCAGCGATGTCCTCTAATTGCTGCTGTACCTTCCTCTGAGAGGCTTCTAATTGCTCCCAAACACTCCGGAGCGCAGTGAGTAGGACCCATCCAAGCCCCCCCACTGTCTTCTGCCCCGCACCTTTCTCTATCCCCATTAGCTGCAAACACTTAGACACAGCCATAGGGGTAGCACCTCCAAACCCAGCCATCTCAGCATCCCATGACACTGGTGGGGTCAACTGGTTCAAAATTTGAGCCACTGGTGCCCAAGCACTAGTGCTGGGCCAACCAGGGATATGGCTCTGGCCATCCTCCTGCCTAGGGCTTTTCTTCTTCCACCAGGGCATTGTCTCCAGATCCTGCTCACAGCGCCAAATGTTCTGCCAAGGGGCAGGGTTCTCCTTTTTTTGAATCTGGATCCAATAAAACACACAGATGGAAGAAGAACACAAAAAAAAGTATGCTTTAATTTTCTAGATACAATCAGACAAACGTAGCGTACCTGACCAACGCCCAAACACAAATCTCCTCCTCTTCTGCCGCCCGGGGCTTCAAGAGAGCAGCGGGAGAGATCCCTCACACCAGAAACCCCACAGCACCCAAGACCTAGTCTGTGGCGAAGCCCCCAATCTGTCCCCTCCATTCCCTTGCTTATATAGCCGACTTAAGTTTGATTGTTTTCACCTGGCCATCATGCACCATTCCCGAATGGTCAGGGAATCAGGCACCTGAGTGTGGCTTGGCCAAGGTCATTGGCAGCTGAAGGTGTTCTCGACTAATTGCATCCTCCTCACAAGCAACCTTACTTTGCTAATTAGAGGAGGAAAAGGGAATAGGACATGTAACCTGACTCCTCGTGATTACAAAGATCTTCCGCGAGTTTCCACTACACCAATTGCTAACTTGAATTATACAAGAGTTCCAAGTCAATGCAAATAGACCTGATTTTGCTATGTAAGAGTTGGAACCCTCTGGATTTATAGCAGTCCTTAAGTAACTCAGAGCAGACTTGAAGGCTGGCAATGCAAACGGCAATGCAACCAGTATTTTATAGTGCTAGCCCACACCCAAAAGTCCATCATGTGTATACCTAGTTCTGCACACATCACCTCATAGTTGATTGAACTTGGGAGCCCCAGGATACGTGTCAAGAAACTTGACTGTATATTATCATATACACCCTGTATATCCTAAAGACACCACAATTCCCAAACCAGTCCCATACCCATGGGGAAGGAGAACAGCAGCACAGCATTTCCAGCAATAAAACTACCCTCCTATAGAAGTAAATGCCCCCTTCCATACAAAAAAAACATGCAGAAAAATGGCAAATAAGTTGAGCATGACTAGTGCAGTGATGCACAGTTGTAAAGTAGTAGATGCCCATATAATAAAACTGCCGTTGTTTTATATACCGGCTTGTAGCTTACTGGAAATTATTGTTCTTTACAAGACCCCAGGAAAATACAGATTCAGCTTCCTCCTTCCACTCTAAAGAGATGTAATCCAGTCATAAGAATATCCTGTTATTTTCATGCTGTTTTAGCTGATCGTGATCAACATACCAACAGCCAGTAGTATAATAAATAAAGTGCGAAGGTTTTTTTTTATTTTTTGCTGGTTGTGTTTTTCTATTTGTGCCAAACTTTGATTTCCTAAATCTGGCTTTTTCATTGCCGCAGCAGTTGTCTAAAGCTCTTTGTCATGGTGATTCAGTAATGCTTTCCTGTTGTCATGGCGGCGGAGTTCTTTCTGGAGCCAGCAAGTTTGCAAAGCTTTCTTATTCATAGTTTGAGTGTATAAGACTGAAAGCAGCCATGATCTATTTCCAGGCCCTTGTTATTCCAGTACCTAGTTTCAGATTCACTCTTCTACTTTTTATGAGCCTTCAAGGAAAACATGACAAAACCCTGCAAGTGTTTTCTTCTTCCTCTTGATAATCCTAGGTGGTAGTAACTGTGGCTAGAGTTCCCAAGCATTTCATTGCCCCTCAAAATATACTACTCCTGGAATGCCAAAGACTGTCTTTTAAAAAAAACCTTAACAAAAACAGAATGAAAAACCCTCTTTTGAAGAGCTGGAAAGAAAGGCTATACTTTTCAAACAAGTTGCATTCCTTATCATTGTTCCGTGGCAGACACCCAATCAAAATGTTTGGTTTCTGAGTTCATACTTTGCTTTGGAAAATTTTGCCCACAAAATATGCTGGGTGAGTTATTCTTAACATGCCATTTTGTTAGCCTAGGAGAGAAACCACCCCATAAGAAACATGAGACTAAATGGACAGAACAAGGCTCCACATTGGATCAGCACTGGAGGTCATTTTAAATAAATTTTTCCTGAAACTATTCCAGAGCAAAGAGCAAATTTTATGACCTTTCAAAACAAAGCGTACAGATATTAATAGTCAGAACGTTGATAAAAGAGGCCCCATCTGCACTATGCATTTGAAGCTAGCTAATTTATGGTTTCCAACCCAAGAATCTGGAGAACTGTGGTCTTTTAAGGGTATGCTGGGGGATGCGGGTGGCGCTGTGGTCTAAACCACAGAGCCTAGGGCTTGCTGATCAGAAGGTCGGCAGTTCATATCCCCGCGACGGGGTGAGCTCCCATTGCTCGGTCCCTGCTCCTGCCAACCTAGCAGTTCGAAAGCACGCCAAAAAGTGCAAGTAGCTAAATAGGTACTGCTCCGGCGGGAAGGTAAACGGTGTTTCCATGCGCTGCTCTGGTTCGCCAGAAGCGGCTTAGTCATGCTGGCCACATGACCTGTCTGTGGACATGAGCTGTCTGCGGACAAACGCTGGCTCCCTTGGCCTATAGAGTGAGATGAGCGTGCAACCCCAGAGTCATCCGTGACTGGACCTAATGGTCAGGGGTACCTTTACCTTTAAGGGTATGCTGGGAATTGTTAGGAGACTCTTGTCCTCCTTAGACAACTACAATTCCCAGAGTGCTTTAATAATCAATCCCTCTTCACAGAGAAGACTAAGGAGACTGAGTGGAGATATGATGGCCATCTTCAAATATCTAAAGGGCTGTCACATGGAAGATGGAGCAAGGTTGTTTTCTCCTGCTCCGGAGGGTAGGATCTGGACCAGTGGCTTCAAGTTGCAAGAAAGGAGATGCCAACTAAACATCAGAAAGAACTTTCTGACAGTACAGCATAAGACTCTTAATCCCAGGGTCATGGTTTCAAGCCTCACATTGGGCAAAGGATTACCATTGTGGTCCCTTCCAACTCTATAATTCTGTAAGAGCTATTTGACAATGGAGCAGAGTCCCTGGGAAGGTGGTTCACTCTCCTTCCTTGGAGGTTTTTAACAGAGGTTGGATGGCCATCTGCCAGGGGTGCTTTAGTTGAGATTCCTGCATTGCAGGGGGTTTCAAATTCTATGATTCTGCGATCATATAGGCCTGGTTTGAACATGAGCGCGAAGTGGAAAGTAAGCATGAAGCCTGTAAGGTCATTCATCCCGTTACTACGTTCATTTATCCACGTGCTTGTCCCAGTTAGTTTAAACCAGTCACATCCTAAATAGTGCACTGTGGTTTTATGTCAGTTTACCAGCCAGAATCTTCCAAGATCCTGTTTAGTAAACCAACATTGTACTACAGTTGCCTAGCAAGCCTGGAATGTCACATCCAAAAGGGACCACTGTGTGTTACCCACCCTTAATAAATGGATTGTAGTGTTAACCAGGACACAGGTTAGTCTGAGCACAGACTCATTTCCCTACCCCCCCCCATCCTGATAACTTTTCTCATGGTTAAGCAGCCTGCAGTTAGAACTTGTTGCTATTTTGAGGTTCATTGTCAATTCATGAAAGAACACCACTGAAACTCTGGCACTTCTGTGGTCAAAGAGGTCAGAGTTATGATACCGAGGTCAGAGGATGATACATGTATACGGTATTAATCACTAGATAACTTATCACTTGATAACTATCATGTGAATGTATGTCCATTGAAAGTATTGTATTTGGACTGGCCCCAGGCAGCATGAAGTGCTATCTGTAGTGACAGCTGATTCATACATGCAAGTCATCATTTCATGCTGTTGTCAACTAAAGATGAGCACATTTTATCTGAATTGGTCCTAAATAACCACACGTTAAGATTTGGATTTTTAATTACAGATGGTTGCCCTGAAAGAACATTCAGTGCAAATGCCATGGTTTCCATAGTTGTAATGCTGCCTGTTTACGCATGGTACATGAAAGTGGATTTGATACGGGCCATGGGTGAGTGGTTTTTGCATCATCCACAACTTTGTCCTCATCCAAGTGACAGCTTACATTCCACCTCTCCTTTTTTCAGATATACCCAAACCACAGCTAATGCAGCAAGGGAAAAAAATCCAACATAAAACCGCATATTACCTGACTGCAGACATACTGAAGTACACTGTTTGAGCATAGTTGGTGTTTTAATGTGTGTGGTAATGTTTGTGGGGTCCATTCTATCACCCTACCCTGTATTTCTGCTGGTAAGGCACTCCTTGGCAAGCTGTGGTGGGACCAGGTGCAACACGTATGCACTAAAAATATATTAACCAGGGCTTTTTTTCAGCTGAAACTCACCAGAACTTGTTTCTGGCACCTCGCAGCATTGCCATTATAAGAGAACAAGGGTTCGTTGTGAGTTCTGGTACCTTTTTCTAGAAAAATAGCACTGATTTTGGTTTGTGCTGGTCTAGTATGTGAGGAAACTTGTTATCTTCAAAATAACACACACACAAAACAACAGCAGGCTGCACACATAGGTAAACAAACACCTGTGTCTGTCCACAATAGACCTTAGGATTCTGGAACTCAAGGAAGATGGGCTACCGGTGGGAACAAGTGTGGCACACTTTTTTGTGGGGAGAGAATGTGTTAACCTGCAGTTTTGTTCAAGAATGGGAAATCACAAATCTATCTATCATCTATCTATCTATCTATCTGTCCACAATGGTCCTCAGGTTTCCAGAACTAAGTGAAGATGGGGAATGCATAATTGAGTGGAGGGGGCAATAAGGCACAGTGCAAATACATCCCATCCACTAATGTGGATGGGGAACACTGAGACAGAGTTCAATTGAAAGTGCTGCTGTGTGGACAAATGTGCACAAAAGCACACATGGAGAAAGGGGATCTTTGTGCCCCTGGTGTGTACACAGCTGTTGTTGAACTGGCATTCAGGCAAAGTGCTTATGATCATGTTACAAACAAGAAAATATTTGTCTGCCTTGATGCCTTGATTCAAAAACACATCAGAAGAAGATCTATGTTATTCTGTAGTCAAAACAACAATGAGCATCCCTGGGCCAACAAGGCCATCCCTGGGCTTGTACTGTGGTATGAGCACCTTTTGCCCAAATGAATGATCCATGCAACTGCCTTGCAGGCAACGCTGTGATCTTCCATCCTTTCAGGATTCCAGCTCCATCCTCTATATCAGTGATTAACAAGTTGTATATATGACTTGTTGTTGCATGTCCAACAAGAATCAGTTCTAAGGCCATCCCATAGATCTGTAAAGCATTAAGAATTTTTACTACAATCAAGCAGTACGTAAATTTTGTTTAAGAAATCTGTTAGAGCAAAACCTTATGAAAGGATGAAGATGCTTCGTTTTGATTTTCTATCTTCAGATCTCTGAAAAATCAACATTTGTTTTAGTGCTGAAACAGGGACACGTTCTTCAGAAGTCCTTGTCCTAAGTATCTCGAGTCAACGTTGTGTTTGGAAGCTGATGGGAGAATCTGCTGATTGGCATTGGCCTAGCATTTTTTTTTTTTTTTTTTTTTTGAGGTGGAAGGAAGTGACAGCGTCTAGATCTCACTAACTTATTTTGAATTGGATGAGCTGCCCTCAGAGGCAATGCTGAAAGCTCACTGTGTCTCCCTAAGGATCCCTGCTGCTTGCAGCCTGTGAATTAAAAAAGAAAGAAAGAAAACCATTTCCTGCCTCTTTAATTTTCTCCCTAACAAGCTAAGGTAAATGTGCTTGGCAGATTCCTCAGCAGATGTAGAATGAAAATGGGGTTGTTAGTTCCACCCAAAAAACTTAAGATTCATGCAAACACTCCAAATATAAATATGAGCCATGTTCTCTCCCTCCTGCACCTGGCTTCTGCAGCATCCCAGACTGCACATGGAAACTGGGAACTGCCACATTGGGAATCGGACATGAAAAGCTTTTGTTGTTCTGAGGGTGGTGATCTGAATGCACGATGTGGCTGTGCGTGAATGCCTGGGTGCTGCCGAGTACTAATCAATGCTGACATCACACGCTTCAGCAACAGGATGCCCAGTAATGGTACATTGGCCTCCTTTTTAATATTCCACCCCATTCAGAAATCCCCTGTAAATAGTGCCGTTCAGATTGTCTGCAACCAATACTGAACATCGGAGAATTTCTGCAAATCAGAACCTTTTCTAGATTTCTCCTTAGAGCCCTCAAAGAAAAGATATCTGGCATTAAATTTGTGGGTGGTCCCCCTACCCCCAGTATACATACTGAATAGCTTTTTGCCAATTTATGAGTAGCGTTTCCCTTGTAGACTGGCTAATGCTTCTGTGACATTGCTCAGGGATCACACGAATAGCAACTCTATCCATTGTGAGCATTGTACATGCCATCATCAGCTTCCTCCTTAACAGAAAAAATTCCTTTTCAAAAATGCATGGAGGGTAGAACTGCACCTTAGAAACTGAAAACTCTGCTCCTCCACATTTTCCCCAATCTCCAATGCTGCAGCACCTTATAGTGTGGAACCTGGCTGGATAAATTCATCATGTAATCCGGATGTGAGGAATGTTGCCCAACATGGGAAGCTGCAGTCCTGTGTTTGATGCAGCCCATTATTGGTGGCTGAGATCTAATTATACCCATGACCATGTGAAAACATTTCTGTCTATGTACCCTCAATTTCTTCTCTATCGTAAGTCACTCCTGAAAATCCCTTGACTTTTTGAAATAGATGGACAGGTGTGTGTGGCCCTCCAGATGTTGTTGGACTACAGCTCCCATCATCCTTGGCCATGGGCCATGCCGGCTGGGAGTGACGGTAGTTGGAGCCCAAGCATGCATGCTTTAGCTGAGATTCCTGCATTGCAGGGGGTTGGACTAGATGACCCTCAGAATCCCTTCTAACTCTATAATTCTGTCAACACCTGGATGTCCACAGATTCCCGCACCCCTGATCTAACATGTAGTTCTACCATTAATGTTGTATCTGGATATATCTGTAGTACCTCCCAGCTGATGCAAGTTGAAAAATAGTATGATGAATTCAAAGGCAACCCAGTAGGTCCAGGCTTGACTTAAATTCATTTTTCCAAAGGCAACTTGTTCTATTTTAATACTGCCTTTCTAAGCATAGGAGTGAAGCAGCATGATGAGGGGAACTCCACATATCATGCTTCTGGCAGAGCCTTTCCAGCCCGCTGTTACATTTTTAACGTCAAGACTACCATTCAGTCTCCTCTAAATAGTCAACTCGTGGCCTGTCTACACAGCAGCAAGATACTGTGCTTGATGGTGGGTGAATACTTATTTGTTGATGCTGTTCCATATTTCGTGCAAAGGACTATGTGGAGGTTCTGGTATTTCGTAACCTGTTGTGAATGCCAAATATTATACATTCTGCAATATTTCATGCTGTTTTATACCAGTTTTTAAGCTGAGTCACTCTACCTGAACTTCATCTGTATACAGGTAGGTAGCCGTGTTGGTCTGCCATAGTCAAAACAAAAATAATAATAATAATAATAAAATCCTTCCAGTAGCACCTTAGAGACCAACTACTGGAAGGAATTTCTTTTTTTTGTTTCATCTGTATAATTAGCACCATGGTCTTTGAAACTTATTCAGTACTCTTACCTGGGCTGTCAACCTTCCCTTTTTTGTGGGAAATTCCCCTATCAGTACTATACTACAGACTATAGTACTGATAGGGGAATTTCCCGCAAAAAAGGGGAAGGTCGACAGCTATGACCCTTACATAAATAATATTTGCACATAAATTGCATTGCAAAGCCCTGAACAACTTGAGATCTAGGGGTAGTCTATGTGGTCCCCTCCAGATGTTTTTGAATTCCAATTTCTATCAGCCCCAGCCAATGTGGCTAATGGATGATGGGAGCTGACACTGACTATCACCTATTCAGAAGGGGAACAGTGCCGTTACTCAACTAACCTTCACGACTTGATCTAACCTTGGTCTTGTTACTGTACAGAAACTAGAATAGACTTTGGCTTGGATCCTGACTTGGCTTCCATTAGCAGGAGAGTCCCCTGAGTGGAGTGTCATTCACGCAATGCTCCAACCAGCAGAAAATGTAAGTAACTTTAATTGAATCCCCCTACAAACTCTTGTGCCCACCCACGATCTGTTCCAAAGAGTTGAGAGAGCCTCTAGACCAGTATGAGAGGTGAGGGCAAAAGGAGAAGGGGACGGCAGAGGACGAGATGGTTGGACAGTGTTCTCGAAGCTACCAACATGAGTCTGACCAAACTGTGGGAGGCAGTGGAAGACAGGAGTGCCTGGCGTGCTCTGGTCCATGGGGTCACGGAAAGTCGGACACGACTAAACGACTAAACAACAACAAATAAATAAGACCACCTTCATAAAAGGGGCAAATGGCCCTTGCTGACACTCAAAGGGGATGGGTCTGATGAAGAAGCAAGTGTAGCATGAGATTGCAGTCCTTTTCTCCTACATGGGACTACCCCAAGTCCATTGTTGGCCATCTACAGGCTTGAAACTAGGGTGAAGAAATGTTAGTGTGGTCTGAGCTGGGTACATATATAGGAACCAGCAGTGGGGCAACACAAGCAGCCATAAGGGTAAGGTAAGGGAAAGGACCCCTGGATGGTTAAGTCCAGTCAAAGGCGACTATGGGGTGCAGCGCTCATCTCACTTTCAGGCCGAGTCAGCCGGCGTTTGTCCACAGACAGCTTTCTGAGTCATGTGGTCAGCATGACTAAACCGTTTCTGGCACAATGGAACACCATGATGGAAACCAGCGTGCACGGAAACGTCGTTTACCTTCCCACCGAAGCAGTACCTATTTATCTACACATGCTGGTATGCTTTCGAACTGCTAGGTTTGTAGGAGCTCAGACAAAGCAACGGGAGCTCACCCCATCAGGCAGATCTGAACTGCCAACCTTCCAACTGGCAAGCCCAAGAGGCTCAGTCATTTAGATTAGACAACAGTGCCACCCGCTACAGCTATATGATATCCTAGCTAACAAACATTTCCCCCCTCCAAATTACGGTTTTAAAAAGGATCACTCTAGGCTGAAGGAAAAGAGATTGTGTGTGTTGGACCAAAGATTTCATATTTACTATGCTAAAGCACCAGCCACCATCCCTATGAAATGTCTTCGTATTTCTCTATAAATGTACGCATTGTACGATACACACATGCCAATGGAACTGAAAGTATGCATGAGCAAGATTGTGCATACTAAAGCATCTCAGCCACTCTCAGCAATAAGCTGCGCTGATAGTGGTGGTATTGTTGTTTTATGCTCCTACATACACTGAGTAAGGACTTGCACTGTCAATGCCCCTCACAGACACCACAGTGAAAGCCTATACATAGCAATAATGACAACGAGAGACTGTCTCCTGCTAACACAACTCATTTGTCCTCATGAAATGTCTGGGAATACAAAGTGATCATTAAAACACAAGTACATAAGACAACATTTTCCTTCCTTGGGGTGTTTATGAAAACTCGGGTGAAGCCGTTTAATATCCAGCTATTGGCAGCCTAATGAGACAGAGAAAGCACATTTTATTTCTCTGGGAAATGGCTCCCATTATTTAAACTTGACCACAAATCAATTTCCTAACCTATTTTTGTGGCAGCCTTGCTAGGAGCCTTCCTGCTCTCTGAGGCAGCTGAGTAAATGAGTTGTATGACAACAGTCGCCATCTGAATTACAAATGAATGAGAAGGTAGCCTGATATTTAATGGGCCAGCTATATGGAGTTCCCATTAGCTTGAATGGGGATTGCAGGCACAGAATACATCTGGCAAAAGGAAATAGCTTCCATTCAACACACAGAAGTGTGTGGGATTACATTAAAGCAGCATTATGCTCAACTGTTTAGCTATGATTCCACAGCCTCTTGCTGCACCTTTTTAAAAAACCACAGAGCCCTCAGTTAAACATAGCGCTGTATTGCTCTTCCCACCTGAGGGCACACTCAGACAGCCATTCTCTGCATCTTCTGCATCTTCTCCTTCTTTTCCTGCCCATCATCCTCTTAGACAGACTGCACCTTTCGCTTTAAAAAGATCAATCTGAACAGTACTGGAATGCTTTAAATATACCCTTCTGGCTGCTCTTTGTACAGTGGAACCCACTGCCAGTGCTGGATCACATTTACAGCACCATTGAGTGTTGTAAGGTTTTTGGAAGTACCCCATGCCTGTTTAAACTTATTGTGGTGGCTGGCCTGCTGGCTGGAAAATAAAACCAAAGTCATTCTTTCCTTCAGGTGGCCTTGACACTAAGAAAACTGTAGGTGGAAGAGAGCTGCAGGCCTACATTTCTTCCCTTCCCTGTGATCCTCAGTTCGCTTCCAGTGAAGGAAGCATTCCTGGGTTTCTTGGCTGATCTCCCCTACAAATGCAGTATATAATGCAAGACTGAAAGTGACTGCTCTCTGGCTCTTTAGTCGCAGCAGATGTAGGTGGGCTGGACCAGCAGCCTGGAAATGAATAATTTCAACTTCTGATTTTATTGCCAGCCCAGCAGAAATAGATACCTGAGGGCACACTTAGACAGCCACTCTTGTGTGTGTTTTCTCTTCTTCTTCTTCTGTTGTTCCTTAGCATGAGGCAGGAAGCATGGAGGAGAATATACCACTTTCACTTCATTTGAAAATGAAAGAGCAGATTGTGCTAGCATAGGGCTGGAGCTGTTCCTGGCTGATCCAGCTGTGGGGCATGGGCAGCAGTTCATTTCTAGATAAAGAGTACAATGGCTGCTGATGCGCTGCCAAAAAAGGGGGTAATGTATAATAAAAAGAGGGCAAAAGAGGACACTGATTTGCATATGATTTACATATGCTAATTTGCATGTGTTCGTGCAAATTTAGAAATCGTTACTATGGGTTGCACCCAGTCGCAATAAGGTGGTTGAAGAATGACTTCCAATCGTGCAACAGAACTTCCCTTCCTTTTCCTCCTCTGTGTCCTCAAATCTGTAAAGGAGGTTTAGGTGAAGTGCTGGAGTGGATGGGGAGAGGTGAGAGAAGGTCAAGTGGAATAACTTCATTGGCTACACCCCTAAAGTGTAAACAGAAAAACAATGCAGTGGGAGAGACTGAGGCCTATGCTGAGGAGCCACTTCAAGGCACGTGCTCTCTTTTCTTAGCGTTCTTTATCTTTAAACCAGATTTGGACCATGCAGCCCTTCATACAGAAGGTTCCTTGAAATAGAGGGTGGGCCTCTGTGAAGTAGACAGATGGTTACCCTAATAAAGTGACATTGGCTCTCATAAGTCTGACCCCAAAATACCACCACAAGCCCTGATGTCTCCTTAATTTCTTATACAGTGGAACCTCGGTTTTCAAATGTAATCCGTTCCAGGAGACTGTTCAACTTCCGAAACGTTCGAAAACCGAAGCACAAAGGGCTGCCAGCAAATTCATTTGAGAAAATTGAAAAACACGCAGCGGAAGCCGTTCAACTTCCGAGGCGCACTTGAAAACAGAAGCATTTACTTCCAGGTTTTCAGTGTTCGGGTTCCGAAATGTTCGTCAACGGAGACGTTTGAGAACCGAGGTTCCACTGTACATGAGGAAGTGCACGCTTGCATTTACAGTCATTTGATGAATACATAACACTTACCTCACATGTTCCAGGGTTGAGCACAAATGAAGCCCAGTGTGTGGGCTGCCAGCCTGCCATGAACAGAAGGGCTTGTGGGAGCCAGCAGAGGACCAGCCCTCCTATGCAACTGTATTGCAGCACTAGGAAGGAAGGAAGGAAGGAAGGAAGGAAGGAAGGAAGGAAGGAAGGAAATGCATTTTCAGTTCCTTCCAAAAATATCACCTGGCATTCATATTATCAGAGAAGAAATGAACTAGAAATATGAAGGAATCGGAAACAGCAACACAAGCCTGCCAGATAAGGCAATCTTCAATCTACTATTTCATCATTGTTTGTTCATTATTGCTGTTAATCTAGTATTGCTGGAGGCAGGAGGAAGTCCACAGTAACAATAATAAAACAGGCAATATATAATAGCAATAGCACTGAACCAGGCTTGTTACTCCATTTAAAAGTAATTGAGTAGGGATTATATAGCCATATGTCTGGCTCCCAAGGGAAGTCTGCAAAGAAATCTGTGTGGACAAATTAGGAAGTTTCAAAGGTTCTGGGACAATGTGTGCTGGCCCCAGGGGTGCCCAGCCCTGAGGATGACCGGGTGGGATAACCAGAAACTCACCCGGGGCAGAACGGGGCGTGGCCAGCAGTCCAACAGGGGGTTAGTCCAGCAAAAAGCAAGGCAGGAAGCAGGGCAAAGTACATGTCGGGATCAGGTACGAGAACACAGGCAGGCACACAGTAGTAACTGTGTTGCTCGTGCAACTTGGGGCTGGGGCTGGCTGGCTTTTATCTGCCCCAAGGCATAGGGCGGCCACGATCCTCTGGTGACTAGCCTCTCCTTCTGGCCTGGAGCAAGCACTCCTCCTGCAGGAACTTAGTTCCCTTCGCCTCTCTGCCCTGAGCCTTTACAGCTCAAGAGAGGCTGGTGGGTTACCGGACCCAGGGGCAGCCTCAGCTTCCTCTGACAAGGCTGGGAGTGGAGCACCTGCAGGCAATGGGTCCTCGATCCCATCAGGAGCCATAGCAGACTTGGCAGATGCCTGCACCTGAGGATCTAGCACAGGTGAGGACCCTTCAGACTCAAGCCCTAGCCTGGCTCTGCTGGTTCTGGAGGCAGGGAATTCTGTGCAGGCTGGGATCTCTCAGGTTCAGCATCCGAGTCTGAATCCCAGGCCATCACACAATGAATCTATACAATGTTCTGCAAAGGGACTTTTTGGTGACAGTGCCTTTGTGATATCATGGAATTTTCATGGGGCGGGGGGAATCAGCTTGTGAAGCCAAAAGAGTTAGAATGTTATTGACATTCCATTTCTGTGAGTTGAAGTGAAAGGTTAGAGGAAACAATTTTATGGCTGAGTTTTTGTCAACAGTATCTCTTAGAGTGGTGAATGGCACTATTTAGCGGGAATAAATTCAAATGGAAATCCTCTTTATTACATATTTTACATGTCTGTTTATTTATATATATTTTAAAAATTTATATATGGATGTTTTATGATGGCCTATACTTGTAATGTCTAATAAAGGTTTGGTGAAGAAAGGTGGAGAAAAGGAAGGAAACAATTTCACAGTGGCTTATGGCAGGAGGGGTTTTGCAAACAACTATAAAAGAAACTGAGGATTTTAAACCTCTGATTTGCCATGCCTCCAGCATAGGAGGAAAATTTATGCCAGATATGTCATTGAAGCAATATAATCAGAAAAATGTCTCAGGAACAGGAGGGACTGGGAGTTGTATACAGATAAGGAGGGTCACCATCCTTTTTCTGTTCCTGTCTCCATGCCTTCAGCCTACACCAATGAGGGTGCTCCCACACCATTAAGAAATGCATAAAAGGGAATGTGCTCCAGCTGCAGCTTTTTGTGTCATTGTAAGACTCTGAAGAGAAATGTCACTTCGCTGATAAATCCCTGGCATCTATGCAGCTCTTACAAGGACAGAGGTCCTCTGAACGTCTGGACCTGGAAACCCAAAGAAGTCAGGGAGGTCCAACAAGCAGATGAAGGAAGATTTCTCAAAACAAATATGAAGTAACTTCATACAGGTGAAGGCCCTGTGTGGACCCCTAGAGAGCTACTGCCAGTCAATGTAGACCAGGGGTAGAAAACCTAAGGACCATGGGCTGGATGCGGCCCAATCGCCTTCTCGATCCGGCCTGCGGACAGTCCAGGAATCAGTGCGTTTTTACATGAGTAGAATGTGTCCTTTTATTTAAAATGCATCTCTGGGTTATTTGTGGGGCATAGGAATTCATTCATTATTTTTTTCAAAATATAGTCTGGCCCACTACATGGTCTGAGGGATGGTGGACCGGCCCACAGCTGAAAAAGGTTGCTGACCCCTGGTGTAGACAATACTGTACTGAGTGAGTTGTAGCAAAGGTCTGACTTGGTGTAAGGCAGGTTCCTCTCTCTCTCTCACACACACACACACACAACACACACACACACACACGGGTGGGGAGTTAGAAAAAGCCAAGATCTTCAAATTTTGGTATTTGATACTGAATACGGAAAATATTACCACAGCAAAGCATATTAATTGTTCTTTACCACCACACAACATGGCTTAAAAAAAAACAAACAAGAGTAGCCTACTGAAAAATGTCACTGCTTAATATTAAAATTCACGATGTGATTTTTCTCCATCCAGTATATGTCACTAAACAGATTGGTTTCCTTGAACAGATTTGTTTGGAAATATTTGACAGTTTTTCAATCTGTAGATTATTTGAGATCAGTTTGTCCAAGACTGAGAGGCTTCACGATTTTTGCTCTATATATACTAGAATTGATTGGGTTTGTGTCACGTGGTATGTCTCTTTCCTACCTGCATTCCCATGGCTCTACACAAACTGCGTTCTTCTGTTTTGAGCCCATTCATGGATTTACGTTGAGTAAAATGGGAAGAGCAAAAGGCCACCATCATAACTGGTCAATAATCATTCTCAGTAATATTGCAAGCTCTCACTCAGCAATATTCACGCCAGGAAAAATACAGTTTTCACTAAGATAAGGACTGAAGCTCATGTGGGATGTAAAACTGCAGTCAAGTAGGCTTACAACATTCCTACAGTGGACATGTTGGGGGATGTTTTGTACCACTCAGGAGAAAACTTCCTGTTTCCTCCTGAGCTGGGACAGACTTCCACTACATGTGACTTGAAGAGGGTGTGGTCTGTTGTACTAGCATGGAGGAGCACATGGCCTCCATGTTCTGATCGGTGTGTGTTCTCCATTTTGTATGTTTTCTGTGTGTTTGGAGAAGTGACTGCTTAGTTGCAGTCACTTGGGACTAACTTCTCTATGGAATAGTTCTAGTTGTTATGTAACCTAAGCCTGCCTTCAGGGATATGTCTGTGAACCTGAATGAATCTGTGAGTAAACTACTTTTATATTAACGTTAATCAGATTCTTGTGTTTATTCTTTTTAAGAGGGATTAGAAGGGATTTTTACCAGGAAGGAATCTTTAATAGTAAGACTCAGATGAGTCAGCAACAAGCTGATCGCTGCGTAATTTTAAAAGGGGGATGTTTGGAACTCGGCTAGAATATGGAACTTGCTAACGCAAGTTAGGAAGGATATCATTAAATAATATATCCTCTCCTGCCTCCCTAATCATCCCCACAGCTCAATGGCATAGCATGTACAGCAGCCTTGGTTCAAACCCTGGCATCTCCACATTCTACTTTACAGAGGACAGTTTTCTATTTTGAAGGGCTGTCAGGGGGCAGCTCTCTATTTGAAGGTGTCCTCTTTTTGATGGCTGTCCAGTCTAAGTCTGGTTTAAAGACAGGAACCATAAAAAGGGAGAACAGGAGCCTTGAGGCTGCCCAGCAAGCGTTGGCAGCTCCTGAATAGCAGGCTGAGGCAGGCACACACATCACCTGGCATCTTCCACACTATAGTGAGATGCACTTCTATTTCCATTACAGGAAATTCTTTCTAAATTTGCATCCATGCATATAAATTACCATATGCAAATTTTATACTGATTGATGTCCCCTGTTCTCTTTTTGATGTCCCCTGCAGTGTGGATCTTGTTCTTTTGGCAATTCGTTACTTGCTGCCCTGAAGTAATGCTTGAACTATATAATCTTCATTGGCTTCCGTTCCATTTCTAGGGCCAGTTCAAAGGGCTGATTTTGACCTTGAAAGCCCTTCAAAAATGGCTTGGGGCCACAGGATCTGAAGCCACAGCCTCTTACCAGTATGTACCTGCCATGGACTGGCTGCATGCAGAAGAATGGTGGGAGGCACCAGCTGAGGAACCCCCCAAGGGAATCCCTCGGGGAAGAAGGCACAGAGCCAGGGGACTGGTGATGGGATGACGATGGGTCATGAGAGGGAGCAGACTGGGAGGAGTAGGTGGCAGAAGCTGAAGGGGCAACAGGGTTTGGTGAGCAGGAAGAAGCAGTGGCAGAGAGCAGTCCAGAATCAGAGGCTGGAGAGGCTCTGAGAGGCAGAGATCAGGCAGGCTCGCCCCGGTCTCCCAGAACATGAAGAGGAATGAAGAGGGTGGAGCAAAGAGAGACAAGATAGAGGAGCCTCAAGTTGCTGGGGAAGGACCCAGGAGAGGAGTCTTAGGTAGCAGTGGGAAGGTGAGGACCTTCAGTCCTCACAACTGCCTCTTTGGGGCAAGATTGTTGCTGTGATCACTAGGCATGGGTGTTTGGTTTCTTTGAATGAAGAGTTAACTTCACTTGACGCTGGGTGTTTTATTGCTGACCTACTCGTGACTCCAGCTCCTGACAGTTCCTGTCTATGTGCCAAAGTTATCAATGGCTCCCCTTATTTGAGGGCCCCTGCCAGCTGAGTTATGGTAGGTGGCAACAACAAAGTTTTCTCAGTGGGGGTACCATGACTGTGGAATGTCCTCCTCAGAGAGTCCCACCTGGCACCACTGTTTTTGTTTTTTGTCACCAGGCAAAATCCATTTTGTTCTCTCAAGCCTTTAAAAATAATCTTTTAAATTTCCTGCTTTAAATTCTCGTATTTTTGTAGGGTTTAGTGTGGGGTTATTCCCTGGTTCTTTAAGGCTGCTTTTGCTGTTTGAGTGATGTGTGATGATTTTAAGCCCTTTTCTGTCACATTGTTTAATAGTTTTTTATATTGGTTCCAGTGGCTTTTTGTGTATATATTTGCAAATGACACTCTAGACAAGAAACTTGGATTGGACATGAACTAAGGTCACACTGACTGGCTCTGTAACAATTTTGACTGTAAAGACAGGGCAACAAAATACAATTAGGATTGAAATTATTCTGAGCAATTTATGTAATATGTATTCAAAATCACTCACAACAAGACTCTGAGAACCGTATTAATTTCTAACAGTGGCAGTGTGGTAGCACTCAGCCAATGTGTAAAGTGTGAATTAATACAACAAATGACATGTCCTATCATGTTCTATTATAAGTCTTCCCCGTAAAACATTCCTCCTCCTTTCTCCATAAATCAGGTCCCTCTAGACAAGAAAATTATTAAGACATTGAACAGTAATAGCTCCAGTAATAGCTTTTATCTAGGAAAGCTGCCCACCTTTCCATCCCTATTAGATGAACAAATGTACCGTTGGCCTATTCCAATCTCTGCTGGTGTTAAAATTTTATATTTGGTGAATGACAAATGCATCAGAGCCAACTACCGTATTTCCTTTCCCAGTAGCATCCATACTCTAAGAACCATTAGTATTGTATAAAATGCTGAATAATACCTCTCTACTTGGATAAAGTCCTATTTTATTGGATGTTTAAAACCAGGTACAGCCATTCTACAGTGGGGAGAGTAATAGGATGAATTCAGTGTTGTGTTAAAACAAATCTTCTGTCGACACGAGTATTTCTGCTTGCCCAACAGAACAATTTCCCTTCTCTTCCATTCTAGGATTTCTCCCAACTGATTTGGGAGGGGTGTGCAAGGGGAGAAGTAGGGGAAAGTCCTGATGGTGGGAGCCCTTGAGAACTACTTAGTTGAATCCAGCCCAATTTGTCCTATTCTTGGGTCAAACATGTGCTCTGATGCACATACAGAGCTCTTGGATATGCAGACTTGCAAATATGCAAGCTGTCTTCCCTTTGGAAAATTGTGGAAGAACGCTTGTGGAGAGGGTTCCATACATTTATCTGAGACACCACCCTTTGCAGCAGATTAATGGAATAATGCAAAGGTATTTATTTCACTGGACAAATGGATCATATTAAGTAATGGAACTAGCTATTACTATTCATATCAAGGCATTACTGTCTAGTTCTGTTAAACATGAGATGAGGTGGTAGATCGGATGGGTGAATCTGTTGATTCGGTTTCTCTTGGACACCTGCATTGCAAAATTTGGAGGAAGTGCAAGTGTCAAAAGGATGGCTGTGGTTCAGTTCCTGTACTGCTTCAGAAAGTGTGGATTAGGTATGTTGCCTTTAAATGTGAACTGAATGCAATTTCTTCTCCATCCCTCTCTCTGTCTGCACTGCACCAATTCAAGCTGTATAGGGGACTCAAATGACTGGATGATCCTCCATACAAAAATATTCATCTCACACAGAATAATGTCTTGTATATCCTTGAGTAAGAAAAATAAAAACATCTTTAAAAGAAATAGTTATAATCCAAATATCAACTTGTGTGGTTCTCTGCTACAGAGCAAAATCTTCCACTGTTGCCCTGTACATTAATTTTAAATTAATGCAAATTGTATATTATTACACTCTTATATTAATACAAAGAATCCAGTTTATAGAGAACTGGAAACAGTGTTGAATTTGGAAAAGGAAAGTCTTAACCATAATCAGTCCCTGTGCAATAAGGTTATCCATAATATATATTTATTACTTTAATTGATCAAGAACTCAGCTATGGAATGCAAAATAGTGTCTGGAAGTGAATACTGGAGAGGAACCTATGCAATTCTCATTCAGACTTCCTGGTTTTCAGTTCTTTGGGACCTCCTCAAGACCCATATTTCATGATTCACGGCATGAATGCAACTATGCACACCCCTCAATTCAGTGCCTACATTTCACAAATATACAGGTACATGAGATAATAAAAGGTGAAGGGACCACTGTTTGATTCCCCCCCCCCTGCCCTTTTGCATATTCAAAGCATTGTCAAAATACATGGCGTATGCTTTTGCATTTCTTTTAAGCATTTGAGAACTGCCTTTTGAAAAGCAATCATGAATACTCTTATCATAGATATATCCGGGCTCAGAGGGGGAGCGGCTGCACACTGAATATGCAGTTGGCCTTTGTGAAATTTGATCACACAGCTACCTCCAGGGAACTCTTCATATAAAATGTTCCATGCAACAAGGCAGATGTTGGGAAAGTGGGTAGCAAATTAGCGGTGTCCGTCATCTAGAGCAACCATTTTGCCAGGCTGCAAGAGGAGAGAGGGAGGGAGGGAGGGAGGGAGGGGGGAGTATTGGAGTGCAGGGCATTTTCATTGACTCTGCTGAAAGACCAGGAACTTTTCACTTGCCTTCATTTTTTCCCCCATTTCTGCTGTTCACTGCAAGAATCAGTCCCCCCTTTCCTTTTGTGTTGTCTTATCTTAGATTGTGATCCTGAAGGCAAGGACTCATTATTCTCATAACCAAACTTTGTTTTTTTCAGCTGAAAAGTGGCACAAAAAATGCCAAAAACAGCAGAAAGAAGGGCCTGTTGAATGTGGGGAGGGTAACCCGTATCCACTGCTACTTATATCACATTGGGATTGCCACCCAAAGATACAAATAGCTTTGTCTAAATGAGCACAGGATCAGAGGAGTTTCTTGGAGAATGTCATTGTCTTGGATAACATGTGTTTTGGTACCTGTAGCTCATATCTACACACAGCAGAAGGCAGTGCTTTGCTAAGCAGCATTGCTGTATCTAGCAATTTTAGGCAGTGGAAAACAAAGTGCTTTGTATATTCTGGACCCTGATTCTTCTGCATAAATATAACCCCTACAATTTTGCTCTAACGGCATGATTCAATCCCGCATAAATATATAGTAACTGGCTCTTCTTGCAGCTTCCCTTCTAATTAGGCCCTGTTACCAAGTAGTTCAAAGGTAAATTACCTAGAACATTTTGATTCTTAATAGCTTATTAGAGTCCAAACTCCAGTAACAGCTACATTGTTACTTTGTCGTCCTCTGAAAAAAACAAGGGGAATACTGTAGAGAGATTCACCTAAATATCTTCAAATGTCAAATTGATATAATGTCTCCACATATTATATTTCCAGGACCAGCCTGGCACTGGGATGGTGGGGGGGGGGGGCCTTATCAAATATCGAACATTGGTGAGGCCTCATCATCATGCCTACCTAGTGGCACTGAAGGCAGCAAAAAAGCCATACTTTACTGCCACCGTTGCATCCTCACTGTACCGTCCAGCAGAGCTTTTCTGGGTAGTGTGGGGCCTCTTAAAGGCTGGCCCAAAAAAGATGGCAGAACTGATGGTAGCTCACTGTGGGTTGTTTGCACAGCATTTGACAACAAAATTGCTTGCATCCGTCAGGATCTTGCCTGCCTCCTCTACATAGGTGCCAGCTCCCTGGGGCGCTGGGTGCACAAGCACCCACAAAATTCCCCATGAAGAAACCCACAAGTTTCAGCGCCAGGGCCATGCATGCTGCATGGCACCCACAGTCACGGGGCCAAGCTGGCACTCCTGCTCCACTGTTACAGCTGATGAATCTCAAGGAGTGTCTACAGCACTGTCTAGTCCTGTTGTGTTGGATGAGTTTCAGTAGGTAAGGCTCGAGGATGTGGACAAGGTGCTTGGGTCTGTCGGGCAACCACTTGCACTCTGGGCCCTTGCCCTTCTTGGCAGATAAAAAACTAATGGGAAGGGGACAGCTGGCTGGGCCAGGGGGTGATTGATGCCTTCTTGGGCCCCCAGTTGGGAAACATTGATCTAGATCTATTTCAGTCAGACTTCAGGCCTGGTCATGGTAACAAAACCGCCTTGGTTTGTGGCTTTGGTGGGATCAAGTTAGTGGTGGTATAATCCACTCATTCAATTTGACCTCTCTGTAGCTTTTGCTCCTGTTAATCACAGGGAACTATTTTTCTGTGGTTCAGCTCCATTTCCAGAGCTGCTTTCAAAGAACAGCATGAAGGGGGACGGACAAGTTGGATCCTTGCAGGACACAACAGGACAACTCCCATTGCTGCAAGTATATAGCCCTCCCCCTCTTTCTATTTAGCATTTATATGAAGCTGTTGAGAGAGGTCATCAGGAGATTTGGCATGAAGTGTCACCAATATGTGAATGGCACCCAATTCTCTCTCTGTGTGTGCTGTCTGAATCAGAAGTGTTCAGGTGCTAGATTGGTACCTGAAGGACATAATGATTGATGTGTGCCAACAAATTTATTCTCTTTTTTCTGATCTCTCTGTATTGGATCATCTTCGTGTTTTAAAAATGTACCTATTGTTTCTCTTTAACAACTCTCAAAGGCAAAGAGAAAAATATATGGAGATAAATGATCCTAACAACAACAACAACAACAACAATTTATTTTATGTACCCTGCCCATCTGGCTGAGCTTCCCCAGCCACTCTGGGTGGCTCCCAAACGAATGTTAAAACAATACAGCATTAAATATTAAAAATGTCCCTAAACAGGGCTGCCTTCAGGTGTCTCTTAAAAATAGGATAGCTGCTTATTTCCTTGACATCTGATGGAAGGGTGTTCCACAGGGTGGGCGCCACTACCAAAAAGGCCCTCTGTCTGGTTCCCTGTAACCTCACCTCTCACAGTGCATAAACAATCAAGGAAAAAACACTGTCCATCTATCCAGTGTATTATTTCCTTTACACACTAGGTATGTATACCTCACCAGGCTTCTGGTGTTTTCATTTTTTTAAGTGGAAGAAGAGCAGTTAGCTAGAGAATTACCGATGAAGGAAACTAGCCATGTATTTATGCATGTGGATATTAATATTTTAAACTCTCTTAACATCTAAGGCCGCAATCCAAAACATGCTTGCTTAGAAATATATCCCAGTCCATTGAATTTTTATTTTAGTAATGACTTGAGGACTTATTTCAAAGAAAATGTTTTTTAGGCACAAGTGTACACAACAACAGAGGAAAAACACAATTGTCCTTGAGAAACTTTAGCTGGGCCTTAATATAACCGCTGTGTTTGGAGCGAGGCGGGGATGCCACATAATATCTTAGTCTTATGAAGTCTCTTTGCAAGGACTGTCCTTTTGCACAGCACCTAACAGATGGTGATGACAGCATTTGTATGCCACCCTTCAGTAAAAGTTGCCCGGGGTGGTAAACAATTGACAGTAACATTCCAAATACTATATGCTGTCAGACAATAAAACCACAATATCATAACCATTACTACATTCCAGAAATTAACAGTGAATGAGTAAACTAAAGCATACAAGAAGTGAGCTTAGCACTGCATACAGATAACTCACCTACGGTACTCATCGAACAAATGACTTCGGCTAATTCTGAGCAACATCAGCCATCCAGAACTGACTGAAGAGCAAAGAGAGTCATGCTAACTCAAAGGAGCAATTCAAAAATCCACGTAGTTGCACAATACCTTTATTTGGCCAAGCAAAATGTTGCAGAATTGTGTGTACATTTTTAACTACTCCAGAACTCATCACCAGACTAGATGATAAGAAATAAAAAGGCATGGGGGGGGGGGAGAGAAGTGTATATAGATATATTGAGAGATTAGATGTGGGAACCATTTAAGCTGATGGCCATGATTTCCATTATTTAACTGGGTATTGCAGGAAATACTGTGCTTCCTTTTTCTCATTCAATGCATTGTTTTATTAAGCTCAGTTGTGTTTATTCCCCTTTACTTGCCTTTAAAAAAAAGCCCCAAATTTTGTAACTTTCCTTCGTACTGAGCATGCTATTAGCCCTTTTCCAGCTCTGCAGTATCATCTCTGGAGGCATCCAATGTATGCTTAGTCAAACACAGATTGCACGGTGGGTCTTATGTGACTTATTGCCAGGGAAGGCTGCACAGGATTTCAATTTCACTTCCAGTTAAGATTGTGTAGCACTAAGGGTCTAATGCAGGCACCCCCAACCAGATGTTTTGGCCTACAACTCCCATGATCCCTAGCTAACGGGACCAGTGGTCAGGGATGATGGGAATTGTAGTCCAAAACATCTGGAGGGATGAAGGTTGGGGATGCCTGGTCTAATGTAACTCACCAGCTATTAGGTTTTCAAAGTAGTTTGGCAAAGGCACTAGGCAGTTATCACTACAGGGGTGTGGGTGGGCCATTGATGTTCACTGTTTCTTTGAATGGTGGTTGTACTCAGTGCAAGGCAGTTACAATTCATCCATTACAACCACTATTTATATTAACTGGCTGTGTTTTCCTCCTCCCAAAAAGCCAGCAGCCCTAATCTTTGGTGATGCCTGACGCAAGAGCAAGTTGAGAACATTGGAACAGAGGTTCTTCTGGCAGATGGCCATTCCATCTGGGGCTGGAATGAAATCATAATAGCTGCCAAAATCTTAACCAGGTGTTCCTTCACAAACACTTCGCTTCAGTCATGCAAATCCCATGAATAACATACCATCTCCTTCAGTAGGGGGATGGGGAATGGCTATCAAGCTGGAATAAGTTCCCCACTTCCTCCCTACACTTCCATAAATCACCAACTTCAAAGAATCTTTACATCCACTCACATTCCTAGTACCAACTCTCCAGCACCCTATGGATGCCATAAGAGAGTGTTTATTTCTGGAGCAACAATTTCTCACACAGTACTGTTAGAGCAGTAGTATTCAATCGTTAGACCCAGGACCCACTTTTAATCCAAACATGCATTTGAGGACTCGTTTATTCATCTTTCTTTCCTGTCCTTTCACTGATAAACGGATGATTTATGCTTCTTTTTGTGAGAATTGTTGAAGACCGTAACCCGTAAACCAACACTGTGCCCTCATCTTGAACTCACATGGAGGGGCAAACCCTTTCTTGCTTCTTCATAGACAGCCGGCTGGATTCTGCCTCTCACCTAAGATTAGCAAACCTTCACTTACTTTGAAGACAGTGTGGGGAATGTCAACTGTACTGTATTTCTAATCCTAGTCCAAACAATGATCTCCTCATGTATAAGAAAGATAAATATACCAGTGTTTGAAATAAGATTATGGTAGTCTCATGTACTTAAGAGTCTCCTCTGCAGTGCATGATCTATAATGGCAATAGGAAGAGTATCCAGTCGAGCTGAGGCAAAAGGCAAAAGGATTTTAATCAGAATAAAAAGGCATCCTCTCCTTTTGGTAGACTTTCTGGGAAGGCCTGAAATGCACATTTACTTAAGCTGGAAGTAGTGCCCTGGATAGGCATCACATTCCTAACTGGCTAGGATCAACCTTTCGAGGGCACTTCAGAATTTCAGTGGGTGTGGACTGGAGCTTACCTTATTGTTGTGAGTTGTGTGGGTGTACTTCCTTCCATTAAATATTTTCCTAATGCTGCACAGTCTCCCCAGTCACTTGTGTTTCCTGATCACAAAACAGTGCCTTAGGAGAAATTACCTCATGATCTTTTAATTCAAGCATGGAAACCCAGAGATGCTGGCTACCAGGTCCAGAGATGCTGGCTACCAAGCACCTGAAATCAGTGCAGTCACTGATTTTGTTTTCAAGAGAAGTTCTTCCTTTTACCTTAAAAAAAATTCTACACTGATTTCTTTAAATGGAAAAATGATTGGTGGAAAGAAAGAAAGAAAGAAAGAAAGAAAGAAAGAAAGAAAGAAAGGACACTCACAAGCACTCTTTGGCCTCTTTGAAAGTAAGGTAAGTTCCTCTAAAACCTTGCATCTTGCTCATGAGAATTTCACTTAATTTCATTTCCTCTTTTGCTAATTTTCCAATGCAGTATCTTTTCTCATAAATTGATAAAGGATAGCCAGGAAAAAAATGCAAGAGACATTTTCACCCTATTGCTAAATCTTGCTTACTACAAAACAAGCAACAAACAAAAACAACCAATGACTTGGGCTGCATGCACACCAAACATTTAAAGCACAGGCTTTCCCTAAAGACTCTTTGGAAATGTTCGCTAAGTGTGTTGGAATTATAGTTCTGTGAGGAGTTATCTACAGTTCTCAAGATTCTTTGGGGAAGTCGTGTGCTTTAAATATCCTTTAAATGTGCTTTGAATGTATGATGCGTATGCAGCCCTAAACAAAGATCTCGGATATTTAAGTCGTTGCAAGAGTCTATATTCCTTTCATGGGTTTTAAATCCTACAATATTGTGACTAAGCCAGTATCACTCGAAAGTGGCTGAGTTACGTGCGTTTGCAGGAAGCTTTGATCTCTTTTTACATACATATGAAAATTAGCCATATTTCTATTCTGCTAGATTCTGCAAAACTCAATAACCTGCACGTGCTTTTTTGTTAGCATCTAAAGATCACCACACCCAACCAGCTCAAATCTGATGGCTCATCTAAATTGATAGCAGAAATGGGGGGGGGGGGGAGCAGCTATAGCACTGATGCACTGGATCCTAGCAGCTGTGCATAGCAGCTACACTTTGAAATGTACATGTAAAACTATACAACTGTCCAAAGAGTCCAAGGCCCCATAGGAAATCCAGCACTGGGACTCAGGTGCTTTACTTTCTGTGCTACAATGGTAGCTAGCCAGAGGAGGGAGCTGCTAACCTGCTCTCTGCTTTTCTTCTGTGCCAGCAAGACAGATGGTCAGAGAGCGATGCTGTAGCTAGCTACACATTCAGCAGGGGTCAGGTGACTAAAGGGACCAATAGGGTTCCACTTAGGCCTATAAAGCTGCTGATTCTAGACTACCTCCTAATAAGGTCCCACTGAAATGAATGGCCAAATCTACATAGGTAATAAAGAGGTTAAAAATATGTAATAAATTCATTTTATCCTTTCTTACATTTACTTACATGTAATCTACTGTGCTTCTAGCTATCCCGTGTTCTCTTTTTAGATATTACTCATCCATTTTCCAAATGTTTAATCTGTCTGCGATTTCTGTACTTCTTTAACATTATTGTCCAGTTGACAATTGCCATCTGCTCCCAATAACCTCCTGTTTGTAACCCAAGGTACCACTGTAGTTATCCTTCCAAGCCTTTTAAACAAAAATCTTAATACCATTAACATATACAACATTTGGATATGAATACCCTTTAGTATCCTAGTATCTATCTATCTATCTATCTATCTATCTATCTATCTATCTATCATCATCATCATCATCTATCACATATTGTCAGGAGCCCGAGTGTCAGTGAAGTTAACTCTTTATTCAAAGAAACCAAACAGCTCAGGCCTAGAGATCACAGCAACTCTTCCCAGTAGGTCTACCTAATGAGGCAGTTGCGAGGACTGAAGGTCCCCACCTTCAGCCTGCCTCCTCTCTGTCTCCTGGCCCCCTTTCTCTCCTGCCTCTGATTCTGGACTGCTCTCTGCCACCACCTCTTCCTTCTCACTAAACCTGTTGTCTCTTCAGCTTCTGCCACCTCCCCCTCTTAGTCTGCTCCCTCTTCTCTCTATGACCATGCACTGTACCACCAATCACCTGGCTCTGTGCATTCTTCTGATGGGGATTTCCTTGGTTGATTCTCCTGCTGGTGCCTCCCACTACTCCTCTGCATCCGGTCAGTCCATGACACATTCATATACCACATTTTTCTCCCAACAGCTCAAGGTGGTAAGCACGGTTCTCCGCACACCGTTCAATTCCTACAAGAACCCTGTGAGGTAGTCAAAACAAAATAAAAAAATATTTTTTATTTTGTTTTGACTATGGCAGACCAACACCTGTACCTGTGAGGTAGGTTAGGCTGAGAGGCAGTGGCTGGCCCCAAGGCCACCCAATGAACTTTATGGGTGAGTGGGGATTTTAACCCTGGTCTCCCAGCTCCTAGTATGACACTCTTAGCATGAACACTATCCTGGTGGACAACCAAAGAGGTTTAAAGACGCTGTGAAAGCAAATCTTTAAAAAATGCACAGATAATTGGGAAACACTGGCCTGCGAGCGCTCCAGTTGGAGAATAGCCTCTGCCAAAGGCATCATGGATTTTGAAGAAGCACAAACTCGGGACAAAAGGGAGAAATGAGCTAAAAAGGAAGGCACGTTTGGCAAATCCTCAGTGATCAACTTCCGTGCGGAAACCTATGTCCCCACTGTGGAAGGATGTGTGGATCCAGAATTGGCCTCCACAGTCACTTACGGACACACCATTAAGACCATATTCATGGAAGACAATCTTACTTGGCTATGAGTGATCGCCAAAGAAGAAGACTATGCCAAACTAGCTCTCAAATCATTCACATTATTAGAAAGTCATAACAATGTTTCACTGGTGAACCTCAGCCCAAATATTTCATTTATAACTGAAATCACAATTTTCCTATTACTTCTAGTCTTCCTCCCCAGATACTATAAATATATAGTGTTTCTCCTGAGCGCTTCAGTCACTTCACGTTCTCCAGTCTGAGCTACACATGCAGATGGAAAGGCCAGAGATTGCTGAGGCCATAAAAGGGTCTGTACCACACAGCAGGTAAGGGATCTCCATTTTGGGTGACCTGTGGAGAAGCAACCAGCTTCCTGCAAATGGAAAGCAAGTACATTAGTGCAAAAGTAAATTCATTCTTTAGCTGGCTGTGATGGTTTTCTGTTTCCCAGTTTACTATTTTTTTAAGGGCGGGCGGGGTGTGGGGTGTGGAGAGAGACTATTCAAAAAAGGATTGCAAAATGAATATTCTCTATAGCCAGGCCTTGGGCTGATTGAACATTCTGTTGTTGTTCAGGCGTGTCCGACTCTTCGTGACCCCATGGACCAGAGCACGCCAGGCACGCCTGTCTTTCACTGCCTCCCGCAGTTTGGTCAGACTCATGTTGGTAGCCTTGAGAACACCGTCCAGCCATCTTGTCTTCTGTCGTCCCCTTCTCCTTGTGCCCTCAATCTTTCCCAGCATCAGGGTCTTTTCCAGGGAGTCTTCTCTTCTCATGAGGTGGCCAAAGTATTGCAGCCTCAGCATCAGGATCTGTCCTTCCAATGAGCACTCAGGGCTGATTTCCTTAAGAATGGATAGGGTTGATCTTCTTGCAGTCCATGGGACTCTCAAGAGTCTTCTCCAGCACCATAATTCAAAAGCATCAATTCTTCGGCGATCAGTCTTCTTTATGGTCCAGCTCTCACTTCCATACATCACTACTGGGAAAACCATGGCTTTAACTATACGGACCTTTGTCGGCAAGGTGATTCTCTGCTTTTTAAGATGCTGTCTAGGTTTGTCATTGCTTTTCTCCCAAGAAGCAGGCGTCTTCTAATTTCATGACTGCTGTCACCATCTGCAGTGATCATGGAACCAAGAAAGTATAATCTCTCACTGCCTCCATTTCTTCCCCTTCTATTTGCCAGGAGGTGATGGGACCAGTGGCCATGATCTTAGTTTTTTTATGTTGAGCTTCAGACTGTATTTTGCGCTCTCCTCTTTCACCCTCATTAAAAGGTTCTTTAATTCCTCCTCACTTTCTGCCATCAAGGTTGTATGATCAGCATATCTGAGGTTGTTGATATTTCTTCCGGCAGTCTTAATTCTGGCTTGGGATTCATCCAGTCCAGCCTTTTGCATTATGAATTCTGCATATAAGTTAAACATTCTATGGCCTTCTAAATCTGTTTGTGGAAGGGGGGTGGGTTATAGGTTTAGTTTTGTTTCATTATGTATTTTGTGTTCTCATTTTGTATTTTTTATGTTGTCAACCATCCTGTGTTCTTCCAATGGTGGGCTGTATACACATTTTAATAAATACATAAATAAACAGACTGAATGATTGTTATCCCCCATCTCTTGATAATTAAAAAAAACATAGGGCCATGTAAGCATTTGGGCCTCCCTTAGGATCTTTCCACACCTCACCTAGGGAGGCCCACCACATACTGCTACACTAAAAACTCAAAAGCATTGTTCCGTACCCACAGTCCTTTAGTGCATACACTTGCACACCACACTGTGTGGGTGTGTGACACTCAAGCTGCCATACTATTGTCAGTTCAGTCCACTGAGCTTGCTCAGTTAAAAATAACTTTGCCTAGTGTAAAAATAACTATAATAAAACTCTGGTTCCCTTTCAAGTCCAAAGCTGTGCTAAAGTCAATCTGATGTGCTTTGTTTCTTTGGTTGTTTCCTTGAGCATAGGTTAAGGTTGTGCCAATGTGAGGTGCTTGTATCATCATCCTGTTATTTTCTTATAAAGTTTTTTTTTCAATTTCTCTGCTGCATATATTGCTGTTTCATTCTTTTTTGTAATTTTGGGCCATTCATTCTCTCCTTACTCACTTGCTCCCCCCCCCCACACCAGCCGCCTTGCCTGATTTCCACAAGTTTCATTCTACTGCACACTGTTGCTTAGCAACGTGTTCTTCTCTTCTGTACTTTTACCAAGGAGGAGCAGATCAAAGACACCCACAGTTCTGACTTAGTTTGTAAATGAATGTAAAGAGAGACCCTCCACATCTCTGCGATGGCGGCAGAAAGGGATGGTGGGAAGAGGGAATGGAAAGTCTGGCCAAATGCACAGGAAATGTGAGGACAGAGAAGAGCTGTAGGATTTCAAAAGAAAACTTTCGTTATTGGAATTTTGCATCTCTTCAAATATCTCCAGAAGCAGCTGGTGATGGTCAGGCGTCACTCAACAGGTAGCTTGCTGTTTGGTTTTTTACATCCATGGCTCAAACAATTACCTACCAATATTTTAACAGTCTACTAAGGGTGTTTGCAATGGTCTGCAGCTTCGACATAAATTTGAATTGAAGTTGGTTCCCTTTACTGGAGACATGAGTTTGGAACTGTTTATTAAATTATCACGGCCTTCTTTCACACAGATGAGGCAGCCAAACCTTTCCTGGTTGTACCAGCTCTGATAGCAGGAAGGGGATTGCATAACTGAATGTTCTTCCATATTTAAGAACCAATCGCTGTGCATAGAAAAGTAGGTTAGGAAGACCCACCAAGGCTAGAATTTGATGTGTCTATATAAACTACTATGTATTTAGCATCCTTGTTTATCATCTGCAGTTATTCTGGGTGGTACCCACCAAAGCAGTTCTAGTAGTGCAAGAACATTTGTCTGTGTGACACAATTTACCCTCCCTCTCCTCTCCTGCTGTTATAAGAATTTACAATTCTTTTATATATATATTATAATTTTTATTAATTTTCCAAGCAAACAGGCCACATGTCTGAGGCAGACAGGTCTCACACCATTTTGACTCTCAAAATGACCAAATGTTTACCAATTCCCGCCCTCCCTTCCCAGGTGGGCGGTGTTTGCGGCACCGGGCGGGATCACCTGGGCAGGTTCCACTCCCCTTGGGACAGGTCAGCCCTTGACCTGCCTCCGGCCAGGATGGGACAAAGGACAGAGGCCGGGGGCGGGGTCAAGGGCCAGGTAAAAGCGGCGGAGCCGCCAGATTTCCCCCAGCGATGACAATCGGCTGGTCGTACTTACTCCCCCGCCTGCGATGGAGGGGGGTTCCTAACCCCTCCCGTATTAATCATGCAGTTGAAAAGATCAACAGAGCCATAAGAAATTTCATGCGGCTAGTTGGGGGATTCACCATTCCACACCCCACCATTCGGGCGGACGCACCAGGCATTTTCAGGGACGATGGAGTACATTTGACATCTGTTGGCAATGATATATGGCTGCGCGACTTGCGTCAGGCACTCCTGAACAGGAATTAAGCAGGGCTTAATAGCAGTGTGGGAGTATGGGTTCTCGGTCGTGGGATTGCTTGGCGGCAAGGCCCCTGCGGGGCCTCGGGTGGCGGAGTTAGGCCTTGGCAAGGCTGCCTTTAGTCTATCATCTGGGGGAAGGGAGCGGCCATGCTCCTCTTCCCAAGCGGCGGCGCGTGCGGGGCCCGTTAGAGGGCAAAATTCGGGAGTCCCTGACCTCTTGGAGGCGGCGCACAGGTCAAACTCCCGAACCGGGGCCAGTGGCTGGGCATGCTGTGTAAGTGTGTGCTTTACAGTCCCCACCCACTGTGCCTCTTCATCCTGCATATCCTCAGCTCTCGGGCTGAGAGGGTTGCCTGCCAAGGCCTATGCCAAGTTCTCCCACTTCTGAAATTAATAAAGTTGTGGCCAATTCGAACCCATACCTTGGTCTTGTCTCATGTTTTTTGGTGGAAGGGGTGGGCACCGTGGACAGGGATTTGCACGTGTGACCGCAAATGGGTCTCTGCAAGGAAGGAGGGGTGAGGGATTTAATTGTTCCAGGAATTAAAGAAGATTACCATCTCAAAGGAATGGCCAAGCTACTGAGAAGAGGCATCAGATAGTGCCTTTTTGTGTGGTGTAGGTGTGATGCATCTGGGTGATGAGCTTGGGTTACACCTCTTCCGTGATTGATGTTTCTGGGGGTGGGCTAGACTCCAGGAGGGATTTTGAAATGTCTTTATAAGAGCATGCTGGCTTTGTTCTGGGTCTTTTCCCCTGAAAATCACCGCTGTTGCAACAGCTTCAATAAAGATCAAGCTTACTAGCTGCTTTGCTTCTCAGTTTTCTCTGGTTGGCCTCTGTTTTTTACTCCTACCAATGGAGAACCTGCAGAGGACTTTGCAAGGGCTCTTGTGTACCCCATAAGGGAATAAGGGCGGATTTTTCTTACAACACTGCATTCACCCTAAACTGGTCTGGGTTTGCCCCCAACCCTCTGGAGCAGATTTGTGGAAGGCAGGAGGCAGGGGGGGGGGCAAATCTTTGCACTAGCAAAGGGACTTCATTGGACACTGATATGGGTTAAACCCAATAGCAAAAGAAGAGAGGAAACATAGGCCCAAATTCAACCAACATGGCCAATGAATGAAAGCCCACACAAGGACTTCCTCAATGGGGCTTTCCCCTTCCCCTTTGTGCCCCTCACACCCCCCACATTACCTTCTGAGATTGTGAGAACAGTGCAACGGGTGAGGAGAAGGGTTTTTTTCTGGCTGGCAAGCTGAAATGTTTGCACTGGTGGAACAATTGCCATAGTGCTACGTTGAGTTCCTCCCACAGCCTTCTGCTTTGCATGCAGAATGTCTCAGGTCCAATCCCTGTCATCTACAACTAAAAATGATCAAAAAGCAAGTGATGGAAAATAACTTTCTGGAGAGCTGCTGCCAGTAAGAGTAGAGGATACTGGTCTAGGTGGATTAAGCGTGTTCTCCTTCATGGAGAGCATGTGTTGCGGTGGGGGCTAGCAAGTCACCCCTCTGCTGCTGGGCGGGTTTGTATGGATGGCCACTCCTGTGATTGGGCTCTGGCTGTCGTTGGGGAGATTTCTATGTTGCAACTTGTTGATGGACAGTCCAGAGCCTATAAATGACCCTGCACTCAGCGTCGGAGCCCTCCTGGCTTCATGCATCGGATCGCCCGCCCGCCCACCCTGTTATTAGGCCTCTGCATTGACCTTGCTATGCCTGTCATGGGGTCATCTGCGTTGTAGCAGGGGCCTGGTAGGAATTTTTTTCCACTTGGCTGATTGGCTGGTGCCATTTGGTTTTCGCCTACTGCGTAGCAATTAGTCACAACTTGTAAGGTTGGTGGTTAGGCATTGGTTATAAATTGGTTTAGGAGGGGCAGAGTTGGCTGTGGTTGCCCCTCCTATGCTGCGAAGGGGCAGGTTGGCTGTGGTTGCCCCTTCAAGGCTGCGGAGGCGAGGGGAATTCCGTTAAAGGAATCCAGGGGCTCACCATGCTTGTCCGTTTCCCCCCGGTCGGGGGACAGGGCCCACGCAAGAGCCCCTGGGAGCATTTGGGGAGAACAGGCGCACATTCTCTCCCCAAAGCGTTTTCCCCTATACTGACTCCACAAAAACCTTAAACTTATATATGGTGTGAAGTGTGTTTTACTTGAGGGGTGTTTGGGGACCTCGATACGCAAATGGTCTGACCTGATATAAAGGGTTGTTTTTTTCATGTCAGGGTGATACAGTATAGAGTCTGAAACACACAGTAGGATACTGACCTTTGTTAGCTGGTCCCTAGGCCTCAATGATAACAAATTCTGAAGTGGGCTCCTACAAGTCCTGTACATATGCTGCACATGGTGGCTATCGACACACATGTACACAAAGGCAGTATGCCAGAGTACACATGAGTGTGTGTGAATTGTGTCATTCTCTGCAAGTACTTCACTGTTTCCTCATCTGTCCTGTGTGAAAGCTTTATTAACTGGGCCTTTCCTAGGTCTGAAATGGTCTGGATGCACACCACCAGTGCTTTTTTTGGGGGGGGGATGCAGACGCAGGCCCGTCTTAGAGGGATCGGCCGCCCTGGCGCAACGATCCCTCGGCGCCCCCAGCCTGCCGCCTCTCCGCCCGCCTCCCTCCCACGCTGGCCGCCCCTCAGGAGGGGGGGTGGGCAAGCGGGGGATGAGAGGCGTGGCGTTGGAGCGGGCGCCCGCGCTCTGGTGGGCAGAGGATGAGGGGGGCGGGCGGGCGCTCGCGCACCGGCGGGCGGGCGGGCTGCAAGCCGGCCGCCCTCGCTTCCCAGAGCCCCAGCTGGAGTGCTGGAAGGTCGCGCAAAGCCATGGGGGCGGGGGCTGGTTGGGGAGGGGGAGCCCGGTATGCCGGCGGGCTCACGGGGGCGCCCCTGGGGTGCCCTGCGCCCTGGCGCACCGCGCCACCGGCCTCTATGGATGAGACGGCTCTGCGCAGACGTATGCATACCCCTAAACATTTTGTGAATCTAACGGGAGCAGAAACTTTTTTAAAAAACAAAGACAAAAATGTTTAGTTTCTTCTCTAGCACGGTGAATCGTCAGTTCCGTTGCTACACCTGACGGCAACCTCATTTCCCGTCACAGTGTTTCCTAAGTCTCAGACGGAATGAGAGTACCCCTAAACATTTTTTTTAAAAGGGGAAAAAAAGCACTGCACACCACTAAGAGTTCTTTAGTGACTCCAGAAAATACACAAAAAAATAAAAAGGTTGCTGGGGATGTGGAGAGAGAGATAATAGTATTTAAGAGAGTCTAAGGCAGGGGAAATCAGCAGAACCGTAGGTAGGTGATCTTGTGTCCTGGCAGAACCGTCCAGATTGCGCCCCCTAGCCACAGACAAATTAGCTCTTCTTTTCACCTCTCCTCCTACCCCTCCTTCCACGCATTCAATTCACCCTCTTTTTAAAACGATTTCTTATGATGCAATAATCAATATTTATATTTATGGACATATTTTAGCTGATTTTGCGCCCCCCCCCCGGCCTGTGCCGTTGGCGGGGGCCCACCTCACCACCCCCTAACTACGGCCCTGGACCTACAGCTTTTTTTGTGGGAGGGGAGCATTTGCAAATCAAAGAAACTGAGGTAGGCACCACATACATATTGCTGCTCTGCCGACCCCCCAGTATAATCCCCCTGAAATCAACCCCAACCACATTCTTTGGCTAAACAAGGCGTCTTTCAAGACAGTCCCAGCCTGCATTGCCAAGGATGACAGGAACTGTAGTCCAGCAACATATGGAGGGTATCGCATTTGCTATCCCTGGGCTCTGAGTTCTGTGAAAATAAATATTTCCTTATCTTGGATGATGTAGTTGACCTCTAGTCATTCTATGACCTGCTTTCTTGGCTTTTGCAAAATAACCCGGTGATTACATACATGTGAAAATGCTCAAGCCAAAGTGTCTATCCATGCATATTTCCCCTCAAATATGTAAGCAGGACACCAGAGCAGCTAGAATCTTGCTTGCCATGCATTTCAGAATTATAATGTATGTTGTATCCATCCTAACCATTTCCTTTCAAACTGGCATCCTCCGTTCGCTTACTTTGAAAAATTCGAGAAAATCAGTTTGTAATAGTGTCAGCTTGTTCCATTTCAGTGTTGTCATCTCTATTTTTAATTGCTGAATAGCTCCTTTTTTGCAACAAAGGGGTGGGGGTCAAGGAAACCCATAATTAAAACTCCCCTATAAGGGCAAATAACCCATTATTTCTCAGCCACAATGAAGAGAAGGCAAGAAGATGCAAGAGGAAGTGTCTAAATAACACTGAAGTAGATCTTAGCTGAATAGGATTGACTTCTTCAGGAAACCATCTAGAAGTGTCATCAAAATTCTCTTACTTTCCAGATGTTTTCAACATGGAGTTCCGGAAAGTAGGCCTACTTACAGTTTTTCATTAGTGTGTATGCTGTGTCATTGATTCAAATATGTTAACTTTGACTTTACCCTTATCAGCTTGATATAAAGCCATACTAATGATTTTCCTCGTGTGCCATTGCAAACATGCATTACAAAATGGCTATTTAATATATATCTAAATCTGCGGGAAGAGGAAACATTTTGTATACACTCCTGCAACTTTTCTTGGGGCAATTTTTATTTCCTTAGCAATGAAATATTTATCCTGGGGCATCTTGGAGACAGATGTGAAGTATACAGGAATAAGAAGACAGTATGTTGATATTGCAGTGATAAACTGTGTGCAGCCGCAATGCCGGCTAGCATCCGAAGCTAAATCTAGGCCATGTGGCTGAAAGTTATCAACCATGATATTGGAAGCAGTTACAGGAGAGGATGATAGTTCTGACTTTGGCATCCATCACTGACTGCGCTGAAATGCCATTATTCATCAGGGAACAAGCCTTCTCTCTTTTTCAGGCCTAAAGTGGGTTTTATCCATAAACATGGCTGGCATTACTTTTATTATTTATAAAGTGCCATTGGCAGGGTTTCACTTTGTTATTTTTTTAAAGGCAGCTACTCAACAAAGTTTAAAATATAAAACTAGATAAGGAAGAGAGGCAACAAAATGAAAGTGTAACAGGAAGAAGATAAAAGTTACATGTTTTGGATAGCTCAAATCCCAGGGCTGTGAGTTCAAATCCTATGTTGGGCAAAAGATTCCTGCATTGCAGGGGGTTGGACTAGATGACCCTTGCGGTCCTTTCCAATTTTATGATTCCATGAAAGACAGTGAACGAATGTGGGTCTGTGGACATGAGATCGCTGTGGTGTACCAGTTAAGCTGCTGAGCTGGAACTCAGGAGGCCAGGGTTCAAACTGCTACTCATTTATGAAGCTCACCGTTTATTTATTTCGTAAAATTTATACACAGCTTGATTGTATTGATTGCCAAACAAACAAAGAAAGAAAGCCATTCGCAAAAAATATAAAATAGTAAAATCAAGGGGGAAAATAGAACCATACTTAAAACATGCAAAAACTAAAATACTAAAACAGATTAAAATTACTGCAATTTCCTTAGCGTCTGGGTAGGCTTGTCTAAAGAAGTGTGTGTTTAGCAGGCACCAAAAAGAGCACAGTGAAGTCCTCCTCCATCTCAATAGGCAAGAAGTTCCAAAGTGTAGGGAACACAAATGATCAAGTTCTTATTCATGAGGAACGGGTATAACATGGCACCTGTAACAGTGCCTATCCCACTGACTAAAGTGGTTGAGCAGGCATATGTGTCTCATAGCTTAGCCAGCTCAGGGAGTTGTTGTCAGGATCAAATGTGGAGGTTGGAGAGCCTTCAGCTCTTTGGAGGAAAGATAGGATAAAGTTTTGTTGTCTGCTATATAATTTGGAATGTTGTTAGTTTGTTACATTTTCTTAAGATATTGCAACCAAATATTGCATGGTGTTTCATGTGATCAAGGAGCAGGATATTTTTTTGGTGGGGAGGTGTGTGGGTCTATGTTTACAAACAGAAAGACACCATATGAACCATATGGCAGACTTAAACCTTCAAAAAAGCACCGATTTTCACCAAATATTGCATGATGGTTCCTGAGATCAATCAGCAGGTTTCTGTCTCTGTCCGGATATAACTGGGAGCCATTTTGAATCAAGGTGGCAGAATACACATGGTAAAATTGCAGTGATTAAAAAAAACTTGTTTCAAAATTGCACTTTCGGGAGTTTCTGAGTATAGCCATGAAACATTGCTTACAATAGTGCTACTAATACATAAATAAGTAATATGGTCTTAGGGAACCACTTAATATTTTTTTCTGCCTGTTTTTAATTCTATTTTTTATTGGTTCTTTCATTTCTGATGTTGGATTTTTTTGTATTACAATTTGAATAGAATAAAGTAAAGGTAAAAGCTATTGAAAAGCAGCAAATCTGTGAAATGATTAAAAGTGGCAAAGCCTAAGCATCCTGTTTGTGACATGACAGCCATAAGGGGGAATCTGCAAATGTGAAGGAACAACAGGCAATTTATAGGCAGCAAGATTTTGAAAGTGAAGGTCGCAGGTTTACAAAATGGAACAAGGACCACGAAAAAACCTTGAAGGTAATGGCGAGGAAAACAATGCAATATATATGGGGATATGTAACTATTAAACTTAGTCAGGAAATGCTTGATAAACTGTTTAATTAGCAAGGAAAGGAACGTGCACCACTGCGCTGTGAAAAGGGTGTAAAAGTTCTGCGAGACAAAGGTAGACAGGCAAATGTTGCAGACATCAAGACTACAGAAGGCTCTGATGGTAAAACTGCACATACAGACACATGGGCATAGCCAGGATTTTTGTTAGGGGGACAGGACTTTCGTGGGGGAGGGGGCAGAACCTCAGCTAAGTATTTTTATGGATTTTTTTATTTTATTTAGGGTGGGTAGCTAACCCCTCCCTGTCCTCCTCCTTGGCTACGCCCATGTATAGACAGGAAGGATTTTTTAAAGTTAGGGAGCAAGAAATGGCATGGAGAGAATTTATTTCCTACAATGTATTTGTATTTTTCCTATGGGGATAAATTTATCTATAGGGGGCAAGAGTCATTACTTTTTTCCTCACGTGTCAACGTTGGGGTAGGAAATTGGTCACCATATACGGTAACTGAAGGCAAATTTTAGTAAGTAGTTAATGTCTTGCTTAAAAAGCAAGGTATTTATTGCCCAGTTGAAGGGGAGCAGCAACAAAAGACCCTCCAACATTCCTCAGATGAAAATAGGGACATTTCTCACTTCCCCCCGGCTGACCCTCTTCACCACCACCCATTTTTGGTCCCGCTGCCCACAGAGCATTTCCTATTGGACGAAGGGCGGATGCCATGAACACTGCACCAATGGGGCACAGCGCACACACCCTCCATCCTGAGAAAACCGCTTAACCCTGATTTTATTTGATTTCATTTCATTCTTTGGTAGATTTACGAAAAGAAAAGCACACACATACATTTTAGGAAGGAGCAAGATAAGTGTGCTGGCCCCAAGGGTTTGTCCATGAAGCGAGGTCCAAGTCCAGTCCTGGGTCTAGGGGTCCAAAGGAGGTCAGTCCGGCGGGGAGCGAGGCAGGGAGCAGGTCAAGGTCCAAGGCAGGTTCAGGCACAAGGTTGCAGGTTGAGCACACGCTTGCAACTATGTTGCTCACGCAACTTGGGCTGGGTCTGGCTGGCTTTTATCTGGCCCTATGCTTAGGGCCGCCCCGATCCTCTGGAGACTCGCCTCTCCTCCGGGCCTGGAGGCGAGCACTCCTCCTGCAGACACTTAACTCCCTTCGCCTCTCTGCCCTGAGCCTCTGTAGCTCAGGAGAGGCTGGTGGGTTACTGGACCCAGGGGATGCCTCAGCTTCCTCTGAAGAGGCTGGGAGTGGAGCACCTGCAGGCAATGGGTCCTCCCTCCCATCAGGAGCCAGAGCAGACTCTGCTGATGCCTGCACCTGGGGATCCAGCACAGGTGGGGATCCTTCAGGCTCAAGCCCTGGCCCCGGCTCAGCTGGTTCTGGAGGCGGGGAATCCTGTGCAGGCTGGGATCCCTCAGGTTCAGCATCAGAGTCTGACTCCCAGGCCATCACACCATCCCCCCTCCCAGGCCTCCCCCTCAACTGAGGGGCCGGACCAGGCTTGCTGGGGTAAGCTGCATGGAAATCACGGAGGCAGGCAGGTGCGTGGACGTTTTCCACTGGTTCCCATGAACGATCCTCAGGCCCATACCCCTTCCAGTCGATGAGGTATTGGAGCTTCCCCCTGCGGTATCGTGAGTCGAGAATGCGCTCCACCTCGTACTCAGGCTCCCCCTCAACCAAAACTGGCTGCGGTCGTGGATTGTCTGGGTGGAACTCGTCAGGCGGGGCGACTGGACTAAGTAGGGACCGGTGGAATACTGGGTGAACCTTGAGTGATGGAGGTAACTGGAGGCGAAACGCCACCGGTGACACCTGCGCAGTGATGGTGAATGGGCCGGCAAACCGTGCATCCAGCTTTCGTGAGGGCCGAGAAGGATGCAGGTGACGGGTAGAGAGCCACACCCGATCGCCAACATGGAGTTCTGGCCCCTCCTGACGATGTCGGTCAGCTTGGGCCTTGTATGCGTCCTTGGCCTGGCGCAGTTGCTCCATCAATAATTGTTGCTGGGACTGAAGCTCCTGAAGCCAGTCTGTCACTGCGGGGACCGCGGAAGCTGGCAGCACGTCCGGGAACAAACGTGGATGGTAGCCGTAGGAGGCCTGGAACGGGGTCTGCTGGGTGGAGGCGTTCACTGCATTGTTGTAGGCGAACTCCGCCAATGGCAAGTGATCGACCCAGTCATCCTGCTGGAAGCTGCAGTAACACCGGAGGTACTGCTCCAGCACCGCATTTGCCCGTTCCGTCTGGCCATCGGTCTGCGGGTGGTGGGCCGAAGATAGACAGACCTCCGTCCCAAGGGTCTGGTGCAGGGCTCTCCAGAAGTGGGATGTGAACTGGACGCCGCGGTCAGAAACCACACGCTCGGGAAGGCCATGCAGGCGGAAGATGTGCTGCATGTACAGTTGAGCCGTCTCCTTAGCTGTGGGTATGGACGGGCAGGGGGCACAGTGCACCATCTTAGTGAAATGGTCCGTGAAAACCAGGAGGCAGGTACAGTGACGAGATGGGGGCAAGTCTACCACAAAGTCCAGTGAGACCGTGTGCCAGGGACGTGGTGGGACTGGTAATGGCTGGAGCAGACCGGGGGGTCGCCCAGTAGGACCCTTGGCCCGCCGGCAGACATCGCAACCAGCAACATAGCGTGCCACATCAGCCTTCAGGCGGGGCCACCAGAACTCCCGGCTTACCAGATGAGTGGTCCGGTACCGCCCAAAGTGCCCTGCTGCTGGGGCATCGTGGGACATCTGGAGAACCTCAGCCCGCAATGGTCCTGGTGGGATGTATAGACGACCCTGGTGCAGCAGTAGGCCCTGGTGCAGGGCCAGCCCTGGATATCGAGGGCATGACCCGTCAGACAGTTCCCGGAGCCGTTCCTGAGCCCAAGCGTCGACCCGTTGCTGTTCTCGCACCCGAGCCTGCAGTGGCTTGGCCTCCTGAGTGGCCAGGAATGTGGCTGGTGGTAAGATAGTCGTCGGTACTGCCTGCTGTACAGTGTCTGCGACGTCCTCGGGTTTCCGGGACAGGGCATCCGCTTTCCGGTTTTGGGAGCTAGGGATGTAGCGGATCCGGAACTGGAACCGGGAGAAAAACAGCGCCCACCGGATCTGCCTTTTGTTCAACTTGCGGGTGGTCTGGAGGTACTCCAGATTCCGGTGGTCCGTTCTCACTTCCACCGGGTGTCGTGCCCCCTCAAGATGATGGCGCCAGACCTCAAAGGCCACCTTGATGGCCAGTAGTTCCCGCTCCCACACGGTATAGTTACGCTCCGCCGGAAGGAGCTGCCGGGAGTAGTAGGCGCAGGGTAACAGCGGCGCATCGGGTCCGTGTTGCTGAGACAGGATGGCACCGAGAGCCGTGCTGGAGGCATCAGTCTCCACCACGAAGGGACGAGAGGGATCAGGATGCTGTAAAATCGGCGCCCTCTGGAAACAGGCTTTCAACCCCTGAAATGCCACTTCAGCCTCCTCATCCCAGGAGAAGGGTGTCTTGGGGCGCAGCAGTCGGGTTAATGGGGTGGTGCGATGAGCATAATCTGCAATGAAGGTCCGGTAATAGTTGGCGAACCCTAGGAACCGCTGTAAGTCCTTGCGGTTCCGGGGCGCTGCCCACTCTCGAACCGCAGCCACCTTCCCAGGGTCCATCTGCACCCCGTCAGGGGAGAGTCGGTGTCCAAGGAAGTCCACTGACCGCTGGTGGAACTCGCACTTGCTGAGCTTGGCATACAGGCGGTGCTCCCGCAAGCGCTGCAACACGGACCGAACATGACTCTCGTGACGGGCTGGGTCACGGGAATAAATCAGAATATCATCTAGGTACACCACCACGTATTTGTCTAGCAAGTCCTGGAACACGTGGTTGATGTACCGTTGAAACACGGCGGGTGCGTTGCATAATCCGAACGGCATAACCAGGTATTCAAACTGCCCATACCGGGTCCCGAATGCCGTCTTCCACTCGTCCCCGGCACGGATCCGAATCAAGTTGTAGGCCCCTCGGAGGTCCAGTTTGGTGAACATCTGCGCCCCCTGCACCCGCTCCAGCAATTCTGCAATAAGGGGCAAGGGGTACCGGTCTGGGATGGTGATCTTGTTCAGGGCCCGGTAGTCATGGCAGAGGCGAAGCTCCCCACACTTCTTCTTAACGAAGAGTACAGGAGCGGCAGTGGGTGAGGTAGAGGGCCTAATGAACCCGCGTTCCAGGTTCTTGCGAAGGAAGTCCTGCAAGGCTTCACGCTCTGGCTCCGAAAGAGAATATAGGCGGCTTACAGGCAGGGGCGCCCCAGGCTGGAGGTCTATGCCGCAGTCGAAGGACCGATGAGGTGGCAGCTGGTCTGCTCCCTGTTCCTCGAACACGTCTAAATAGTCCTGGTACACGGCAGGGAGCGTTGACACAGCCTGCCCCATGGGGGCAGCTGCTACTAACTCGGACTGAGCATGGGAACCCGGGTCTGGGAAGCGTACAGTCCGATTGACCCAGTCGATCTGAACATTGTGCGACTCCAGCCAGTCCATCCCAAGCACCAGGGGAAACCGGGGCATGGTGGCAATGTCCAGGGTTCGCACCTCCCGGTGCTGCTGGTAGCACAGGACCAAGGGCTGGGTCTCCCGAGTAACCGCGCCCGAGCGTAGGAGCCGTCCGTCAATTGCCTCCACCTGTACTGGTTCCGGCTTGTTCTGAAGCGGCACCTGATGCTGAGTGGCGAAGGCAGAGTCCATATAGGAGCGGGTTGCCCCCGAATCCACCAGAGCGTGGGTGAGAATCCAGGGCCCACCGGGGGGGTATAGACGCACCGGTATCATGAGGTGTTGCAATTCCACTGGTGAGGGCCCATCATGCGATGCTTGGGGCCCCAGGTAGCCTGGGCCATCGGCTACTGGGGTTGGCCGTTTCACCTGCGGCTGGCGTTTCTCAGGGCAGGTTCGGGCGTAGTGTCCACTCCCACCGCAGTAGAGACACAGGTTCCCCTCCCGACGCCGAGTCTTTTCCGAGGGGGAGAGGCGAGGCCGCGCTGCCCCGAGCTGCATCGGCTCCTCCAATGACTCAGCTCTGGCCACGGAACTGCAGGGAAGCACCGGCGCTGGGAGCCCGGAGTGCCGGCGGCCCCGGGCCTGGCGACGGTCCTCCAACCGATCATCTATCTGCAGACTCCGTTGGATGAGGGCATCCAGTGTGGCAGGGCGATCCAACGTGGCCAGCTGATCCAGTACCTCGTCTGAAAGTCCCTCGAGATACTGGTCCCGCAGTGCAGAGTCGTTCCAGGTCAAGTCCTGCGCCAGCAGCCGAAATTCTGTGGCGTAGATGGCCACTGTGGACTTGCCCTGTTTCAACCGCCGAATTGCCCGATTGGCTTGACTCCCCTTCTGAGGGTTGGCAAACGTGGTTTCCAGAAGATTGCAAAACCCCGTATAGTCTGTCAGCAAGGGGGAGTCTTGCCGGAGCAGCGGCAACGCCCACTTGGCCGCCTGGTCCTTCAGCAAGCTGATCAGGAAGTGCACCTTGGTGCGGTCGTCGGGGAAATCCCGAGCTCGCCCCTGAATATACAGCTTGGCCTGGGCGAGAAACATGGGAAAGCTGGCTGGGGACCCATCAAATTTCTCTGGCAGGGCCACGGGGTACTTGCCAGGAGCTGGGGCGGCGGCCCCAGGAGCCGGTAAGGCATCCAAACGCTGCTGAAGCGCCGTAACCACATTGCTTAGCTGCTGCACGGTGTGGGTCAAGGCCTGGTTCTCCTGGGCCAATGCCACCAGCGCAGCCGCCTGGTCAGCCATGGCTATTAGTTCCTCCCGAACGCACCCCAGCGAAGGGGGAGTGCGGGTGTGGCGTGAGCAAACTGTGCTGGCCCCAAGGGTTTGTCCATGAAGCGAGGTCCAAGTCCAGTCCTGGGTCTAGGGGTCCAAAGGAGGTCAGTCCGGCGGGGAGCGAGGCAGGGAGCAGGTCAAGGTCCAAGGCAGGTTCAGGCACAAGGTTGCAGGTTGAGCACACGCTTGCAACTATGTTGCTCACGCAACTTGGGCTGGGTCTGGCTGGCTTTTATCTGGCCCTATGCTTAGGGCCGCCCCGATCCTCTGGAGACTCGCCTCTCCTCCGGGCCTGGAGGCGAGCACTCCTCCTGCAGACACTTAACTCCCTTCGCCTCTCTGCCCTGAGCCTCTGTAGCTCAGGAGAGGCTGGTGGGTTACTGGACCCAGGGGATGCCTCAGCTTCCTCTGAAGAGGCTGGGAGTGGAGCACCTGCAGGCAATGGGTCCTCCCTCCCATCAGGAGCCAGAGCAGACTCTGCTGATGCCTGCACCTGGGGATCCAGCACAGGTGGGGATCCTTCAGGCTCAAGCCCTGGCCCCGGCTCAGCTGATTCTGGAGGCGGGGAATCCTGTGCAGGCTGGGATCCCTCAGGTTCAGCATCAGAGTCTGACTCCCAGGCCATCACAATAAGGCACAGATGCACAAAGCATTTTTAAAAATATTCAAGACTCCTTGCGCTCCGCTATGCTCCCCGTTTCTTCCCGCCCAGGGAGGCCCTGCCTTCTTCCTACCACTCAGAGCCAGCACATCACGTGGGACAGGGCCTCATTTGTGGCAGCCTCTCCTCCTCGTCCGCTTTCCAACAGCTACTACAAACTACCCAGGGGAGGAGGCTGCCGCTGTGGAAAGGTAACAGGATTTCCCCTCGCAGCCACTGCTTGGGACAAGCGCTGACTTCTCCTCCTCCTCCTTCAGCTCAGCGGCAGGAAAATAGGGACATTCCGGGATCAAATCAGAAGCCAGGATGGCTTTCGTAATTCTGGGACGGAAAATTGGGACACTTGGGAGGGTATGCAACACGGCCAAATGGGTCTTTTGAAGGGAGATGTTCCAAATCTTAGGGGTAGGACATACGGGGAAGGGGCTTTGCATGCAGAAAGTTCCACAAATTGCAGATGAGGTTTGGCCTCAGTCATTGTACTAGCCTGGGGCAGTGTTTTCCAACTACTACACTAGCGAGTTCTCTCTGCTGAGCTGTTCTTTCCTATCCTGTGTTCCATATTTTTGTAGCTAAGAACTTATACATGCATTTGCTTGTTTCATGCAACATCCCAGTCCATTTTCCTTTTGTGCCATGTCTTTTCAGATTGTTAAGACCAGGGACTTTTATTTAGTGGGCATTCTGAGATAAAAAATATTTATGTAAAATACTATGATAACTAGCCCGTCAACATGAACATTATATTTTTATATGTTACTGTGTATGTATAGTCATGCTATAATTGAGTTCAGGAACAATTTTGCATTGTTTTATTTTATAGCTCTAAAATACAATACTTCACCAGCAACAGAACATACTAGGCTTATCGATGTCTGGAAAAATTCCTGTAATGTTCTAGCTACTTATATGTTTCAAACCAATTAAAATTTTCCATATTTGCACAATTTAGTGGTCCTCTCTGTGTACTCTTTTAGATATAGCAGCCATTTTGTGCTATGCCACATTTTTACAGCAGCCATTTTGTAATATGCCATGTTCCCCCCAATGGCAACCATTTCATGACTGACGCCCAAGGCACATTTTCAGAATTCTGAGTATGCCCATGGACCCAGAAAGGTTGGCAAACCTCTTGCATAGGCAATACTAAGCTAGATGGATCAATAGTCAGACTCAATGTAAGGCACTTTTCTGTGTTTCGTGAATCAGAAGAACCTGCCTCATGTGCTTAATACTGCCCTAAACTTCATGGAAATTAGACCTATGCTTTACTCACATTTTGAGAGCAATAGACCTTATTAGTACTGAACTCTGGCAACATTATACCCACATATGTACAATCACCAGTTTTTTAAAGATTTTGTGATCAAGTTTTTTGTTTTGTTTTATAAAAAACACATCAAAAGTGAAAAATAACATCAAACAACTCTTTATTATTAATGGGGTTCTCACAAATTTCATGTGTGAGGGGACTGCAAAGAGGTTGCTAGCCCTGCCCCATATCAATGATGAATGTGCCAGCCATGCTCCAACAGGACTGCCAATTCAGTGGCAGTGTGCAGGGGCCCTACATTCACACTAATGTGTGGCTCTTTCACATATGCATGTCCCACTTTTCCACACGTGCTTTCAACACATGGGTTTTACGTGCATCCCTTTATCTGTGTAGTTTATGGCATGTCACATATATATTTCACTCCAATTCTAATGATGCAGGTTAAAACCACCTCCAGCAGCAGAGAACTTCCTAACTAGAGAGTCAAATCAAGCTAACAACGTATTGTATTGCTTCCTTTATTGAGTCAAAAGGTGCATTTATCATATTCAGCTGATAAAAGTGGTGATAAATGTACTTTATATCCAGATGAAAGATTGGTTACCAACATAGTAGTAACTTACGATTTTTCCATCTTAAAAAGAATATTGTTCACTTCAGAAAAGCTCCCATTTTTCTCCCTGGTGCAGAGACAATGCCAAGAAGAAAAATAGTAATTTCATCCATAACTCAGGGATGAAGAAACCATGGCCAATCAAATGCTGTTGAACTCCAACTCCCATCACGCTGACTACTGGCCATGTGGGCTGAGTGGAGCTGATGGGGGTTGGGAGTCCTCTGGAGTCCATCTAGAGGGCCACAAGTTCCCCATCCCTATCTTTACTCCACCGACTTTCTTCCTAAATATACTCTGTTACCTTTGCTATTGGAATTCTAGTCCTCAGGTTCATGGCTGTAAAACCATTACCCTACCCCTTTCTCCTGGAATGCCCTCCTACACCACCTGTGATTCTACCTCCATCCTCCTTTTCCAGGCTGATCATTCCCATGAAGCCCTTACTTAACCCCAGCTCCTGAAGTCTTTATCCTCCACCCCAATAAAATCAAGGCCATTGTCTCTCCACGCATTCACCTATTGTTGCCCTTCAAATACCTACAATCTTACTGCACTATTAAAAGATTATAAGCTCCTGGGCAATTGTTTTCTTTTTTATGTTGCAAAATGCAGTGTGATGCTTGCTGCTTTGCAGGAGGTGATAGCGTGGCTACTCCAGGAAGAAAAACCACTAGAACCAGATAGTATTTATCAACTACCACCCGGTCACATACTCCCTTTTGGGGCAATGTCCTGGACAGCATCATAGTGATATAGTTGCAGACATTCTTAGAGCAGTGTTTTTCAACCTTTTTTGGGCAAAGGCACACTTGTTTCATGAAAAAAATCACGAGGCACACCACCATTAGAAAATGTTAAAAAAATTAACTCTGTGCCTATATTGACTATATATAAAGTAATTCTCTTGAATAGGAATCAAATAAACAAATTTTTCCCACGGCACACCAGGCAACATCTCGCGGCACACTAGTGTGCCGCGGAACAGTGGTTGAAAAACACTGTCTTAGAGGAAACAGATTATCTAGCATCTTTCTAATACAGTGGTACCTTGGGTTACAGACGCTTCAGGTTACATACGCTTTAGGTTACATACTCGGAAATAATGCTTCAGGTTAAGAACTTTGCTTCAGGATTAGAACAGAAATCGTGCTCTGGCGGTGCGGTGGCAGCGGGAGGCCCCATTAGCTAAAGTGGTGCTTCAGGTTAAGAACAGTTTCAGGTTAAGAACAGACCTCCGTCGTAACCAGAGGTACCACTGTATTGGTTGAGACTTGGGTTCAGGACTGAGTCTGCCACAGTCACCCCGGTTGATGGTCTTTATCAGAAGGGGGCTGCTCCTTCTCAATCTCTCATCAGCTTTTGAGTCCATCAACTATGGTTTCCAAGAGATTGTATCAGTGACACTGTTGTGCATTGTTTCTGTTCTTGGGATAGTTCCAGATGATAGCACTGGATGAGTGTCCAATTTTGGAGTGCCACAGGGTAGTATCATGTCTCCAATGTTATTTAGGATCTGTATGAAGCTGCTGGCAAATTGGACGCTCTGTGAATGAGTGACTTCCAGGTCTGGGAAGTAGGCAAGTTGCTTCTCCTCTAGGAAGTTACTCTCTTCCTGAAGGAGCAGGAGCATAGTCTGCAAGTGCTCCTAGATCCAGCTCTAGGAGGTGCTTGCTGCACAAAAGTCCTCAGTAGCTAGTAGTGCCTTTTAATAGTTTCAACTGGTATGGCAGCTACAGCTATTTCTGGACGAGTATAGCTTGATCACATTTGTCTATGCCTAAGTAACCACAAGGTTAGGTAAAGGTAAAGGTAAAGGGACCCCTGACCATTAGGTCCAGTCGTGTCTGACTCTGGGGTTGCGGTGCTCATCTCGCGTTACTGGCTGAGGGAGCTAGCGTACAGCTTCCAGGTCATGTGGCTAGCATGACAAAGCTGCCTCTGGTGAACCACAGCAGTGCACGGAAACGCCGTTTACCTTCCCGCCGGAGTGGTACCTATTTATCTACTTGCACTTTGACATGCTTTCGAACTGCTAGGTGGGCAGGAGCTGGGACCGAGCAACGGGAGGTTGGGTTAGGTTACTGGAATTTGCTGTGAGGGGCTACCCTTGAGGTTGGTCCAGAAACTGCAGCTAGCAGAACATGGCAGCTAGGTTGCTTGTGAGGGCAAACTACTCCCAGCATCTTTTTTTATGGAATCTGCTATCAGGCCAAGTTTAATGCATACCGGTAGCTGTCAAGTTTCGGATTTGAAAATAAGGGATCAGCAGCCTCACCTATCCCGGGGACAGTCACATGGCAGTGGTGGGCGGAGCCAGAAGCAAAAGTGGGCGGCACTGGTGTGAACGCGCGCAGTAGGCTTACTGTACAATAGTCGGCTATTGACAGGATGCGAGGTATTGTCCCTTGAGCGGAAGTGGCACTTTTGAGTTCATCTACAACGCTTGAGAGGGGTCGACCACAACAAAAGCCTGAAACTCCACCGCCAATAATACCCTGCTACACGTCCTCCCCCAGGGAAAACAAAACAAAACAGCAACCTGGCAAGCCAGCTGGAGTCCCCACCCCCACGCCCAAAGACAGCTCCAAAGAAAAGTTGCACATGGAATCTTTACTACTTCTTCCCTTGCTCCATGTGCAACGCAAAGGCAAAGCGGGGGGTGGGGGTGGGGGTGGAGAGAGGCTGGGATTTGCATGCTGCTGGTGCTGCTGGTACGGAGAGCAGCCGCCCGTTTTCAAAGGCAGCCAGGCTCCGCCCCCCAGCTAACCCTATTGTCTAGCTGAGGGGCTCGGCGGCAGCTGATAGGGGCTGATGCAGTGGGCCAAATACGCCCCCCTGTAAGCACGGGAAATGGCTCCCGCTTGCTTTGAGGCTGCAGGGAGGCGAGGTCTTCCCAGTCCCTGGCCAGCAGGGGGAGGGAGAGGAACTGCTTCCTTTGAAAAAACGGGAAATTAAAGGGATATAAAAAATAAGGGATGGCAGTGGGAAACTGCTTGAAATAAGGGAGATTCCCGGGGAAAACGGGATACTTGACAGCACTGGTTTAATGTTTTTGTAACAACATGAAAGACCCTACACAGGACCAGGTTACTCGAGAGACCACTTTATCCCTTGTTTACCCAGGAGGTCACAACATTCTGCAGGAGTTTCTCCTTTTAAGTCCTTAAAATATCAGAAGCCACAGTAACTTGGGGCAGGGCTTCAGTGTGGCTGTTCTTGTTCTGTAGAACATCCCTGTTAAGATATGACAGATAAGTCATGAAACAGCGAATATGTTTTTGTTTCAACATGTTTTTTCAGATAGATGGAAAGGTCTCGGCCTTATTCTATATTGTTTTTAAACCCATCTTCAGGGTTTTTTGGTACTGTTTTAAAACTATTTTATGTATTTATTTGATGTGAAATAATAATAATAATAATAATAATAATAATAATAATAATAATAATTTATTCCTAGATGCTGGAAATCCCAAGCAGGAATAGTGGTGTTGCACTCAGATTCTGCTTGCAGACTTCCATTGACAACTGGTTGGACACTGTGAAAAGAGGATGCTGGCCTGGATGGCCCTTTGGTCTGATTTAGCAGGACTCTTTTGAAGAAAAGCAACTACTGTTTTGCTGTATCATCTCCAGTCTCCTTCACTTCCACACATATTTCTTCTCTATCAATTTGCTTCAACTTCTCATCATTGACACTTTAATATCTTCCCTCCCCTCTCTTGCTTTTCAATTTAAAGCTTATTTTGAGATTATTTTTTCTCCTTCAGTTAGCAACCAGATTCCTTTATATTAACCCACTGAACAGGTGGTTTACAGGTGTGATATGGAGTTATTCTCTTTCAGGTTCACCTAGCTACCTTCTTTCCAATCGGGCCTCCATCCCCTATATTTAACTGAATTATCTTAAACCAACAATTAAAATGCCCAGTAAGGTAAGAATCAGGACTCCCTTGATCACCAGAATTGATATATCATATGACTATTAACTGAACAGTCAGAAAGAGGTAACAACTTCTGCTGACTTTTCCTTTTATACTGTTAACAGCATTTATAGCATGTAGGTAATGCTACACAGTATAAATAGTATTAAAGTTATTTTGTTCAAGATGTCTTAGATATGGCAGCCTCCTTTATGTCACTTTTATTTCTGGCAGTGCAGTACTAGAAACATATCAAGAGTACAATTCAGTCAATTGAAGTCCATCTGTCCTCAAGTTTTGTTTATTTATGTGAGAAATATGTATACTCCAATCCTTTGCAGTTATTTGTGCCTAAGACTACTGAAACAATGCTACATAGAATCAGGTGGCCAAGCACATATTTGCATTTGAAATCATGGTATTAAAAACCATGCTCATAAGGAGATTTTACATTCATGGTTTTAATCATATGGCAAGGTCTGGGCCTTGACCAATGAGTTTTAATATGTAAAAGGGCACACAGTCATTACAGCTAGATAGATTCTGACTTGACCTTAGGAACCCATCAATCCCTGCTTAATAAGCGGTGAAAATTAGTATCATCGCTTGCTAAAATATGAGCCATTTCACACTTCACGCAAAGCACAGAGAGTACCCCTGAACAAGTGCAGCACTAACTGCTCCCTGACTAATGTACCTTTATATGACACATGCATTTGTCATCCTTTAAATTTGTAGGAATACATCTAAAAAGGCAATACGTGAAATGTTCCTGTGAGAGTTGTCTGGTTCCCTTGCGTATTACAAGGGGAGACTTGGTGGTGGGTGGCGAGAGGATAACAACCTGATCCTATGGGAGTGATACATGTCTCCTTTTATCGACATCTGTCTGACACATCATTGTGTGGGCCCCTAAGTACCACTCGACAGCACTGCACATGCCAATCCTAGTATGTGGTATATAGTGCAGTCCAAGCACACAGGAAAGGCACAGTGACACCTTAAAAGACCGGCCGCGGGTTAGCTGGTGTGTATGCCCATAAAAAGCACTAAGTCTTCAAGGTGGTGGCAACCCTATCCATATTGGGGGGAGGGGGGAGCAAGCCTCAGCGAGCAAAATGGGGCTTCCTCTCGTGTAAATGCGCGCAGGATTGTGTCGCAAGGTGCCAGAAGCTTCCTGTCTGTGTCTGGGGTGAACACCCCGTCCGTCTGGCTGTGGCTGCGTGTCCCCTTCGCCTGCCCCGCGTCAGTGCCATATTCGAACCCCTCCCCTCAGCGCCGCTTCCTCCTCCCGCCGCCGCCTTTCCGCCGCGAGCCCCCTCCCCTCGCCTCCTCCCAGGCAGCCCCCGCTTCCCTCCCCTCGCAAGCCCCCCTCCCTTCATTTCCGCTTGCGAGGCCCTTCCCAGTCCAATCCTCCGCTTCGCCTTCTTCCCGCCTGCCCCGCCGTGCGCATGCCTGGGTTATGCAACAGGCCCCGGCATCAGAGCGGGTCCCAGCTGCAGGGGCAGGGGCGGCGGCGGCGGGGCGGCCGCTTGGGTAGCAGGCCGGGTCGAGGGCGGCGGGGGCCAGAAGGGAGAGGCGGCCCGGCCAGCCCTCCCTTCCCACTAGGCGGAGTGGAGAGGCCGGGGGACGCCGCCCTGCCTTGGTCCCGCTTGCCGCCCAGCGAGCGAGCAAGAGGGCGGGCGGGCGGCGTGAGCGGCTCCGCTTGCCCGGGCCAAGTCCCGCCTGTTCCGCGACGGCGAGTGGGTTGGCTTCCTGCGCCGTGTGCCGCTGCCCCCTTCCTCTCCTTTCCCTTCCCTTCCTCCTCCTCCTCGTCGTCGTCCTCCCTCCCCTCCCGCGCTCTCTCTCTTTTCCCTCCCTTCCTCCCTTCCCCCGGCAGGCAGTAGGAGCCGCAGCGGCAGCAGCCCGGATCCCCTGAGCCATGGCGCTGTGAGAGCAGCACATGGCGGCCGCAGCAGCCATGAGCCCCCCACGAACCCACACAACTCCCCCCTGAAGAGCCGCCGTGCAACTGCAGCAGCCAGCCAGCCAGACCAAACAGCCCGCCCCGTCTTAGTTGGATCACATTGGCCATCACTTCCCACCCCGCAACTCTTAGCTCCTGCCTCGCCCGGGCCGCTCGCTCTGCACCGCCGCCGCCGCCGCCTCCAGCAAGCCAAGTCCGGTCCCCGCCACCGCTGCTGCCGCCGCCGCCGCCACCATGGGAGTTCAAGGCTTCCAGGACTACATCGAGAAACACTGCCCCAGCGCCGTGGTGCCGGTGGAGCTGCAGAAGCTGGCCCGGGGCAGCCTGGTGGGTGGCGGCCGCCAGAGGCCCCCGCAGACCCCGCTGCGCCTCCTCATCGACGCCGACAACTGCCTGCACCGGCTCTACGGCGGCTTCTACACGGACTGGGTGAGCGGCGGCCAGTGGAACCACATGCTGGGCTACTTGGCGGCGCTGGCCAAGGCCTGCTTCAACGGCAACATCGAGCTCTTCGTCTTCTTCAACGGCGCCTTGGAAAAGGCCCGGCTCCACGAGTGGGTGAAGCGGCAGGGCAACGAGCGCCAGACCGCCCAGCAGATCGTCAGCCACGTTCAGAACAAGGGCACCCCGCCGCCCAAGGTCTGGTTCCTGCCGCCCGTCTGCATGGCGCACTGCATCCGCCTGGCCCTCATCCGCTTCCACATCAAGGTAAGCAGCAGCAGCAGCAGGCGGCCCTGGAGGCCTGTGCTCGGGGCGCTAGGTGCTGCTGTCCACACTGCCCCGCCGGACCCTGCCTTTCCCCTCCTTGCCAGCCCCACGTTGCGCCAGCGCCCCCTTGCATCTTCTCCCCTACCCCATTGCCCCCTTTCCTCTGCCACCTTGCGGCCCCCTCCTTTTGGTTGGCCATTTCTGCACTCTCTTGCCATCTCTCCCACCCACCCCTGTTCGCCCACACTAATAGGGGCCCTTCCCTGGTTTTACCCCCCGGGGCTCCTCTGGCACCAGGGCGCCCAAGAAACGGTGCCCAACTCCGAGGCTGCTTCTCCTTGCCAATGAAGCGCCAGGTTTTCCTCTCCTCGGTTCTTCTCAGCTCCAGTGGGGTTTTGGGGGTCTTTTTTTGGTGTTTGGAGGGGAGGAGAGGGGCAGCACTCTTAAGATGGCAGCAGGTTTTGCCCTCTTGGTTGTGGCTTGGCGGAGTTCAGAGGGAGGGAATCTGTGTCTCTCTCCATATCCGCAAAATGTCGTCAAAAGCTGGCGGTGTCGGCGGCTTGGGCGGGGAGAGGTGCGGCGAGTTTCCTGGGAGCAAGCGGGCTCCCAGCTAGCCATTAATAGCCGCCCGAGCGGGGCCAAAAAGTTTCTGCCGCTTCGGCGTTGGCCGGGGGTCTCACCCTCCCGCCAAGAGGCCTTAAGTCGCCTCCGCGCCTCCTCCTTAGCAGGGTGCCTTGAGCTGGCAAAGGGGAGGACTTCGTAAGCGCCCTGATGTCCTCAATCTCTACGGGGATTTTTCTATTTATACTTACCTGTCAAGCTTTGAAAACCAGATGAGGGTGATCTGGAACATCCGAAAGCTCCCATCCACTATCATAGATGTCCTAATGAATAGCAAAGGCTAAACTGGGAGATGCAATCATAATTTCGTTTTTGCAGCGTTCCTGAGGCTGTATTCTCCACTGCTGGTTTTGTGAGCACTTTTGCCTTTATACATCCCCCTCCGCTCCTCTTTCCTCCCCCCCCCCCCGCACATCTCAGGATCCATTTCTTTTCCCATCCCATAAAATGGGAAGAAGGGAAGGTTGGTGCTCTCACCGTGCCTTTTCTGATGGAGAATTTGAAGACGGGCAGGTAGCAAAATGAATCTGTAACACTTGTGCTCCAGAGACACCCTAATTAATGCTTTGAAGTTTGAGCAGTTCTGCTCATCTTCAAAACTCCAGCGAGGTGTGTTCTGACTCCATGTTGTTTGGGAGGCCATTGTTCTGATCACTCGGATTTATAAAATGTCCCTTGCAAGCTAGCAGCCAGTCTTCTGGAAACAGACTCATCTCAAATCCTAGCCATTTGTTATTGAAAAGTACAATCACTTCTGTATCTTGACTCAACTGTAAGTGAAATGTTTGAGGGGCTTTAGACACAAGTTTGCCAAGAAAATGAAAGTAAGCAACAAGTTCTTTAACAGATGATTTACATTTAAAGAGAACCTGCAGCTTGAAGTAGCTTTAGGTTTAGCTCTTGCAAAATGTCTGCTATAAACATACTCTGGTTAAACATACTCTGGTTTCAAATAGTTTTAAACTTCTCTTACTGTACATGTAAACTGGCAACTGTTGAAAATGAGTAGTGCCTGTAGTTTTAAGCTATACTTAATGTCAAATAATCGATGTTCATTTTATGACAGCATCTCATTTACTTTTTACTTGTAAAGACAAATATCAAGAGGCAGTAGTATTATTTCATTATGGTTTGTTTTATCTTCAGAAGAAATTAAGTAGGTAAAAGTGTATAATCCTCAGGATATTCTTATGCTTGAATTTTTATGAAAAGGAAAAGTATTGAGCACATACAAAGGAGTTGTACACTTTTTTCAATTCTGTTGCATAGCATAGCAAATATTTTGTGACCTTCAGAGACGTGCACAGATCTAGAATCAGAGCTTAATGTTATCGTGCTTTTGTGCTGCCCTTTTGGCAGATTAAACCACATCTGTAATCGGGACAAAGGATATTTCTCAGGATGGGGGAGAGTTTCTCTAGAAAGAGAAAAATTACTGTATTTTTTTAAAAAGTATGTCATAAAAGTTAAGTTTCAGTGAAGTTAACTCAGTGAACTGGAAAAGTAACACTAGAGGCTTGGATTGGGTGGTTTTCTGCTGAAAACTTAGGTTTAAGGCCTAGAAATCATCCTGCATTTTTAGAGAGGCAGTGATACTTCAGACAAAGTTGATAGTGGAAGTCCCACCCCTTGTTTCATTTTTAACTGGTAAGAAATTTTATAAGCCTGCAAGTTGACAGATCTAGTGTAATGATTGGCTTATAGGAATGACAGACATGGAAGTGTAGCACTCCTATGAACAAGTTAGATTGTTCTGTTCATGTACGCTTGTTAAATTCATCTGTATGGAAGCAGAAAGCTGTTAAGTGCAACCGCACTTTCCTCTGTAACTTAATCGGATGTGACATGCATTTCTAATAAAGGACGAAAGGATTGAGTCTAAAAACTTGTTATCACAAGTAGTTTGTGCTGTGTGTTGTGTTTTTTACAGGCCTCATAGGATGAGTAGCTTAGGTTTGAAGAGATGTTTATTGCAATGAATGCTGATACTGCCCTTTAAAATGGCTTAGAGTGTAAAGTTCTGGTTTTACTAGTGATATCTCTTCAAGTTCTAAACTTAAGAATAATCTAGGTTGATAATTTTATTTCTTTTTAGAGACTATTTTAAATTGTAGAGTAGGAAGGGATCCTGAAGGTCATCTAGTTCAACCCTTATCAAGGTGCAACAAATCTTTGTGTTTCTTCACATATTGAAATTTCTGTTACCTTGCTTTTTAGTTTGTTTTAAATATGTGGCAGTGCAACTGTTACTACACATTTTTTTATAATACTTAAAACCAGTATGCATTTTTTTACTATGAAAATAAAACTACTTTATTTTTATTCCCTAAGATTCTTGCTCAAAGAAGTGTATAGAAGTACATTTGAAGTGAAAAATATTTTATCTTTAAATATGTTTTTTAGTTTGTATAGTGTATTGTAGCAGTGACTTGTATAGCAAACAATGATTTGATTCTTACTATTTTTTAATATTTCCTGGTTTTGCAAATACAGTATTTTACTGAACCTTGAATAAATAAATGTTGAAGTTTTGTTCTGTGCTTAGTGATACTATATTGTTGGCCAAGGTGCCATTTAATAATTGTTTTGTTTTTAATGATTGGTATTTTGAGTAAAGTCTTGAATGTCATTATGGATAAAAGGTGGGCTAGAAACATTTTAATAGATCAATTTATAGAAACTTAGGAATTCTGTCATGCTGACAGTTCATATAAAAGACATTTCATATAAAATGGTTTCTTGTAGTACTAAGTCAAATGAAATAGGAATTCATGACACTGATATGTTGAAATCTCAATTGGGTACTTCTACTAGCAAATTGCATTGTCAGTGGAAAATGTAGACTATCGGGAGCGTGGGAAACAGTATTCAGACCACATGCTATTCTGTCAATACACAGCACTTTTTAGTTAGGTAGTCAGATTATGAGTGCATAATACAAGTTAAAATTTGGGGACACTTTAAGTAAACTGGAAGAAATACTAATAAAGAGTAATATAGTTGTCATTTTGAGAGTTAATTCTAGTGTTTGTAATAGGCATTGCAAATACAGACATCTCTTTTTCTTCTTTCTATTACTCATTGGGAGACCCATGTACATATAGTATGGTTTGCCATTTCTTTGCCATTTCTGCATATATTGGCTGCATTTGGAATGTTATGGTCAAGTGTTGATACTGAAGTACAAAATTCATTTTATTTATCTAAACAATCTTCAATTGATTCTAAACAGTATACAATAAATACCAATTCAGAAAAGGTAAAAACCATAAAATAAGACTTTCATTTAAATTACTGCTGGAATAAAAGTCTTCAGTAAGTGCGAGAAGTTCAACCAGTTGGGAGAGAAGTCCATAAAATTTGGACCACATTACCAAACACACAACTCCTGATGGATATGAGTCATGTATCCGACCCATGGGGGACCACTAATAGTGACCTTGGTGATTGAGCCGAAATATATATACCTGTAAGTCTTGAGGTATCCTGGACCCAAATTATTAAAGGCCTTGTAAATTAATGCAAGAGTCTTGAACCTGACTTGGTAGTGTACGGGCAGCCAGTAAAAACTTTTGATCACCACAGTTATTTGCTGGTGATAATCTTTCCTGGTCAACAGCCTAGGCACAGCCTTTTGCGCCAGTTGGAGCCTCTGGACCAGGCCCATGGGTAGCCCCACATAGAGTGCATTGCACTAATCTAGTCTTGAGTTTACCAAAGCATGAATCATTGTGCTTGTGTCGTAGGCAGGGTCCACAGGTGAGGCAGGTGAGTAAACTGCTTTCCATTGAGAAAAAAGTGTGTTACATGGAAAAATGATAGGTCCCCATTTGTGCACTTCTGTGTTGTACCTGGATTGCAGAATGTGATTGGAATGCGATATGAAGGGCTACCTTCATGAACTTGGCTGCCTGCTCATTGCAAGCATAATAAGTGGCATTCTGATTTGCTAAGATGTGGGCCAGGGCCTTTTCAGTTGTGATGCTCAGGCTGTAGAACTCCCAACTCTGGATGGTCTGTCTGGTGTGCTGTTTTTTGTTATTTTGACATGCTGCCAAAACAATTTTATTTTGCCTCCCTGTTGGCTTTGTTCAGTTTACACACTTCCTTTCACTTTATATCTCGCTTCTAGTTTTAAATTTATATATCTATATCCCATCCATCATAGGCACTACTTGGGGTGACCTGCAGAAAATTTAATGTGCAGGGTCCTAAAATAAAAGTAAAAAATAATAATAGTAGCAGAGATAAGAGGTAAAGTATGACCTTTACATAAGGTGTTTGGAGGTAGAAGTCTGCCAGATTAATAATGTCTTTGTCAACTGGTGACATCCAGCCAGAGAGGTCTTCTTTGGCAATCACTCATAGCTGAGTAAGATTGTCTTCTATCAATATGGTTTTAACAGTAAGTGTGTAAGTGACTGGAAGTCAATTCTGGATGCACACGTCCTTCCACAGTGGGGACATAGGTTTTCGGGCGGGAGTTGATCACGGTGAGGGTTTGCCAAACGTGCCTTCCTCTTAGCTTGTTTTGTCCTGAGTTCATCTTCAAAGTTCATGACACCTTTGGTAATGGCTGTTCTCCAATTTGAGTGCTCACAAGCCAGTGTTTACCAATTGTCAGTGTTTATACTACATTTTTTAAAATTTGCCTTGAGAGCGTCTTTAAACCTCTTTTGTTGACCACCAGCTTTACGCTTTCCATTTTTAAGTTGGGAATAGAGTAGTTGCTTTGGAAGACGATAATCAGGTATCCGAACAACATGATCAGTCCAGCGAAGTTGATGTTGAAGAATCATTGCTTCAACACTGGTGATCTTTGCTTCTTTTGTGCCATCTACTGAGCCTCCATTCTAGGTAGGGTGCAGAGAAGGGCCCCTCCTGATCTGAGGAAGCTGGGTGGTTTGGGAGGAGGTGATCCCACAAGCATTTATTAAAAAAATTATAGCCCACCTTTGAGTAAAACTATTCCAGTGATGATGAAATAGAATGCAATATAACATTAAGAAAATCAGCAATAATAATAAGATTTTCCATAAGACCATTGACCAAAGGAACTCAGTGGCAGCATAGAGTGACACTTGTAGATAAGCCCGTGAAAAGAACTGGATCTTCAAAGCCTTTCTGAAGACCTGAAATGTAGTAGCTTTATAGAGGTCAGTTGGCAGTGTATTCCAAAGTTGTGAGGCCACCACAGAGAAAGCCCTGTCCCTTGTACCCACCAACTTAGTGGCAGATAAACAACAAGAACCTCTATCATTGATCTTAAGGTGCAGGCAGGTTGGTATGGGTACAGGTGGTTTATAGCTCTTAGCTTGTCTCAGAAAGCTAAACCATAGGTGGGGGGTTGGACAGCATGACAAGCCATGGCTTAGGAGGGAGGAGCCAAATGGTGGCTATTGCCATTTTAGGAGCCAGTGTGTTCCTACTAAACCATATTTTGGCTTGGTAAGATGTGAAAACCAGACTTATATGACAGCAGGATCATCCACTGAGTTTGTAGTACTGTTTTATGCTGTCCATGTACCTAAACTCAGCTATGTGTTCAGTTTCAGATTATTTATATTTATGATTCTATCAAACAAATAGCATGGTCATTTATACTCCACACTGGGAAAACATTATTTTGTTCAGTAACATTGCTTCTGGGAAAATTTGGACACTTGTCAGCATGATCTTCCATAAATCCCACTTTTTTCACTTAGATTGACTTACTGACAAGTGTCAGTAGCATTTTGTAGCATTTGCATGCATGTATGGAATTCAAAATGGGCAATGTGAATTATATTTAAACTAGTGGTTTAAGCCCGTTAAGTTAACGGGCGCTAGAACATATGTGGCAGGTACGCAGAGGGATCGCCGGCCCAGCCTGCGAGGCAATGGCGGCAGCAGTGGGGTTTTTCCCTGGGCCTGGGGGGAGCCTGCCTCCCTGCCTCTTGTATGCGGACTCCAGGCCAGCAGGCGCGAGGGGGGCACTGCGGTGGGAGGCCTCGGTGGACAGGGGGGGTGTGCCGGTGCCCGCCCGCCAGGCGGCTCATTCTCCATCCGCTGCTGCCGCTGAGGGTGGGGCAATGGAGCTGCCGAGCGGGTCTCTCCCTGCCTGCCTGCCGGGCGGTCCTGGCTGCGCCAGAGTCCGCCACCGCCGCCCGGTGGGGTCTGGACGGAGGAGGCCGGCTGGCGGCATCACCAGGGCCGGTGCTAGGGCGTCCGCGCGGCAGCTGCTTTCCAGAGGCTGGAGCCCTCGCTCCTCTCTGCTTGGCCGCTGCGAGGGGTGTCAGGCGCGCGCTCTGCTAATAGTCCCACCGGGGGGCTCGCCAGTTGCCAGCCCGGACGCTCGCTTGGTGCTCGGGTCTGTGCAGGGCAAGGGCGTGTGAAGGGAGGAGGAGAAGGAAACCAGGCGGAGAAGGGAGGAGATGGAGGAGGGAGGTCCCGTTGCCGCCGCCGCAGCGACGCCGCTCACCATCAGGCCGCCCACCCGGCCCTCTTGCTCCGCGAGGACAAAGGCAGAGTCGGCGAGTTTGCGCACAAAATCCCACGCCCCTCCCCTCTCTCCTTTGTGGAGGGGCGTCCTTCGCCTCTACGTGGGAGAAGGGGGGCGGCAGCAGCAGGTGCTGGGCGGGACAGGGAGAGCTGCCCCCTCGGCAGAAGCCGGCCGGCTGCCCCCTCCCTGCCCTGCCCAACGGAGGCTGCTGGCAAAGTTCAACAGGTGAAGATGTTTCAAAAGGAATAAGAGGTGCTTGTGTTTTGGTGAAACTCCAAAATACCTCACGCCTTTAAGATTGCAGCCCTTACCTGGGAGTAACCCCTTTTGATTTAATTTACGTTACTTCTGAGTAGATAAGTACAGAAAGGCTAGCGCTAAGGCACTGCAAGTTTGACAGGAAGAGGCGCGGCGGCGGCATCTGCACGCTGAACTGATTTAAGAACTGAAAGCAGTTTGTCCATTGAGAAGCACAGTACTTGCACGCAAGAAGGACCACCGCCCCCCGCCACATCAGTGTCACGGCTACAATATGTTCTGCTCCACAACTGCACGTTTTTTATTTAGAGCAGTTTTAGTTTTGAAGCAAAAAGAGAGAGAAGGGGGGGGGAACCCACCATTTCCACTTTGGCCAACGCGTAGGCAACCTCCCCGCACTCCAGCGCCTTTGGTCAGCGAGACTACAATACCCAGGATGCAATTGGAAAGCGCCTCTCCTCCCAATCTTGGGCCAACAACAAAGCTCTTCCCACCTTGTTTTCTTAGCGGAGCGCCGCTCTCGATGCGGCCAGAACTGTATTTCCCAGGGTGTCTGGCGGTCAGGGGCGGATGAGCGTCTCCGAGGGAGGAGGAGGGAGGAGGAGAAGACCCCTCCCCCGTCCCCAGGCTAAGCTTTGGCCGAGGGTGGGTGCCCCCTCCCCACTGCTGGGATATACAGACAGACAGCGCGGCTCGCGAAGTCGCACTCCGCCGGGCAGCCAGAGGGCGCGGCGCAGCTGGCGGGGACGGGCTTTCCAACCCCAGCCCCCAAAAGGGTCGCAGCCCATCCCGACTCAAAGGGAAAAACTCAGGAAGAGGCGTGAGCAGCCATTTCTACCTCCGCTGCTTCCTGGTTGCTTTTGGCACCATGTTTTCTCTCGCGCTCCAAGTTGCAGCGGCAGTGTGGCCTCCCCTCGGCCTCTGGAGCGCCGGCATTCTGAATCAACCGCCCCGCTTCAACTGCCGCCCCTGCTCCCGGCCCGATATCTCTCCATCCAGTCCCTGGGGCACATGTGCAGTAGCGCAAACCCAGAGACACAGGGACTGGACGCAGAGACACTTGCGTTTTATATATATAGATATTTAAATATCTCTTAATCAGTCCTAGTGGTGTTGCGGTAGCTATCATCATCATCATCATCATCATCATCATCATCCCTGAGTCATCAGGGATCCTTGTTGCATTATATAATTAATTATTATTGTATCCTGCTTTATTTAGTTATTTTAGAAGATAATAAGAGAACTCAGAATGGCATAAAAATTAAAACTGATTCAATAAAATCATAAAAAACAGACTGACAAAGAAACTCCAACAAAACTTATGATTTCATACAAGTATCTTTGTTACTAGTAGTTCACCATGGAAAGATTTGAATCCTGAAAAGCAGGACATAAATAATTGTATTAAATAAATAAGCCCCCCAATAAAACCCAGCAAAGCTATAAAGCTTGCTGAAATACATGGGCAAATAAAGTCGGAGGCTGAAATATCTTTTAAAGAAGATTGGCTCCCAAAGCAGCTTACAATTTTTTTTTTTGCATCTTGGTGATGGACTTTGATATTTCAGCGATACCTGGCTGTGTGTATGGCAGTCTGTCCTGGTCCTTGACAAATGATGATTTTAGTCCAAGTTGCAAGCTTTTAAACTCCAGAAGGAAAAATATATACCGTATTTTCCTGTGTATACCGGTAAGACTAGGTTTCCCCCCTAATAAATTGTGTCAAAAATTAGGGGGTGTCTTATACATGGATAGTGCCGAGGCCATTTTCTTAAATCAGACCCCCCAAAATAGTCTTATACATGGGAGCGTCTTATAGATGGAAAAATACGGTATGCCACACCACAAGAGTGATGGACTCTTGCTGATCTGCCAACAACCAAAAACCAAGATGAGACCTGATAAGCTTATAAAGAGTTGAAAACAGTTAAGATGGGACGTGTGTTGTCTTGTAAATACTTTTATGTCCCAAGGGGACAGGTATGTTTCAGAAAGTTGTTGGCAGGGGAACTTGGGTGTCTTTTATGTAGGTCTTTTGGGGTGCGGGGAGCAGAATAGGGAGTCTGGCATGTTCATTAGTTTCCTCAATTGAATATAGTGAAATCGAGAGTTGCTGTCAGCTTTTTTCTCCTTCTTGTTAGAAAGTAATGCTTGAACTGGGAAACTGCACACTTGTTTTGAATATGGGATCTTCGTTGGCCCTTTATAGCAGTGTTTTTCAACCACTGTTCCGCGGCACACTAGTGTGCCGCGAGATGTTGCCTGGTGTGCCGTGGGAAAAATTGAAAAATTACTTTATATATAGTCAATATAGGCACAGAGTTAATTTTTTTAACATTTTCTAATGGTGGTGTGCCTCATGATTTTTTTCATGAAACAAGTGTGCCTTTGCCCAAAAAAGGTTGAAAAACACTGCTTTATAGTGTTTAGGAGAAGGAAGGACAGTTATTCATAACAGGACCAAAGTTTGACTGAGGATGGTATTGGATACCCTATTGTTGTCAACAAGTTGGAGCTGCACATTTCCAGTGTGTGAGAACTTGTTTTTAACATGAACTGTTAATGTACATTTCAGCACATTCGTTCAGTTTTGGTATTAACATTTAATGTATCCTGTTCTTCCTCCCCCTTCCTTCCTCCCTTTTTGCATAGGTTGCACAGAGCATTGAAGACCACCATCAAGAAGTAATTTCATTTTGCCGAGAAAAAGGCTTCCATGGCTTGGTTGCATTTGATTCAGATTACGCATTGTGCAACATCCCTTACTATTTCAGTGCCCATGCCCTAAAACTGAGCCGTAATGGAAAAAGCCTCACGACAAGCCAATACCTGATGCATGAAGTTGCCAAGCAACTGGACCTGAATCCAAATCGGTTTCCTATTTTTGCTGCTCTTTTAGGTAGGTGGAATGACACATGGAAGTCCACATTTATCTGATCTTAAGAATGCTTTATTGGAAGGACTATTTCTGTGCACACTTGTTTTATCATTTCTTCATCCTCTTGGTTTGTGTGTGTGGTTTTTTGTTTGTTTTGTTTAAAATTGTATAGCCGTGAATCAGAATCTGGTACCTTTTATCTCAATCATTTTTACATGGAAATGTGTTCTTTTAGTTGGAGGTACCTGAAGTAAGGCTGCAATCCTAAATGTGATTACTTGGAAGTAAGCCCCATTAATATGGGACTTCGTTTTAGATAAACATTGCTTCTGAATTAGACGTGATACAAGGGAAAATGTAGATTAGTTACCTTATAAACACTCATTATCATATTCAGTCTCTCTAATTGCATTATCTGCAAGTGAAATTTGAATTTAGGATTGTTATTTCCCCCCAACTCCATCAGACTTCACTAATTTCAAGTACTGCCTTGGTTTTTTTTAAAAAGTAAACGAGACAACCATTTATGTAGAACAAGTAACATATAGTATATTTTTTTTAAAAGCATTGCATATTGTATATTCCAGGTAATCACATTCTACCTGATGAAGATTTGGCTTCATTTCATTGGAGTTTACTTGGTCCAGAACATCCACTAGCCTCTCTTAAGGTACAACTTTAATATAATTTCTGACATTAAAACAAATAACCTAGCATAGGAATAAAACATAATTTGGGCAACTTCTAACATTGTTGGATATTCTAAAGTAGCACCAAAGACTTAAAAGAGGACTACTCTGAGAACTTGCTTCACTGTAAGCTTGTTCTTTTAAGCTTTTCCATTCATATGGGCAATGTACACTCCGTGTTTCTTGTTTTAGTTCTCATTTTATCATACTAAACTGCACTAGCATCAGCAATGTGACTGCAGTTCTGAAAATATTTGCTCTATTTCCCTTTCCTTTCTTTCTGATAGCTCTAAGAGAAAAAAAATGTTTGTATTCAGCTATACTAGATACATTTACAGTGGTACCTTGGTTCTTGAATGGCTTAGTTGTCGAACAAATTGGCTCCTGAACGCCGCAAACCCGGAAGTAAGTGTTCTGGTTTGCGAACATTTTTTGGAAGCTCCTGCAGCCAATCGGAAGCCGCACTTTGGTTTTCGAACAGTTTTGGGAGCCAAACGGACTCGTGGAACGGATTAAGTTCGAGAAACAAGGTACCACAGTGCTAGTTTAGTACAAAAGTTGTACCTGTGATGGTATTGCCAGTTGGACAACTTTATGAAAAACCTGAACAGAGGGCTTGGGTGCTGGTGTACGGCTTATGAAAATTCAGTATCTGAAACAGTGGTGATCTTAGGCTTCAAGCTCTCAGAGGTACTGTTGGTTCCTTAGACTTGATGGGTCATGCATACAAGAGTTTAAGAAATGGTAAACACAGTTGATGGTTTAAACGAGATCAAACACCTCCTGGTTTTCTTGAATTCTGTCACTTTCTCACCTAGATACCTGTGCTGAAGTTATCATTGCAAAAAGGTGCTGCAGGAATTTAGATAGATTTAAGGGCATAACTGTAAGTCCATCTAACTATTCGTTGCAGTTGTATAATACTTTTATGTTTGTTGAATGAGCAAGAGTGTGCTTTAGGAAAGCATCTAGGATCAAGACTCATCTTTAGACAGGGGTGGAGAAGAATCCATCGTACACAATAAGAACCCAGATCCTACTAGGTTGTCTTGAAAATAAATTATCTTGGTGACACTGCAACTTGCTTCCAAGTAAGTTTGTTTAGGATTGCAGCCTAAGATTCAAGGCTGATTCAGCACTGGGAGTTATGGAAGTTTTTTCTTTCTTTCTCCCCACCCCCCGCCCTTTGCTTTATTTTGAGTAATCATATATATTCAACTTTTCATGCTCATTTAAAAAAGAAAGTCTTGTAAGGAACAAAAGCACCTTGGCCTGCTTCAACCTGCAGTATCATAAGCCATAACATCAAAACTCATCACATGTAGATTAGGCTACAAATCTGCATGCTAGTTGCTGGTCTTGCTTTCACTTTGTATTAAATGTGAGTTACTTATTTAAAAAATAAAGCCATTTAATCCAAGTTCGTGAAGAAAAGGTGAGTAACAATCCCAAACGCACAAGGGTGATTCAGCACAAATGTTAATTGTAAGTGCCTCACTATAATCTGTGCCTCACAGATTATGCTTGTGGTGGGGCAAATTTTTCTTAAGTAGCTGTCCTGTTACATATTTTAATGGCCAAATAGCTTTGTCCCAGTGTCCACCAGCCTCTTGCATTTACTCCTCTTTCTGTCTGCCTGGACACAAGGGGGAAGCAATCCAGATGTTTCAGAGCGGGAAGGTAAGCTACTTGGAGCAAAAATGGGCAAAAAGAAATCCAAACCGCAGTAGCAAACCTGATGAAGGGAAGCTTGTTTCATTAGGATGGTGATAATTTACAGGCTGAACTAGATGTAATATAGTCAGCTACCGGTATGTATGTTGTTTGCACGTCTGTCCTGTTCACACGCACACACGCACACACACACACACAGCCAGGATGGTGGGGAGTTCTTTTGCAACAAAAGGGGTGTACATGCATCGGGGGAGCTGGTTTTCCCCTCACATTGCCTTCCTTTGCTTGCTTCACTGCAGGAACCCCACTTTCCACAGTAGCTTTGCACACTGTATCAGAGCTTATCGCCCCCACCATTTGTTTTAGATGTGAGTAAAAAACATCTGAAGAAGTGTGCATGCACACGAAAGCTCATACCAGGAACAAACTCAGTTGGTCTCTAAGGTGCTACTGGAAAGAATTTTTGATTTAGTAAAAAACATGCTCCCCAGGTCATATCTACTTCATCCCTTAGGCAGCTTTTCATATCACAATTTTACATATTGGGACCTGTGTTTATGGATATGATCCCTCTCAAAGCGCTCCCCAGCCAACCTGTGCAGATTTTCAGGAAGCTGCAAGGTGAAGGAGGGATCAGCAAGACATCTCCTTCCTCTCCTCTTCCAACAGAAGTGAAACTTGGCCAATTACAAGTTTAGTTCCAACCCACAATGTACAAGTGCACTGTAAGCTCCTAAAATAGCATTGTTAAATTATTTATACCACCCAAGGTACCCTGGCATACCGTGTTTTCCAGATGCCCAATAATAGGAAGAATAATACAAATAAATATTTTCAGTATTTGGGGTACCAACCGCCTCAGGCTCATACAAGCATATTCTCATTCACCCTCCACCTGTGCCCCATTGTTTCACAAATGAGGCATCTGATTAAAACTAATCGCACATGGATTTCACTATGCTGTTAAATTTCTTTGTTATTATTTTAGAAATACAGGCAGAATTTTATAAACGTGGTAGCTAGGTAGCCCTGACTTGATTTCTAATATAAATTTATTAATGGGTAGTTTTACGACCATTGATTTGTATCTGCAGTCCTATTTAACCTGTGTAGTTATTTCTAGAAATATCTTATGTTGGTTTGACACTAAGGCTTATGTGCTCATTTGCTTTCTTCCTCCTTTTGAACAGGCTAAACAGGCGTAGCTACTTCAGCTTCTTGTAATTGAGTGTTCATTACCATCACTGGAGCTTTTTGCCATATGTAGTGGTTTGAATTAAGTCTTCTTGAATAGAGTGACCAAAATCAGAGACACTATTCAAAACAGGGTTCTACTGTTACCTTTCAGAATGCTGTTGGACTATCCCATTCATTCCGGTAGAGTTACATTAATCACAGTTCATCAAATATATATATTTATTTATTTATCTTTATCACACCAATACACTTGTAGTCTTCTTGGGATAAAAAAAAAAAGATTCTCAATTTGCCTTAGTTTCAAACAGTTGCAAATAACAGTAAACAATAGCTGGTGGATTACTGTTAATGTGAAGATTGTGCCTATGGTGCTCCTTTCCAATCGGAAGATCCCTGACTAAGAGTTACATCTGAGGAGCAATGGGAAGCCAAGAGCAAACTTTAGCTTCTCAGCAGTGTTAGCTTAGAGTGAAACAAACCACAGCCCTGATTTGGACGTAACACCAAGCCAGGAATTGTGATTTGTGGTTCCTGCTAGGGGAGAAGCAAAACGGGGGCCCACCTGTGTGCTCTTGATAAACTAATCATTATAGTTTATGTGAATGCAGTCATGAAGTCTCAGAATGCATGAGTTCCTACTCTCCAGCTCCATTCCAGTTTCTCCTGTTCTAGCGCTCATGGTTTCCCTAGCATAACTTCTTTATCTTTATATGAACAAAATAATAATAATGGCTGTCTGTTCTGTGCTGTTAGCAAATTGCATCCCCATCCATCTGCTTTTTTTAAGTCATTAAAAACCATTAGCTTCATTATCATAGATGCCACTTTTAAAACTATAAAAATATTGTCTTGTTTTGTAGTGTTGTTATTGGGTATTGGTGCCCATGTAACATGTATACTCAACTGTCACATTAGGAAATTATATTCAGTACAAAGCAAATTTTATTATATGAACATAGATCCTCTAAGGGCAATTTAAAACACCCAAAACATACAGCTCTAAACATACACAGTGTTAAAATATATGGTACTTACATTAATGTAAGAGTAGGAACAAACCAATATACTATCAGATTAAGAAAATTTCTTTACATGTCTTTGCAGGAGAAAAGAGAAAACTAATAATAGTTTCTGTTATTATTTTGTTCATGTTAGCCAGTAAGTAGGACAGAGGAAATGAAATTCACTCATGACCTCTCTGGTTAGTTGTTGAGCCATTTTTAAGACCATAGATAGATAGATAGATAGATAGATAGATAGATAGATAGATAGATATCTCCATATCCATAAATAAATAAATAAACAAGGCATCAGCTTATAAGATAACCTTCTAATTTTTATTCATTGTCAGTTTTCTGAGGCAAGAATGGGCTGGATTCAGTCTTGTTTAGTTTTCTGCCTCCTGGGAATCCCTGTGGTCCACTAGGCTCTTAAATTTACAAAGCAATAGTGGGTTTCTTAATAGTTTAGACATTGCTAATCAGTGTTAAATGTTCCCAAGTAAACACAGTTTCTTAAGAGCAAAATACGGTAAGTGCTTTTTTGAATTAAGCACTGGCTACCTAGTTTGGCCTACTTCACAACAATCCTGGCACTTGGTCTGCTGTCTATTCGTGGACCTCTTTTCCATACCCCTACTCTAAAGTCTAGGTGTATTTTAAAATCAAAATCACTTGTGGGTGGATGGAACTAGTGTAACATTTTCCCTGATTATGAACACAAGGAGGTTGGACACCTTTTTCTGCTCTCATCTCCACACATTGAGAGAGGCTACTGTTGCATCTGATTCACGGAAGACAAGGTGCTTCCTATTGGACTGATTACAGCATCTCCTACAGTTGCTTGATGATAACTTAGTTTTTGTCCAGTTTGGCCCAGTTTTTTTAATCAAGAGTACTTCCTAGGCAGCATTTAGGCAACCTTTAGGTAGGTTTTCATGTGAAGGTTGCTCAGTTATGAATTCTCTTTCTTCAGCTCAACTAATTATCCTTGTCATGATGATTTTACTTCCTGTCTTCTGTTACGTACATTGGCTCTCATCTTGCATTCAATTTAACTTTCAAATGTATGCATTCTTCCACTTGTTTATTGTGCATGTTCCTCTCTTGCTGTCTTGACTCCCCTGATAACACTGTCCCCTGTAAATTCAATGCTACAGTATTGATTTCCCCACTGTGCTCTGTTTTTTATCTTTCTTGTTGCTCCATTGGAACTCCGCCATTCTTCCATTTTTATTATTTAAATGCTAGTTAAGGAAAGAAGGGATGAAGAGGTATTGTTCATCCTATCATTCATTAACTGAACTCTCACTTTCTACAATTCCCATACATTGCCCTTCCATTATGTCTTCCTGCAGTGGGTGCCCCTGGGTGCAAGTGTGCCTACCAGTACACCCTGTGGTGCCTATGAAACATAAATATTCCCTCAAAAAACTACAGTGTGTAAGTTTGCTATTCTTGTTCAGTTCTTGTTTGTACTGAATCAGCCTCCCTTACAGTGAACATGTTCATACCCACATTTCATTGAACACCTACTCCCCTGTACTGAACAGAGGAGAGGTGCAAAAACTGAGCAAGTGTGGTGGCGGCTCATGTAGGTGTTTTTTATGGCGTGGGAGCAGGCCCACAGCACTTTGTGGTCCTGACTCTCCTTTTTTTAGATGTAGCATCCATTTTGTGTTGAACCACACCCTTAAAGCAGCCATTTTGTGTTAGGTCACACACCCCATCTTGTCGCTGGCAACCTGTGGCACTTTCTTAAAATTCTAGATGTGCTCACTGGTCCCAAAAGACTAGTGACCCTGTCTTACTTTAGGTGTAAGCTTGAGAGTAGGATATGTAGCTTTGTTTATAAAGGTTTATATGTGGTTGCTGTATGTGCAGTGTGCACATTGTCCCAGCAGTGTTTTGTCTTCTCATAGCTGGATATTGTGTATAACTCTCAGTTGACAATTTCTGTCCTGTGAATTTGTAATCCAGGAGCAAATGTAAATTATCGAAAGCATTGACATATAGTACCTGTTGATGGACTGTACAATTTCATACTGCAGGTGGAGGGTTGCATGTTTTTTATGTCCTGTCCCCTGATCACACATTGAGAAATCTCAGTGTGCATAACAAGCTAGTATGACAAGAGAGAAGGCTTGCCTAGAGCCCTCCTTGACATAGTTCTGTATGTACAGGGAGTACTTTATATGAAGCAACATACAAAACGTGTAGCCTGTTTCCTGAAGCCTGAAATAGAACCCAGTAAAGGGGTCAACCTAGATGAGTGCTCTAATAGTCTGATTCTGCTGTAATTGATGCAGGAAAAATGTCAGATAAGGAAAATGCAAAGTTATAGGGAAGAGTTAATGTAGAATAGATGAGCCTGGAGTTAGCAAGAAAGACTCTGTCCCCCCCCCCCAATTCTTTGTAGGGAATTGTATAGTGAATGTGACAATCTCTTCCTGCCCTTAGTTAAATAACATTTGCTCACTCAACAGTGTAGAAGTGGAGATTCTGAAGACAATAGCATCTTTGAGGCCTTATTGCTCATGAGTATTTTTAGTCCCAGGGCCTTTTTAGTTGTAACTGTGAGGAGATAATGTCTAATTTTTAAGAACAGGGTTGTGTTGCTCGTTCAGCTCCCACTTTTGTAAAACAAAACAGCGTTTCAGTTTTACTAACCTATGTGAAGAATTTATCTAGGTTTCTTTTTAAAACTCATTTCTAGTGGAAATGATAAAAAAAGGCTTTTGAAGTATAGAGTGCAGATTTTTGGCATGGAAAATGGGATTAAATATCCTTAGGCTTTATGAAAAATGCAGTCATTCCTTGAGAAATTGCTCCAAGCTGTCAGGGTCTGGGCTTTTGGGGTCCGCAATGAACTTTGCTTGTCATGATCTCATAACGTGCAATTTACGTTTTCTCCCCCTCCATTGCCGTCTGATTATTAATTTTGGTTATGTACTCTTATTGAAACTTAACAGTCCGCTGGAAACATCTGTCTACTTTCTCTTATACATTAGTACAAATTCATTTTTCTCCTTTGAAGAAAATCTGTAGCCGTTTCCATTTCTAAACACACTCCATTAACTTTTTAGATGCTTCAGCATGATATCTTGACTGTCTTTTGTCTTTTTATGTACTTCATGGTATCCTCATTTTGCTAGCAGAAGTGTTTGAGGTTTTTCTTCTAGTAGTTATAGAATAAAACTATTCACTGCCTGTCTTTTTCAGCCACTTAATCTGCTGCTGCTGCTACTTTCTTTTGTGGACTTCTCGGTTCCAGTTACTGGGTTATAAAAAAAATCTTCTCCAGGATTGCAGAATTCTCCTTTCAAACTTCCGTTTTCCAGGTGTGATGTCACTTCCTCCTCCATAATTATAGTGGTACCCAGTTAGATTTTAAAAGGAAAAAGAAAAACACAATACTTCCGTACCCATTTAAGTGTCTCTTGTGCCTGGCTGCCATGGTGTTAACTGCTCATGTTAAAGCTCCTGTATTTTTTGGTTGTAGGAGCTATAGTAATGAATTCTGATTTCCATTTCCATTAGAAATGTGTTCAGAATTGATTGTGCATCCTTTAATATTTGATATGCAGTAAATCCAGAATTTCACCATATAATTGATTTAATGTTATTCATGACAATTCAGTCTTGTATTAGCTACTCAACTGGTCACTGTTGGTGGCTAGGAATTCCCACCAGGTGTATGAGGGGGCTTCCTAAGGAGAGCTGGTGTACTTTGTTTATCCTTCACAAGCCCTTGTAGCTTACAATTTTCCTTTTAAAAAAACAGTTTGCTTTTTGCTAATAAGAGGAGATCCTTTGTATGAGTAAAAAGCAGGCTAGTTGCTTTAGGTGGGGGGCTAAAAACTAAGTGATGACATTGTACATCAGATAATTGCAGCTATGAGGAAAAGTAGAACTATCTTTTGAAAATTAAAATATGAAGGGGCCTCTAAAGCAGTGAGCATTTTTAAGTGGCATTTTATTAAATTTAGTTAATTTTCTAGTAGAAAAGCTCAGGGTATTCCATTCCTTCTAATCTGAGAAGAAGTTTAAACAATTCTGTTGATTTCCTTCATTAGCTGTTGCTCTGGGGGTAGGCTAAAGCATAGAAGAGAAAATGACCTGCTATAGTTAATAAAGACTTGATGTCAAAGCATAGTCGCTATATTTTAAAAAGTTTCATAATAATTTTTTCACGTTTTTTAGTTTCCTCATCCCACTTTGTCAATATTTTTACACTAATCCTGTTTAAAATTATGACTACCTGTGGATTTTAAAAATACTTAAATCTGTTATTAAACTTTGAAAAATGCCCTTGTGCCAGTAATTCTTTACTAGACAAAGAAGAACCTCTATTTTCAATAACCATACAAGTTACAATCAAGTGAATCCTTTCCAAATGAGGTAAAATGGTTCTGTGGATGGGGCTCCAGGTGGTGGGATTCGGAAGTGCACAGATAGTAGCTGGGCTTTGTAGCCATTTTGTATTTTTAGTAGCTAGCATGAATATTTAAATATGCCTCTCTGCATGTGCAGAGCATCTTTCTCCTACTACAGAACAACTGGCCTATCACAGAATTAAGGAACAGGATTTAAAGGGCAGATGGCATTGCTCCTCACACACAGGCCTTGCCACTCCCAGGAATCCAACACTCTTGAATATACTTGCCAGCATAGTATATTCAGAGAGCACAGTTTTCTCTTTTAAATTAAAAAAAAAGATCTATTACTGTGTTGAACCCTCACTTCTATTCACCCACACCTGTCTGCTTAAGATTCTTGCTGGATGGAGGTCATTTTCAAAACCTGAGGTGAGGTCCAGTGAGTGGAATCTTTCCCACGACAAAAGGAAGTTGACTCCAGGGTTTTCCTCATTCTGTCCAGCAGTTTTGTTCAATTCGAGCCCCCTCCAATTTCTAAAATTAGTTTTTCAGTGGATTCACATCCGTGGTTCTGGACTGAATGCGGACTGTCTCTTGCTTTAGGCACACTTCCATTTTGTTTTTTCAACTGCCTGCATGGGTACATGTTCAAATACTTGGGGATTTAGTTTACATTTTCTGGATGCTAGTTTTTACTCTTAAACATTTGCTCTGGGAGAGTGATGGGGAACTGGCTTCAAGGTTTACACAAGAGCAGCCCAATCACTACTGTGCTGATCTGGCTTTTGCTCAATGGGTATTGTGGCCTGTGAGGTGAGCAAGGTTGGAAAGAGATAAGGATTCTGCTGAGATGGTGAGACCAGGCCTAATGAGGGAGAATGAAGCAAGACAAAGGCAGGAAACACTTTGGCAGATTTTATTTATTTTAAAGTAATATTTTAATACTGATTTTCAACTATAGTGGTTCTCACTGTTTGTATAATAAAAGCTTGTTTATAATCTTATGCATAGTAGGAGATCTTACATTCCAAATGCAGCCAATGATTTGGTGTTTTTTTTTTTTTTAATGGTTTCAATGAGAATGCGGTGTGAAGAACTACTGTTCTCAGTTTGGGTTTCCTTAGTCCACTAGAAACTGGTGGTATCAATGGCTCTCACCCATAGAACTGAGGGAAAAGGTGCTCATAGGTACTTGAGGAGACAGAGCATATAAAGCAGGATGTGGAACCTGTGGTCTTCCAGATCTTACTAAACTACAATTCCCATCATCCCTGATCATTGGCCATATTGCTTGGTTTGACAGGCGTAGGAGTCTGACAGCAACTTGAGCGCCACAGGTTGCTCACTGTTGAGTTAAACTGACGATAGTTGAGGAAATGGTTACTTGCCTAAGGACTCCCACTGATTTTCTTGGCTTCTCAGCTGAAACTCTTGAACACAAAGCTACATCTTCTCTTCTAATATAGATAACTAGCTTTGAAGTGGGTTGTTTTTTTACATTCAAGCAGTATATACATTTTATTAAATAAATCAATACTGAAGGAGAAAGTTGCCAAATTTTTTAAATGTGTGAATCCTTACCCTGTTTTATAGTGACCTTTCAGCATGGGAAATGGCAGTAATTGTTTGGATATAATGTGCAGTAAGTAAATTGCAGGCTTTTCCCAGTTATGCATAGAAAGAACTCTATGTGAGTGGTTTTGAAGCTCTGTCTTCTGTATGAGGCAATTTTCAGATAACCATCAAAGATGAAAATGTTGGGAACTGTAATTATTAATGGCAAGTAGCATTTTCCTTAGGGTATTGGCCTCATGTTGTAGCAGTTGAACAGTTTTTATAGCTGCGCTATGCTATTTAAAATGCAATCTTACAGTAGGCCATTTTCCACAGAGAATTCCTTTCTTGAGAGTGAATAGCGGTTGCCTTGCCACCCAGCTTTCTGAATGAGGTCTACTGTTGCCCTTGCTTTTCAGGTAATATTTTGTTCTCGGATTTCACATGTGTTCCCTACCCCCACCAAATTTCATGCTTGAGAGATTGGACTTATAGATGCTTTAAACCCAGTTTTTGTTTAGCTAATCTTACTTGTTGATTTCCTACACATAAGTGCTTTCAAGTTCAGCATGCCCAAACTGTTTATGTTGGGCGACCTTTTTGCAAACAAAATTTATGCTGCTGTTTGTGTGAGGCTTCAAGTTAAACTTCTGAAATAAGCACTATTCAGACGTAGTGATTTGCTGCCCCCCTCCCCCTCGCTCCCCTATACCAAATAATTTATCACGAGGTGATATAAGAAGTCTGACTTTTTGCTCTGTAAAAACTGCAAGGCTCACCTTGTATTTTGGCAAGAAATAATGTGCAACTTGTGCACAGTTGACCATTGGTTCATCTTGTCCAATATATTCTGACCTGTAGACCTTGTCCAATATATTCTAACCTAAGAGGTGGCTAACCTATGGTACTTGAGGGCCTTCCATGGGTTGGCTGAAGAAGCAGTTGCTCATATGTAGGCTCCAAAGAGGTCAGGGCCCCAGCATTACCAGAAGTGCGGGTCATGTGGAAGACTACACCACAGTAGCTGCTCATGCATAGGGCTCCTCAGTGCAGATGTTCAGATCTATGTGTTGGTGTCAGGGGTGGGCCAGTGTATCACCACTTCCTGGTCACCATTTGATGTCTCCATCACACAATTCAAATGTGAAGAGGGTACTGTCTGCTTTAATGCCCCGACTTCGGCCAGGGAGGGTGGGATATATATATATATATAAAGTTTATTGTTATTATTAATGCATGGAGTCATGTACTACAAGGACTTCAGAAACTGAAAAGTGGTGGTGGTAAAGCCAGAGCCTACCCACAGCTCAAAAGTGAAGCCCAAAAGTGAAGCAGACTACCCAGACATCTCTGTTCCTTAACCCTGTTTGAACCCAACATTTTTCTGGTGCTGTGTATTGGTATGCAAGGAGGGGAAAGTTCTTGGGTAGTGAGAGGGCACAAATTATAGGCTAGTTCAGGGGTCAGCAACCTTTCTCAGCCTTGGGCCGGTCCACCGTCCCTCAGACCATGTGGTGGGCCGGACTGTATTTTGGAAAAAAATATGAACAAATTCCTATGCCCCACAAATAACCCAGAGATGCATTTTAAATAAAAGCACACATTCTACTCATGTAAAAACACCAGGCAGACCCCACAAATAACCCAGAGATGCATTTTAAATAAAAGAACACATTCTACTCATCTAAAAATTCCCGGATTGTCCACGGGCCGGATTGAGAAGGCAGTTTGGCCGCATCCGGCCCACGGGCCTTAGGTTGCCTACCCCTGGGCTAGTTAGTAACTTGGATTCGTTTGACAGACCTCTTAATCTACAAATGAGACTTTTATATCACTTCCTCTTCTGTTCTGACTCTCCTGGTCTCTTGTATGTGTTTTCTTTCCAATAATCTTGCTGGTTACGTATATATGGTACCTTAGAATTACATGTTTGTCTATAGTGTATTTTAACTGAAATCAGAGCATGGGCTGATACAGTAATACATTTTTCTTTGGCTTCAGGAGTGCCCTCTGGTGGTTTTAATAGACTATGATAGCTTTTAATTTGAGGCAGTTTCCAAGAACCTGCTATGAAAAATAGCCATTCATACGTCATCTGGAAGACGTTTGAGATTCAAATGGATACTATGGTAGCTAGAGCAGGGTTGGGGTGGAGCAGCCATTTGGATATATTTGCATAAATTAAGGTCCTAGTAAAAAATATTAGAAGGTTGTAAAAGTTAATGGAACGATTACAAGGTTATAAAAGTTAACCACCTAACACAGGAGTGTGGGACCTTTTTGGCCCAGCAGGAGAGATCCTTATTCTTCCCCACCCCTGTGAATCAACACACTTGTAAATCTCTGTTATCGTTATGTCAGATGATTGACAGATGATTGTGAGTTACCCTGCCCATCTGTTCAAGTCCAGTGTGCTCTGCTTTTGAAGTGCCTTACAGCCAGCTAGTTGTTGTGCATGTTGGAACCACAGCTCAAGGGACTAGGGCAGTCTGAACATAAGGCTGACACCCCTGTTTTCTGTAGAGATTGGCTGAGTGATCAAGTTTCCTATGGGGAACTCAGTCGAACAGCTGATCCAGCAGCATCGTCCCTGCTCCACACCTGATGTACACATAGCATTGGATATAGAGCAGGCGGGTGTGGTTTGGGGAAAATGATACTGTGAATTTGGCTCACAGGTCAGAGGTTCCCTACCTTTGATCTTACATGTGATGTGGTAGAATGATTGCCAGTGAGGCTACAAAGTGCATGGACATCACTGTTGTAAGTGATTTTGTGTGAAGCAAATACTACATAATTTGGGCTTTTAAAAAACCAAACTTCTTTTTTTAAACCAAACTTCTTTTGTGAAAGTTCTTGAAAATGAAGAGCTTCTGCTGGGATACAGCTTCACACTAATAACTTACTTGACTAGAGCCCATGTGATTTGGGTCTTCTGTGGCAAACATTGCTAATCTGCCCCATTTACTGCCCCATCTCTCTTAGCTGTGGTTTTTAATACCCCAAATAACCTTTCTTGTAGTTCTATATGCCTCTGAAATTACCAGTGCATCTTGGTGCCATTTGTGATCTTTCGCTGCAATGAATAGTGGGGAACAGATAACGATACTGAGGTGTGATTGCCAACTTCAAGGTAGATCAGCCATGAAATCAGGTTTTGATGGTTTGCATGTAATTCTGGCACCAAAGTAAATCTGCCACAGGCTTTCTTACTTGATACAGGCCATGTTGGTGTTGAGCCTGGATAATACCATTGCAGGCATCTAAATAGTGAAGAAGATACTGGACAGAGCTGGATTTAATCAGGATTTTGAACCGGTTTAGAAGTGTCCTGGCTTAATTTCAGCCAGGATTTTTTTTTACACATAATGGCAGGCCCTATGGGAACAGGGGGAATTTATTTCTGAGGGACAGAGTAGTAGGCCCAGAAGTTTCAGTCAAGAACATTTTTCTGACATGCCTCGATAGATCACATTCAGAGGTTTAATAACAAAAGATGTTAATGAGCCTTTTGCCTGCATGAGGCCACAGATTCATTGGGGAAAGGCTGTAGCTCAGTGGTAGAGCATCTGCTTTGCGTTCAAAACGTCCCAGGTTCAATCCCTGGCATCTCCAGGTAGGGCTGGGAGAGACTTCTTCCCTGAAACTCTGGAGAGCCACTGCCTGGCAGTAGAAACAATACTAAGCTAGGTGGACTGTTGACCTGACAGTATATGTCAGCTTCCTGTGTTCCTGTGCATTAGTTTCCTGTTGAACCTGAACTGGGAAACTATGGTTATCAATTTCAGAACAGGCTGGGATATTCAAGCACTGTTTTGAAGTTGGTTTAATATCCTAGCTTATTCCAAAGCTGTTGATCCAGATGGGAAAAACTGTGATTAAATGGAAAACTCTAGTCAATAGTTAAAACTTCCTTTTTTGTTTGCTGGTTGCATACATGAGCAAGAGGCATATTCCTATCTTGGCTTATTAAGCAGAGATACAATCACCCAAACCCTCCCTTTGTACCGAAAAGCCGAAAGTCGGTTGGAGCAGCATATCTTAAACCATCTTTTGCTAAGCAGCCCTACTAAAGATGTTTTCGTCTGGTTCCAGGCTTCTGTTAGCTTGACCGAAAGTGAGACGTTGCCTTTTATGCTGCTTCATTTCAAAAACACTTGCTGGGCTGCTATTTGAGCATCACTGTTAAAGATTCCTAATAAAATCACTCTTGAGTGGCTGCTGCCATGTGGTTGTGTCTGTAACAATCTGTCCAAGACTGAATGCCAGACATGAAGCTGCATTATACTGGGTCAGAATGGTGATCCATCTGGCCCCAGAGTGCCTGCAGTGCCAACTGTTTTCCAAGGTCTTGGGTATGGCCCTGCTTCCTAAGACACTTTAGCTAGTGCTGCTGGACATTAAACCTGGAACTTTGACATGAAAAACATGTCCTCTGCCACTCAACTATGGTCCCTCCCCTTGGCCATATAGGGCTTCTCTTGAAATTGCTTCCATTCACATAGAGGTGCAGCCGCCTGCATTCTAATTGGCACACATCACTTGACTCTAATTCTCTCTCCTGTACTAGCTCTTCGTTTCCTGTGCCAATTCATATGCGCAAGCCCAGATGTGCAAAGCTTTTGAAATGTATTGGATTCATAATGAAGAGTATGAGTCATTTCTTACGTCATGTAACCATCTCTCTATGATTAACTCGGAACTCTTACCTCATTCTATACCATACATGTGCAGAATCCATGTAGCAGTGGTGCAGAGAAAGGTATTCCTGGTGACTGCTCAACCAGATATGGAGTTTTCTTCTGCTGGAGATTTGCTAAAGCTTTCAGAAGCATTGAAATATGTTTTCAATTGGTCTAGCCTCTAGTGATCAGAACTAAGCAGTTGTTGGAGTTTTAAAAACATACTGTATGATAAGTTAACAATTATTGTGTTATTGCTTATTTCTTTGTCCTTGTGATAAGATGACCTACAGTTTAAATGAATTAAACCAAACTTCCTTTGGCGGTCATGCTGGCTAAAACTGACTTTTCCAGACTCCTCTATGTCTTAGGATATTGGATGGAATCCAACACCATGCTGCGGGGAATGTCCCATCAGCACAGGCATTGCAGCTTCTCAGATGGAACAGTCTCCCCTCTCCTCCCCTGTGTGCTGTTCTAGGCATTCTCTAGACCCACCCAAGCCAATTTCAGTGGGGGAAGAGAGGAGGGAAAAACCCCATTGTGCAAACAGAAGTCCAAGTGCAGGGCTTGCACTGATGGAGCTCGTTAGGTGATTAGTGCCAATTAACTTTTAGGACACTCTTTAAGCAACTAAGACCTCCACTGTTGTCATGATGGAAATGTAATGTAAACTTAACATTTTAGCTTTATCGAGCACTAAGAGACTTAAGTTGCCACCACAAGATTAACATATTTGTTTAGAATAAGTTCACTGAAATCAGGAGATTTACAGGAAAAAAGCATTGATGATATTATACCACGGAACCTCACCTTGAACTATTTGTAGGTTTGTTTTAGTAATAAGCGTAGATACCACCCTTTTAAAAACAACAACACCCTAAATATTTAAATAAAATACTATAATGAAGCACTATAATAAAGTACAAACACTGATAATGAATAAATTGAATACTTTTAATTTAAAAAAAATCTTGTTCAAAGAAATTTGTTTCATGGCATCTAGAGCATGATAAACTCTTTAAAATCTTCCTTGTTATAAAAGTGTTGTTATGTTGGGAATAACATGAATATGGCAAGTTATATTTTAGGCTGCAATCCAATGCATATGTACTTAGGAGTAAGCTCAACAGATTGAAGTGAAGCTTGCTTATATTATTATTTTCATTATTCATTCGATTTTTATACAACTCTCAATCAAAATATCTCAGGGCTACTCACATAGGATAACTGTATGGAAAATGAAAGAAGCTTTTTAAATGAATGCTGAAATCAATCTTTTAAAGTATATTTTTGTGGAAGTTGTGCAAATAAAAGCCAGAGACTTTACCAACTTTGAGCTAATGTATATGTTGCAGTAAGCATAAGAAGTTCAGTGAATGCTGATGTTTATTGGTAATCCTTAAAGTCTTTGGAGGTCCGTAGGAAATAGTAAACTCTGAAATATTCAAGGCGTTCAAAGACACACTTCTCCACTGTCTTGCTGAGACAGACGCATGCCAACAATCAAAGAATCTTAAGGCAAACTAAGTGCCCTTTTCTGACAGTGACCAAATTTCATCCTCCTTTCTCCCCATTACTGGCAAATATTTTAACAATTTCCCACAAAACTTACTCTGGACATTATCAATGAATTACTGAAACAAGAATGTCTTTGGTTAAAGATACTTGGTTAAAATCTTTCCACTAATGTCAGAATTGTCTGAAATATTCCACTGGCTCCCTAAAATGTTAAGAACTAGTAAATGTCAAAGGTTCATAGTTTGACATTTACCTTAATACACACTTGTCCAAGGGTGCATTGATTTAAATCAGATTTCTCATTGTGAAATTAATATATTTCCTGGGCAAGCATTCATGCTATCTGATTGCTACAATAATTTGCAATTCAATATAATCCAAAATCTTTTACCACGTAGTCTGCATCAATTGCAGAATTGGAACTGCTTCGAGAAAAGCAGCTTAGCCCTCTTTGTATGTTCTCAAGGAAGCAAAGGAAGAACACTTGTCTGCAGCTGAAATTGTATGCACAGTTATTTGTAACAAAGTTTCTTTGAACAACAATACTTCCTAGTAAGTAGGTGTAAGACTGAGTTGTAAGTTTCTGGAACTTTCCAGAAGCAAGGCTGGTCGGTAGTATGCAAAAAAAAAAAAAAAAGTGTTTCCATGAGATCATGGAAACCATTCTGTTGGTTACAGTGCCATAATTTGAAAATGAATACATTGCAAAGTTCATGTAGCAAAACATTTGCACAAGGTCACCCATATGGGCTGTTGGAATGCTGGGTAAAATGTGGACTAGCATCTCCTAGCTTCTAGCACCTATGATGGCCTGCTAAACTCTTGTTGGGCCATAGTAACAAATAATAATCAAATAGTTCATTGTGCCATTTTCTCAACTTCGGAAGTTAGACATTTGTCCCTGTAATTCTTGCTTTATTAGAAAAATAGCCTATTTAACATGTGTTTGCTATCAGACCACAATTCATTTTAAAGAGACAAGTAGATTTTAACATGATTTGTATTTAGATTTCATTTTAAACAAGGTTATTTTAGGAAAGACACCACATAATTAGAATTTTAAAATCAATTTAAAATCATTTACCTTTATCCACTTTGCAAACTCCTCCCAAATTACTCTTCCCATGTTTCCATTTAATTATACATTTCTTCTTCCTACTTGTTGCCATTAGCTTGAAAACCTGGCTTCCACTTGATTATGCTCACACATCCCTTATGAAAATGCTTCAGTGGCTGCCACTTAATTACTAAAGAAATTGCTGCATATTTAGATGTAGACATCTCATTTGCTCAACAGACATGTAATAACAATTCATATTCAGAATATTTTTTGAGAGCCTTCTTTCTTTTAAAAGTCTCCACAGAAATTGGTCACTATCTGAGATACACAAGCTTTTAAATTCTGTTTGTGTTGGTAGAATTTCTTGTTAACATATTTTACAGTGGAATTTTAGTTGATCTGCTTACTAGCTACAAAACTGAGCTGTGTTAGGGAGCTGCTGTGGCATTTTAACATGTGTTTGTGTTTCTAGGTACGAGCACACCAGTTAGTTTTACCACCCTGTGATGTAGTGATCAAAGCTGTAGCTGACTATGTCCGCAATATTCAGGACACTTCTGATTTGGATGCCATAGCTAAAGATGTCTTTCAACATTCACAGGTAAGGAAGGAACAAAGATCATAGGTGTAGACTCATTTTAAAGTACAATTGTACAAATGATCGACTTACACTGTGTGTGTACTCATGTGCCTGCCTATCACTATTCTCTCTTATCATTGTCATGTCCAAGGATGTGTAACTTGGGTTTGCTTTTTTGGGTTCTGTAAATTTCCATAATACTGGGTACAGCTTTATGGCAATGTTAACACCAATACTTTTAGTAACACAAGCATGGCTACTAACATTTCAGTTTTGGTTGTGGTTGAATTATAGGCCTGAACCTAACAGTGTTGTTGTTACCATGCTAGCTGAATACCAATCATCGGGATGGTTAAGGGGGATGGAGGGGGGAAAACAACAGATAGGAATCTCACTAGACTTCCTGTACTGCTTATCAGAAAATCCTGCATTTGAGATAATTAAACACAGATTGTTAGACAATGAATTTCAAGAACTTAGTAGTAAAATCAGGAATAGCTTCTGTGCAAGTCTAGGGATGGTGCGATGTGGGGAGCCAGTGGCTACTTATCTCCCATTGGACAAACCTGAATCCACACAGGGCATACATGCTAGCAAGACTGAATGTGCCACCTTCGGCAATACTGTAGGGGAGATTCCAGAAAATACCACTCGCAGAGAGACTATGCCCCTGTGGACAGAGTCATATAAAATCAGTTGTGCGTGTTCTTTTGCACTGCGCGTGCATCGGTTGTGCACTGTTTTTTTGTTAGCAGGGAGTGGCGTTCAGATGAATGTAAGGTAGTCTTGTGTTTACTTAGGATAGGGATAAGATTGAGATAGTAGCCAGGTTTCTGCAGCATACAGTGAAGGATTCATGAATGTTATACAACATTAATTTAGTAGATGCCGATTTTGCAGTGTGGTTTTATTGTACTGAATCTTACTGGAATCTTGTCTACAGGTGAAACTCGAAAAATTACAATATTGTGGAAAAGTCCATTTATGTAAGCAATTGTTTTCATTGGCTACTGGAGTTTAATATATGAGATAGACTCATGACATGCAAAGCAAGATATGTCGAGCCTTTGTTTGTTATAATTGTGATGATTATGGCGTACAGCTGATGAAAACCCCAAAGTTGAAATTGTTAATTTGGGGTTCTCATCAGCTGTATGCTATAATCATCACAATTATAACAAATAAAGGCTTGACATATCTCGCTTTGCATATCATGAGTCTATCTCATATACAGTGGTGCCTCGCAAGACGAAATTAATTCGTTCCGCAAGACTCTTCATCTTGTGGAAATTTCGTCTTGCGAGGCACCTTTTCCCATAGGAACACATTAAAATTTAATTAATGCGTTCCTATGGGGGGAAAGTCCGGGGGCCCCTCCCGACCGGCACCGGAGCCACGCCGCGTCGCGTTTTAAGACTGCAGTGAGTGAACAGCTGCGCTGCTGTTCGCTTGCTGCAGTCTTAAAACGCGGTGCCGCGGCTCTGGGAGGGAGGGAGGGGGCCGTGGGATCGTGCCCGACATTGGGCACGATCCCACAGCCCCCTCCTGACCGGCAATGGAGCTCCGCGGTGCTGCGTTTTAAGACTGCAGCGATCGTTGCAGTCTTAAAACGCAGCGCCGCGGCTCCAGGAGGGAGGGAGGGGGCCGTGGAATCATGCCCGCCATCGGGCACGATCCCACGGCCCCCTCCCGACCGGCAACGGAGCTCCGCGGTGCCGCGTTTAAGACTGTAGCGATCGTTGCAGTCTTAAAACGCAGTGCCGCGGCTCCGGGAGGGAGGGAGGGGGCCGTGGGATCATGCCTGACATTGGGCACGATCCCACAGCCCCCTCCTGACCGGCAATGGAGCTCCGCGGTGCTGCGTTTTAAGACTGCAGCGATCGTTGCAGTCTTAAAACGCAGCGCCGCGGCTCCAGGAGGGAGGGAGGGGGCCGTGGAATCATGCCCGCCATCGGGCACGATCCCACGGCCCCCTCCCGAACGGCAACGGAGCTCCGCGGCACAGCGTTTTAAGGCTGCAGCGATCGTTGCAGTCTTAAAACGCGGCGCCGCAGAGCTCCAGGAGGGCTTACCTTTTCGCTCCGGTCGGGAGGGATGTTGTCCGCGTCCGCCATTTTGGATCGACTGCGCATGTCTGGACATGCGCAGATATGCACAGTCGATCCAAAATGGCGGATGCGGACAACAACCCTCCCGACCGGAGCGAAAAGGTAAGCCGGCTTACAGTGGTACCTCGCCAGACGAATTCGTCTTGCGAAAAACAGGCATAGACGAATTCGTCTCGCAAGTCAACTAAAAACTCGCAAAACCCTTTCGTTTTGCGAGTTTTTCGTTGTGTGAGGCATTCGTCTTGCGGGGTACCACTGTATTAGTTTCACCTTTTAAGTTGAATTACTGAAAGAAATGAACCTTTCCACGATATTCTAATTTTTCGAGTTTCACCTGTATATGCCAATAAAGGTTTGAGAAATGAGAATACTAGTTCATGTGTATGTGTGTAATTTTAATAAAGCTTTTAATATGTCTTTTAGTCTAGAACGGATGACAAGGTTAAACGATTTAAGAGAGCAGTTGGATATTATTCAGCAACCAATAAGCCTATGCCATTTCATCCACCACACTACCTAGGTAAGTGTTGAAACTTCCTTTGAGTTGAGTATGATACTGAGAATTTGGTTAAACAGTAGGACCTACACCAGGGAGGAGATGGGAGACAATAGAAAAATCGTACAACATTTATCCTATTAAATCAATCAGATTTCATTTTGATATTCTGGATTGTTAGGTAATCTGACCCAGCTGTGCTACCTAGCAGGCACTCTTGGGTCTGCTCTAAGTGTTCCAATCGTTGCTATCAGAGAAGTTCTGGTCAGTTGAAATTGATGTTACTTATTGACAGATTATTGACAGATTAGTTTGTGCACAAGCAGATGTTGGCTTCTCTGCTGTGGTTAGACACAAGCTCTGGCTTGGACATAACATTAAGCCAGCTAGTCTTTGGTTTGCTTCCCCACTGGGGGAGCAGAGCATGAGTGCTCAAGCCAGTGTTACACCCAGACATGGTCATTGTCTGCTGTGGACCTTCCCTCTGTGGTTTCATGCCTCTGACCCAGAGCGTTCCAAACTTTTCATGTTGGTGGCACACTTTTTAGACATGGATCATTTTGCGATGCAGTAATTCAGTTTTACTAGCAAACTAACCCTGGGAGGAGTTCAGGGAGCGTTTGTGTGACACACCTACACACTGCAGCCGACACGCTAAAGTGTCGCGATACACAGTTTGGAAAGCTCTGCTCTGACCGCTTCTTTGGCAATACTTGATGCAGATTTGGAAATGCAGCCGGTTGAAAAGGGGATTCCTGGGGGAGGTTATTGCTTGCTTTTCTCCTCCAGGATAGCATCCTATTTTGAAATGTTCTTGTGTGTAAGAGAGAGTGTGCATATGTGCCAGTGTGTCTCTGTGCAGAAATTCCTTTGAGCAAAGTGGATTTTGCTTCAAAAACAAGATCTAAAGAGCTTACAACTAACTTTATCCTGGATAAGTTTTACATAAGATTATCATACACAAATACTGAGACTAGTCTTAACTATTTCTGAAAATGTTAGTGGTGTGCACCAACTACAACATTCAGTTTGGCCCCTGATTTGGGAAACAGCCCACTTCTATCCAAGATGTTTTATAGGGTGGCCAGTTCAGCTTTGGGTTCATTTAATCCACCTATTGGATTGGAAAGGCAAAAAAAGGCTATATAAACTTTCCCCCCCCCCCTGTTTGATGGAAGTGGATGAAATTCGCAGGTATACTAGCCCCTCCTGAGTAAAAGCATGCCAAATTTCAGAAAAATATATCCAGAGGTTTTTATGCTAGGTATTTCCACATTGATTTTGGGGTAAGAAAAACTAAAAGGGACTTGCTTTCTAGGTAAAAACATTTTCTTTGATTCCAGCTTGACCTGTCAGTCACAGCATTTCACTCTGGTTTCATGACAAGCTTAGAGATATTATTTTTGTATTCAGCAGATACACATCCTGTAGGGGTTTTTTTAATGCCTTTTTTGATGCGGCACCATGAAGCATTTTCAGGGATCCCCACTTCACCCTTGGTGTCTCGTACAAATCCTGCTTTACCACTGACAAGGCATTCCTCTATGCTTTGGAATTTGTCTGAATTACAGTGCACAGCCCTAGTAAATAAAGAGGTAGAAGAGCCCTGTGGTCATTTGTCAGAACTAACTGTTCTAGTCTACACATGTAACCATATGGAAATATAAAACTAGAACTTTTAATAAAGGTAACATTTGTTGCATTAGCGAAATAGTTTTTAAAATAGAAAATGCTTGGAAATGGGGCAAAACACCATCTGGATAAATGTCAGTTCCCCATTTGTGGGTTTTGTCTGTTCTGAAGTGATGTCACCTCACCTCAGTTTGCTGTGGAAATCACAATAATTGGGGCTTGATCACACAGAATAGTAAGTTCCGCAAGACTTGCCTTTTTACGCCTAGACAGCTACACAATAACCTCCCTATTCTGAGATAAGCTACCTTGTCTTAATGTCACAGATTTGAGTTAGTTTTACTTTTCTATCTCCCAAGTTGATGGGTAACATATAGAAATCTCTCTCTTCTGGATAAATCCTACATAACAAGTCTTCATTAGACTAATTGAAAGCAGATATATTAATGGCTGTAAATTGTTGTTTGAACTTGGTTCCCTTTTACATGATGTATCCATCTTCATGTGCCTGACTCTCTTCAAGTCTTGATTTCTGACCGACAGAGAGAAATGTGTTACCAATTAAAAAGACTTCATAATAACTCGTTGCTGAGAGAGTATCCTGGTTAAAGTGAGAATAGACTTCAAAGATTTCGTATTTGTTCTTCTGTTCTTGTGTGTTGCGCACGAACTGAGGATATTAAAAACAAACCACTTCAGAACTGGAAGCAGAATTAAAATTGCTGCACTTCCTGTTCTGCGGGGATATAGAAAGTAAACAATGGATACTGAAATGGTGGGAGTGACTGGAACATAAACAGAACAGGAACAGATAGTGGAAAGAAAAAATAAACGATCAGATGAAGAAGGAAGTGAATAATGTGTCTCCTGAGAGAGGCAGAAAATGAAACAAAACTGACAGTCAGTGTGTGTTGAAATAGAAGGAGAGCAAGTAACCTGTACTGTCGGAAATGAGGTCAAAGCTTTAAAGAACAAAAGCCCAATATCAGGCATTTTTTCTTACATGACTACTTTTTCCTATTGAGGATTCACCTAAAATGCAACTCTGGCCAGGCTGTGCATGAGGCTGAATTTGTTTTGATTTTTCCTACAATAGCCAGACCAAATCAATTTGGAATGCCGGGTATAGTGCCACCGTATGTCTCTGCTCAGATGCTTAACATTCCACAGACCCCTCTCCAAGCAAAACATGTGGCAAGTATACTCTGCTTTTTCCTCTTTCTCCCCACCACCGCTCTTCAGTTGTTTTTGAGAAATGTGTGTCACACATATATAGGGTATGAGCAGTTTGCTCAGATTTATGAAGAAGCAGCTATAATTTATAATATACCTTTTTCCCCTTTTAGGCCCAGCATATGTCTAGTCAAGGTAATACCCATGGTCAGGGTCCATATCCCTATAGCCTCTCGGAACCAGCCATCACCTTGGATGCAGGTGGGAAAAATATTTCTGAGCAGAACAACTACAGCAACATTCCTCATGAAGGAAAACATACACCATTATATGAACGATCCTCTCCAATAAACCCAGCTCAGAGTGGGAGCCCCAATCATGTGGATTCAACATACTTTCCTGCTTCTTCCACATCATCATCTTCAGACAATGATGAAGGCAGTGGCAGCGCTGTGAAGTAAGTACATCACATGTTACGAGCAGGACTGGAAGAGAAAGTAGCGTCTTTGAATTTACTGTCACAGAGAAATGTTCATGCACCTGCTGTTGTTTCTATATTCAGTTGATGTGATCTACTTAATTGTAATGTATTTTGTCTTTGTTTCGTTAATGTTGGCGGCACAGAAATGTTTTCAGAGAATTGAGCTAAATTAAAAAAGAAAACTAATCTTGTATCAGCCAAGATGTAGTGGTTATTAAATTTTTGCTATAACAATCTTTATTAGTTGTGTGTATGGTGTGCAGGGTAGGAAGTGTATAAGCTTATACCAGACAATGTTAAGTGTTGGATCCTTTAAAATGATTGATTTGTGAAATAGGTAGAGAGCAGAGGCAACAGTATTTGGCTTCCCAATTTCCCCTGGTTGGCTAAAGAGAGTGAAGACTTATTTCAGAAATTAGTTTATATCAGTTAGAAGGTTAGTAGCCTAATTTTTACTGGTATGTGCATGTACCTATGTTAGCCATTTGTCACCTAAAAAGGGGGGGGAGCTCTTTTGAATATATATAAAACTTCATTGCCTGATCACCTGGAGACTACTCTTGCTTGCCGAAGGCCATCAGATAAGTAGCTGTTCACCTGTCGACTTTACACAACTTAGGGTGCAAGTAACAATGATCTTACGTTGCGATCTTATTTTTGTTCCTTCCTTATAACAAATTCCCATGGGTGCTTACAAAAATCCAAGATGAAATAATATGATATAATTAAAACATACAACAAGTACACTAAAAGCGGCCGTTCTAAAAGTACAGCTGCACTTAAGCCAAATTAAAATGCCTGGGGAAACAGAAAAGCTCTTTGTGTAGCACTTGACATTAGTGTTAAGCACCAGATGAGGCACCCTGGAGAAATTATTTTGGGACCACAAGCTTTCTTCCAGGTGGAAGCGAACCTAGAAAAGAACCTTTGCTGAAAACCTTAGTACATGGGCAGTTGCATGCGGAGAAACATATCACTGGTGCCCTCGACTCAAACCATGAAGGTGTGCTAAAGGTCAAAAAACACTTCGAATTGAATCTGGAAACAAACTCTGCAAATACAAAAGGGACGTGGGTTGTGTTTATCTTGATATTATTTACAGTACCTTTGAATTATAACTCTGAAAATAAAAATAGTGTGGCATTCTTTCCCCCCTCCCCAGTCATGTTGGTGGGAACAAATTGCGCTGGGAAAAAACAGGAACCCAGTCAGAAAATCAAGGACGTGGGGATCCCGGAGACCAAACAAAGGTAGAGTCCTTCTTAGCACTATAGTCTGTGTTGATTAGACTTTATATGCACAGTTGAATCCTGTGATCTTAAAAACAAAACCAAAAAAAACTGCTTTTGTAAGGTGGAATTTGAAAAGCCCTTGACACCTGAAGGGCAATGAGCTCTATGCATGCATGCATATGACTTTTAACTTCATTTGCAAGTACATTCAAATTTTACTTTCAAAAATTCTCTTAGCAATGCTTGATATTTAGTTGCAAAGCTTCCACTTTTAAAGCTAGAGGAAGATGTTCCTGTTGTAGATTACTTTTTTATGTATATTACAGGCAGAAGGTTCCTCTACTGTTTCTTCAGGAAACCAGGCAGCTGAAGTTAAAGGGAACCAAGTCAATAGTGCACAAATCCCATGTCTGTTGTCAATGCCCACCAGGAACCATATGGATATTACCACTCCTCCATTACCACCTGTAGCACCAGAAGTATTAAGAGTGGCAGAGCACAGACACAAAAAGGGGTTAATGTATCCCTACATCTTTCATGTTCTAACCAAGGTAAGGTTTTCGGAGTTTAAGTAGCCCTAGAATCCTAAAAGGATTGGTGAACGCTTGCTGTTGTCCCTTGCTTTTAATTAATTAGTGCAAACATAGCTGAAGCCCTGGTGCTTCTAAAGCTTTCCTTTCCTGGGGTTTCTAAAAATGTTTAGAACTCCCCCCTCTCCCTTTGAAATGCCATACCAACCATCTGTTTGAATCAGGGGAGATGTGAAGATTCTTGTATGCACTGGAATGCCTTCTGCTGTTGCACTCCTAAGATTCTGTAGAGTGTATGTGTTAAAATAATTTAATAGTATTCCTGACTTCTTGCCCCATCAACCTATTCATGTCTGGCAACAGAGCCTACTGGGCTTGACCCAAATGACATAAACAGGGTACTTCCACAGAAGTGGAAGAGACCCTGTTTTCCCTAATGCTGTTGAGAAAAACTGGACCATTCTTTTCCTCTCAATTTACAAGTTAATCACCAGTGGGTCCTGATGTCCACAGTTTTTAGGACCTTGATCTCAGTGTGCTTCTCTCATGACTGGCTTGCACCAGCATCAAGAAGTCCTCCAGGCAATTGTCCTCAGGCTGAACACTGGATAAAAATTGAATCAGTTAATCAACCAATGAGATTTTAGGTCTTGAATTATTTTTATTACAAAAAATGTATTCAAGACTTTAACGCAGAGTGGTTTCTTTATATTGTGCATTTTATCATAGCTAATAGGTGCTAAGAGCTAGACTACTACTACTAATGCTGGAATCTGCAAGAGTTTGTATGCTACTAATCATTTTGTTCATGTACAGGGTGAAATTAAAATTGCAGTTTCTATTGAAGATGAAGCAAACAAAGACCTGCCTCCTGCTGCTCTTCTTTATAGGCCAGTTCGTCAGTATGTTTACGGTGTCCTGTTCAGTTTGGCAGAAAGCAGGAAAAAAACTGAGAGGCTTGCCTTTAGAAAGAACAGACTTCCTCCAGAATGTATGTATCTGCCTTCTACTATTATTGCTGGCTGAGCTTGGACATCATACCAAACTGTAGTTTGCACCAGCCATGTTTTAGAGTGTCGTTTGAGCCAAAGGTATAGGCACTTATGTTTTAGAGCTACTGGACTGCTTTCATTTTTCATCTGCTCAGCCCTCCTATGTTATCTATTTATTTTATTTAAACAGGATTTATATACCGCTTCATCATCTATAACCTCAAAGCAGTTTACATATTCCACGTAGGCAACAGACGTCCGCTTGCACAATGGAACTTCCCCCTTCCTCCTCTCCCTTGTCACCTGCCATGCACCCTCAAAATCTGCTCCAGAGCCTCAGGAGTAGATTCGGGTTGGGGGAGTCATAGGGATTGAAGAGGAAGAAGTCCTGTTGTGCGAGCAGAAATCCATTTGCACGGTGTTGGATACAGCCGATAGAATGCAATTAAAAGATTCTGGAGGAGAAACAATGGCCACAACTATGTTTTATCAGTTCAGACATCACTGTCATCGTTAGTACAACAGTAGTTTCTGATTAATGGATTTCCGGCTGATTAAAAAATGGGTTTGTTAATTCAGATATCATCCAAAATTAGTTAAGCTTGGTATAATGTTTGAACAGAGTCAGCATTTCCTTACAAAGCTTTATATACCACTTTTCTACTACAGTCTAAACAGCAGTTCTTTGAATTTTGTTACAAACACAAATCTTAAAACTTACCAATGCAGGTGTAAAACAATAGCAGCAAAAGACAACATTATCTTTAGCTGAAATACAATATTTCATTCTTCCCCAACCTTGCGGGAGGAAATTTTTTATATAATCATAGTACATTATGAATTCAATTTAGAAGTGACTTCTGGGTGAGTGTGTTGAAGGATTGAACTAAGAGCATTGTTGGATTGTATTTTGTGTAAAATAGGCCTCTATCCTGAATGTTGACACAAACAGTTAGGCAATAACCTTGATGGGACAGCACCAAACATGGGTTTTTCTTGCAGATATGTCAAAATCTATAAAACTACTAGAAATATAATGAGTTAAGTCTCAGTAATCCTGTCTATTGGCACCAGGCAGGCTTCTTTGAATTATTCTTTTTGGTGCCCGCTTAAAACTTGTTTCTTTTTTTTTTTTAAGGCAACCCTATCCAGACATGTAGAAGTTACATGTGCTCTTGTCTTTTTAGCTATTGTTGATTTTAATCACCTTTTGAATGTTTTAAAACATTTGTTTTTAACTTTTTATAAAGAATCTTAATATTTTATTTTATATTTTTGTAAATAGCTTAGAGGTTTTCGTACAATAAAGCAGTATATACATTTTGTTAAATAAAACAAAATAGGAATTACAGAACCGTCTAACTTGTGAAATGAAATCTTTTCTGAACCCAGTATTGCTGTTAACGTTTAGTATCTTGTATTCAGCATAGCTGGACAAGAAGGAGCTTGAATATGTACCGTGCATAAATGTCCACCTATTGGACACAATTCACTGGAAACATGTCCTGCACAAGGTCCTCTGAAATAAATTCTTCTGATACAACTCAGGCCAAATTCACACCAGAGTGGCATGGGATCTTTTGCCATTGCCTTTGCTGAGTGGGAAGGAACCATACCATTTGAGATGAAAACACTGTTCTGGAAACCTGGCAGGGGCCAAGCGGGCAGAAGGGGTAAGCACCCCATCTCTTGCCCCCCACTCCTCATCTGCACGTGGTTCCTCCAATGCTGCTTTGCAAAGGGCAGACAGTGACCTGGGTTTCCAAGTGTGAGTAGGCTACAGAATGTGTAGTTCTCGCCTTAGTCTGGCTTTCAGAAAACAGCTTTTCTGATACTCCCCATAAGGCAGAGGTAGGATTTCTGACTTCTGCATTTCGACCTCAATATTGGTTTGCAGTTTTAAAGAGCGTAACAAGATGGCAGTAGTGCTTGGCATACTCTACAAGTCCTACAAAAGCATCAAGCCTGAAGGGAGAAGAAGAACCTTACAGAATGCAGAAATGATCATGCACCAATATTGTTTAACCAGGCGTCACCTTTGTTTTTGGCCTTTCTAAATCTCCATTAAGAAAATACATACAAGCAACCCCCCCCCCCTTTACATACGTTCAGTTTGTGCACAGCTGCGCATATCCTCATTGCACCAAACCCAGAAGTGACCCGAAAAGGGGCGGAACAGGATGTTTACAGGTTTTTTCAATGGTGTTTCAAATATGTGCAATTTCACTGACACATGCGATTCCTCGAAACGTAACCCCCGAGTAAATGAGGGGGTTGTCTGAGCTGACTTGGATGATGTAAGTTAGTTTTCTGTTCAAACAAGGGGTGATGCTGGTTCACACCAACACCCCTCTCTACCTGTTGGCCCCTGTACCATATCCCATACTTTTTTCTAGCATCCCCTTTCTTCCAGAAGCAGATTTAGAGGAAGTGGACAGGAAAGCTGTATTCTGTTCACAAATGGAAAGTTAGAATTCAGGCCAACATACTTACAATAACTTCCAAGATCGGGTAGAATCAGAGCTGGAAAGAACTAAGTCTTGTCTCTCCATACATTTGACTCGTCCAATGGCATATGCAGCCACCAACCTGCAATTTCAACTTAGGTGTTAATGCATTTCATAGAAATCCGGGAAATATAAAAATTATCAAGGAAATTAAACTGTATATGAGTAGCTTAAATATGCTGGCTGGATTTTAGCCTTGGTAAATGTGTACAGAAGTGGAAAGTATTGGTTTCCTTTTTTTCATTCTGTAGTCTCACCGGTGATAATTAAGGAATGGGCTGCTTACAAAGGAAAGTCCCCCCAGACTCCTGAGTTGGTAGAAGCTCTTGCATTTAGGGAATGGACCTGTCCCAATTTGAAGAAACTGTGGCTGGGGAAGGCGGTAGAGGACAAGAATCGACGGATGAGGGCTTTCTTGGCCTGTATGAGGTCAGACACACCAGCAATGCTCAACCCATCTAATGTGCCCACTCACCTTATGGTGCTCTGTTGTGTATTACGGTGAGTACGTTGACTGGATTTTTGTGTAGGATAAACACTCATCTAGAGCCACAAGATAGCCACCGGCTCTAATCCATTTAAAGACAGAGGTTTCCTCCCATGAGCAATTCCAGTCTCATTCCTGCAACAGGTTTTTCATGGCTCCGCTCTCCCTTTTCAGCCCGCTGCACCACCTCAAAATTTGTTCCTGAGGGCTAGGTAGTCTGGAGTGGCTTGGGATATGGGGCTTGAGATCTGCAGGTAGAGGCATCATCAGTGGTGATCATCCCTGTTGCGTGAGTGTGATAAAATCTTAGGATTCAAGCCCAGGTGTCCTGCCCTTAACTTTGGCAAGTGAATGCAAACCATATGGCTTAACTAATTTAATCTAGCATTAATAACATCTCTATGATGATGTAGTTTTACATGCTTTTCCAAGCTTAGTGTGTTTGAATTTTTCATATTAAATTTACTGATCTAATATACACCAGGGCTTTTGTTGTTGCCACAACGCTAGCTTAAGAGGCCTTCTGTAAAGCACTTCTTAATCTCATTGATTTCAATAGCAGAATTAAGCATTTAATGTAAATGTCTCCCAGTTTAAAAATAATGGGACTTTTAAGTGCTAACTTTTTGCAGGTTTGTGCCAAGTATTGTTATGTCATTATATAATTTTCATGTGGTTGTGGGACTTTCAATTACTATATGCAAAAATTATAAGTAATAGTACCACAGCTTTCCAAGCAGTGCTGATTCAGTGCTATCTGTCTCTGTAGATATATGGTGCAATGGCCTGGGGTTCGGATACTTCGTCGCCAGGAACTTGATGCCTTCCTGGCTCAAGCTTTATCTCCAAAACTATATGAACCTGACCAACTACAGGAACTAAAGGTGACTAGAACTTTGCTTCTGTGGGGCTTTTAATCCATACTTATTCAAGCAATCCCATTGCTTACTCTTAACTTCATCCATATGTATGTCTTATGCAAGTGTGTGTGTGTGTGTTGTGAAGGGGTTCTGGTTTCAACTCCAAGTGAACTCTTAACTTGTTCATTGTAATTGTGATATCTATTCACTTCTTTACTTGGTATTTTATTTCCTTTGCATCTGTAGCTTTCAAACTTGTAATAAAGGGTTTCCCAAGAATATATCACTTTCCTGGATTCTCTTTTTTCCGTGGAACCCCTGTGTGTCAGCTATAAACCAATATACCTTTAATTATTTCATGGAACTAATTATGCAATTATGCATCTTCTGTTCAGGAAATAGGAAGAATGCTGATTTATAGTCACTTTAATTAGCCAACCCTACTGGGTAACCCTAGGGTTTTGGTGCCTAACCTTGAAACAGAGGGGTTTAGACTTCTGCTAATTAAGTATACTAGTCAAGGTTCTGTCCCATCTCAAAGGAGTCATTGTTTTTGTTTGCCTTGTCTATTGCTTCCCTTTCCTCACCCTCTCTACTTTCCTGGTCCCCCGCCCACCCGGTCACGGCCCACTGCTTTACCTGTACTCTTCCAGTAATAAGTTCTTAATAAGTGTGCTTGAAGCCTCTAACTTTGTACAGCTGGTAGTCAACTGTGGTTTCATTTTCTGTCTTCAAAGATTGAAAATTTAGATCCTCGAGGAATTCAGCTGTCAGCATTGTTTATGAGCGGTGTTGACATGGCATTGTTTGCAAATGATGCTTGCGGGCAACCAATTCCTTGGGAGCATTGTTGTCCATGGATGTACTTTGATGGGAAGCTGTTCCAGACCAAGCTCATCAAAGGGACCCGGGAGAAAGTTCCTCTCATTGACCTCTGTGATGGTCAGGTATGTTCGCTCCTCGGGTGTCTGTTACGCCTATGGAAATTTCACTAGTTTTGAGTGAAGTTGGTCAGTTGAAAATCCCTTTGGTAAAAAATAAAATAGAATGCTTACTTTAACTAAATAAATCACATTTGGTAATTAGATTGACTTAATTTGGAGGGCTATTAAGCCAAAAGGTTGGTAAGTCATACTTTATCTAACATATGTTCATGTGCGTAAATAAAAAGAGCTTGACAAATTGTATTGACCTTATCCTTCTAAAGATCCTGGGCCTGTTTGAATGCAGAATACTGTATTTATGTGTTTAAGACCTAATGTTGATTCTTGATCGATAAATGATTTTTGTAGAATAGCATATTTGAATTTAGAAGGGGTCAGTCAGAATATTCAGCTTTCTAGAATAAACACGTAAGAAATATGTTGGTTTCTCAAGATGCTCTTTCTGTCACCACTCAGTGATCCAGACATGGGGCTGGGCTGGATCTTCTTCCTGTGAACTGTAGGAAGGAAGACTCATTGACCATAACGGGGGTTCGACCAAGAGGCACCTCCCATTTGTAGTGCAAATGTGTTTGTGCTGTGTTTTTTATTGTAGACTGAACAAGCTGCCAAGGTTGAAAAGATGCGTCAGAGCATCCTTGAAGGCTTAAATTTCTCCCGGCAAAACCACCCACTCCCTTTTCCTCCACCGCCTGCCATGCCTTTTTATCCAGGTTCTGTATACCCTCGGCACTTTGGGCCACTTCCACCACCTCAGGGCAGAGGCAGAGGCTTTCCTGGTAAGCGTGTGTAGCATATCATCCAAAATAGATTTTGACAGTGTTATTAGTATAATTAGGGAGGCTTGCCTGGCACCATCGTTATATATATCTTTAGACATCAGGCAAAAACTTCCTCTATAACCAGACTGTTGGCCATTAACTATCTGTGACCTTTTAGAAGTGGGTGCAATGTTTTAAATGTATTTCTCTTTCCTCCTTAGTTTTGATGTATCTTTGTTGGGGGGCAGGTTTGTTTGGTTTGTTCTAAGTCTCTTTGGGTGGCCTTGGGCAAGATAAAGCGACTAACAAATTTAATAAATAATAGTAGTAGTAGTATTGATAATGTTAATAATATTTGTATAGCGCAGTACTGTGGGGTCTGTTTCCTTATTTATATGATTTAGCTCACACACATGCTCACCATCTATAACAATCATGGTATTTGCCATTATGTGCTGAGTAACTAAAAACGGGGTGGGTGGGGGATTTCTCAGCTGGTGCTCCCTGTATTTTGTGGACCACCAGATCCTTGAGTTTTACAGGATGCCAATGAGTTTTCTGGTCTACCAATGCAAACTTTAATGCAGTGGTGGTTTTTTGAGGCCCCCAGATAAAATAAAGGAAATTCAAAAGGAAGCAATGGTCCAAAATGGTGGATAGGGTCCATATCATCTGCCTGTTGAAGAATTCCTGTACAACAGGCGGTCAACTGTAAATTTAAAAATGGTTGACAAACTCTGTATGCTCACCAATTTCTGGTGACGCGATGGGACTTCCATGTTTGCTCTTGGGTGCTAAATCGGTATATTCTCAGATGTGCAGCCCTGTGCTTTTGGAGTGAAACTGTGGTCGCACCAGCAGAGGTCAAGAACCTGTTTTTCAGGGGAACTCCTGTATGTCCCCCTCCCCCTCACGGTTTCCCCCTGTCTCTTTCCCCCTGGGTCTCACAGGAGTCTATGGCTTTGGAGGCCCCTATGGGGAAACAGTCGCAACAGGCGCTTATCGAGCCTTCCGGATGGCTGCAGCAGGAGGACACTCCGGAGCCTTCTCTGGCAACGACGGCAACAGGACTAGCAAGTTTCAGGGCGGTAATTATACCAAACCCCTTTTCTTAACATCTTACCCCGGTCTGAGACTTTTCAACAGGGACCTCCTCGCTTTATCTCTCCATCCCTTCCCCCTGTAACCAAACGCAGCTGTCATTTTGCTGTACAACCTACCCCCTCGGATTGCTGTCACGTCGTTCACTAACGCCTATTACTCAGAACCCTGTGACATGCTACAGGTGTCACATTCTTGCCTCCAAAATTGAACGCACACCTGGTGGAATGCCTGTATCCTTTTAAAGGTTTGTTTCCAATTTTTGGACGAACCATTTTTCAAAGTCAACATGTGCTTCGACACTGGGGCTTTGTGCTTGTTTTGAAATCAGCTGCGGGATAAAGCAGGAAACATTGCTCAATGTTGCTGAAGTTTTATTTGTAAGTAGCTCATAGGTGTTCATGTTTCAGAAGCTGGACATGCACTTCTGAAGGGAACAGTGTTTCCCCCAATTTCCTCCTTTAAAAATAAAATAAGATAGTGGAACAGAAAGTCGCGCCCCCCCCCCCCCGCGTATTTTAATTACTTCCAACAGTTTCCTGCAAGCTGTCTAACATCAAAGTTTTAGCTAGTAACTGACACTTCTGGCTCTCTGAAGCCCAGTGAAGCAGCTGCTGTACTATTACAGTTGATTGTACAGTATACAGAAGAATGTACTTCCCTGCCTTCACGAGCGCTGTAGTAATTAGTATGTTAACACTGGGGCCTAATTTGTAACCACATTGCTTCTACCTGTTTAAACCCTTTCATTGCTATCAGCTTTATCAGTCATATCTAGCTAACATTTATCCCATAGATTATTGAAAATGATTTGGTTATGACTTGTGAACACTTGGAATTTGAGTTGAGATGTATTCTGGAACAGAGAGGTAATGAAGGTTCTCTCCCCACCCCCGAGCTTTTAAAAGATAAAACACATGTGGGGTGGTTAAAAGTGGGGATTTCTGGCATTCTCTTTGCATGCAGGTAACTCACATCTTACTGTTTATTTTGCTTACAAGATCACCGTTGTGCATGGTGTGCGGAAATAAACAAACAATTGGAGACTGGAATAAACCCACTCTTCCTTTATTTGTTCCCCGTCCCCACCTGCATACAGCTGCAATCGCAGGTTTACCCAGCTTTGGGAAGGTGCCACGAGAGCTCTGGGACCCAGTATCCAGTTGTGGTCTTGGTTACGCTGAGGCCATTGAACTTAACTGGATAAAATGGTCAATAATCTCAGTGGGATCTAATCTTGAACAGGGGTGTGTAGATTGTAAATGTAGTATGCTTCAGATTATGATGCTTGATAACATTACCCCCAGGAAGGACCATCCAATCCCATTTTAAATAAATTAAAAGAACCTTAATACAAAACTTAGAATCTTTCATACCTGAATTTGCCATGAAAACCCAGTCTTTGGAAGAAAAGCAGTATTTTCAGGGAAAGTTGGAAGTCCATGTATTGTACACAGTTCTCTGAATTGTAGCTGCAAATAGCAATCTCTCTTTTCATCTTTGTACAGGTGTCCAACCTATTCCTTCTCAGGGAGGGAAACTTGAAATAGCTGGCACTGTGGTTGGCCACTGGGCTGGAAGCAGACGTGGTCGTGGAGGGAGAGGGCCGTTTCCTCTGCAGGTGGTTTCTGTCGGAGGGCCCACAAGAGGGTAGGCAGAAATAAATCTTAAATTAATATTGGCTTGACTTTGGAATTTAGCAATGGCAAAAGAAGTGGCAGCTGGCTTTTATTAAAGTACAGAAAAAGGCAATTATTGTATCTTTTATTTCAGAAAGTTTGGGTGTAAAAAAAAAATGAATATGGGTCAGACATTCTGAAAAGATCAGGAATGATTTTACCTAATGGGAAGTTAGCTATAATTATATCAGCTATATATAACAGTTAATATCTTTCATGTTGACCATTGATCTGAACCAAATCTCGACATATAATTCATTCACTATTGTTGCCTGTTTTTACTCATATTTTGCTAAGGCAGCTGCTGCCTATAAAGTGATGATAATTTTAGAGGAAGAGGTTAAGCAGTTTATTTAAAAACAGCAATGAAGAACAAACATGGATCAGTACAGGCTAAACTAGTATGAGATTAGTAAATGTTAACTTCCGAGTATTAAGAACTACTAAAGAGATTATATTTGAAACTTGGCAGCAGGATTATTTGGGTGGGGGAATAGGTGCCGACTTCTATTCATACCAGTTTTCAATGTTTGGTTTGCTGGTACTTTACACAGCAACTGCAAGAATGTAAGTGGAAGAAACATTTGTTTGAACAACTTTCACATTATAAAAAATAAATATTTTGAGAACCTTCTTAATGATATAGAGAACCAGCCTTCTGATTGTGAGGAGCAAAAGACTGCTGTGGGTTTTTTTACAAATGGAAACTTTATTTTTTCTATTAAAAATACAGAAACATATCTAAAGTTTAAATGTGTTTTTAATTTGTTTCTCACTCAATGCAGACGCCCGAGAGGAGTTATTTCCACTCCAGTGATAAGAACGTTTGGCAGAGGAGGAAGATACTATGGGAGAGCTTATAAGAACCAGGGAACAATTCAGGTATTGAGAGAAATCATTTACAAAACTGAGGGTCAGAAAAGATTTTGGTAACATGAGTTTAGGTGACAATCATGTATACACCAATTTAACTATAGTCATGGGAGTGGGAGGATATACTGAATGAAATAACCATATGACCATAGAACTAAATTATATTGGCCTTTAATTTGACTTGCTTTTGCTGCCCTTTCCCCTATCTTGGGGGGTGGGGGAGTTTGTGAATTGCACTCGCCTCTTTCAGAGGTTAATTCTTAACATAGGGCACAATTTGCCCTAAGGAGCCCCTTCAGTGGAAGTCCTGTGCAAATAATTTCCATTTCCCCATCTCTTCTTTCCCTGAAATTGGCTCCCAGGGTGGAGAGCGGGGGTCGGGAGAACCCCCAGAACAGAGGGAGGGATGGTTCCCCCTGGCAAGCTGATGCTGAATCCCTCATTTATCTGCAACTCACACCTTTTGTTTTAGCTCAGTAATCAAAAGGGTAATAGGGTTTACTGCCAACATGGTCAGCTTACTTCATCATTTTCCCATTGCTTTTGTTGCACTCTGATTCCATTTGCTCAGCAGTTCTGGATGTTAAATTAAGTCTTGTAATATAATATACTGGCATTAAGCAGATGAGATTGTCAGGAGTGCATGATAAAACTAATTTTTCACATATGTATCTGTACTTAAAGGGTCACATATATACAGCAACTTAAGACAGAGAAGGGGAATAACAGAAAGGGCAGTGTAAGTGATGTCTGTGTGGATACGTACACTTACATAGACAACCTTACATTTGATCTGCAAAAGAACTGTGGATAAACGACATAATTGGGGGTGGGTTTTTTCACATTTTGATGTCAGGATTGGCATGTTTTTAAACTGTGATTCAAATACCTAAACTGTTATTCAGCTGTGGTGTGCCACCGTTCACATGTCATGGCAAGCCAAGTTACAACTCACGGGGACCATTCAAGTGTGCTGGCTCTTGGGAAGGAGATTGCAGCCACTTTGCTCCCCACCAGTCCTTTTAGATTAGCATGGCACAGTAGCTAAGACAAGATTCAATTTAGTATGCCATCCAAATCCAGGATTGTGGTTAAGGAGGACAGAGCTTAATCACAATTCCAGGTTTAATAATAATAATAATAATATTTATTATTTGTACCCCGCCCATCTGGCTGGATTTCCCCAGCCACTCTGGGCGGCTTCCAACAGAAACCAAATACAAAAACATTAAAAACTTCCCTAAAAAGGGCTGCCTTCAGGTTTTTTCTGAATGTCAGGTAGTTGTTTATTTCCCTGACCTGTGATGGGAGGGCGTTCCACAGGGCGGGCGCCACTACCGAGAAGGCCCTCTGCCTGGTTCCCTGTAGTTTTGCTTCTCGCAGTGAGGGAACCGACAGAAGGCCCTCGGCGCTGGATCTCAGTGTCCGGGCTGAATGATGGGGGTGGAGACGCTCCTTCAGGTATACAGGACCGAGGCCGTTTAGGGCTTTAAAGGTCAGCACCAACACTTTGAATTGTGCTCGGAAACGTACTGGGAGCCAATGCAGATCTCTCAGGACCGGTGTTATGTGGTCTCGGCGGCCACTCCCAGTCACCAGTCTAGCTGCCGCATTTTGGATTAATTGCAGTTTCCGGGTCACCTTCAAAGGCAGCCCCACATAGAGCGCATTGCAGTAGTCCAAGCGGGAGATAACCAGAGCATGCACCACTTTGGTGAGACAGTCCACGGGCAGGTAGGGTCTCAGCCTGCGTACCAGGTGGAGCTGGTAGACAGCTGCCCTGGATACAGAATTAACCTGCGCTTCCATGGACAGCTGTGAGTCCAAAATGACTCCCAGGCTGCGCACCTGGTCCTTCAGGGGCACAGTTACCCCATTCAGGACCAGGGAATCCTCCACACCTGCCCTCCTCCTGTCCCCCAAAAACAGTACTTCTGTCTTGTCAGGATTCAACCTCAATCTGTTAGCCGCCATCCATCCTCCAACCGCCTCCAGGCACTCACACAGGACCTTCACGGCCTTCACTGGTTCTGATTTGAAAGAGAGGTAGAGCTGGGTATCATCCGCATACTGATGAACACCCAGCCCAAACCCCCTGATGATCTCTCCCAGCGGCTTCATATAGATATTAAAAAGCATGGGGGAGAGGACAGAACCCTGAGGCACCCCACAAGTGAGAGCCCAGGGGTCTGAACACTCATCCCCCACCACCACTTTCTGAACACGGCCCAGGAGGAAGGAGCAGAACCACTGTATAACAGTGCCTCCAGCTCCCAACCCCTCTAGCCGGTCCAGAAGGATGTTATGGTCGATGGTGTCAAAGGCCGCTGAGAGATCCAGCAGAACTAGGAAACAGCTCTCACCTTTGTCCCTAGCCCGCCGGAGATCATCGACCAGCGCAACCAAGGCGGTTTCAGTCCCATGGTGAGGCCTGAATCCCGATTGGAAGGGATCCAAATGGTCCGCTTCTTCCAGGCGTGCCTGGAGTTGTTCAGCAACCACCCGCTCAATCACCTTGCCCAAGAATGGTAGATTTGAGACTGGGCGATAGTTGGCCATATTGGCCGGGTCTAAAGATGTTTTTTTAAGAAGCGGTTTAATGACCGCCTCTTTCAGCGGGGCTGGGAAGGCTCCCTCACAGAGGGAAGCATTCACCACCCCGCGCAGCCCATCGCCCAGCCCCTCCCGGCTAGCTTTTATAAGCCAGGATGGGCAAGGATCAAGGAGACAGGTGGTTGGTTTCACTCGTCCAAGCAGCCTGTCCACATCCTCGGAGGTAACAGACTGAAATTGATCCCACGCAACTGGACTAGACAGGACTCTGGCACTCTCCCGCCCTGGCCCTGCTCCCACGGTGGAGTCTATCTCTTTCCGAATCTGAGGTTTAGGCAGCCTACAAAGTCAAAACTTGCTTTAGCTGCTGGCTGCCCTGAGCACAAACTGCCAAGGAGGAGAGAATCATCTGCAGTCTTCTCCTTGGGAGCCAGCAGGCCATGATTTGGCCAGCTTTGGCTCTTGTCGCTTATTTCTTAAAATTAAATCTAACTTGCTGAACAGTTTCCAAGTGACTGGTCAGCACCCTCCTTAATCCAGAGTGGCTCTTCAGACCATGAAGAATAGGGCACCAGGTCCCAGGTGTGAGTTTTTGAGATTTTATTTCTAGGTCATAGTTGAAATTGCTGTGTCAATCCAATAAAGGAAAATAAATAATCTTGCATGGCATCTACAGTAATTTCCAAAGCAATAGCCATGTTCGTCTCTCGCAGCAAAAAGAACAAAGAGACTGACACATGTATGGTGGCCTTCAGTTTTGTGGACTCAAGACCATTTCACACATCTGAAGCATAAAAGCTTATGCCATAACAAATGTGCTAATCTTTAATAGCTAAGGCTATTTGTTTTACCGCAGTAAGAAGCCAGAGGAGCACTGGCACAGTTTGCACATACTGCTCAGCTCAGCCAAATGTGGTTTAGTGTGAATAAGAGAAAGTGTGTGTGTGTGTGTGTGTGTGTGTGTGTGTGTGTGTGTGTGTGATTGCAGCTGCTTTGCTCTTCCCCAGTCATTCCTTTGCTGCACGACAATAAACCATTTAGTGCAATGCAGGGTTGGGAGACTGGATCTGGCAAGTGAACCAGATCCTTACTTTGCCCCCACCCACCAGCCAACTTAAGGGCATGGAGTGCCCACCTGTCAGTAAGTCACCTGACATCAAAAGGATGTCACGTGACCTGCTTTCCTTTGCTTGCGCTGTTTGGATTCCAAACACATGGGCTTTGCCAATTTGTAGTCCCTTTTGCCTCATATATCTGACATCATTGAGGGCATGTGAGTGTGGGCCAACTGGCAAGGCCTGGCAGCTTAATTAGGTCCATAGCCCAGAGCCTCCCCACTAGCCTAGCTTGACAGTTAAACACCGGCTCTTAGCTTACCTCTTTTCAAATCTTGCGCTGTAAGCAGTTTGTCCTATACAGTAGAACCTCTACTTACAACCGTCTCTACTTGGGCCCGATCCAAGTTGCGACCGTGGCAAACCCGGAAGTAAATACCGAGTTTGCTGCGATTCGCAGAAGCAGCTTCTGCCGTTTGCACCTGCGCAGAAGCAGCTGCCGCCATCTGCACATGCGCAGATGCCAAATGCACCTGCGCACAACAGCGCTTCTACCAGTGACCTGGATCGACTTACGGACGGACCTCCGGAACTGATTACGTCTGTAAGTAGAGGTTCCACTGTAGTTAACAGCTTCTGGTTTGTCTGGGAGCATTTAACCATGAGGAGGGCAGGTTTGGACACCATGCTAAGGCATATCCTGGCTTAACTCAGCAGAGCAGCTGTGGAGGACTAAAGTAGCTGCTGTCTCTTCATGCTGAGCCAAGGACTCTGAAGGGCAATACTGCCCTACCTAAATTATGTACTTATAACCCATCTGTGTCCTCTTTTATTTTAAAATAGGGCAAACCTCCTTATGCTGCTTCAGCAGAAGAAGTGGCCAAAGAACTTAAGTCAAAATCAGAGGAATCCAAGTCCTCTGTTGTGTCTTCAGAAGGATCCCTGGCTGAAAATGGAGTAGTGAACGAGGAGAAACCAGCTTCCCAGATGAATGGGAGTACAGCAGACGTCAGGGCTTCCAACCAGTCTGAAAGTGCCTTGAGTAATGACTCTAAAACGTGCAATACAAATCCTCACTTAAATGCACTAAATGCAGACAGTGTTTGCCATAAAGATGATACTCTTGAGGCCACTGTCTTAAAAAAAGAAGAGTAAACTTATTTTTTATAGAGGGTGAAGGATGTTGGAAGGGTCAGGATTAGGAATATCTGGAAAGAAAGAGAGCCTACAGTTACGTACATTTTTTCCTTTCCGTAAGAGAAAAATGAGGACTTTGGAAATTTGGATCCCTCTTGGATGTCAGAGATTTAAAGAACACATTTTTAGTTTTAACCAGTTGTAGTCAAAATGCTACAATACAACAAAAATGAAAAGAGAATGAAGAGCATTTGACTCCCGCACTTAAAATGAAGTATACACAAAAGTTTAAACTGGTTATGACAAAAGCTCGTAGTTTTTGTTTCTTGAGATATATTAAAAAAACAACAAATTTTGGCAGTCTTTCAGTATATATAGCTTGAAATATAATTTTTAGTATTTGGCACCATATGTATGCCATTATATTTGATTTTGCATTACTGTGTCACAAAGCTTTCTTTAAGGCTTTGATTTCATGATTATGGGGGGGAAAGGCACAACCACAGTTCTTTCTTTTCTTAAATTTCATCACTGTTGATGTGGTTCTTTTTATGTTTAAAATGTGCAAACTTATCAAAATAAAAAAAAATTATAGAGTAATATTGGAGTTCTGCTGATTTTAAATATACATCATACATACTTTACAAGCAAGGTAAAATGGATTTAACTTTAAAATCATAGAAGATGCAAATGACCTTTTCAAAACAAACACAATGTGTTCTGATACTTTTTGTGACTAATACCATGCATCCGTGATCAATGAACTATGTGGTTTTGAATCAGACGTAGACCATTAGTACTACTATTTGAGCTAAACTTCTGCATGGTTCATAATTTTTAAAGTGTGTAGTTAATATTATGCATGTTATTGTCCTCTTTCTTCCATTCTTACAAGTACTGTGCCCATTTGCAAAACAAAAAAAGCTAATAATCAGTAATAGTCCTATAAAAGATGTTAACTATGTTTAGTCATTGACTGATCTTGCTCTAACCTTAAAATTTTGTGATTATTGACCTCTGTTGCATTTATTCTAAAACAAAAAAATTATCTAGCCGTTTTGAATATCAACGTTACCCTGGTGTACTCATTGCTGTATGCATTATTGTTCTCTGTTGCTGTTTTATGCCTTCATATTAGCAAATATGAAATTCTGTGGAAAAACAAAAAAAAGCTTTGATCTTCAAGAAATACCCCCCTTCTGTAGCAGGAAACAAATGGCTTGTTCTTGAGAACTTTCCCATCAAGAATTTAGTATAAGCAAATATACCTGTATCATTTTGATGTTTTTGTTAGTGTTTCCAAACTTAATGTACTTCAAAATCAGAATCATTTCTTTATATTTGTTTTCATATAATTCTCCTGATGCTCTTCATCACACATTAGTGATCAGAAATGAGGTGTAATTCCCCTTTCCCTGCCCGCAAGAGCTAAGTAGGTATCTTAATGTAAGTTGAAGGGAGTTCTGCCCCAACTCATGGATTGTGCAAGAATGAACTACTGTTGGGTTTGATTGGTTGTAGATGGATTGTGGTGTGGTGTATTTGAAGGCTATTGAATGCAACTTACAATGCTTAATAAAAATCTTTATTCTTTTAGTATAAAATTGCTGTACGGCGTCTTGATTTGTATGCTCTTGTGATCCTAAGCCCCTATAAAATTTTCTTCTCAAGCATGTTTTCAGTGCTTCTTGTTGACCCCAGAAATGTAAAGTTAATCAAATTACAATAGCACAGTGCTATTAATTTATTACAGATATTTATAAATAGCTTTGCAGTCAAAATATATCAAATCATCCAACAATAAGATAAAATGAGAGGTAAAATGCAGACTAAATTTAATAAAACCATTTCTACGATTAATTTTTCAATTGAAAATTCAATCGGTTAAATTAAATGACTAGGTCATTTTAAGGAATGCCCAAAATGTCTTCAGTAGTTGCCTAAGCTTCAAGATGCTATGTATAAAGGTAAAGGGACCCCTGACTGTTAGGTCCAGTCGTGAGCAACTCTGGGGTTGCGGCGCTCATTCTTGCTTTACTGGCCGAGGGAGCCGGCGTACAGCTTCCGGGTCATGTGGCCAGCATAACTAAGTCGCTTCTGGCGAACCAGAGCAGCGCACAGAAATGCCGTTTACCTTCCCGCCCGAGCAGTATCTATTTATCTACTTGCACTTTGGTGTGCTTTCGAACTGCTAGGTTGGCAGGAGCAGGGACCAAGCAACAGGAGCTCACCCTGTCACAGGGATTCGAACCACTGACCTTCTGATTGGTAAGCTCTAGGCTCTGGTTTAGACCACAGCACCACCTGCACCCTATGCTATGTATGCACCTGCCTAATTTCACTTGGTAACTGATTCCAGAGGTCTGGAATTGTAGCACTAAAAGCCCTGGTTTATAGTACAAATGTAAGTGCAACTCTGAGGCATGCAGTGCTTTCAGCAGTGCCCAGGTGCTGGACAAAAGGTAGCCCCTTTTGGTAACCCTTAGTTGAGGGTCTTCCTCCCACCCCCAAACGATGCCCTTGCTATTAGCAGCTATTGATTCAGGAAACAACCTGATGACCGCAGGATACAATTTCTACTGTATGTTATGGAGCTGGGGTGGGAATTCACTACAGGGTGCCATTTGAATCCGCGGCCATGCGTTTTGAGCTATGCCATCTCCCTGTTTGATCCAGCAGGAAATCTAAGTGCATGTTTACGGGAACAACAGAAATTAGCCACCAAAGGAGCTTGATTTGCATAATTCCTTGCTCATTTCTGATTGCCACAATTGCTACCACTTTCCAAACTTGGCTTTAAGGAAGGGTGTGATAATCTGCAAATACTATGTCTTGGTGAGACTGCCGCATGAATGTGCTGGCTTCACATGGAAGGAAGCTTGTCTTTTTTGTTGGGGGGGGGTGGCTCATGTGCAGAGAGGTTGGGGCAGGAAAAACCGTCCAGTTATTCATAAACAGCTGCTTATTTCCAATGTGAAGGTGCTAGCCTTGGGGATGCCAGCAGTTGCATGTTAACTAATCCAAGTGCTGGCTGGTGGTGGAGTCTCTTCATCATTGCCGAGAGGAGGCAGCTGTTTCTTTATCTGGGTAAATAATTGATAATAGTGTGGAATTAGGCTGCCTTTGTATATTTTCATCCATTCCTCTTATGTTCTCCTAGACTATTGAGGAGAAATACAAAATTACCAGATCAGAGTGAATTGGAATCAGTACAGTGCATTTCTATTTTCTGGGCATGGAAAACAGGTTTCTAGTCCTTGTGATCAGGAATATTTGTTTATTAGATAAATAAGGTGGAGGTGGGAAAGCATTGCTAAAGATGCTGGAGCAACCTGTACCCACTGCCTCTTCACAGTTTGCGATTCCTACTTCCTCATTGTCTTCCTCTGCTCTGCTACTCCTGCCCTTCTCTGCTGCCCCTCAAATTGTAAAAGAAGCCTAGTAGTTTGCATGCATGATTTGCCCCAAAAGAAAATATGCATTAGATGGTGAGCACATGCAAAGACGTTTAATCCACAGTATCGGCAGCAAAAATAAAATTTTATCCAAATTGGGTAGGTAGGTTAATTGCAGTACTAGCATGTGCTCCTGTGCAATTGGACCGACAATTCTGATTTTCGTCAGCATGAATGATGTTTAAACAAAGTGCATTGTTATATTTTACAAGCATAGTCGGCACAATGTTCTGAAGAAAACGTGGTGTTTTGTATGAATTGATACAGTAATTTGGAGCATTGCAAGAAATATGGTTATGCGGTCAGGTGCATGGGGCCGGTGACGGATGCCATCTCATTACGTTTGTTGTAGCTCTACATGCTCCCTCTACTATGTCCTTGTAGTGCTCAGCAACTGCTATTCGAAAAGCAAGTCATTCCATCCCCTCTCTACCTGTGCTTTTAATAACACAGTTAAATCTGACTATAGGAGGGATTTCCAGAAGGGAGCTTTGCATCTGAATTCTGGGGATTTTTACTACTATTTCTGGTTGGGCTTGGGGGTAGAGAAAGCAAGATGGCTGTATTGGCTAATGGCTCCATTGTGAATCTGGGGAAGGCGCACACCTCAAACCCAGGAATGGCACTTTCTGAAAGAGTGCTCAGCCTATATAATGATCATATAAATAAATGGGCCTGGAAGTGCAGTGCATCTGATCTGTAAGCTATTAATGCTATTGAAGCTGAAAGATGTGCTCTGGTAGTGGCCGTCTAGCAGGGCTGGGAGATCAGCTCTTCCATACCAAACTGCAGCCACCTACAAAATCAAAAAAAGGAAAAAACATAGGCTTTGCTATTGCTGACCTGCGTGATCCTTCGAGAGATCTTTCTTCATAAAGTCAATGCCAGGTACAGAGAAGGAGCTATAAACATAATAGATGGGAGGCTTTTAAGCTCCATAGTTGGGAAAGTCCCTCTTGTAAGATTGGCCCGAAATCCATTTGTAAGATTGGCTTAACAAATCAACTTCTACTTGCCTGGGAGACCTGATGTGCTGGGCTATGCAGCCATTCCACAAAGGAACAAACTTTCTCTCGGACACTGATTTCGGCATTCCAAAATCCTACCTTGAATAGGTAGCCTTTCACGGGTTTGGGGTTTGAAAACGGGATACCTGGCCAAACCTCAAATGACCTAATGGAGGGAATGAACCAAGGTCCTGCCCCACGTAAGTTTTCCTAGGACAAGAGCAGCATATGTCCATACATGAAAGCAAAACTCAGTTTTATGTGGTGGGGTCCTGGTTGTTCTGCTGTATTTGAACCCCAGTTCACCTTGCCTGAACAGTAACAAGCAAAGCAGAGTTCCTAGCACAGCAGAGTAAGATAGTACCACAACGTCTGGGCAGAGTGGGGTAGCAGCACAGGCTTCCACAGGACCTAGAATCACAGAGTTGGAAGAGACCACAAGGGCCATCCAGTCCAACCCCCTGCCAAGCAGGAAACACCATCAAAGCATTCCTGACACATGGCTGTCAAGCCTCCGCTTAAAGATCTCCAAAGCAGGAGACTCCACCACACTCCTTGGCAGCAAATTCCACTGCCGAACAGCTCTTACTGTCAGGAAGTTCTTCCTAATGTTTAGGTGGAATCTTCTTTCTTGTAGTCTGAATCCATTGCTCCGTGTCCGCTTCTCTGGAGCAGCAGAAAACAGCCTTTCTCCCTCCTCTATATGACATCCTTTTATATATTTGAACATGGCTATCATATCACCCCTTAACCTTCTCCAGGCTAAACATACCCTGCTCCCTAAGCCGTTCCTCATAAGGCATCGTTTCCAGGCCTTTGACCATTTTGGTTGCCCTCTTCTGGACACGTTCCAGCTTGTCAGTATCCTTCTTGAACTGTGGTGCCCAGAACTGGACACAGTATTCCAGGTGAGGTCTGACCAGAGCGGAATACAGTGGTACTATTACTTCCCTTGATCTAGATGCTATACTCCTATTGATGCAGCCCAGAATTGCATTGGCTTTCCCCAACCCCCACCCCCAGTCCTTTTATAAAGGACTGGAGGAATGATTTAGGAAATAGCCCTGCTGGAAACACAAATAAATTCACACATCTTCTGCGTAAGCACAGGCATACTTCTATGCGACATTTATTTAAGATCCTGCAGCATGTTTCTGCCCTGAATTTGTCTGTGCCAGTTAGCTTGCAGTCACGTTTTCCATCTGGGAAAATTGATTTGTGTCTCCATGTTCTTGATTTTACATCTGAATAAGTGGCTTTCATTCGATGGCGACGCATTTGCCTCTTCTTCAGTTTCTTCAAGGATGTTCTTTGCATGTCATGGACAAGGGTGATTCGGAAAAGAAGGAAGGTTTATCCTAGCAACATCCGGTGCTGTTCGTTTGGGGTTTCGTTGATGCTGTCAAATCTGTGAAGGAATGCATGCCAGAATACTGCCATAAAATACATTTAAAAGGTTTCCTCCTTTTTAAAAAATCCAAAGGTTTGCCACTGACATAACCACCATTTTCTCTTTGGACTCTCTGACATAACAGACCAGAGTTTGGGTGCCATCTTCTCCGCAGGACCAACTAGTCTGACAGGTTTTTCAAGGTAATGTTTGGCATATTATTCCTACTTCACTCCCAAAGGCACACTCTACCTTTGTCTCCTGAGACAGACGGATGCCAACCAATTCCTCTTTTTGTGTGGAAACAAAATAAAATAAAAAATTCCTTCCAGTAGCACCTTAGAGACCAACTAAGTTTGTTCTTGGTATGAGCTTTCGTGTGCATGTACACTTCTTCAGATACACAGATATAGCTTTTTGTGTGGGTTTGTGTACCAGAGATCAATATTGTTGTTGATGGTAGCATTCAATTAGAATTGTAGGACAGTTCAAATTGGACATTATCTGCAGGGAGAAGAGATGGAACAAGTTCAAATTGGTCTCTCTTCTCTGCTGGTAGTGGTCAATTAGAATTGTTTCCCCTCTTTTCTCATTGCCTGTTTTCTGAGTCTGCTGGCCGGTCAGAATCTGGTGGGGCAGAGCAGAGAGCCTGGAGGACACTGGCAGAAGCTTGCATGTAAAGGGGCTGTTCACAGTTCAAAAAATGGCATTGGTGGTGCCTTATCCTGCTGGCCAAACCTTCCTGGCAGTGAATTTAATTTTGAAGATCTTGGGCTTTAGGGACCTATGGGGGTTCTGAAAGGCTGAAGGAGCACTGGTGGGTAATAAGCAGTCTAGTGGTCTTTAGGTGTATTCCTTTTGTTGTGAAGCACGCAATTAACGTTTCTCTCTTACCTCCTTGCTCTCTCTCTCACACACAACTGCTTCTACATTCCCGATATTTCACAATAAATAAAAAGGTTTTGTCACCCTGCTTTAAAAAAAAAACAACCCAAACCACTCAAAACTGAGCATGTGTAGTTTCCATTTTAAATTCACTTAAATCACAGTAACCATTATGAATGCAGGAATAAACTGAGTTTACATCTGCTGCTCTGAAGCTAACCACATTTACCAGGAAATGAATATAATTTTGTAGCAGAAAACAATATATAAATATAATAATAGTAATAAAATGAACATGCCCATCTGGCCGCCCCTTGACTATAAGAGGTTTTTAAAACTAAGGAAAGAGAATGGATGCTGATGCCACATTGGTTTGCTGCTGGTCTCATCATGTCTTGGTAGTCCTTTGCAGAGAGCTTAGGGCTATGAGGTTCTGGAGCCCAGCCCAGAAGGCCCTGCCCAGCTGATGAGAGCGGCAGCAGGCAGAGGTGGTTGCTTCTAACAGATGACAACAATGCAGCTGTTCCAATGCTGATGCGGCTGTTCTGTGAGTGAGATCCCTCCATGGGTGAGCCATGAGCAATTTCCCTCAGTGCCCTGCCAAAACAGGCCCAAACCCAGCTTTTTTGTTCCGTATATATGGTACTCTTGGCTGGCCCAAGTTCAGAATTCCTTCTTAGGCACGAGAGCTTTTTCAGAGGTCTTTAAGCAGCGGCTTGACAGCCATCTGTCAGGAATGCTTTGATGGTGTTTCCTGCTTGGCAGGGGGTTGGACTGGATGGCCCTTGTGGTCTCTTCCAACTCTGTGATTCTATGAATTACTACTCCCCACTCTTCCCCCAAACTCCTGGGATCAGCAGGAGAGAAAATGATGGCAGGCAGCCTGACTAGCCCAACAACACTCCCTATTTTTGCCACAACTAATTCCGAGTTCGAAAGAAGCATTTCACCTTCCCTTTATAGTCCCAGCTTTGGCTGCTATGATGTGAGAGGAGGAGCATTTCCTTAGCAAAGTGGCTCTCTCTAAAGCCCAGCTTTCCTCTTTTGTATTCTTCTTCTGCAAGAATACAAGGACTTGGCCGTGTGACACTTAATATTGTGATAAAGAAGCACAGGCCTGCAAGCAGAGGCAGGACGACTTTCTCATTTCTCAGTAACTTATAAATACGCTTTAAATCTGGTGCCTTCCATTGTAACAAGCCTCAGAGGGGTAGATGTGTTCGTCACTTGCAGCAAAAGCAACAAAATTACCGGTAAGCAGATTTAGAAAGGCATAAGCCAGTGGTGGGGAACCTGAGCCCCAGGGCCAAATATGGCCATCCAGGCTACTCAAGGTAGGCCTCCACCCCAGGCCACACACCCTTACTGTTCTGTTCTGTTCTGTACTGCTCTCCTCAAGTCCTTTGCCTGGCTTGAACTGTGATAATGCCTTTTCCTTGTCTGGATGAAGGATGTGGCGGTGTGTGTGTTGAGTGTGTCGACTTTTGCCTGGCCAAAATGTAGCCAACTATACAAAAGTAGGCACCACATCCAATGCTTCACCCCCTTTTTTGCCTCTGGCCTCTCCAACTGTTGGCATGTAGCTTCTGGAAAGTTTCCCTCAGGCTGGGAAAGGTTCCTCTGACCCAACATAAGCTTTTCTGGGCTTTTAGATACACAGCGGTGAAGCGGTTTTGTTGTTCCTCCTTTTAAAACTATAATGAACATGGCTCTCAGGCAGGTGAGCAGCTTGACACATCACCCTGTTTCAAATTATTATTGAGAGCTTTTTATGATATGAAGGGTATGCGGCTTTTTTATGTGTACACCTTTTATAATGGGAAAAGTCACAATGGCACACCATTTATAAAATAACCCCTGCTCATCTCTGCTAGATGAGCACAAAACAAATCTCAGGAATCTCAGAATTATCTTCCCTTACTCATTGTTGTCCCCCAAACATATTGCATAGAGGAAACTGTTTTGTCTATATATTTTTTAAATAAAAAAAATTACAACATAGGAATCCTTGAATACATATACATGGAATCCCTGACTAAGGATAGCAGATTAAGCTTCTCCAGTACACTTCACCCTAATGTCTCCATGCAATTAATCTGCACATCCACCTAGATGCTGATGCTGCTAAGAGTGTTGGAGAACATTCACCAAGGCTGGACTTTCTGTCTAAATATTGCTCTTGGATGTGCAAAGTAGGAGAGAAGTATAATGCTCCCATTAACAGACAGCAATCAAGCTGCAGGGGGTCTCTTCACTGCTCTGAAATGTACTTTCCTCTTTTAGCTGCTCCTCCCTCTCTAATAGTAGTTAATTGTTTTGGACTGTGCTGCTAACCTTCCTGTAATGAAGTTTTCTTTCATTTTGTCAATCATTCATTCAAATGTACAATTGCCTCCTGTCTTATCTATGGGCTTTTAAATACAGATAACCAGGTAGCTGGTGGCAAGGTGGCAGAATTCAGGCGATGAATGAATTGGTTCTTGCTGGAATAAGGTGAAGTTTTGGGTTGAAGAAGTTCCAACATGTGAGTGAGAACAAATGGAACCATTTATCACTCCATATTTTTTTGGTTAACTGGCAAAAGTAACCAAACCTCATCATTATGTCTGTCCTACAGCCCAAGATATTGAACACTATCAAGCATGACTGATAAAAACCTATAGATATTTTGATTATAGCTTTACTTCCGTTGGATTCCTAGTGTCACGGAAGGCTTAAACCTGTACTACATGTGCCATTAGTAATTTAGCCCTCCTTTCCTTAAGTGTAGGGTTGCTGTTTTTATACAAAAAGCCAACACGGGCCCCTCATATGGGTCAGGACCCTGGTGTCAGGGTATGTGGTAGGAGTTTTAGCACTCTCTTCCCTGCTATGGGCGCAACACAAGATGCCTGCAATTTGCATTGCCAAAAGGTGTCCCATTTAAATGAATAGGAACACCTTCATCATCACCACCCTAAAGCAAGGGGGAGATGTCCTACCCCTGTTTTGTACACAGCTTGTGAGTTTTGTATCACAAGCACCAGAGGAGAGTATCGGCATTCTGCCATTGTTTGTCTCCAGCATTTGGATATAGTGCCTGCTGCTGGTTGATGAGCAGGCCTCACCTTCTCAGATGACATCTCACCTATGACAACTGTGCTCTGGAGAGACTTTTAGAAAGCAAAGTTCTTTTAGGTGTGACACAGTTGAGGTTTGCCTCTGGAGGTCCATTAAATGGATCTCGGCTCATTTTGTATCCTTCAGTTGCACATGTTTGAAAAGATTTAAGTTATCTATCCTCACCACCACCACCAGCCTTTGTAATGCATGCCTTCCATCGTTCTTGATGTAGCCTTTGTCCCCAAAGAGTGTTGTGTCTTTTTGTGCCTTACTCGTCTGATGCATCATGTCTTGATCTGCTCCGAAGGCTAAATCATGTTTAAATTAATGTGGCGATATCTAATTGCTCAAGGTGCGACAGCTGAAAAGGAAGTTCAAGAATGGAGGTGAAAGGACAGTTTAATGAAACATCAAGCGAGCGTACATTTGCCAGTCTGTCTTCTTCAACCCACCCACCCCCCTTTGGTGATGAAACACTCTGCTATTGGGGTCGATGGGATTCAATCCTCACTTTGCCGCTTTGCTGTTGTCCAGGGATAAAGGCCTCATTGTTTTATTTTCTAAAACCTCATGGGAAGAAACATTCTTGCCGGATTACTGTGGAGACGTCACTTTCTTTCTAAATTAATTGAACACTTAGAAGCAAAGCTACTGGCCTTATCAAAGGAAAGAAATGCAATTAAAACTGAAGACGTCTCAGGGGAGTGAACCATCCATGGCTCCCTATCTATTTAGTTATAGAGGTGTGTGCTCAACTATGTGGATCTAGAAATCATTGTTGTTGAAACTGATGAGCCCCACAAGCTGAAGGGATAGTTCATGGAGTTTTGACAAAGAGGTGTAAGTTCTAAGACTCTGGTAACAACAACAATTGAGTGGGAAGTAAGTGGCAGGGTGTGAGCCACAGGCAGAAGGCAAGACTTGGAGAGCTGAAGAAAAGTCTGATCATTTGGCAAGGTCACTAGTATGAAAGAAATGACAGGATGCACAATAATGCTGATTTAAGGGGGAGGGGGGAATCCACTGGGGCTGTGGGAGTTCAAGGAAAACAACCGCAATAGACTAGCTGCAATTCATTAAGTTAGGGAGCTTCTTTCATTACTTCTTTTTGTTTAAGAGGACAGCATCCTTCACTGAAGATACCTTTAAATATTCTCTGTGGAGAAATGAATACAGTTTCTGACTCTTTCTAATTCAGGCTGTCTTTCAGGGCATGGCCCTCACAAGGCAGCTTACAAACAAAATAAAATTCATTGGCTGAGCTCCTGATTTGAGTATGAAATCAACCATATCTAAACTTGGTAGCAACAGTGGCTCCATCCATTTGCCTGAGGTAAAAAAAAAATAATATCAACCCCATGAACTACATGTTAAGCAATTCAGGGGTGCCAATGTGAATAAAATATTGGGGGGGGCAGGTAAGCCCCACCCCACATAAGGGATCACAAGATGTGGCAGGCACATACCATTTGAATGACAAATGGGGAGAAGGGTAGTCCCGTCAAAAAAAAATTGTCAGGGAGACAAATTGGCCCCTAGGAGTTGGCTCCAAATGCTAAACATTCCTCACTTATGCTCTGACCAGGATGGGAATGGCTTCAGAAAACAGCCAGATTTGGTTTGGATTAGTTTGGAGCCTGTTCAGGTCTGAATGACCTGAATGTCCAGCATTTGGACAAACTATAGGATGGTCCTAAAAAAATTAATGCAGCTGTCAAAAGCCAGGATAAAAAGATACCTAGTCAGCAAATGTAAAACTATTCAACGAAAGGGCCAGACACACCTCTGTAGGACGTCAATACCATAGCTTAGGGGCTGCCATAGAGAATGATTAAATACAATAAAAGCCCATTAAAACTGCAGAACAAATAAGAGCTAAAACAGAAATTCAAAGAATTAAAACAGGAGGTTCAAGACAGGAGACGAGGAGGAATGAGGGGAAACCAGGGACTTCAAGAGCTGGCTTAATGCCAATACCAGTGGGACTTCTCATATTTGAGTAGGTTGCTGGGAAAAAAGTCAAATTCCATGTTGGAGATCATTAGGAAAATAATATTTCTTTTTAAGGCCAAATATCATAATGCCTTCATCAAATCTATAGTACACTTGAAATACTGTGCATAGTTCTGGTCAATGCCCCTCAGGAAAGGTACTGAAGAGATGGGAAATGTGCAGAAAAAGGCAGTAGCACAGTTACCTCTATGAGCAAAAGTTTATAATATTTAGGGCTTTTTAGCTGAGAAATAAAGGGAGTATAAAATTATGCCTAGTGTAGAGAAAGTGGTTAGGGAGAACTGTCTGTCTCTCACACATAACACTAGAAACTAAGGTCACTGAAGCAAAATGGTAGCGGATTTGGGATGGACAAGATGATGCACAGCTCATAGTTAAACTATGGAATTCACTACCACAGATGCTGTGATGACCACCAACCTGAACAACTTTAAAAACAGTTAGACAAATTCATGGAGGATTAAGGCTATATTACCTCCAGTCTTCACGTGCCTCTGAATACCAGTTGTTGGAGATCATGGGGAGGTGATTCATGTCCTTCCAGTGGGCTTTGCAGAGGCATCTGGTTGGCCGCTGGGAGAACCTGTGGGACTAAGATGGGCCTTTGGTCTGACCCAGCAAGCCTCTTTTCCTTTTCTTTGTGTTCTTTACTGTGAGTTAGAGATAGTTCATTTGCTTGAGGAACTGAAGAGGACTGCCTAGCATTACCTGAAGCAGGAAGTACAGAAAGCAATGTCAAAGAGTTGCAATAAATTAGTCTGCAAGGTGTCATAGGTCTCTTCATCTTTATAGCTGCCACTTAGCAGCGGTTCCCAAAGGGCTTATTTATGAAAGAGAGAGAAAACATTTCTTTTATACACACAATTCTTCTCTTAGTCTATTTAGCTGTCGGCATGTGCACCATAATTAAGAACAAGGTAAAATGGTCTGGGTGATTTTATCACATAAAAAGAAGTTGCATATAAAACCAGCTGTAACAATAAGTGAACCAGAGCAGCCTGCCTTTTGTAAGTACAGTTCGTGTAATTGCAAGTGATTGTTAGAGAGTATGAGTGTCATTCCCAGACACAGCCAATTAATGGAGTCTATGCTTTCCTTTGTGAAACTCTTCTTGGAATCACAGTGTGAAAACCATACTTCTCAAAGGGCCGATGACAAACTGGTGATGCCCGCTTATTAATGCCGGCTGAGCGATAACATTAACATTTCGGAATCATTTGTTCCTTTATACTGGGAGTGTTTGTATTTACCACAGTAGCATGCCTTAAGCTAATGTTGCTTCCAGAAATCACATGGAGAGATATTATGACAAAAGATTGCATCCATCATTGTGAAAAAATGGCCCTAGCAAACTTCGAATTCTTCATGTGTTGTGTTAAATTTTCACCTCACGTATTGGCATTGTGAGGTGATTCTTACTTGAATATTATCCACTGAATCATTACCAGTGAATAGACGACTTCAGATTGATTATAGTCTATTTACAGAGGAACATAGGAAGCTGCCTTATATTGTTAGGCCATTGGTCCATCTAGCTCAGTATTGTCTATGCTGATAGGCAGCGGCTCTGCAGGATTTCAAGCAGAGCTTTCTCACAGCCCTACCTGTAGATCAGTGCTTTCCAAACTTTTTGTGTTGGTTGGTGACACACTTTTTAGGCACACATCATTTAGCGACACAGTACTTCAGTTTTACTAGCAAACCGGAGGTTAAACTAACCCCTTTCCAGCCCCGGGAGGAATGGGGGGGGGGGCGCGTTTGCATGACACATTTACACACTCCAGCCAACACACGTGTTGCGACACACAGTTTGAAAAGCTCTGCGGTAGATGCTGGGGATTAAATATGGGACTTTCTGTATGCAGAGCAGCTGGGCTGTAAATTTTCTGCTTAATTTACTTCTAGCAGTTAGGCAAGCTTTCTGACTCAAATTCTGAACGAGAATGGTATAACTAATCATTAATGCCACCTGTGGTGGGTAGCTTCATTAAAATATTGGGTCATTGTGCCATAGCTGTGGAAAAGGCAAAATTCATATTGGGGATCGTTAGGAAAGGGTTTGAAAATAAAATGCCAATATCACAATGTTATATAAATCTATGCTGTGACATACACTTGGAATACCATGTACCATTCTGGTCTCCACACCTCAGAAAGGTTGTTGCCGAGCTTGGAAAGGGGCAGAAAGGGGTGGGGGTGAGGAAACTACCATTACTTAGGAAGCAGTTTTTTAAATTTTTAATATAAATGGTTCTTTAAAATGCATACTGCAAACACATTCCTAAGAGAGGCCTTCCTCCCTGTATGGGAGACAAGTAAGACTGGTTCTACTAAGATGATGCCTTCTTTGGCAAATGCCTGCTGAATGTAAAGATGAAATTTGTACACTGCTCTGGAATCTTGTGGAAAAGGGTGATTGAAAATATTTTATTTTATTTAAAATATTTATTAATCACAAACTAAAGCATGTTTTCTTATTTATAATGATTATTTTTCTCATATGCAATTTTGTACAAATTTAATCAGTTAATTGATAATATGAATAACTTAAGATTTATTTAACAGGGTGACAGCCCTAAATGAAACTTACTAAAGGCTTCTCTAGATAAATAAAGGTTGTTATTTTTAAAATTACGTCATCAAACAAATTATGCATGAAACATCTGATGTCAAACTAGCTTATACCCTTTTACAATAAACAGTTCCTTAGAAGAGTTATTTTTTAAAATGAAAAGTGTTATATATATATATATATATATATAGCACATGCATGCTTTAGGATAGTGCTTGTAAATTATTTGCAACAAAAAATGTTATGCTTAAAATATTTATTAAGCCCCTGAAGCAATAGCTTCTTTTGAGGCAGCAAGTTTGTTAATTTAAAAAGGCCTCATCTTCTGCAAAAAGAGGAATTTGGTGTGAAAACTCTCTTTAAGAAGTGTTTCCATGTTATCTCCTACACAACTGTGTCAACAATTTCACCAGCTGGCACCATTTGGCTTTTTATTTACATTTGTCCTGGGTTAACCTAGGTCAGGGGTTGCCAAACTGTGGTCAGAAGGCTTCATTCTGGTGGTCCTAAGCAGATCTGTAAAAAATACAATTAAAATTATACATCTAGCACAGCACATTACAATTGCTACAAAAGGCAGAAGAATTAGTAAGTGGTCCACCAAGACACTCAGCAATTTTCCAGAGGTCCATGGGGAAGAAAAGTTCGGGCATCACTGATCTAGGGGATTCTGATGTTAAATATTAATATTCTGAGGAATATTCTGAGGATTATTATTAATATTGTGCAGATTCCAAGTGTTAATTTCTACCATTTTGGGGGCAGGACACCTGGATCTGATATTTTGCACTGATTTAAAATAATCCCAATAGGTAAAACAGGTAAAGGACCCCTGGATGGTTAAGTCCAGTCAAAGGCGACTATGAGGTTGTGGCACGGATCTCTCTTTCAGGCCAAGGGAGCCAGCGTTTGTCCACAGACAGCTTTCTAGGTCATGTGGCCAGCATGACTAAACCACTTCTGGTGCAATGGTACACTGTGACAGAAACAAGAGCACACGGAAACGCTGTTTACCTTCCAACCTCAGCGGTACCTATTTATCTGCTTGCAGTGCTTTCGAACTGCTAGGTTGGCAGAAGCTGAAAAAGAGCAACAGGAGCGCACTCCGTTGCGGGGATTTGAAGCGCCAGCCTTCTGATTGGCAAGCCCAAGAGGCTCAGTGGTTTAGGCCACAGTGCCACCCGTGTCCCTATATAATCCCAATATAAGTGGTGTGAGAATGACTGTAATGTCATAGTTAGATAATTACTCTTTAAAGGTTAATATATGTCCCTAGTGACCTGCTTGGTTCTTCTCCAGAAGACTTATATCTGCTGACATTAGGGAGAATTATTTGAAGGTGGTCCACCACTGGTTTTCAACCCCAGTCCAACTAGCTCATATTATAAGATCTGGTTCCCCCTTACGCTGGCGGGGTTGTAAGATACAGCCTGGAAAATGGGAAAGGAAGTGGTTTTTTCCTTTTCCCCACCTAAAACCTACTTGTTGAGACAGAAAATTTTAAACCTCATAAGATACTAAGGTGTTAGCGGTTCAAACAATTCCCTTTCGATCCCACTCCCCTATGTTTTTTTCCTTACAGTCCATGACATTCCACAGGTCTTAGAAGCTCACAGGTCAGGTCATTTGGGACATTTAAAAATATTGTTCTTTTTAATTTAAAAACTTATATACTTCTGCATACCAGGGGAATTCTCTTGAGTATGAAGAAACCACTATCTTTTTTCTGTTTCATTTTCAAACTATTAGGTACTGGCCCACCCAGGTTTGGCATCACAGAAGATTACATTCTAATAACCATAAAAATACTACTAATACATGTCAAGTGGTCACACACATCCTGTACACAATACATTGACCCATTAAATGGTTTGTAAAACAGAAGTGATTCTGTATATAGAATCCATGAACTGGTCAGAAGCAGAGGTTTTCCTGAGGAATAAGTAAATATGGTGTGAAACATGGAATGAGAGTTTGTCACTAAATGACACCTCTTTGTTCCAGACCCTTTCCTAGCTCGAATTCCAGTTACAAATTTGTTTTTTTTAATTGTTTAGCCATTACAAAAACCTTAGAAAAACATTTATTAAAATAAAATCAAACAATAAATTACAAAATTACAATAAAGGTCCTCAAATAATAATTTGTTGGAGGTCCCGAGCCTCAAGGAAGCTAGGTTGGCTTCAACTAGGGCCAGGGCCTTCTCAGTACTGGCCCCGACTTGGTGGAACAGTCTGGCACAAGAGACCAGGGCCCTGCGGGATTTGGCATCTTTCCGCAGGGCCTGCAAGACGGAGCTGTTCCACCTAGCCTTTGGGTTGGTTTCAGTTTAACCCTGATGTTTCGTTCTTTTGGGGTGATTGGTGGGCTACTTAAAAATGAGGCTGAAGTTTAGATTTAGTTTTAAATTGTATTTTAATCTGTATTTTAATGAACTGTTTTATGTTTTTGTTGTGATTTTATTGGTGTTAGCCGCCCTGAGCCCGGTTTCGCGGGGAAGGGCGGGGTATAAATAAAAATTTATTATTATTATTATTATTACATTAAGATAAACTGTTTGTGTAAAAAATACTGCATATATTTGCATAAAGTGAGAATGAAAGCCCCATCACATCACCCAGCCAGGGAGGGAGGGATCCTTTCCAGATCCCTTTTCCCAAGTTTGCCCTCCCATCATGGGGGCGGCAGCAGGGTATTTCGCCTTGGGTGCTGAAACGCCTTGAGTCGCCCCGTCTGTTAACTTCTGTGAGTCTGCCAGCATTGGATACAACCCAAAGAAACCTGTGGCCCTGCAGAGGTTGTTGGAGTCCAGCACGGACAATGGTCAGGGAAGAAAGAAGTTGTAGTCTAGCAACATCCGGAGGACCACAGGTTGTTGTTGTTGTTGTTGATTGAATTTATATACCACCTGGGGGTCTCATGGCAGTTCACAGAATAAAATCAAGATATAAAACCACAAAATACCTAATAAAAATGAAAACAACAACCTAATAGCCCACCCCACCCCAAAAAAACACATTTTAAAAGAGCATAGGATGTAAATTGGATCAACCAAAGGCCTGGTTAAAAAGGAACGTTTTTTGCCTGGCGCCTAAAAGTGTACAGTGGTGCCCCGCTAGACGAAAATAATTCGTTCTGCGAGTATTTTCGTCTAGCGGGTTTTTCGTCTAGCGAAGCGGCAATGCACACCGCGGTTTTCACTAGACGAAAAAAAAATCGTCTTGCGAGGCAACCCCATAGACAAATTTGTCTTGCGGGGCAGCCTTCCGCTAGACAAATGCCTTCATCTAGCGAGTTTTTCGTCTAGCAAGGCATTCGTCTAGCGGGGCACCACTGTATAAGGAAGGCGCCAGGTGAACATCCCTGGGGAGAGCATTCCACAGATGGGGAGCCACTGCAGAAAAAGGCCTGTTCTCGTGTTGCCACCCTCCGGACCTCTGGAGGAGGAGGCACACAAAGGAGGGCCTCAGAAGATGATCTCAGGGTCCAGGGAGGTTCATATGGAAATAGGTGGTCCTTCAAGTATTGCGGTCCTGAGCCATTTAAGGCTTTATTGGTCAAAACAGTTTCCCCACTTCTGCTTTAAAGGAAGTAACTCACTAAATACCAGCATTTCTGGATCTGAAGGTGACTTGCAGAAAGGCACTCCTGCTCGCAGAAGGCAACCTTCTTGAATTCTAGCAATCCCCTTCTCCTGCTGCAGCCAACTCTCCCTGCCCCCATTCCCTATCCCACACCTCAGGAGTGACTTGGGGGCCTGCATAGAAGAGGAGCCAGGAAATCTCTGTGGTGTGGGTGGAGTTGTGTAAGCAGAGTTCCACTTGGATATCCTTGGATCCAACCCATTATATTATGATTCCAAAGCCTCTGTAAGCTGAACACTCTTATTCCAATTAATACTTTTTTGTCAGAGAACATTCTGGTATACCCCAATTCAGATGCTTTGGACTGAAGATGTTTTGGTGCCCTTCAGATGTTTTGAACTACAGGGCTGGTGGTGGCTGGTCTCTATGGCTTGGTAGCATTGAGCAGCTCTGTTCAGCGCCTGCTCACAACTCCAGTGATGTTGATTCCCTATCCAATTTCTACCATTTGCCTCTAGCCTTCCTCCCTAGAGCTTCAGGATCACTTTGATGCTCTCAGCTTCTGGACATCTGCCAGCCTAGTTTACAACGTAGGTATGTATGGTATTGAGATTGCATTTGTTGCTTTTATCAATTATCTTCCCACAGAAATTGATGGAGGCAACTGTACCTTATTGATCCTGTTCCATCTTCCAGCAGCATTTGTTGTCATTGATCAGGAGTTGTTGATGACATGAGACATAGTTCATATTTATGGGATCACTGAAGTGGTTCTACCTGTTTCATGCTTGAAGATTTTAAAAGGTTATGATAGGTATTTCCTTATTGGTGTCTCTGGGTTTTCCTTACGGCAGCTGCAGCATTTTATCTACTCAATATTATATGAATGGAATGAGTATTTTAATATTTGTTGGAAGCCGCCCAGAGTGGCTGGGGAGACCCAGCCAGATGGGCGGGATACAACTAAATAATAATAATAATAATAATAATAATAATAATAATAATAATAATAATAATTGTTTAAATAGAGGGCAAATCCAACTCCATGGACATAAAAAAGGAGAAGCTCTGAGAAGAAAGTGAGAGTTTCCAAGGCATGCTCTGGTTCATGAGGTCACGGAGAGTCAAACACGACTAAGACAACTAAACAACAGCAACAACAAAATCCAATTTCCTAGGAATACAAATCCTAGGTACTTATGACATCACCTGGATTATACTAAAAAGGACATGTAAAACATCTTCTGGAAAGACCTAAATAGAAGGTACTTTTGGGAGCTACTGTAGTATTAAGACTATGATGTATGAACTGGTTTAAATCTTGCCCTAACCCTGCTAATTAAGTAGCTGTTGTCTCTCAGGCCTTTTCACCCAGAGATGGTAATACTGAAGTGCACAAGGCCATAAAGGTTATTGAAATAATGAATGTGAATCTGGTCTGGAAGGCAAGTGCAAACCACGGTTTCCCAGTTTGGACAGAATGGCAAATTATGGTTTGCCACAAACCATGAAATAACCCATTAAAGATGCAAGTCTATGCTCACTTACTCAAGGAAATTCCCAGTGAACAAAATAGGACTTCATTCCAATTAAACATGTAAAAGATCAGGGTGTAAGCAGAATGCACAATGGAAGGTGGATCAAGTAGAGAATAACAGAACATCTAGCACTAAAATATGGTGTATTCATGACATTTATTAAATTTATGTGACTACTTTTAAAAAAAATAGTCTCTGGATGGCTTACAAACAAGACAATATTAATCACTGAAAGTCAGAAAACAACTTTCCCTTATAACAGAGACAGTATAACCAGTTTAAAACTCATATTAAAAGCACATTAAGCCATAGGCTTATCACGCACCCTTTAACCTAGCCTACTGCCCTCAGGTGCACATGGGGACATTATCCTGTTTCCTGGATTGAAGTAAGATTCAACTGCTAGTCCAGTCTCTACATCAGGGGTCAGCAAACTTTTTCAGCAAACTTTTCCCTCAGACCTTGTGGGGGGCCGGACTATAGTTTGAAAAAATATATATGAACGAATTCCTATGCCCCACAAATAACCCAGAGATGCATTTTAAATAAAAGGACACATTCTACTCATGTAAAAACACGGATTCCCGGATCATACGCGGGCCGCATTTAGAAGGCGATTGGGCCACATCTGGCCCCCAGGCCTTAGTTTGGGGACCCATGCTCTACATGGAAGGTGAGGTGGTGCTGGGATCTTGTCCTTTGCCTCAGGCGGCAAAATGTCTTGGGCAATTTTGAGCCCAGTTCACTTTCCAAAATGTGATATGTCAGTATTGATTGAATGACTAACATCAACAAGTGAATCACCAAATGTGGTCGTCATAGGGAGCCAGCACCACAAATGAAAAAAGCGGGGCTGAGGCATGAGGAATCGAAGAGCGATTAGGCGCCACTGTCTCTCAAGCCATTCATTCGCTAACCATTCACCAGCATTTGGATGCAGGAGGACAACAGTTGAGGCTGCTGACATTGTGACTGTCATTATCAAAATTAGTTAAATACTTGTTCAGCAGGCTGCATCCTCTTGTCACTGATTGAGATTTTTCCTGCTGTCATTCATGCTCTGATAACATCCCATGTAGATTACTTACAATAGCAACAAAGAGTTTTGTGTCACTTTAAAGACTAACAATTTTTGTTATGCTATAAGGTTTCACAGACCACAGTCCACTTTCTCAGATGCATGAAATGCAACCCTCAGCCAGATGGGCGGGTATGATGATGATGATGATGATGATGATGATTATGTGTGAGGGGTGGGGTGTAAGCAGTGGAGTCATTGGGAAATGAAATCCAAGAAGAACAGATAGTGACAATTCAGTTAAAGCTAGAAGATATCTAAAATAATGCCATTTCTGGTGTCAGATTTGTGTGAGAACATTCTTTTTGCATAGGTTTTGGCCTGTTTGTCTAATAATAATAATAATAATAATAATAATAATAATAATAATAATTTATTATTTGTACCCCGCCCATCTGGCTGGGTCTCCCCAGCCACTCTGGGCGGCTTCCATCAAACATTAAAATATCACAGTTTAAAAACTTCCCTAAACAGGGCTGCCTTCAGGTTTTTTCTGAATGTCAGGTAGTTGTTTATTCCCTTGACTTCTGGTGGGAGGGCATTCCACAGGGCGGGCGCCACTACCGAGAAGGCCCTCTGCCTGGTTCCCTGTAGTTTTGCTTCTCGCAGTGAGGGAACCGACAGAAGGCCCTCGGCACTGGATCTCAGTGTCCGGGCAGAATGATGGGGGTGGAGACGCTCCTTCAGGTATACAGGTCTAGATTTTAGTAAATAGATTTCAGTACAGTATATGTAGAGGACAAACATATGACAATGCAGCAACATGGCAGGAAAGTATAACAGCCTTCAACAACAAAAATTAAGGAAAGGAACAAGTTTGTGAAGATTATTCAATGTGCTGGACATTCCCTAAATTTAGTTGGACAAACCACAGTTGACTTGTCCTTTCGTGCCTGGATGCAGTTTTTTTTTGCCACAATAAATGAACTTTATTCTTATTTTTCTGAGCTTCTACAAAAAGATGGGCAGTGCTAAAAAAAATCTTGCCTCTTGAGTCCCTAAAGATTTACCAGACACAAGATGGGAGGCTCTTGCCAAAGCTACTGCAGTTATTAGTGAAAGTTATGCTTACATTGTTGAAGCCCTGGGTTGTATTTATTGTGATGAAAATAAAAAAGGTAATAACAGACAACAGGCTAAAATTTTCTTTAGAAAGTGGAAGAATTTGAATTCATTTTCATGCTTCATCTTTGGACACATTTGCTAGAACAATTTCATAAAGTTAGCAAGGCACTCCAAATTTCACAAATTTCATTTGAGCACACGTGCAAAATATTTACAGTTCACTGTTACAGTTTGTATCAAACACTCGGGCTAATTTTGATGAAATTTAACAGCAAACCAAATTTACTCTACCAGATGTAGGGTACAAAACTGTCAAAAGAATACAAAGAATACGAAAATAAAAAATAAATAAAAAATGATGGGACAGCACCCGAAACCTTAGACGAACTTTCTCCAAGAGACAAGTTTAGGGAAAACTCATTTATCCCTGTCATGGATGCTCTTGAAGCCAACCTATACAGAGGAGCAACAGCATACAGGAGTATAGCTGGCAATTTTTCATTTTTGGTGGACCTGCAAGCAACCCGAGAAGAGATTCACGACATTGAGATGTTGATGTATCCATAGCATGTTGACCTTAGTCTAGTTGATGAATTCTTGCACTTCCACCTGTATGTCAGACAAGCTCACCCTGAAAAAGCAAATTTCTGCCACCAAGATATGTATCAAATAATATTCCAGGAGAAAATTTGGACAGCTGTTCCAAATGTGGAAACAATTATCGGATTGTTCCTGTGTTTAATGGTTACAAACTGTCATGGCAAAAGATAGTTTTCTAGACTAAAAAGCATAAAGAATGTTCTCCGGTCAACAATGTGCTCGGATTGGTCGTGTGATCTAAGCATTTCATGCATAGAAAATGATAAAAAAAACTGTGACTTTCTGATTTTAATGATACAACTGATAAGTTTGCATCCAAAGGAGGTCAAAAGAAATTGCTCTGACTTTCAATATAGTGTAATGTTATATTCCCCTATGAATGTTCTGTGTGGATATCTTCATTAATTCCATACTTTAGTAACCTTATTTAAGGTTATAAATTTATAAATAATCTCTTTATCAATGCTAAAATTTCTGCAGTGCTCTACTTTCATTGAGTAGGCAAAGAAGAGAACGAGGTTTCGTTTCTCATGATCATATGCTATTAAGTTCAGGCCTCCCAGGGTCTCCTAGCCTAGGGCTTCCAATTGCTTTAAATCAGCCCTGGCTGGGAGCTCTAGGTAGCAAAATGCAGTATGCTGTTACTTTCTTTTCTGGGTCTCCTGGGTATCAGTGAATAGAACTAGGTTTGGCATATTTCAAATAGCGAAAAACTGGGCAGAAAAGTTGTTGAACTTTTTAAATTTTGCCCAAAGTTGTTGAGGTGTTTCCCCCCCCCCCTGGCAAAATCACAACAAATGCCATTTCTGAGCTATTTTTAATGGAAATTCGGCAAAAATGGCACTGCCGACATGGGCTGCCATACGTCCAGACATCTGTTGCTGACTGCAGTATTCTAGATATGTCCAGGAAATTCCAGACGTATGGCAACCCTAATAGAGCACATTTTTACTAGCTATGGCTGGTGCAACAGCTGCAGCCATTCCTGAACGGAGGTAGCTTAGCCACAGTGGTTCAGGCATTGGTAACACTCAATCACATTATCGCAGAGCACTCTGTGTAGGGCCCAGCTCTTTACTAAAGCTGGTTACTGATAGCATGGTGGCATAATTGCTGAAAAACCAGCACACACTTAATACGTTAGTGTTAGTTTATACATTCCTAAGCAAGTTGGGAAAAGGGATGCGGGTGGCGCTGTGGGTTAAACCACAGCGCCTAGGGCTTGCCAATCAGAAGGTCAGCAGTTTGAATCCCCGCGACGGGGTGAGCTCCCATTGTTCAGTCCCAGTTCGAAAGCACATCAAAGTGCGAGTAGATAAATAGGTACCACTCCGGCGGGAAGGTAAACGGCGTTTCCATGCACTGCTCTGGTTCACCAGAAGTGGCTTAGTCATGCTGGCCACATGACCCGGAAGCTGTCTGCAGACAAACACTGGCTCCCTCGGCCTATAGAGGGAGTGCCGCAACCCCAGAGTCATCCATGACTGGACCTAACGGTCAGGGGTCCCTTTACCTTTTAAGCAAGTTGGGACCAGCCTACCTGAAGGGCCTCCTTTCACCATATATTTTGGCCCATTACTTGAGATCTGCTGGAGAAGGATTGCTGACTTTCCTTTAGAACATCTGTCTGGAGGCCACAGGAACAGGGCACTCAGCGCAATAACACCTATATTGTGGAATCCATTGCCCTTGTATCCTGGGCAGGCATCCTTTGTGTCTAGTTTTAGAAACCAGCTTAAAACATGTTTTTTTCTATAATCCCCATCAATTTACTATGGTCAACAGACCAGAAATAAGACCAAAAATAAAACCATACAATGCAACATAATTTTAAGTACAGGGCAAAATACAAAATGAGGGATAATACAAATGCCATCAGCTCAGATATATGTATAAACAATGTGGCCAATGAACTAAGGAGCACCCCAAAAGGTTTAATGTGTTTGCCTTCTCGATTGCTTTTGGGGCAGATATCATCCTCATAACGATCAGGGTGTGAAATCCATAGAACATGCTCTTTTATTTTATCATTTTTACACTGGAGCGTGTCAGAAAATGATACCCCTTTACCGGCCAAACTACCAGGAAGGTTTGCTCAATGTTACAATAAAATACTTGCTGGGAGATAAAATCCCATTGGTAGTGGCCACATTTTGTATCAGTTTCTTTGAGAACAAGGAGGTAATCAACCATCAGAAGGCAAACACATTAAATCTGTCCAGAGTAAAAGCCCTTTGATATTTAACTACCTACAATATAATTCAAATTATTCCTAAAACAAGCAACTAGATGAAAAGTATCATCATAAGAAATACCTGAGGAACAAGATGAGCAGGTTGCATATAAGCAAGTCAAAAGGTCCTGAAAATAAACAGACCATGCATGGTTTTTGCTTTACCAAAGCTAATGCAGAGGCAAATCCCAAATGGATAAGAAATGAGGGTTACAGTCCCATGCAACAAATAAAACTTATTTATTTACATATGCATTTATTTATTTATTTATTTATTTATTTATTTATTTATTTATTTATTTACAAGCCACAGGGCAAATAGATTTTAAAAATACTTAATACATAAAATAATACAATCCATAAAGTACACAAGAAATCGCTTTTAAAAACCCTAGTGTAACAGAAGCTTCAGCAGTCAGGGCTTTCCTACTTCAGTCAGGTCTCTCTTCAGTCAGGTCTCTACTTCAGTCAGATCTCCTTCTCTTTCATCACCTGATGAAAAAGATTTTTGTTAACTAGCCAGTTAACACAATAAAGAAATGGAACTCATCTATACAGAATACAGTAAGTTAAAAATTGTAATTGCTAACTGTACTATACCCTTTTTTCTTTATATTTTCTCCACTGTTTTAAATAAAAAACCCACTATTTATGGGTTGTATTTATATTTAACAAATAAATAAATAAGAAACGGGAGCAAGCTGTATGTACAAGGACCCCCCCCACACACACACCTGAAAAGGCCCTTTCCTGGTTCCCCACACTTTGTGCCATATACATTTATTGCAACCACTGCAATAGCTATCATTAGTTAGGCACCAAAGCAATCCTACAACATTTTTTTTAATTTACACATGCTTACCTTGTGACCCAGTTTTATTTTTATTTTTATATTTTAACTTTAGATTTTATATTAACTTTATAAAATCCACACTGATTTGGGGTTGCTGTTTTCTTAGTAGCATTGAAATGTAGGGATAAATAAGTAAATAAGGCCATCCTTCTTCAGGTTGTAATGCTCTTGAAATGCTATGAAAACTAGAATTCTGTTCTAGCTGCTATATAGGCAACTAAATATGGTTTTTTACACCTTCAGTTGTAAATACAATTTCAGGTATTTCTATAGATGTATTATGGAATAACTGCATGAGCATAGGTATATGTTTGCATCTATCGTTGCATGGATATGTATGCAAAGCCACCTATCCTTACACTTATGTAATTGCTTGTCCTTATAACTACAGTGGTACCTCGGGTGGCGGGTACGATCCGTTCCAGGGTGCCGTTCGCACCCCAAAAAGTCCTCAACCTGAGCAACGATATTGTGTATGCGCGGAAGCGCTATATCGAGCTTCTGCGCATGAGTGACCTGCGCAGAACGCTTCTGTGCATGTGCAGACTGCGCGGAGCGCTCCTGTTCATGCGCACGCAGCGAAACCCGGAAGTAAACACTTCTGGGTTTGCCACGTTCGTAATGCGAAAAAACGCAACCCGCAGCTATCATAACCCAAGGTATGACTGTACAGTTGTGTTTACATCCAGGTGAAAATACCCATATTACGCTGAATACGAATGCCTTAACAACTCTTTGTGTCATGATTTGATTGCATAACATTGGGAAGAAACATGTTAATAGGTGTAGACAAAAATAGTCTCAAACCATTTCCCCCCCATGGACCACTTGAAAATTGCTTAGGGTCTTGGTGAACCACTTAATTTTTTTCTGCCTGTTGTAGCAATTGTAATGTAATGAGCTAGATACAGTTGTACCTCGGGTTACGTACGCTTCGGGTTGCATACTTTTCGGGTTATGAACTCCGCTAACCCGGAAGCGCAACCCGAAGCGTGCACGATTTGCGCATGCGCAGAGCATTTTTCACGGTTTTTCAGGTTTGGGTTACATCCTTTTCAAGTTACGTACTGTAACCCGGAACGGATTAAGTACGTAACCCGGGGTACCACTGTACTATTATTTTTATTGTATTTTTATTGCTTCTTTAGGGCTGCCATATTTCAAACAGTGAAAATCTGGACAGAAAAGTTGAGCTTTGTCTCTGACTACAGAATGACATATGGCAACCCTAGCTTGACTTCTTCTTTTGTATTTAATTGTACCGTAGTACAATTTGAATTCCGTAGAATACTATAGAATTCAAATTGTAAGTGTTCTTCACAGGTATGCAATAGTTTGTAGACCACTGGTGCTCCACAGGCCATAGTATGAGAACCCATGTACTAGGGTTGCCATATTCCCAAAAGTTAAAATCCGGTTTTCCCAGACATTCCACCGATTCAGCAAAAATCCACCCAGATGCCATTTTTCTGAGCGATTCCCAGATGTGTCCAGGAAAACCCAGATGTATGGCAGCCCTACCCTGCACCAGATCACAATTTAAATTTGAAATAGGGTACATCTATTACATTCCATAATAATTAAGTTCAGTTCAATTTATTGTGTCTAGTGAACAGCCATTGCACACATGAAAATAATAATAACAAGAATACAGCTACGAATAGTAGTTGACATTTCTATTCCCTGACCTTTACAGGATAAATATTTTCTCATTCCTCCTTTAAGTTTTATTACACAAATTTGTAAAGCCTTTGCAATAAATTTGGATGTTCAATAGGATATATACCTCTCCACATCAGTCAGCAAAAAACAGGTCTTTGCAAGAGATGCTTTTTCCTTCTGCGATCTTAACAATGGATGGATGTAATTGTTTCTAAGATCATTATAAAAAGGGCATTTGAGGAGTACATGAGTTATGTCTTCTATAGACAGAGTTTTGCACACACAACTCTATCCTTCTTGGGAACTCCTTTATGTTGGCCTGTCCAATCTGCTAACGCAAGGGCATTTAGTCTTGCCTGAGTAAAGGCTACTACCCTCATTTTAACATTTGGCAAATCTACCAGATATCTTGGCAGGGATGGATACAATGGAATAATTTAAAAAAAGCACATACAATTTATTTGATTCGCAGATCTTGATCTCAGCAGCTTGTGATTGCATCTTGATGTCTTTAAGCCTTTGGAGTATTAATTCTTTAGCTCTCTCAAAACACTGCCTCACAAGAAAGTAGGCAGAGAGTCCCAACCTCATGGCAGCAGACTGCATTTCACGTTTCCATGAGTTTGGGATCATATCTTCCAATATTGTCATGGGGGATTCTGATACATGCTTAAAAATAGTTTTTAACCAAAAAAGCAGAGCTAGACCTTGGCTTTACATGGCCCACAGTGGTGCTCCATATAACAACTTTGGCAACACCTTGGTCTTATAAAGTTCTAAAGTGGGCTGCACCAAGTTGCCCCCTTTTGTATGGTGGAATCGTGGTAGTCCATTTAAAGTTCTACCAGCTAATATGGTGCTTGATTGAACCTGTGCAGACCATTTACCTGTCCACTGAAAGACCACACAGAGTTACTAGAATGAGAATACTTGCTCCAGTGTATTTCCACCGAGTGACCAAAATTAATAATAATAACAATGTTCTGCAATCAGTGACAACTATCACTAAACACAAGCCTTCCACATTCAGATGAAGTATAGCTTTATTACATTTATATCCTGCTTTTTCTCCAGGAAGCTCAAGGCTACATACCTGGTGTCATGCCCCACTCCAGTTTATCTTCACAGCAATCTTGTGAGGTAGGTCAGGCTAAGACAGAGTCACTCAGGGAACTTCAAGCAGAATGGAAATCAGGACCAGGGTCTTCCAAGTCTTAGCGCTCATTCACACGGGAGTTTAATGTGGATTTGAGACGGCTTGTGTCTCTTTTTGTGTGTGGCTTCAGTTCAGTATACCTGAAGGAGCGTCTCCACCCCCATCATTCTGCCCAGACACTGAGGTCCAGTGCCGAGGGCCTTCTGGCGGTTCCCTCACTATGAGAAGCCAAGTTACAGGGAACCAGGCAGAGGGCCTTCTTGGTAGTGGCACCCACCCTGTGGAATACCCTCCCACCAGATGTCAAAGAAAAAAACAACTACCAGACCTTTAGAAGACATCTGAAGGCAACCCTGTTTAGGGAGGCTTTTAATGTTTAATAGATTATTGTATTTTAATGTTCTGTTGGAAGCCTCCCAGAGTGGCTGGGGAAACCCAGCCAGATGGGCGGGGTATAAATAATACATTATTATTATTATTATTATTATTATTATTATTATTATTATTTTAGTTAGCGGTTTCCACAATGACATCCTCTTCCACAATGTCACCCAAGTAGCAGCCTGAACCCCCCCCTACTAAATTCAGGTTTTCCTAATTGACAAACTGAGGACATATTGAAGCATATTGAGAGGATGAGTATTTTTACATGTATGGTGACATTTTGCTGGGTGCCATCTATAGCTGCACCCCAACCTGTCTTTTTCTAACAGTAGTTGCTGATTACATGTTCTTGGTAGTTTTGTTTTCAAAAACAGCTATTTTACACAGAACACCTCTTACATAATTCAGCTGCATTAATAAAAAACAAAAACAAAAAACAAAAAAACCCTTACCCTATCAGGTACAGGAGACAGGAAAGCAAAAAGGAAAGGAAAGAAATGGGAGTCTCTCATGTGAGTGACTCCAAATCTTAGGCTTGGAGGACACACAATTTATTTATTTATTCATTCATTTAACTGTACAAACCTGGGATATTGGAAAGCTTGTACTTTTTAAAAAATGTTTTGCAGGCATAGGTAAACAAATACCCACCAACACCTCAGGTTTCCTGACTTGAAGCAAAACACACACACACACACACACTATTTTAGCTACACTTTTGTGCAAAATTTTTATACTGGAAACTTTATATTTCAATTTTTAAAAATAAAACAAATGCTGTCCACAATTTGTGTGCATGCCCACAGCTAGATCTGAGGTTTCCCAAACCTGCGGTTGGCAGGAAAGCACTAAGTGAAGGAAGGTGACAACTGCACACAGTGCTAATCCATCCCATCAACTATGGCCCACTAGTGTGGATGGGAAACAATGAGAGAGATCACCTTCCTTCGCTTAGTGTTTCCTTGCCCACCTAGGTTTGGGATACCTGAGGTCTAGTTGTGGACATGCACACAAAATGTGGACAGCACCTTTTGTTGTAATTTTAAAAGGCACACATATGCATGGAAAGAGCAACCAACTCATGCCTTAATTATATTCCTGGATATTGTGCAGGATTCGATATGTTGCCTAGCATGTATTGTTTGTTATGTATTAACTACCGTTATCTGTTACTACATATTGCTTACGATTTGAATTGTAGTTATGTAAGTGTTCTTACTTTTTCGTACTGTCTGGATATTGCACTATGTATTTATATTATATTGTTTATTATGTTCCGTGTTGTAAACAGCCGTGTGGTCTTTTGAGGAAGGTGGTATACAAATTGTTCATAGTAATAATATTCTGAAGTTGACACTCCAAACCTTCCCCGCGGCTGGCATGAGATAGCAACAGGAGAGCTCTCCTTATGCCTTGATGGCCAGTTTCCCAAGGGCATGTGGATGTCCACTCTTGGGAGTCCAATGATGAGCTACATCTACTTGGAAGGATCAGGATCGTGCCCAATCTTGGAATTAAGGGGGGGGGCCTTAGGACTCTCCCCTCCCATCCGGCCCCCGCTGCAGAAAAATACCATAACCGTAATATAATCAAACATGTGGCTACAACAGCGAAGTGAATTGCTGAAGTGCAAAAATGACACGTGGTATTTATTTATTTTATTTTTTAAAAAAAACTTTTGATCCGGAAACAAGTAGTTGGGACTGAATCGAAGGGGGCCTCCCGAAGAACAGAGCTGTTTACAGTAGTTACAAAAGATCCTTTCTGAAATGTACCGCACGAGGAAAGTTCTACAAATTTTTAAGCGTTAAAGCGAAGTCGTGGAGCGCCATACACCGGAAAGACAAGAACCGGAACCGCCACTTCCTCTGTTCGACTCTCCAGCTTTATTAACTTTTTAAAAAAATTATTTTTAAAATCAGGCTCGCACTTTCGGTTGTAAATATATGTAGCCTTAGAAGAAGGCTGGGTCTGTTCCCCCGCCCGAGTTTATTCCTCCCAGCTCCCCCCACCCCACCCCACTTAATATCTCCCTCTGTTGCAGAATCACATGAAAAAACAGGGCTGAGGTTAGGAGCTTTCTAGTTTGAACTCGGTCCTCCAAGTTCCTATATCCGAATTCCTTCCAGCCTTGGGCAGCCACGGGAAGCAAAAAACATTTTTTTGGGGGGGTGGGGGTGGAGACCTACTGATTCCTTCACCTCATATTAGCAGTAGATGTTGCTGTCTCCTTTCCAACCCACAAATTTTGGGAGAAGGGTTGACGAGAGCCCCCGAATGCGCCGATAGTATTTTTTCAAAGTTTCTGTAATATTGTGTTGTTGTTTTTTTAAAAGACCCTTTCGCTCTTCCTCTCCTCCTCCCCTTTCAGCGAGCTTTCTTTCATCCCTCCCCCCCTTCCAAATATCCCTCACTGAAACGTTTGTAATTTTTTAAAATCTCCCTCCTTCAATCGTCTCCGCTTTGCACGCCTCCCTGTTTATTTTCCAGCTCTGAGACTGGCTCTCTTCCTTTCCCACTACCCGCTCTTTTTTTTTCTTTCTTCCCTTAAAAAAAAAAAAAAACCAAACAATTTTGCACGGTGCCAAGCTTGGGAGTTTTCACATATTCGCCTCCCCTTTTCTGCAGCCTCCCTCCCCAGCCCCATCAGAGGAAATATTACAATGTTGCAAGCTGACGTAAGGACATTACAAGGAAAGGGCTACATTTCGGAGTGTTTATGAAAAGCCTCGGTACTGTACTGTCACCAGGGGGCATGCAATAGAATGCATTTCGTCCAACATTTGGAATAATGATCATTTAGCAACCACAACTACCACCACCAACACCACCAAAAAAAAAAAAAAAAAATCGGGGGGGGGGGAGAAGAGGGAGAGAGAGAGCTTCCAGTGCGCTTTGGAGTCCGCGCCAGACAGAGGAGCCATGCAGCCAAACTTTCGGGAACCCTTGGTTATTTTTCCTGACATTGCAAGCTCGCCCTTGAGGATCGCTTCTTGAAATCTCCGGGTTTTGTTTTGGCTTTTTCTCTCGCCCCGATCCTCGGCGACCTCTCCCGCCGTCTCTAGGCCTGGCGGATCAGCTTCCCTTCGGCAACGGAGGAGAGGATCAGGAGAGGATCTACCTTAGCAGCGAGGAAGCTGCAGCGAGACGCCCTGCCTGCCTGCCTGCCCGCCCGCCCGCTCTGCCTCGGTTCTGCCTGCCTCTCTCCCTCTCTCTCTCTCCCTCCTCTCTCTCGCATACGCGCACGCAGAGCTCGCTTGCCTTGGGAGTCCAGTGTTGTTTTGAAGGGAGCTAACATGGCGACGGTGCCCGTCTATTGCATCTGTAGGCTGCCCTACGACGTAACCCGCTTCATGATCGAGTGCGACGCCTGCAAGGACTGGTTTCACGGCAGGTAACACAAAGCGATCGGGCCTTTCCACCCCCCCCCCCTGCTCTGGGGCACACAGATCCCCCTCCTCTCGCTCGGGGGCCTTTCGCCTCTTCGGCTCGCTAGGGCACGAGAGAGCGAGAGCGAGCGAGAGATGGTGGCGGGGCTCGCAGGAGCTGCTGCTGCTGCTCCTCCGTGCAGTTTTCCAACAGGCCTTTTTGGAGAAGAGGAGGAGGAGCCACTCTCCCCATTTCCCTCTCTTGTATTTTTTTTTTTGTATGTGTGTGCGTTGTTTTGTTTTGTAAATTGTCGAGCCCGGGCGCACACAATGGGCTCCCCCCCCCACATCGGGGCTCTAGTGTCAAGGGGCTGCGGGTGGTGGTGGTGGTGGCGGCGGCGGCACTAGCGGGGGGAGAGCTATTGTCCTTTCCTCGGGGAGGGGAGGGCTTGGCTGGCTGCTAGCTGAGGAAGGCGTTTTTTATTATTAAGGTTATTTTGTTCCTAGCTCGCCGCTAGCCCCGTGGGGGTCTTCATGGGCGGGTGGCCGAGGCGAAGATTTAAAGCTCGGTGCCCGCTCTCACTTTCTCCAGAGAAGGCATGGAGAGCGCGCGAGAGGGATATGAGGGCGGGGGGGGGGGCGGCGGCGGCGGACGGTGGTTATCGAGGGGAAAGCGCTTCCACACGACGTCTGGCCAAAGGAGGAAGGGTCCCTACGGGGCGGGCGGGAGCTCCTAGGTCTATGAACCGGGCGGGCGGGGTGTGTGTGTTGGGGGGCGGGAGTCCGGCTTGTCGGCGAGCCCGCTCTCCCGCTCTCGGCGGCCCCGTCGCCTAGCGTCTTCCTGAGGGAAGGAGGGGCGGCCGGGGCTGGGGGGTGTTTCCTCACACGCGGGCGAGAGAGGGCGAGCGGTGGCGGGGGTCCCGAGCGAGGCGACTGAGGGAGAGAGAGAACGAGCCCGCGCTGCTGGGCTGGGCTTCCCCCGGGAGAGGAGCGGCCAGGCGGGCCAGTGTGGACTCGGGCGCAGCCAAGGAAGGGAATCCCCCGCCGCGCGGGCTGCAAAAGCCCAGAGCTGCTGGCGCCACTTTTGCTTGGTCGCGGAAGGAGCGAGGAAAACGCCAGGAGGACCCGCTCTTACCCTCTAAAGAGAGAGAGAGAGAGAGAGGCCGGGGGGTGGCAGGAGGAGAGACGCTTCATCTCCTCGACGCCCTGAGGTAGCGCCGCGCTGGGCAGAGGCTGCCACGTCCTCCTCCTGCACTTCGGGTGCCCCTCTTCTGCCTCCTCTCACTTCTTTTAAAACATTCCCATTTTAAGGGGTGGGAAATGGATCTGCCTCCTTGAAACACACATGCACCCACCCACCCACCCCCCGCCGCGGGCGGGATCCGCAGGAAAAGGATTGGGGTTGACTGCAGTTCTCTGGGATGGTGGTGGCAGCTTTGGCTGCGTCTCCTCAGCTACATGGAGATCGTTTCAATTCTCCCCGTCCTCAGTTGTTGCGGAATCTGAGACAATGTAACGCGCAGGTTGCTGGGGGGGGTGGGTGGGCTGGAAACTTCCCTGGCCACCCGCTCATATCTCTATCCATTTATCTGATATGTCAAGGGCGAGGGTGGAGAGCCCTCCTCCCTCGCTCCCCCTTTCGTGGTGCTTCTTGTCTGCAATTGTCACTCCACGCCGAGTCGTCCTGGTTGCCTGATGGCAGAGCTGATGGTCCTGATCTTTGTGTCTCTCCGTGGAGGGTTTGTGTGGCAGGAGGCGGGAGGCAGGCAGGCGCGTCGTTCATAAATAAATAAAGAATGAAATAAATGGGAGCTGCAGGCAGGAGGGGGAAAGACTTCAGCCAGATTCCCTAGGAGGTCAGTCTTCTCTTTGGGAGGATGGTGGGGGGGGGGGGAGAGAGAGAAACAAATCTTGTGGATATTACCTGAAGAATGCCTCAGATGGAAGCAAACGCCATTGAAATGCCTTGGGCTTCCTTGCTGTGGGTATGAGCTGCCAAAATTAAGCAATGGTTTTTTTGTTTTTTTAAAAAAAATTGTCTCACATGCTGCTCTGTCTCATGCAGATCCGCAGGACTTGAAAATGTTTAATGTTGTCTGGGTTGTTTAAGCTCCGGGTAGGAATTTCGCAGCCTGGGTATGTGAAGGCTTCTGACTGGTTGTTATTTTCCTTCTGACTTGCTGCTCTTGTAAAACTGAACTTCCCTTGCAACTTGGTTCCCTTGCAACAGCAGCAGAGAAGGTACTAAAGACAGGTTGGTCCTCTTGATTACTCAAGTTCAAGGGCAAGGGGGATTGCCTCCCCACTGGGGAATACAGGAGGTTGCTTTAAAGTAACAGTAAGGAGCAGTTAGGACAACTTTGCGATTGCTTTCTCTATGTTGCCTTTTTTTAATTGGCTGTATTAATTTATCTGTCTTACGTTTTTGTCAAGCACTGTGTGCTGTGAATTGTGAAAAGGCCACTGCTGTAGAAATGAGTATATCGCTGTCAACAGAAAACTGATAAGAGTGAAGAACTTGATGCGATCGACGTTGGAGCTCATTTAATAGTTAGAAAGCCGTTGTGGGGTAGTGGTTGGCATGTCTGAGATGGAGGGGGGGGGAACTCAAGTTCAGATCCTTTCCCATTAGCTCACTGGGACAGTCACAATCTTACGCAAAAAATAGCAACTGTTACAGGGAGAGAGGACTATGTGGTAACCAACCACAGACATGTAAATGTTTGCATACGTTTAAGGTATAAATATGCTGTGGTTAAAGGTATGGCATTTGTTTGGTCAGGATGATTTTTTTTGTTTTGTTTTTGTCATTATTTTACTTGCCTACATTTATCGTTCTCTTTCCCCCACACCTCCTTGCACTCAAGGTAGCAACAATGAGATGCAAAAATACAATGAAAACAAATGCATTTTTCCTCCTGAGAAAATCTGTTCCTTATGTTTCTTCTTATGTATGGTGCATTTTCCCTGCTTTACAAAGATAAACAAATCTGGCTTATCCGTTTGGAGGTTGATTATGCAATTGCAAGATGAAAACCTTGAACGAACAGTAGGGCATCAAGGCCAGCGATTGTTACTTGGTGACACCGTGCAAGTGAGCCTTCTATCAGCGATAGCAGCGGCCTTACAAAATTACCTAAGGTAATTTGTGAGGGAGGGACAGTAAAGACCTTTAAATGCTTCTTAAAAATTTGAATGTATCCAGCTTTTCTGGTTTCTTACTCTTTATTTTAATTTTACTTATTTCCGTACTGTTCCATTTTATTTGCAATATACGGTTGTGTTGTGTTTTTGGCTCAGTTTCTTCTAGTTTTTGAGAGAGTTTATTAAAAGTTGTATTTTTTTTGTTTTTATGTAAACTGCTGACCGATTTCATTAAGTGGCATAACGTGTGTGTGTGTGTGTACGGCCTAGTACGTGACTCACTTTTATTTTGTGTCAATGATATAGCGTTTGATGCTCTCTTCCTGCCATCCTTTCACCCATTTTTAAGGGGTAAGGACAAGAAGGTTGGATGTTTAGGGAAGTTTTTAATGTGTGACATTTTAATGTATTTTAATCTTTGTTGGAAGCTGCCCAGAGTGGATGGGGAAACCCAGCCGGATGGGCGGGGTACAAATAAATTATTATTATTATTATTATTATTATTATTATTATTATTATTATTATTATACATACGGAACGTATAAGCATATGCATGATGGGGAAGATATAAGCTGGTCTTCTGCCCAATCCCATCACAAATAGAGGAATGTAGGGGAGTGTTTGCATGAACCAGCCCCTGGTTACCTGTACAAAAAGGGGGTCTGTTCCCATCAATGTTAATGTCTACTTACTTTACTTTGCTTGCCTTATGCTTGTGTGGGTGTATAATGGCACATATTTGGATAGATAAGCAGAAAATGAATGTGCATGTCCATCCTAAACAAATCTTGTGTGGAAGAAGACTGAGAAATGAATAACTGGGTAGGATATACAGTATAAATAAATATGAAGGAAATTGTGAGGTGTCAGATGCTTTCCCCCTTGTGCTTAACTGAAAATCATAAAGACATTAAATAAAAACAACGATGGGATGTTGTTACAGCTCTCTTAACTTATCATGGGAAGCTGCCAGGATAATACTCTGTACACAGGAAGTTGTAAAACCTAATGTGAAGACAAAAAGCTGATGCAATGAAATTTTCTCCAGAGAAAATAATGATATTCTTTTCAGTAGTTCTTCATTAGTTGCTAACATCAAAATTGTGTGTGTGTGTGTAAGAAAAAAGTGACATACAATTATAACTAATCTAACTGATGAATGAAAAACTTGTTTGAAAGTATACTTGATTATAGGTTTTCAAAATGTATTCTTCACATGATCTGCAAGTGAATTCAGCATTCTGTTTACATTAATTCTAAAAGTACTGTTTGATTTGTTGCTATATGCATATATATTACAAGCTTTGCTTGTTAATAGACTTCATAAACTACTATCAAGGATGAAGTGTGAACACCATAGTGTCAGAAAAATACAAAGGGAAAATTGTGTAGGACACACAATTCACAGCCTGTGGATTTGTGACCTTAGTACTTGTTAATGAAGAGGTTCTTGTCTGTCTCAGGATGTTGGTGAGGAAAGGTGAAAAGCTGCTTGAAAAAAAATCAGTAAAATTTAGAAAGTTTCAAATAATCTATCATTTGGCGTTTCCAGTTTACCAGTTTGGCGTTTCCAGTTTCCAGTTTACCAGTTAAAAATCTTCCAATTTTGATGGAACACTTGTTTACCAGGTTATGTTAGAACAGTCCACCACATTTAGTTTTATATTTTGGTTTAATACTGGTTTGCAGAGCTGAAATAGTTTGTCAGCACCCAGCTGAACTCCCAAATAAACAATGCAGATTCTGGGTTCAAGGATCTGTCAATTTTGTAGCAGTTTAATATGACTAAGTCTGTTTGAAAGCAATAGGCTTTGAAGTTACACACATAGTCAGTTTGTTTTATTTCCATATCTCTTGCATCCTTTCAGAATGTTTATTACATGATAGACTGATTTTACAATAATGAAGAACATGCACTCTTCAATAGGTAATTCATTCTTGACTCAGCATGACTGTTGACTAAATATTCATTGATTTTGTGCACACATGTTCTTAAAAACAAAAAGAGAGAGTATTACATTGTTACATTCATTAGAAAAATGTAACATGTAGATGTGGTCGCTCCAATGCCTACTTGGCTCTACTTTGCCTCCCATTCACTTTCAAGGAAGGAGAAATGCTGCATTTGCAGTAAATCTTCTTCAGTGAAAGGGCTTCCCTGTTCGCAGAAATGTTTCAGTTTTGCATAAGGATGGGATATGGGTTTCTGGATTGGGAAATTAGGCAATTGTTTCCGATGAGTTAGCACAGGTCTACACTTACGGCAGACAATTTGTTCAGTAATGAGAGTTCCTTCTGCACAATCCACAGGCCTTGTAAGGATGTTTAAAAATGTATGTATCTCGCATTTTTAAAGGGGAAAGTGTGCTTCAGATTCTTGCGCTCAGAAAGCTAATGCTGAAAATGTGAGGGCAACAACATTAAAGGTTAAAAAAATAATTGGTAAGAAAAATGTAGTTCATTTCAACTCCACTGTGATTTTTGAGTTCATATATAAAGACTTTTGTAGAGCAGAGTTCAATGTTCACATTTGACTTCTTGCAACGCAACATGTTGAAAGAGTGCAGCATGTTGTCCAGATGCGTTAATACCCATGTCAATGAAAATGATATGGCAATTACATTATTAGAAACAAAAATGCAAATAAAGTACTGTATGACCTTCTGGCTCCAAAACAATGTTTAGACCTAGTACCAGAAGAGTGAGAAACATACTTTATAAAGGGGGTGGTATATCTCAGAATGCACACAATCCTGCCAATGCAGTAAAGAATGTACAGTAGCTGAAAGGTTGCCTCTTCCCGTTGATGCGTACCTGAACCTTGAGTTCTTCAGAGGTACTTCTCCAGGTGCTCTGACCAAAGGAGATGGAGCTCATGGCTATTAGGGAGAAAGCCTTTTTGTTGGTGGCAGTCCAATTATGGAATGCTCTCTCCAGAGAAGCCTGCCTGGCACCTGTTTGGGTTCATTTCAGTGCCAGGCCCTTTCAAATACCTTTTTAATATTTCAGTATTTTAAAATTATGTTTAAATCTAGTGCTTTTATAGCTGATTGTTATATTTTAATATTGATATTTTAAGCCACCTAGATAACACTCCTTCCAGTAGCACCTTAGAGACCAACTAAGTTTGTTCTTGGTATGAGCTTTTGTGTGCATATATGTACACAAAAGCTCATACCAAGAACAAACATGGTTGGTCTCTAAGGTGCTACTGGGAGGAATATTTTTATTTTTTATTTTGTTTCGACTATGGCAGACCAACACGGCTACCTACCTGTAACTAAATAACACTATTATTGAGTGGCATATAAATGTGGTTTGTAAGTAATTATCATGGGCATCTTGGTGTCATCCCTACTAAGGAGCAGTTTGGAAAGCTGTATCAGTTTATCATCTGCAGAGGTTTGATAAGGTGAGATCAGCAAGGCAAAAACTAGTGCATTTTCCATAAGAATCACATACACTGGAATTTAAACCCAAATTAGCACTTTTTGTTGGAAGGTTTTTAAAACAAAAAATGTATTAGTTGACAATGAGATTGAAATTCTTTGTGAATTTCATGTGGACTTCCAGCAATTATAATATTATATGAACAGCGTAATACTCTTATTACAATATAATCCCAATTAATGCACAATTCCCAGTAAGCTCAAAGTCTGCAAATTTAGCTGATTTTTCATTCCTGTAAATCAGAATTTTATAGTAACAATGGTGGGGTTCTCTCTCTCTCTCTCTCTCTCTCTCTCTCTCTCTCTCTGCATGCTCTTAGCTTATTTTGATAAAAATGGCTGTTTAATATTCAGAATGATGGCATAAATATGTGAAATGGATCCTCAGATGGGTCTGTCCCAGACAGCTGTTGGGCAGGGGACAGGTTTCTAGTGCAAGTGGGAAATTGCACCAGGTCTCATACATACCAGTTCCATATCCAGGAAGTGAAGTCAGATCAAGCAAAGGTCAAGTCCGCCTAAGCAAGGTCAGCCAAATGAGAGGTCAAAGTCTGAAAGGCAAGGAAGCAATCTGGGTAGCACCTTGGATAGTTCCAAGTGGACCCTAAACTGGAAGGCAGACGACTGTTGCGTCAACATTTCGCTTCAGTAGGGTGGCAACTTCCTTTCAGCAGCAAGCCCTGCTCCTCTTGAGCAGAACCTCTATTCTTAAAGAGGCCCAGTCTGTTTTAGGAAGCTGTGGACTACACGGGGGGTGGGGGTGGGATGGGGGTGACGACTGTAGTTTTACTGTGTCCCCAGAGCTAGGGCCCTCAGAGTCTAAAGACAGTAATATGCCCTTACCAGGTGGAGAGACACTGGCTTCATGGGCTCCTCTGCCACTGGAACTTCTGAGGAGGCACTGATGTTACAGTCTGGTTCAGAAAGCACATTGTTCTCCAACACAGATAGATCCACTAAACCCATGTCCAATTCCCCTGAAGATGGGGAGCGACAAGACTGGAAATTGCATCTCACCATTTTTCACCAAGAAGATCAGTAAAGCCCTACAGAATGTAATCAAATAACAGAAAATGGTGAAACTCACAGTAGCCCAATATATAGGACAGTAAAAAAGCCTGGTTGCAAAGAGAAGTTGTAACTACCCTCCTAAACACAAGCAATGAAGGAGTCACCTGGATTTCCAGAGGTGGGAGTTCCAGAGCCTGGAGCCCACCACAGAAAAGGCTCTTCTGAGCATTGTCATGTTGTGAATAGCTAATGGGACAGGAGAAGGGGTTCTCTTTGGAAGATTTCGGTTCTCAGGCAGGATTATATACAGGAAGGTGGTCTTTCAGGTTGTATAGGTAACAAACAGCACTTTGGAAGCAAGTTGGCCCCCAATGTGTTCGACACACAACCCCTATATTGTACTGGCTGCTGTATTGTGGGCAACCAGAAGTTTCCAAAGGTCTTGAAAAGGCAGCCTATGTAACACATCTTTCAAGCAAGAGGGGAATTAAGGCACGGATCACGGTTGCCAGATCAGAATATTCCAGAAAGGAATGCAGCTGACACAACATTTTAAATTGTGCAAAGACACTCGTGGCTACAGTTGAGGCCTGAAAATTCAGGGGGCAGAAAGAGCTTGCAATCCTGGATAACTGGAATGTATTTGCCCCCACCTTCCCGTAGGTATGTAGCTGAACTGGGCCAGAGCCACCAGCTGAAGGACATAGCCTGGGACCCCAAAGGAGTGAGGAAGAACCTGCCTGTGAGTTGAGAACTACAGGAAGAGTCTAGTTTGACTTGTAACTGCAGCAGCAGCAGCAGCAGATTGGCATGCAGCAGTGATGACTAAATATTGTACAGGGCTAATATTAAAAGACTTTATTATTAGCCAAAGAGGAGTGGCAGAAAGAAAGAACATCTTTCTTTGCTCTTGTGGGAACAAGTTGCTCTGTTGCGAGAATGTCTCCAAACATTACACCTCAAAGCCGAGGGAAAAACAAGTGATCCAAAGATGTCTTAACGTATGTGTAAAAACTTTAAAGAATAGGACAAGTTTGTTGTCAGGTTGGATCTAATGGTAGCAACTTGAAAAACCCTTATAGAAAAGGAAAGCTGATAAAAGACTTTCCTTTGAGGCAACAAAACTGTTGTTGTTGTTGTTGTTGTTGTTATATTTATTACCCACTCTTCACCAGAAGGTCCTACAGAGAGTTACAGCAATATAAAAAACAGCATTAAAAAGAGTTTAAGGCAAATTACCATTACAATTGACAAATGACCCTTCATGGGGTCACGAAGAGTCGGACACGACTGAACGACTGAACAACAACAACAACCATTACAACTAGAATGGGTCCTAAAATACAGATCTATGTCTGTGTCTCAAGTGTCAAAGGGCAAGGCAAAGAGATGCATCTTCAGCATATGGTGGAAGCTATGCAATGAGGTTCCAGACAATCTCTGTGGGAAGGAAATTCCAAAACCCAGTGGCTGCCATGGAGAATGTTCTCTCCTAAATCCTCACCCCTACACCAACCAAAAGGTTAAGGGCAGTGAAACTACCTAAACTGTTTACAGGAACTAAGTTTATACTACTGTTTCCCTCTGACTATGATGCTGTCTGATCAGAGGATCATAAAAGCAGAATAATATCTGCCCCCTCCAGCTTCCCTTCCACATTTTAACCCACATATTCTCCACATTTCTGCTCCCAATGAGAAAATATTTTCAAAGGAGGTATATTTTGCAATGTTACATTTTGTTTTGTTTTTGAAATTAGTTTTGTTTTTCAAAATACAAATTACTTTTTACACCAGGGTAGGTGGGGTTGAGGATCCTGAAAAACAAAATGTGATTTTAACGTTTTGTTTTAGGTTTTTTTATGTTAAGTTGGTTTCTGCAGTAAAGTACACTTGAAACCCGGACTGCTGTCTGGAGCAGCCTTTGCCTACCTTCTTACAGCTTGCAGACCACTGGTCATGCTGCCTGGGGCTGATGGGAGTTACAGGCCAAAATATCTGACAGCAGCAGGTTGCAGAAGGCTGCCCATGCCCTAGGCTCTGTGGTCTTCATGTGGTCTTGCAATACTAGACCAGAGACTATGTGTTGCATCCAATGTGTACAATTAAAATGCTGCTCACAGAACTGGACTTCCTCGTCCTCTTTCTCTTTTTCAGTGTGCACCCCCCCCCCCAAATCTGCCCAATGGAGTTCTTCCACCCTCTGGAACCAATTTTGCAGGGTGTACAGGGGGGTGGATGGGAGAGGCGAGGAGAGTGGAAGTCTGTTGTTCAAGAGGAATAACAGCTTTGGATACGACGTTATGACTTTAAAAGGTGCAGTTATGTTTTACCTCTCACACACAGCTTTATTGCCAAAACACACAGTACAACCACACTATAGATTAACGGTTATTAAGGTGTAAGAGCAGCCTTGCTAGCCAACAGAGAAGGTTGGTTATGTTCATATTGTCACATTGTTGACATGACTGGTGTAAGTATTCCCACTTCAATGAGTGGTAGTCTATCTCTTATGGTTAAAAGGTGAGCTGATGCAATGGGTGGAAAGCAAAACTATTGTCAACTTTCATTTACTAGCCTTGGGTAATGTATCAACTCTACTGATCACAGTGGCGCCTTCATATTTAGAAATATGTATTCACAGGCCCTTCTGAGGGGAAGTGTGGAGGGTGGCAATGTGAAAAAGGAGATTTTCAGTAGTGGCTCCCCATTTGTGGAATGTTATTTCCAGGGAAATACAGTGCTGTCAGATTTCAGACGTCTCGTTAAAACATTCCTGTTTTACAAAATCCTTTGGTTGTTAACTGTGATTATATGGCAGAATGATTCTGGCCTGTTTGTGGTGTTCATATTTTCTCTGAGTGGAGCAGGATTTGCCCTTTTTATAATAATTGATCAGCACTTTTTCGACAAAACTTGAATTTGCTCTGTTGTAAGCGGTGTATATTCTGCAGGATCTGTAAGTCACTTTCAGATTTCCCTGTGTGCAGAAATGATATAAATAAAAACGATGTTTTGTCATCAAATATGTATTTAAGTATTTATTAAAACACAAACTTTTGTACAGCTTTTTTTTTTAACTAACGGATTAAATGTGGGAAAAGGAACAGTATGAATAAATACATGCCAAATTGGCACAGAAACTGAACTGGCCATCCCAGGTGTGAAGTTTGAGGATGTCATTGTAACACATCTGGCCTACCAGGCATGATATCATTCGAGCTAGTCTGGCTGCCAGTGTGGTATCTGTGGCCAAATACGTCAATCTTGGATTGGCCTTTCTCCTCAAACATGTACTGACAAACAAAGCTTATTTGTAATTTTGATAGAGACGCAGTTATAATAGCCTAATAAATAGGGTGCCATAAAGTGAGAAAGGCAGTTACTTACACCTGAAGTGTAAACAAACCAAAGAGGACAGAGTTTATGTTTTGAGGCAAACTCTCAAAAGCACAATTGCAGCAAACTGCACATACAGCAAAGGGCCATGTTAATGCCATCTTATTTGTTTTCTGGTTTCCATTTTGGTTGGCTCAGTCCCAAGATCATAACTCTGCTCCTTGACAACAGTTATGATTATGGAAGTTTCCCTCTTCAGGGAAAGTCGCTCTGGACAGTGTTGTGGTTTCTTCACCTTGCACCTTCTTTTTTCAAAAATGCAAATCAGCTTTAGTATGATAATGGTTTTATAATCCATTGTTATTGTTGTTGCAGCAGCAGTAAATTGAATATAGTATCTTGGACGAATGAGATCTCATAGGAAACATGTGCACACTGAAAGCACTGTACTTCTCTGCAGTTTGGCAGAGACTTAAAATAGCTGTTAAATGACAAGCTAATGTGATCTTAAGAACACATGTCAGACATTGCTAGTTCTTATTATGCATTCTGTCAGAGTCAACATATCCAGATGCAATTGCACTTTCTGGAGAGCTGCTTCAAACAGGATGCCATTACTTGCTATGTGTAATTTTAATGTATTAGAGGCTTTTTTAAATGCTGGGAGTTCTTTAACACGAGAAGATTATGAAGAAAGATCATATCCTCCCACATATTCTTCTATGCATCATGGAAGAAAACAGGTAATGCAAAAAAAAGAAAAAAAAAAGAAAATTAACTATTTATGACTGAGGTATATGATGATTTGAACCACTGTACTAGGTGTATTTGCTTCACATGCATTTTGGCAGGTGAAAGTTGCCAGGAAACATGTGCGAGAAGTGAATTTTGCCAATAATGGGCTGATCATTACTGGTGCTAAAATAAAAAGCAATTTTCCAATATAACCATTTGCCCTTTAATGCCTGTGGAAAGTGCAAGCACAAACATATTATGATCTGTAAAGCAGCAGGTAGATCATATGGTTGCACACATGCTGTGCTGCAAGCCTGTGCACCTGTGGGGTTGTTTTTCCAGGGGGAGGTGCAAAGTATAATATTCCAAATAAATAAACAGCACCTTGCATCAGAGAGCAGGCCTACTATTTCTGGTAGATTTGTTTGACTGAGCAGTGGCGAGGCCTGGGTAGACCTGGTCTCCAAAAACCTTGTATTCCAAGCCTACTCCTTCATGGTTACAGGTAGGTAGCCATGTTGGTCTGCCATAGTCAAAACAAAATAATAAAAAATAAACAAATTCCTTCCAGTAGCACCTTAGAGACCAACTAAGTTTGTTCTTGGTGTGAGCTTTCGTGTGCATGCACACTTCTTCGCCACCACAGTCCCATCACCACTGCATTTCCCTTAAAAATTGCCACCACCAAGCGTGCACACAAATGCAGAATTAATAACACTGGACTACACTTCACAGTTGCCATGCGCTCCCTTCTCACTCCCTTCAGCAATATGTGCATGGGAACACTGGGTTGCTTTGCAGGCCTGGCACAGACCACACCCTCTCAGCCATTCCTGCCCCCCACAATTTGGGTAGAACAATGGCAGAAGCTTTCTGTCTTGGCATCAACAGAGCAATTTTTAGAATGTTTACAAACCCAGAATTAAACCACATTTTTAATGCAATGTGTTAGAAAGATTGTGAGGGTAGGACCTGAACCAATGGATTCAACTGACGAGAAAGGAAACACTAGGAATAACTTTCTGGTGGCAAAAAGCTATTCAACGGTGGATGGCCACCTGTCAGGGGTTTCCTAGCTGTGATTCCTGCATTGCAGGGGGTTGGACTAGAAGAGTCCTATATTATAAATCAAGAGTACTATATTACAAATCAAGTGCTGCTAGGAGTTGTTTCTTTTTATTTCCCAATGTATTTTTAATCAATAAAAAAATTGGTGTGTCACGATCATGTTTTCATTCTGAAAGTGTGGCCCAGAGAGGAAAGTTTGAGAAACCACTGCTGCAACACTGCTGTGGTCTAATGAGAAGAGGCACAGCCCCCACTACATTGATTTCTAACGAACAGAAAAGTAATGAGCAGCGCGACCCCATGCGTGTCTTCTCCGACGTAAATCCTGCTGAGCCCAATGGGACTTACTCTCAGTTTAAGAGGGCATAGGATTGCAACCTGCTTCCTTTACATTGGGGGGGAGGCTGTTTCAGTAATGCACAAGCACTTCCCGCTAGTGTGTGTTTCCCTCTTTCCCCCCACTGCCATAGCAACCAGGAGGAGCAGGACCTCCTTGCTTGCCTGTCCAGGGATATAAAGTGTCTATCTCTGGTGATCAGGCACCAGTCTACTTGTACCATGGCATCAGCAGGTCTTTGATCGCAAGATTACGCTGCTCTGCAGAGCCTGGATTATCTTGACGCCATCAGTAAAATAATCGCATGAAGGCAAGGGCACATCCTGAGATAATGTCAGCAGAATTCCAGGACTTGGAAGCCCAGGTGTGAATGATAGTTCACACGTACCTATTTCTGCAATTTAAAAGTTGGAAGTATTACATCGTGGTTCGTGTGTGTGGCTAGGGTGAGCTTTCCTCTTCATTTTTATGAATGGAAAAAAGGCATTTCGCATCCACTTCTGCTGCAAAGTAGAATGATAGATGATCCCCTTTAAATACCAGAAATTGAATACCAAACTAAGAGGGAATCAGTTACTTCCAACGTTATAACTCAATAGCTTTGTAGTTATAAAGACCTTTTTGCAAGTCTGCTTTCAGGATGGTGGTGGTAATTCTGCCTTAATAATTCTTTTTAATTCATAGGGGTGGTTTTTTTTTAATGATTTCTGCAGCGCAGGCTCTCCTCTCCCTAAGAAATAGCGAGAGAGAAAAATCAGTTGGAAAACGCCACAGTTTGATCCATGCTAATAGGCAATAACATTGGGGTAACAAGCATATTGTAGGTGTACGGATAAAGCAAGCGTATCTGTGGTGATTATGAAGTAGGTCCCATTGAGCTCAGCAGATGTGACTTCTGAGCAGGCATGAATAGGATTGCTCTGTTAATCGGTGTGTCTGAAATAACATATTCATATTTATTTTTCATCAATTCGGTTAATGTTCATGAGTCTGCAGATGACTGAAACAGTTGAGGCAAACCACAATTTACTTCAGGATGGACAAGCAAAACACAATCATGTGCATCTCAAGGGCATCATTCAGTTATTAATGACAGTGCATGCTCCTAAGCATTTCTGATCTCGTTTTCTTCTGCGTGCTTATTGCATTTTAGTGTAATGCCTTGTTAAGAAATATTTAGGGAGCTGCATGTCAGCTTGAGGGAAATGAGTGCTGCAGACATGAGCGGCAATCTTTAAGGGTAAATAGATTTAGAAGTGCACAGAGAAAGAGAAGGAAAGCTGGAGTATATTTCATAATCAGATTAATACACATTAGTACTAGTCATGGTTTTTTATACAGCAAAAGATGTAACTAATGCAGGGGTTAGCAAACTTTTTCAGCCATGGGCCGGTCCACTATCCCTCAGACCTTGTGGGGGGCCGGACTATATTTTGAAAAAAAATAATAATGAATGAATTCCTATGCCCAACAAATAACCCAGGGATGCATTTTAAATAAAAGCACACATTCCACTCTGGTAAAAACACCAGGCAGGCCCCACAAATAACCCAGAAATGCATTTTAAATAAAAGGACACATTCTACTCATGTAAAAACACGCTGATTCCCAGACTTTCCGCGGGCTGCATTTAGAAGGCGATTGGGCCACATTTCGCCTCCGGGCTTTAGTTTAGGGATCCCTGAACTAATGGATGTGGTCATTTCTTAAGAACTTTCTTGATATCATATTCTATGTGTGTTCCAGCTGCACAGGTTGGTATGGGGAAGTCTCAGGTGTTCACAATATCTTTCCTGCTCTCTCAACAAACAGATGAATAAAAAAAGCTCACTCTTGTGTAAGGCATGAAAATGCTGTGATATTTGCTTTGCTAAAGAGGGAGCAATGAATTGCATAAAGGTAAAGGTAAAGGGACCCCTGACCATTAGGTCCAGTCGCGGACGACTGGGGTTGCGGCACTCATCTCGCTTTATTGGCCGAGGGATCCAGCGTACAGCTTCCGGGTCATGTGGCCAGCATGACTAAGCCGCTTCTGGCGAACCAGAGCAGCGCATGGAAACGCCGTTTACCTTCCCGCCTGAGCGTTACCTATTTATCTACTTGCACTTTGACATGCTTTCAAACTGCTAGGTTGGCAGGAGCAGGGACCGAGCTACAGGAGCTCACCCCATTGCAGGGATTTGAACCGCCGACCTTCTGATTGGCAAGACCACAGCACCACCCACATCCCTAATGAATTGCATAGGATGCCTTAAATGTTACTGCCATGTAGTTCGTTGCTCAAGCTAATTTCAGAAAATTCATTAGATGCTTTTTAGTTGAATAATTTAAAACCACAGGTTGCACATTTCCAGGCAGAAACACAGCATATTTGGGTATGCCATGTTTAGTCTAAAAATTGGGGGGGGGGGAATTGTTCAGGGGCCTCTTAGAGGCATGCTTTGAAGTCCCATTTTGCTCCTAAAATAAGGCAGGTCAAAATACAGTAAATAAATTAAAGAGACAATATGTATTTACACTGCCGCTGGGTCTGATGATACGAGGATGAGAATGTTTGCTGTTTCTGGAAGCAGAGAAATTCTGTACAGTCAAGAGATTGGGTCTCCAATTTTGGAAATATTGTATGAGGCAACATTGCATTGTGTGTGCCAGGTGCATGAAGGGTCTGGAGGATTGATACATTATAGTTATGGGCCACCTGTTCAGTACTCCTGGGGGTGACTAGAAATGTGTATTAACTAAGTCAATGGTATTGTCAGGTGGTCAATTTCGTATTGTCAGTAGGCCTATGGGCAAAGATCTTTAAATGCAGGTGCATACTTCTCAGCTTATTAGCTTAATGTTTCTTAGTCATGTTCACCATCTGGTTTCTGAGCAAAAAACCAACAAACAAAGCCCATGGCACTTTATAGTTCTTTAATACGCACTGCTACTATGAATAGAAATAATTGTTTCAGTTCACTTTGCATTATTAAGCTCGCTCTCTGTAACTTTCAATAGCATTCCTTAATTCCATTTCTCCTTGCTATATATATTTAACAATATATAGCACAAAGAGTGATAACACAGTTTAATCAAGGATGAAAACATGTACTATACCCAGGTCTTATTTATCAAACATTTTGCCTTCCCCATCTAAAGAGCCCTCAAGGCAATGTGCATAAGATTGCAAGGCGACGTCACGCACAGCATTCAGAGGCACCTTTTTCAGAAACAGCATAAGGTTGTAGTTTTGTGGCAGAGCACATTACTGCATGTAAAAGCTTCCATTTTTAATTCGTGGCATCTCTAGGCAGGTCTGGGAAAGATCCAGTCTGAAATGCAGAGCAGCCACTAAAATAGATGGGCCAATAGTCTGAGTCAGTGTAAGTTGGTGCAAGAGCCAGACTGCTAGCAGAAGCCTTGTGTCGAATCTTGCAGAAAATCCAGTTCCAATGAGTCATTTGCACTTGTAGAATATCCGTTGTGCAGCCACTACCACCATTACTATACCCAGTGATAGTTAACACTAGTATGTCAATGCATGCATGCTACTGCTTGTGCAAAACTCTCACACTTCTTGCACTAAGATAGCATTCTATATTCCTACAGGAGTCATTAGGGCTAATTAATATATTTCATCTGAGGTTCTTGGTTCACATCCATTACTGTTGTTGTTGTTGTTGTTGTTGTTGTTGTTGTTGTTGTTGTTGTTCAGTCAATCACTTAGAAGCCTAGTTTGGCATTAAATGGCCTATCAATTATTACCAATAATACTATTTATTTCACATATTTGAGCCTGCTTTTAGGGTCAAGCTCTCCAAAAGGGTTTTCCAACATATAAATTCACAATAAAAATCTTTAAAAGTTTGAAACTTTGCAAAAAATAATAATAAATGCATTAAAAAACCAACAGCAACAATTTTGCTAATTGCAAAACCCAGTCAGCCCAGACAAACATGTCCTGCATCTTAGAGTATGCTCCTGAGGGCACCTGAGACCACTATCCTCCTGAAGCCAAGCCATCTGTGTGTGTGTCTGGCCCATGCCTGGTAGAGTAACCACCTGGGAACCACATATTCTATACCTTGGGTTCCATAATGTGCTCTCCACCACCCTTGATCTGATTTGAAAAATCAAGAGGAGATCGGTCCCATTCACACCTCCTATCCATCTGGCTGGGCTGTTGGCAAATGACCCTCTAGATAGGAGAGGAATCTCAGGGATGCCAAGAAAAAGTATTATTACCTGGCAAACCCCACTTGAAGATATTAAAAAGAGTCAAGGTTTCTCACGTTCTTTAGCTCTCCTTTGAATTGAATGCTTTCAGTAAATAATAAATTAATAAAATTATTATTAATTATTATTAAATCACTTGGGATGACCCATGTGGTTTTGCATGCCATCTGAAGGTAATTTGTAAGTTGCTACATTTGCCTTTAGATACTGAATATATCCTTCCTTCCTTCCTTCCTTCCTTCCTTCCTTCCTTCCCATTTCTCCCATTCTTCACATTACAGGAACAGATTTATTTAAGCTCTGGAGCCGGTTTAAGCTACTGCTTTCCATGTGTTGGTCCATTCACATTGCCTAGACTGTTCACTCATGTTTCATATTTTCAAGGAGAGGAACTGGGAGTTGCGAATTGGACTCTGGCTGCATGTAAGCGAGTCGGGAGTTTGGCAAAGCCCCCACCATATTACAATGAATTCTATACATTTGGATATCTTTGCTAGATGGATTGACAGGACAGTGGCAGTGCTTTGTGGGTGCCTGTCGCAGCTCACGGGATTGGTGTGAGTGTGCAATTTGTACTATAAGGAGACTGCACTTCAGCATGATAATAAGGATCTAAGCCTAAGAAGAATTTGAGTTAAGCAAGATAAACTAATTCTAGGGCTGTGCAGCCAATCATAGATAGAACTGAAGCTAGATGGAACTGCTAGAGAGTGCATGCCAATTGCTGGAATTCAAATTTAGGACCGAATGTTAATTAACCGAATGAGTCTTGCATCAGACCTTGCCATCATATGCAGCTGCCTCTTTGGGCGAGGCCACCTGTCTCACTGTGCACTATTACACAGCTTTTGTGGTGCAGTAGGATGTCTTCATCACCCATTCATGCAACCACACTAGTTCACTCTGCTTTTAAGTTTTGTTCCGTGCGCCGTGTAGTTTACAGAGCCCTTTAGAAGAATTGTCACTCACTTAAAAAAAACACAAAAAAAAAACACAAGCAGTCATCTTGGCCAATTCAGTTGGCAGAAATCACCCCTCCTGCAAGGGGAGAGGATGCGTTTTGGATCCAACATGTTGTGGAAGTAGCATACTGATCTCAGTGGGGTGATGGGGCCTGCCTAGTCTCTTGAGCAATTTCTTCCACTTGGTAAGCAGAACAGAACTGACAAGCTGCAGTGCAGAGCCACTGCAATAGAGAACATTTGCAGAAGATGTTTTTTGCTGCCGTATACCTTTCAGAATGGTAGAAGGTCTGTATGAGGCTACAGCACCAAGAGCCTCCCAAAAGTAAATATGGTTAGGAAATGGCCACTCAAGGGAGAAACATATCTCTTCTTAAATCACACAGAGAATGCATTGTATGCAATAGGATTGGAGTGTTGTTACTCTCTCCTTGCTTTCCCTTAATTCCCCCCCCCCTTCTGAATGCTTTTATTGCAAAGCTAGTTCCTTTGGATTTTAAACTGGGGTGGGTGGTGGTGACAAGAAGAGTTAAAAAAAAAGCAGGAGGAAGGAAAACAGTATTTGGGGATCTAATAATACACTCTTTGCTGTTTTATCATTACCCCTGGGAACAATTATCCCTCAACATTTTAAAAATAAAAAGTGTGCCCGTTTGTGCTGTTTATATGCAAGTGCAATTTTGAATGTTCATTTCTACACCTGTGTTGTGTTAGCTAAATTAGCATTTACATGTAATATTATTTTAAAAGAGATGTTAACATGAAACATATTTAGAAATGTGCTTATAGCCTCAGATAATTACACAATTAGTCACGTCAATGCTAGATTGACTAAAAATGTTACAAATTTGGTTAAAATTGTAAGATATTCAGGTACAGAATTTTACCATTTCTCAATGAAATGAATACTTTTTATACAGGAGTAATATAAACAGCTTTCTATACAGATAAATACATCTTTTCCTAAATGAATTGCTTGTATGTTTCAACTTTTTTGTGGGAGACATTTACCTATTGGTTTAAGTTCACCTTGGTCTGTTTGCATAAAACTGTTACTGTGAATCAGTCCACGTATATACTGTGTGCCGCCGACAGCTCTGAAATAGCATTATGGGTTTGTAAGCATTATGTACACAGATCCAATAATTTGGGAAGTAAGAGTGGCTGCCCAAACATGTCGTTGTTACAGGTAGGTAGCCGTGTTCAAACATGTTGTTGTTTTACAGTATTAAATTTGTATACTGCCCTATACCTGCTGGTCTCAGGGCAGTTCATCATTTATTTATTTATACTCTGCCCATCTGGCTGGGTTTCCCCAGCCACTCTGGACAGCTCCCAACAGAATATTAATAAGAATACTGTCGTACCTTGGTTTTTGAATGGTTTTGTTCGACTTCTGAAAACTTTCGAAAGCCAAGGTTCCGCTTCTAATTGGCTGCAGGAGCTTCCTGCACTCAATCGGAAGCCAAGTCAGATGTTCGGGTTCCAAAGAACATTCGCAAACTGGAACACTTACTTCCGTGTTTGCCGCGTTCGGGAGCCAAAACGTTTGAGTCACAAGGCCTTCGAGAACCAAGGTACGATTGTAATAAAAAAACAACAACGATAAAACACCAAGCGATAAAACACCAAACATTAAAAACTTCCCTAAACAGGGCTGCCCTCAGATGTCTTCTAAAAGTCAGATAGTTGTTTATTTCTTTGACATCGGATGGGAGGGCGTTCCACAGGGTGGGCGCCACTACTGAGAAGGCCCTCGCAATATAAAAACACAAAAGACATAATAAAAATAAAAACAAAAACAGCCCAATAGCACATTTTAAAAGGGCATTTTGATGTGAAGCAGCCAAAGGCCTGGTTAAAGAGGAATGTTTTTGCCTGGTGCCTAAAGGTGTATAATGAAGGTGCCAGGTGAACCTCCCTGGGGAAAGCAAAGCTCCCCAGGTGTAGATGCTCTGCTGGTAGTATTCCCACTGGTGATAAGGCTTGAAACTGTGGTGTGTTTGTGGTGTGGGATCTGTATGAACCCAACCCACCTTGTTGCCTTGACATAGCCCTCTAGGCAGGCCCTTAATTATACCAATCCTGGAAGAGGCACATTTAATTCCCTCCTGCTCTCCACATGGGACAAAAAGTAATATTTTAAGAAAAGACCATGACAAATCCCACCCCACCCCCTGCATCTTCTGCCCTGGCAGCACCAATCCAGCAAGGCTAATGAGGATATAGCATCAAACATGGATCTATCTCCCCAACCTCATACTTGCCCTGGTTCATAGGGGAGTGAGGATTGCCCTGCCCTGCCAATTACTACCGGTAGTTGGACAACATGCAGTGATGCAATCTGTGAACTGACAACAATGGACTTTTTGCTGGAATTATGTACAGTTACAGTTATTAATGTTTGTCTTGATTTTAGTTAATATCTACCGGTAATCTCTGGTGGGAAGTATAAATTTATCTCTTTTAGGCACAAAGCTTTCCCTTTCATTCAGAAAAAGTTATGCCGTTAATTTTTCACTCTTGAGAAAATTATTCAGTCCAGTGGGATATTTTCCTACATGAGTTCTTGTATCTCACAGCTTTTGAGGATCGGCAAACTAAAGCTGCATTGTTTCCAGTTGAGCAATGCATAACCAATCTCTGCTTCTGCTATTCAATTACTGAATTGTAAAGATGAATGAAAATGCTACTTTCATTTGTTATTATATGAGTCAGTCGTAGCTACTTTCTATTTAGGCCGTAAGATTTTGGGCATTGTGCTTTTTATCTTCTAATTGTAAAATGACTAGTTCTATTAATATTAATATATTAATTAAATAATAATAATAATAATAATAATAATAATAATAATAATAATAATAATATAATATGAGTGGTTAGTACTGAATTAGCTTACAAGACCAGGCCTATAGGATCCAGTGACTTTCTGAGAGGAAACCTGTTGCTGTCTCCAGCATCAGCCCAAATGTTGGTTTCCAATCAGGAAACCTCAGCAGCCAGGGAAGATGGACAGTCCTTGTGAAATGTTTTTAATGGAAAGAAAAATACACCACTCCCAGCCACTGAGCAAAAAACAAGCTCAGCCCACAAACACTGGACTAAAGCACCCTGAAAATGACGCAGAAAAACAGAAGCCTCTTTTGTAAGGGGAAAAAAAACTTCCACAAAATTAAGAGGACGGGTTTTGACGCAGCACTTAGTGGAAGCTCTGAAACGGACCAACAAATTCACATTAAGGTTGCAGTCCTGTACTTACTGTAGAAGTAAGTTCAGTTGTACTCAGACATGTATAGGATTGCCCTGGAAGGCTGCAATCAGATATTTGTCTACCTGGCTGGGAAGTCAATGTTATTTTCAAGTTTATGTGCATAGGATTGCACTGCAATGCAATTGGTCATCTGGAGTTGACTTGTATAGAAGTAGGATCCAAATGTGTTTTGAGCAATGGGTGCCTGCTTCCTAAATTTCCATGCCCCTTGCTCAACTGCCTGATGGTTGTTCTAGGTGATTTTTCGTCTTCGAAACGTTGAAGGACTTACCGGTACTATTCCTATTGGCACCTTTCACTTTATCTGCTGTACAGATAGTGTGCAGTAAAATCATTGACTATGCAGTTGGGTTGATCATACTACTACTACTACTACTACTACTACTACTACTACATAATGGCGGCAATCAATCGTGGCATAGAACTTTTCTTTTTAATATGTGCCGTTGATGTTCCAGTCCTGTGTTTGAGGAAAGCAGCTGTTTGTTTTATACAAGACACCCATCTTAATGTCTGGCCAAGAAGCAGCATTTTCCTCGGCTTCAGCTGCAGCTGTTTGCCTGCTTCCATGAGCCCATGAAATGAAGTGGCTGTGCCACTGCAGAGAGCTGCGATTAGAGCTGTGATCACACTCCAGTTTATTGCACACTTGCGTGTGTTTCCAGCACTGGGTCTTTAATGGATGCTTTCCTGAATGCTTATGTCTCCTGTACTTAATTATACTTGTATGCTGTCTGAGGCCTTGTTCCTCAAACCAGCTTCAGTCTGGCTGGGATCCTTAAGCCATTCCTAATTTGTCTTTAGTAAAGGTGTGAACACCTTGGAGTAGGGTGAAGACATTCCTGCCTGCCAACTCTGCCTGGTGTGCACACAAACAGAAAAAAATTGAAGCCATGCTAGGGGTATATTATTATTATTATTATTATTATTATTATTATTATTATTATTATTATTATTTATACCCCACTCATCTGGCTGGGTTTCCCCAGCCACGCTGTGCAGCTTCCAACAGAATATTAAAAACACAATAAAACATCAAATATTAAAAACTTGCCTAAACAGGGTACCTTCAGATGTCTTCTAAAAGTATGATAATTGTTTATTTCCTTGACATCTGATGGGAGGGTGTTCCACAGGGTGGGTGCCACTACCGAGAAGGCCCTCTGCCAGGGAGGGGGGGTAGAGTTGTGAAATGTGCTCTGAGGTGGTAATGTGAACACACCCTTTAGATGAGAAGAAAGGGACATGATTAAAAGCCCCTTAGAGGATGCTCCTGGCTTTCCGTTGGGGTGTTTTTAAAATTACTTAAATGCCAACCTGTCCCAAACACTTCTTTCTATAGGCAACACAGTATATGGCACCACTCTAAGGACACAGATACTTTATGTTGCTATTTTGAAAGCCAGTATGGTGTAGTGGTTAAGAGTGGTAGACTCTTAATCTGGTGAACCGGGTTTGCGTCTCTGCTCCTCCACATGCAGCTGTTGGGTGACCTTGGGCTAGTCACACTTCAAAGAAGTCTCTCAGCCCCACTCACCTCACAGATTATTTGTTGTGGGGGAGGAAGGGAAAGGAGAATGTTAGCCGCTTTGAGACTCCTTCGGGTAGTGATAAAGCGGGATATCAAATCCAAACTCCTCCTCCTCCTCCTCCTCCTCCTCCTCCTCCTCCTCCTCCTTCTGTCCAATAAAAATGCCTCAGCTTGGGCTCCAGGAATCTTGGGCATTGTTAGGCTTGCTGTTGAAGGGAATTTGGAAGCTGAGCGATAGTCCCCCAGTGTAGGCCTGCATATGTATGCTTCCACTGTTGCTTGCTTGTGATCCTGCAATGCCTTTGTCCCTAACCCAAACCTTTGAATTGTGAAAGAGCTGACACATGACAGGCCACCAGAATATCTTTCAAGTGATAAGCAAAAGCTGCAGAAAGAGTCAGTAGGACATGGCCTCAAATCTTGACAATTCTGTGTTTTTCTCTGGAAAGTCCAAGCCTCACAAATGGATTAAAAGAAAGAAAGTGCTAAGTCAATGTAGGTTAATGGGTTATGGTTAATTCATTTCATTTATGAATTGCTTCCCATGAAGCATCACGAAGCAATTGCACAATGCAATAACGACATGTATAAAAGCAGTTTAAATAATTGCATACGTAACAACATTTAATGTATAAAAGCACTTTCAAATCTTAATACAGTTACCATATGGATTGTGGTGTCCTTGCCTTTTGTTTTTATTTGGACCTGTGTTTTTTGCCTCCTCTTCTGAATAAAAATTACAGCACAATCCTGACCGTGTCTACTCAGAAGTAAGTTTTGTTGGAGTCAGCGAGGCTTACTCCCAAAATAAGTGGGATTAGACTTGCAGCCCAAATCACCTTCCCTATTTATCCAGAATTCCTGATGGCAAGCTAGTGACATCATTGGTTGGTAGCTGGTTGATGAGAAATTGAGGGTTTCTGCTACACAAACTTAATGCCAAAGAAGCCTGCTTAGAAAATAAGGTACTTGAGTTGTTTGTTTTGTTTGCCAGATAATAAGGAGCTTATTGATTGGCCGAAAACATTAAAGAATTTTTAGTTGGTTAGTCATTTGACTTTGAACTGACTAATCAATACTTAAATTGAAACACATTTGTTTTTAACCAGAAGCTCAATATAGTTGCCTTTTTACAGATGTTGAAGGAAGCATAAGATATCATAATTTAATAATAAAAATAAAGAAGACATTTTCTTCTGTCATCTGAAATATTTTAATTCTTATTCCCTGTTTTGGTAGGACATTGGAACTGAGAATTCCCACCCCCCAAGCTAAATTAAGTGCCTCTGTCTAGAGCTCTGCCAATAAAATGCATCACCACCAATTTAAAGTTTGTCCTCACTGATTAATCAACTAATGAATGATCTGAATAATTTACTTATTAAACAATTAAAGGCTGCAGTCTTATACTCAGTAACCTGGGAGTAAGTTCCATAGGGCTTCTGAGTAGAAATGTGTAGGATTGCTGGCCTGTTTAATATATGCAATCCTGTTTTAGTTTATACTAAAGTGGATCTTGACATGTATGAACAGTTATGTCCACCACCACCACCAACGCCCCTGGCTACCTGGCCGGTTTTTCCTATCGCTGAACAAAGTAGCATAGCAAGCCACTTGCAAAAGTAGCAGAAGGGGTCTTTTTAAAAGATGTATGGAGACATTAGAGGCTATGGTTTCTACATTCTGCCTGGGGTGGGCAAATGTTTGTGCACCAGCTGAGGAAGGAGAGAAAATGATAGCCTGATCTTCAGTGAAGCCAAGATTCCGAGGTGTCAAAAGACTTGCTATCATTATGCTGCTGGACCACAACAGAGTTGCTCTGCCTGATTGTGGGCACATGGTGTCACAGTGAATGAAGGGAAGCAGTGTTGTATTTTATCGCGCTGCCATTAATGGCCAAGTTATAAAATACAAAATCTCATACCAACCTATCAAAAATCACACTGACGGATTTATAATATTCCTGCTTTATGGATGCTTATAGTACAGGGTGATTTTTTCAGTCTGCAAAATCTGGTGAACCCTGCATTATGGCACTATGATTTGGTGACCCTTGTATGATGTTGTTTCTTTGCTTCATTGTGGAAGTCCATTTTGGTTGGTGGTCGAGGAAGTCCAGAAAGAAGGGAGTGATGTTGATTTGAGGAGAGCTGTGTCGGGATAACCAGCTTCTGGGATAACCAGTAATCCTGGAGAGCCTGCTCCCACTGGTTATGATGGGTCCGCTGGTTATGAGGTTTTCCTGAAGGTCATGAGAAGTTGTCTGGAGTTGCAAAGGTTTCTGAAGAGGATAGGATAGGCAGCAAGAAGAATAGCAAAAGGTGCGGCCGAAGGCAGAAAAGAGGCCAAATAAAAATAAGAGACTGCAGTCTATTGTTGGGGTGCACTCTCCCAACTACTCTCTGTGCGTGTTCTCTCTTTCGTTTCTCCACGCTTCTACACACCGCTAACAGAGAGCAGGGGCCATTTATTGACAAACTGAACAGCGTCATAGCATAAGCAGTAACCAATCATAACACAGAAATAGCGAGTGTTTCCGGGCGGGAAACAAGTCTCCGACCGTTACCGGGAGGCTTCCTGGCACGCTTTCTAGCAGGCGCGGAGGGATCCAGGCAGCAGTCACCAGCCGGATCTCTTTTCTTCCGTGCAGTAGCGCGGAAGGTTTTGTGAAGCGGCAAAAGCACGGGAAATCCCAAAACGTATTCCCACAGAGCTGTACTCTTTCCGGTGCGATATGCAGTTGCAGGAATGGAGAGAAGCCTTCAGTGGAAAGGAGCTAATTGTCCTTTGATGAGAGGGGTCTTATTCTCCCCAGTCGTTTCCCACTCCAGTCTGCTACTGACAATTTCTTATCTCTCCCTCTGGTCAATTGTGTCAATGGTGCATTTCATGAGAGTTTCTGGCCTCAGAGGGTATGCTGTTGCTAAGAAAATGTGCAAAAAGGGAAGCGAAGGAGGGTTGATTGTTCACATTAGTGGAGCTACCTTTGCGGCGGATCTGTGCTGCCTCTTGTGTGGAGTTGAGCTGTGAGCCTGTTTTGTGTTGGCAAGGCTGGCAGTGGATGCTGACTGATCAATTTCCACCAGTATTTCTCTGAAATGGAGGAGGGTGTTCTGTGGAGCCCGCCAGCAAGAGCTGCTCCTTCCAGAGTCTGTGGAGCTTGAAATAAGGGCCTCAAGTCTGGGTCTGGGTCTTCGGATCCAATCCTAACTTCTGGCTGGGAGCAGCAAGCCTAAACTAAGTGGCTGAGCCACCATGTTATCCAAAGCCCTGCAGTTTTGTGCAGGCCAGGGGAGAAGGTGTGGGGTGGTGGTCAGTAAACGGTGGATTTTTGCTGCTTCAGCTCTGGACTGGCACAGCAGGGAGCCCCAGACTTGGCCTTGGGCCAGGTATCCAACTCCACTCATGCTCCTGAAGGGACTTACACTTCTGTCTGCTCAGGCTTTTGGTGGACACTGTGGGGATCTCTATGGTGGTGGGAGATAACCTATGACAGTGGATTCTCAGGCCTTAAGTGTTCTTATCAGGCACAGATAGTAACAAATGCTCTAGCAATCTATTGCAGTGTGAACCTTCTGGCTTGGTCAGTTTTCTGCCCTTTCCTCTCATCTTCTGCTAGCTGGACTTTGGGGGAATAGCTCAGGCCTTCCACTTCACCTCATGCTCCAAGCTTCAGTAGTAGACCGCAGAGACGTTGTCTTGGAGAACCACCATCCAAGGTCTGAATTTGGTTATGGAGCCCCTTGGCCCAGCCTGGCTCGGACAGCATCACATGTCCAGTTTACAAATAAACACAGGCCTGTTCAATGTCACAAAATTGCTTGTAAGGTGAAAATGGCATCTGTTGGATCACTGACCTGACAAATGAGATCAGTGGTTAAAGCAACTGTAAGTTTTGCTCTATGAGGACAAAGAGGAAGAATTACTGCCGGGTCAGAATCACAGCAATATGTATCCCAGAGTATGATTTTTTTATTTTTTTTTGCCTGTTATAAATAAAATGTTTGTCGGTTACTGTTGTGTCTTGGGGGTTCGTGGAGCAATAAATCCAGAGACACTTCTTCGTGAACAGATCTTTATTGTAAGGATGGGACAAGACTGGGGAATAGGGGGCAGGGGAAGCTCTATTTATAGACACACTGGTACAGAGAGGAAAGATACATTTAAGCGGGACCAATAATATTCAAACTTTCCGGCGGGACCCAATCAGGCTGTGGATTGTGCTTGTACTCTTTAAATTGACCAATGACATTACTCCACCCAGCTGACAGAATATCTTAATTAATACACAACAGTTACTGTCTGGGGTGACAAGATGATTCTATTGCTTAAACATAATTTTGAAATAAATATGGTAGATTAAAAAAAGAGCGGTGACCTTCTAAAGCAGAAGAGAAAAATGCTGCTGCTAGTGCTGATTTGGGATTCTGACTTTTGGCTTTGGAAAAGCTTCTTCTTGTTGTCTCTGGAGTACACTAGTTTTAAGCAGAGCACTTAGCAATGCCAAGAATATATATGAGATAGTAAAGTAACTTTAAATTGCTCTGATTTAGTATTTTGTTTTTTCGTATCTAATATTTAGGAAAATAATATCATCTTTGTTTCTGTGTGGAAGGAAGAAATACCACTGGCAGGGCAGCAAGCAACTTTATTCCCTACAGTAATTCTGAAAAATCTGTGCAGCCAAACACAAAAACAAACCCCTTGCTTAATATAAAAACGAAACCTTATCTGCTATGTCTTACTGCAGAGAGGAACAAATAATTTTATTGTGGTAGACGGTTCTACGTTACGTGACACTTCCTTTATATTTTTTTCAGACAGACTGCTTTTCAAAACTTGTTCCTTTATTTTTCAATATGATTTTTTAAAATTGCATTTTGCTGCCACATTCCAATGTGTTCATCATCTAAAACCATTAATAGGAGACCTCATGCTAATATCTGAGCTTTATAACAATGTGTGGTTTTGGAATATAAATTTATCCCTTCTAAATATTTTTTTTTTTCTAAATTCCATCTATGAACCCCTTCCTATAAAGTATCTTAAAGTGCTTTAATGATAAACATGTATGAAACAATTTCAAATCCAACACAGATGGATATTGTATTGGATACAGACAGGGATCATACAATGTGTTAATTTAATATGTCTCATCAAAGATATTTTCTAGGCTCTGCTTTGCCTAGAAGCTTGCTGATTTACAATGCAGCTGCAGTGAAATGCAGCAAGAAGTCCCAGAAGCCCAGGATTTACCCTGGGATTATGCTGCCTGTGGTTTGTTTTTTGAAATATGCAGCCAATAGACATCTCTCAGTCAGGATATCACAATTTACACTCATGGTACCAACAGAATGCTGTTTAAGGTAAATCAGAGGGCAGCAGTGATTCTCAATGTTTTTTCTGAGACCACAGGAATCTTATGCTTAGAAGCTGATGAAATAATTCCAATACATTTTTCTGTCTGAGGTAAAAGACAAAATGGTGCCTGTCCTTTGTTCTACCCAGTGGCGTAGCAAGGTCAGGTGGTACCCGGTGCGGAAAATTTCTTGTCAACCCCCTCCCCCAATTGAAATTATTAAAAGAAGGAAAAATAAGATACTTGCAGTTGCAAGTGTTATTTTCTGGTTTATTACTTAACATTGTGAGCATAAGCACTTAAAACCATTTTTTCGCTATGGGAATTTCTTATGAATGAACTTTTTTTACTTAATTTTGCTATTTTGCAGCTTTGGCTTAACATACAGATACAAACAAATAGCATGCATCATAACGTTACTTACCAAACTCAATATCATAGAGAAGAGGATGATCACAATGAACTAAAAAAATGTAACAAAAATGAATTCAGCACGGCACTTATAAGCTTCAGTAATAACGCAGAACTAACTCAACAGAATGATGTGGGGTGACTGACCGGCACGGCAGCGGATAGGATTGGTTGCGGGTTGAGTGATGATGAGTCACTGGTTGTTTACATGCCCCATTTTTTATTATTTTAAAAACACATATTTTTGCCATTTTGTCACCCCCCTCAGTCATGACACCCGGGGCGGCCAGCACCCACCGCACCCCCATTCCTATGCCACTGGTTCTACCTAGAGCAGGGGTGCAGCTACAGGGGAGCGGTGGGGATGGTGCGCTCCCTGTGCCACATCTCCGGGGGTGACAAGGCATGCAGTTTGCTGCCTGCGACAATCCAGCGCCGTACGGACGGCGCCAGGATCCTCTGCTCACGGCTGCAGCCGCATGTAGAGGATCCTCCGTTTGCGGCTGCAGTCATGAGCAGAGGATCCCGGCATTGTCCGCACGGCGCTGGAGTGCTGCCGCTGGCAACCCGCTATGTAGCGCACATGCGCAGCGTCACTATGTACGGCGCTGCGCATGCGCACCACGTAGCAACACATTGCCCCCAGGAGCACATCATGTTTGCCGCTCCGGGTGCCCGAGCGGCTTCCTACACCTCTGACCTAGAGAACTCAGCTGGATTGGCAGTTCAGTCTTTCATCAATATTAGCAACGGGTTGCTGTCTTCTACCATACCAAAGGGCAGCAAAGTAGTTAGGAGGGTGCAAGGTGTACACAACTTGGTCCTCCAACAAGAGGGCCTGAGCAGCTGTCTCAAGAGGAATAACTGGATGGCAGCCACCCTTGTCCCTCTTATAGCAGCTGCCGCCTGAGGCGGATTCTGCCTAACAATGGGGCCGGCCCTGGCTACAAGAAAGGAGGAGGAGGCACAGTAGGGAAATGGCTAAGGATCGGGCCCCAGGATTCCGGTCTTGCAGCCAGGACCTGTTGTGACTACTCCAACCAGCTACAAGCAATGTCCTTGGTTGTTGTGCTAAATCATGCTGAATTCTGAAGCCTGGAGTTTACAGGACACTGTTCTGTATATATTGTGGTAGTGGCATGGGTTGGGTAGACACCAAATGTGTTAGTGCAGCAGTTTGTGAATTATGCCCCTAATACCTAAGGGTAGTTGTGTTCAGAATCTTCCAAATGCCAGAAATGACAGGTTTCGTATACATCATATGTTTTAAAGTACATCTAAATTACATCCGCACACAAGAGAATAATGGGAAGTGTGCTTTACCCTTCATAGAGCTATGACAGCACCCTTAACAAACTGAAGTTCCCAGATTTTTTTGGGGGGGGGGCTTTAAATGTATGTTGTGTACATAGCCAATGCTTTTCAACACAGTTCTGCCTTCTGAGCATGTTCCAGCACTTTCTCTAGTCTTCTGCCATTTTTGTCTTCTCAGAACTGTCTTAATATCTGTGTAAATCCCTTTCCTTCTACCCCGTCAGAAATCAATTGCATTTCTATCCAAAACACTCAGGAACTAATACAGTCCAAAAGGTGAATGTTTAAGAGTGCCTTCAAAATGGAATATTAAACTGCCGCAGCTTAGAAACTTTCCTTTTTCTAATAGTACTTGTCAAAATCTATTTAAAGGTGGAAATCTGCAATTCTTTCATCTCACATTATTTCGCTGTTATCTTGAATTCAAGCATAACTGTAAAGGATTCAAGCAAATATACTGGAGATATGTCTTCCAGCCCACTAGTTTCCCTAGTTAGTTGGGGAGAAAAATTTGTGGTGAGGCTACCACTACCATCCTAAGTCCTGACAGCTAGCTGTGGCCAGGCTAAGCCTGGGGGCAGTTTTTCCACACACTCTCCAATTTTTTGGTTTCCCCTGCTCATTGAGCTCAAATGGGTCAGCACAACTACACCATCTCTAGATCTTTTCAGTGGGTATGGATCTATGGCTTCCACCAGTATCCTTCTGGAACATCCTGTTTTTATTTTATTTACAGTATAACCCTACAGGTAGGTAGGGACTAGGGGTGTGAAATTTGATGGTCTTATCCTGAGACCTTATGGTGAAGGGCTGGTAATAAATTTAAATAATAAGAATGGTAATAACAGTACAGTAATAATATTTAAAATAATAAAAACAAATGCAGTAAAATACAATATAAGATCACAAAAGTAGCTGTCTGAAGCAATGAGATTGCTAAGGTTCTTGGATATATTTTATCAGTATTGTCAGTCTAAATATCGAAAAGTTAATATTTCCAGAACTAAAATTAGGGTGTGGGTGTGGTTTTTTTTAAAACACAACTAAATGAAATTCACATCATCAGTGAAGTTAAGAGTGAGGTAGTAAATTCATTTAAGTATTTGGAATGTGTGTGTTTGTGGTTTTAGCGCCCATTACAGTGGTACCTCTAGCTGTGGACTTAATCCATTTTGGGGTGCCATTCGCACCCCGAAAAGTCCGCAACTAGAGTGCCTCTTCTGCGCATGTGTGCAAAGTGCGCAGATCATGTCTGTGCATGTGTGTGAAGTGCGCAGAACGCTTCTGCACATGCGCGAAGCGCGCAGATCACTTCTGTACATCCATGGGCGGCAAAACCGGAAGTAAACACTTCCGGGTTTGCCACGTGCATAAGCTGAAAGTCCGTAACAAGAGTGTGTGACTGTATCTGAAATGCAATAAACATAGTAACAGTGAACAAAAACAAAACAGGTTCGGGGAAGAATTCTATAATTCTTCAGCAAAAGAGCAATTGATTCTACAATGAGATTTTATAGAGTTAAACAGAATCTGTATTATTATATTGAGCCAAGTTATAGAGTATGGATGTACAAATAATCAGACTGAAATAATCAGCTCTAGCTCTGGTCTCAAGCTAGTGGTTTCCTCAATTCTGTTGGCTCAGCTCAGCTGGGGAGTATTCCTGCTCACATGCAATGGTAAGCCGTGGTCAGAAACAAACCATGGCTTAATGCAAATAAGCAGCGGGGGTTCCAGGAATACGACCAGATCTTTCAGGGGGAGAACTACTCCCCTGATTGAACACCACGTTTCCAGACCAAAGAAACACCCACAAACAGCCTCTCTGTCTTGTCTGATTTAAACTTTAATCACTGGTTCCCATCTCTTCCGTTCCTGCAGTTGAACACCTGTTTAGCACACCCACCACTTCACATGATGAAGTGCTAAATGCAGCAGTCCTAGACAACTTGGGACCAGGATACTTGAAAGAGTGGCCCAGCCCTTATACAACTGATCACTGTGCTCTGCAGAGGCCATCCTATCAGGAGGTCTTTTCTGCACAATATAGGAATCGGGCCTGTCTGGTGTGGCACCTACGCTTTTTGGCTACCATCACGTATCAGACATGTGCTGTCTCTGCTCTCTTTTCAGCACACATGACAGACCTTCCTCTTCCAACAAGCCTTTTAAGTAGAAGTTACGAAAAGATTTATCTCTGCACATTGATATCAGTGCAATATAGCAAGCAACTTAATTTAATGTGTGAGCACAAAGTACTATGCTTATGTGGATTTGTGCATGGCAGAATAAGTGAGATGTTATGTAATGATCCGTTGATAACTCTTGAATTTCTGTGCTTTTAAAAATATATTTAAATATAAAAAGGGGGAGAAGGAAGAACAGTGTAGAAGTTTTCATAAATAAAATAATTATCACTGAAGTCCCTGACACAGTTATGTTCAGAAATATTGCTGCTTTCTGTGACTTTCTTCTTCTTCTTCTTCTTCTTCTTCTTCTTCTTCTTCTTCTTCTTCCTCCTCCTCCTCCTCCTCCTCCTCCTCTTCCTCTTCCTCCTCTTATTTATTTTATTATTTTATTTTATTATTGCAAAGGAAAAATGGAACCATAGTTCAACTATTGCCCTCCCTCTGCAGCTAGGTCACTTCCCATTCATTGCCTAAGGGAACATGGAACCTTCCAGATGGTTTTGACCAGGAGTCAGCAAACTTTTTCAGCAGGGGGCCGGTCCACTGTCCCTCAGACCTTGTGGGGGGCCGGACTATATTTTGGTGGAAAAAATGAACGAATTCCTATGCCCCACAAATAACCCAGAGATGCATTTTAAATAAAAGCACGCATTCTACTCATGTAAAAACACCAGGCAGGCCCCACAAATAGGGTAACCCAGAGATGCATTTTAAATAAAAGGATGCATTCTACTCATGTAAAAACACGCTGATTCCTGGACCGTCCACAGGCCGGATTGAGAAGGTGATTAGGCTGCCTCCAGCCCCCGTCGGGGCCTTAGTTTGCCTACCCATGGTTTTGACTACAACTTCCCATAATTCCTGACCACGGCTGATGGGAGTTGGGATGCAGTTCCATGCATCCAGTGGGCAACAGTTCCCCCACCCTAGACGTAAGGAGTGCCTATTGCATTATTGCCTTTGAAACTGATATTTCAGGATTGTTCCGTGGTAGGACAAATACTTTGATGTGATCATCTGGCTGAAACCCAAAATGTAATCGTAAGAAATTAATTTGATTTTTTTTAAAATGACGATTGCACACACCATCCTTGATAACACTGGTATTGTATCTTAAAGTATTTGGTCTTTATAATCACTCATTGTTCTCTGTTTTGAAGGCCGTTGTCTCTTATTTTAGAGGTCAGTACAGGAAAGGTGATTTTTCTGAGGGAGAAGAAATGTGAATTGTTTGTTTGTTGTTGTTATATTACAATAAGGTTTTGTATTAAAGGCCACAAATGAAGAGAAGTCCTTCAGTGAACCAGAATAATACTGATGTTGCATTGTGGTTACAGGTGAATTGCAGCTTGTTGTTGTTGTTGTTGTTGTTTAGTTGTTTAGTTGTGTCCAACTCTTCGTGTCCCCATGGACCAGAGCACTCCTGTCTTCCACTGCCTCCCGCAGTTTGGTCAGACTCATGTTGGTAGCTTCGAGAACACTGTCCAAACATCTTGTCCTCTGTCATCCCTTTCTTCTTGTGCCATCAATCTTTCCCAACATCAGGGTCTTTTCCAGGGAGTCTTCTCTTCTCATGAGGTGGCCAAAGTATTGGAGCCTCATCTTCAGGATCTGTCTTCCAGTGAGCACTCAGGGCTGATTTCCTTCAGAATGGATAGGTCTGATCTTCTTGCAGTCCATGGGACTCTCAAGAGTCTCCTCCAGCACCATAATTCAAAAGCATCAATTGCAGCTACTGTACTTCACAGTAAACTCTGACACTTCACTTCATGTTTTTTCCCCTTCCAGCTTCTACCCATGCAATAAATTCTGAAGTGTCATTGACCCAGAAAGCTGAATCTCCACCCCCCCACCTTGTTGTCTGCTGGATAAGAGAACTTTGTTCTTCTGTCAACACTCAGAAGATAACTTCAGATAGTATCAGATGATCAGATGGCCATGACAGGGATTATAAAGACTGATGAGTGTAGGGGAGATCATCTATGTAAACCTCAGCAGTATTAGTGCAAACGAATTCCACTGAAATCAAGGGGAATTGTTCAACATAGAAGCATAGAAGTGTAGAGGTAAAGAGACCTTGAGGGCCATGTAGTCGACCCCCCTGCATTGCCAGGTGCAATCTAGAAACAGTATAGTTTTGGTTGCTTCCACTGTTCTTCCTGACTGTTTGTCTTCCACTGGAAATCCTGGACCTAGCGTGTGGCAGCTGTGAGCTAAAACGTGAATTCTGTGGTAGGATTGTTCGGCAAGGGATCGGAACCTGAGTTTCCAGTATTGAAAAGCCTTTACACAAAGCTGTGATTTGAACATGCTTGGATTAATGCACACATTTCTGGTTGCCGGATCTCAAAAGGGGTAGAGTAGAGCTGGAAAAGATGTGGAAAGGGGGCAGTTGAAGTGACCACACAGCAGGGATAACACCACAATGAGGGAAATTTGGCATTTGAGGCTTTTTAGGTTAGAAAGAAGGCATGTAAAATGGGACACAAGAGAGGTTTATAAAATCATGTGGAGAAAGTGGACGGAGCTAAGTTCATCTCCCTTTCTGATAATACCGGCCTTCTAGTGAAGCAGAATGTTGGGAGATTCAGGACAGAAATAAGAACTTCACACAGTTTATAGTTAAGATATGGAATCTGCATAATTTGGATGGTTTAGGGCAGGCATGTCCAACTGGTCGATCACGATCTACTGGTCGTTGCGGGGTGTTCATGATTGATCCTGGTCAATCATGGGATCCTTAGATGCCAGTTTCATTATACCGGGAGTAGATCGCAGTCTCCAGAGAGTTGGACATGCCTGGTTTAGGGGAATAGACAAATTCATGAAGATTGTGACTTTAAACAGCTGCTGTTCATGATGGCTACATATTACCTACAGGAGCTCTGTTGCTTCCCTTCCCCTCTGGTTTTTCTTATTAAGTACAGTATTGTATTTTAAAAAAAACACAACCAAAACCAAAACCCGAATGCTTTAAAAAATAATTTTATCCCATAGTTTCACTCTAAACTTATTTGTTTGCTTGATTGTGAATGTCAGAAGAAGAAAAATAGTATAGCTGCAGCAAGCTAAACAGAGTTGATCAACTTGTTTGCCAAGTATAGCTGAAATTTCCAAGCCAATTGAAAGCACTGGATCTTTGGAATGCTGTCTTTATCTGACAGCCCCCATCTGCAAATAGGTGACGCCACAAAAGTTTAGCTCTGAGAACAAATTCCAGTCTGGGCTGTTTGCATCTTCTCCTCTATTCTGTCTGAAACGAAGAAGCAGCTGAACAATGCTAGCACTGGAAGTTTACTGGCCCACGAATACCTGATAATGGATCAGTTAAATGTTGCTCAGAGATGGTCAATGAACCAGTGGCATACCTAGGCACCCTGGCACCCTGTTTGGGGGCTTTCCACACCCTACCATCAATGGGAGCTTATTGTCCACCTGGGCAGACTCAGGGCCTCCTGTGGCATCACTCTCCCCACCCTCACCCCTAGGGATGCTCTTCTCCACTGGTAGAAGCAAGTGACTAGAATTCTACATGCCACTCTACTGCTCTCTGACGTCTGCGTGTGAGCAGGACTGTGCTCTTTGCTGCTGACTCCAAACAATGGGGAGGAATTCTAAACCCTTGTGTTCAAGAACTATTTATAACTAACAATATTATGCAAGCCTAGCTACATCTAAACACTATTCAAGGCTTTTATTAATGGACTTCTAGGCTATTGGCTTTAACCATGGAGATCAGAGATCTAAAATATTATTTTAGAGGAAAAGCAAACAAACAAACAAACAAAAAACTCAAGAACTTTGGCTTCCCCCAAAAAGCTAAACAACTTTGGTCAATCCAATGGGTAGATCACTGCCAGATTTTTTAAATAGTGGGAGTAGATCGCAGTCTCTTGGGAGTTGGACATGCCTGGTGTACATCATGGTGCAATTAAATGGGCGTTCTTGATAGGCATTTCTCCCAAAGATTCTATGAAATATAAGAAAGGAATCAAAGCACAATGTGGCTGACTGATGAAGGAGTAAAAGACCTGACCGTGTTAAAATTACCTGAACTTCATTCAGTTTAGCAGCTGGACTCCTGATAGCCAAAGCATATTCAGAACTTAATGCAGATATTAATTTGTTACTAGGGGTGTAATATTTATCTTCCTTATTACGTTTATATTCCACCTTTCCTCCAAGGAGGTCAAGGTGGTGGACATAGGTCTCCTCCTCCCTATTTCATCCTCACAATGATCCTGAACAGTAGGCTAGGCCAAGAGTGAGTGGCTGGCCAAAAGTCACCCGGTGAGCTTCAGGGCTGAGTGGGGATCCAAACCCTGGTTTCCCAGGTCCTAGTCCAGCCCACTAATCACTATGCAACTGAGCCACAGTTTAGGATTATAGTATGTGCTGGCATCCTTCCCCTCCAGAAGGTGTCACTGAACAGAGTGTGTGTTCATTTGGTTCCTGAGTGGATGCTCTGGACCAGGGGTCGGCAAGGTTTACCAGCCATGGGCCAGATCAATCCCATGGAGATCATCTGTGGGCTGGACTGGTGCAGTGCAATGCTTGAAATCACGTCTGTGCGTGTCTGCGGCGCCGGAAATCACTTCTGCACATGCCCAGACACTGAAAATCTCACCTGTGCAGAAGCAATTTTTGGCGTCTGGACATGCGCAGATGCGGTTTCTGGCATCTGTGTGTGCGCAGATGCCATTTCTGGCACCACTTGGCGAGTCCCCGCACCATGTGTGGGGGACTTGCTGAGCGGGCGACTCGGTTTGCGGGTGGCTCGTGGGCCGGTAAAACAGTCTTCATGGGCCACCTTCAGCCCTTGGGCCAGAGGTTGCCGACCTCTGCTCTGGACTTTAAGCCCATGTTGTAAAGTGAGGCTAACATAGCAGGATTTATTATTTCGATTCCCCACCCCCCACAATGAAGATATTTACATAAATTTTGGGAAAGGATGATCCACAGCGTTGTGCAAGCGTTCACAAATTCTGACTCAGTATGCAGTCACTTCGATGAGGGCATGAAATAGTGAATTGCGTGCTATTTCACAAGCAGTATCAAAAGGCACAAACTTTGTGTTCATTCTCACTTGTTACACAGCGGTAGGCTGCTATTAGCCAAAAAACAAAAACAAAACTTCTTTCCTGAGCATGTCTTTACACAAGGTAGGTAGGGTTGCTAGATTAGCAGTGTGACAACTGTTTTTGCTTTACAAAACTGATGTGGGGCAGCAGGTAGGAAGAGACCCCCGCCACCACTGAGCAGTCATCAAGGAGGGTGGTGACCTCATTGTTTCTCCAGAGGGTGGTGAGGGGAGTAGTCAAGGCAGGTGGTGACTCTGGCTCTTGTCAGCAGTGTGTAAATGCACAATACGACCCCATTCAAGTCAATTATTGCTTACCTTGCAAGCAAACATTTCATTTTGCCTCCCCGAATTCGCTCTTCGGGAATTCAGTTCCTTCTAAAATCACTACTTAGTATGTGTTTGTTTGCCTTGTCTTTTCAATAAACTCCCACTGGCCCCAGAACACCATTCACCAAAATGAACGGCACTTTGTTTCTACCTGTAATTATAGTAACAGAGAGGGAACGCTCTGCCGCACAATGTATATGGGAAAAATATCAGCGTGAGCCAGTCATCGTGCAAGGCATGAGACTTTGGCTCGCTCATTATGCCGGCGAGTTTGTATTACGGAGAATAATTATAAATGTTTTATACTAAGCTGTACGTCTCCATTCAAATTACATCTTAATAGGAAAAGGAACATCTTGGAAGCACTGTCTTTGAATCAGATGTGCTGCCTTTGAAATAAGTGTCCTAATTAGAGCAGTCATCACTTAACATTAATTTAATGAACATTCTCGTTTGTAATGAAAAGGTTGCCAAAGAGAATGTAATGCTGTTAAAACCACAAATCTCCAAAAGAGCAGGAGCTGGGAGGGGTGTGTGGAGGCGGAGCGGAAGGGATCAAAAACTCCGCAATGAAAGGATAGATAGAAAGGGAAAGCACAAAGTCACTTATTTTAGTTATTTAGCAAAATTTATATGCAGCTTGATCGCAAGGAAACCCCTAAGCAGTTTGCAAAAAATATAAAACTTTACTATTCTAGATAAAAAAACTGTTTCAAAACAGGTATTTGAAAGCATTGAAAAGATGATTGCAGTCGACAATAAGCTAAAAAGAGATCAAACACCTGTGACTTCTACATGTCTGGATGGCTGAGCTAAACAAAAAAGTATTAAGCGTTTGCCAGAAAGAAAGCAGCAAAGGCACTTGCTTGATGTCTATATGCAAGAAGTTCCAAAATGAAGGTTCTGCCACACTGAAAGATTGATTTCTTACAAGTGCCAGATGTGGCACCTGTAACAGGGCCAGTTCCGCAGATCCAATTGGACGAGTGGGCATATATGAGGTAAGGCAATCCAGCAAGTATTCTGGTCCTAAGCTGTTTTCTGTACTAATACCGGTAGTAACACCTTTGCCCAGGAGCAAAACAGCAACCGGTGAGGATCTCTGAGCAGAGTTGTTTTATGCATACTGGGTTTCATTTCTGCCTGCAACCACGCTGCAGCAATCTGCCTAACTGCAGCTTCTGGATCAAATGCAAGAACATTTCTGGGCAAACTAAAAATGCTTCCCTTCCTTCACTCTCCTCAACCCTCTCTCCACCTCCACAAATAGTTGATATCACTACAGATAGTGTAGAGCTGAACTGTGTTCTTCTTTTTGGTTTCACTGATAGTCTCCTTGCTTAAATGTGTAGTTTCTGTTTTGATATTTCAAATGTTCTATTTGTTTTATCTTTGTGAGATGCCTTGAGTGGCTTTTCTGACATAGATAAATATTTAAAAAGAAAAATCCAAGGCCTGCAGACATTACCTCTGTGGTTCCTGACAGCCTATTTTATTGCTATTTTGGAAAAGAAAGAAGAAAGAATCCTCTGGAATTCTAAAAGCTCTTATGGATAGATATTTCTGTTGCTTATTATTTCCTGAGCTATAAAAAGCTAATTACTAATTATGTGGGCGTGCCTTAGCATTGCATTTACTCATTCTGAATTCAAAGTAAGAAGATATTATAAAGGAGATGTGTGAGCTACTATATCAAATAGCTTGCTAAATAAGTTCCCAAATAAGAACACTGGAGGATTGGATTTTCACACAGAACAGGCAGTAATGGGAAATGGTTCTTTGCAGTATCTGAGGAAATTTATGAAACCATCAATAATTCCTTTGTTTGTTTAGTATGAAGAAATGAATATTATACACATGACTGAAGTGGGATGGTAGCTTCCATTTTTAAAGCTGCAACCTTGGGAGTTGTTAGTTGGCACCTGCCTTTTCTTGAGAGACGATGGAGTGCACTGCTGGGGCTGAAGTCAAACCACTGCATTAGCAGTACCAAAGTGATGTCCACAGGACACAAGATTGGGCAGTGTGTATGGAGGCCCTGGGATGCTCTTGGCCTCGCTGGTGTGGTCCAAAGGATAGCAGAGCCATATGTCTGGCACCACCTTGGCTGCAGGAGTTGCTGGAAGGAGGTGTACAAGGCACCATCCATCCATCTTAGGGACTCCACTCCAGATTTGGATTTACTCCTTAGCCTTATCTTCTCCTGAAGATATCCTGCAAGGCAGAGGAGATTTAGGATAAGAGTTTTCCTTCTCCTAGATGGCCTGCCTTCCCAGATTGACGAGCCCCATCTGCCCCTCACATGCAGAAACCACCTTACTGATCATTGAACCCACTATTGGTCTCATCTGTTCAATCCTCTAGACTAGAGCTTCTCTTCACATACAGGGCAAGTCTCTAACTCACTGAGGGTTTGAGACCCATCGGCCACCCTTACTTGGTTTAGCCAACCAGTTGAAGCTGTTTCCTGGGGTGTGGCCGCTGTTGCATGCTGACAGCTTCTAGGAGCCTCAGGTGAGAGCTGAGTGCAGGGTGGGGACCAAAGGTGGACAAACTACTTCAAAAGAAAGCACAATGTTGTCCTCCGCCCTCCCCTAACATCCCATACACCCCTCTCGAATTCAATGAAACTTCCTTCTGAGCAGACATGTAAATGTTAATTTTTTCCTGGCAACGTTTGGTAACAATGTTCTCAATTTCTAAAAAAAAACCTATTACATAGAGAAATTACATAATAAGGACAGATTGGCAAATTCAAATAAATAAAACTGGAAAGTTCTATATCACGTTTACATCCAGGAACATATATCTTTGGATATATATATTTTAATGAGAAACCATAGGCTAATTTTAATATGGGTTTCCTTGCAAAATGTTGAGCATTCATTTAAAATGCACCAGCACAGCTTACCAACAGGAATATCCAGCAGCGATAAATTCAAGAGGCGAATGAACAAAATAATATCCAGTTCAGGTTTCCGCGTTATGCTTTTCACAAAACCTTTCAGATTCTTATCTAGTTTCATCGAAATGTGGCTTCATGCTTGTGACCTAAAAGGGGTGATGTAAACTTTTATTGTCCACATTCTAAGACTGCTGCTACATTTTCTGAGTGAAAAACCTGTCAGTCCACCTCTTATGCAACATTTTAGCCCCGTTGGTGAGAGATTCACCCTTTAAATGTGCACAAGAAAGCTCTGTTATGCATCTTCCTTTCTAAAACCCTTCATGAATTCAATGCTATGAAAAATGCAAGTTTTTGCTTCCTATCAAACTAGCCAGTTTTGGAGTAACTGCCTCTCAGTTGTTACATTTGCTTATATGCTGGACTCTTACATATCAGGCATTCTGTATTTTCCACGCCATATGTATGTGCTGGATTTTTAAACCATGGTGCCATGTGCCTTGACTGGTATTTATTCCTGTAGATCAGGGGTCAGCAACCTTTTCCAGCAGGGGGCTGGTCCACTGTCCCTCAGACATTGTGGGGGGCCTGACACACACACTCTCTCTCATCTATCATCTATCTATCTATCTATCTATCTATCTATCTATCTATTGTTGTTGTTCAGTCGTTCAGTCGTGTCCAACTCTTCGTGACCCCACGGACTAGAGCATGCCAGGCACACCTATCTTTCACTGCCTCCCGCAGTTTGGCCAAATTCATGCTAGTCGCTTCGAGAACACTGTCCAACCATCTCATCCTCTGTCGTCCCCTTCTCCTTGTGCCCCCCATCTCCCTCCCTCTCTCTCTCTCTCTCTCTCTCTGTATATATATATATATATATATATATATATATATATATATATATATATATATAGATATATATTGTGTGTGTGTGTGTGTGTAATGAACAAATTCCTATGCCCCACAAATAACCCAGAGATGCATTTTAAATAAATGGACACATTCTACTCATGTAAAAACACGCTGATTCCTGGGCTGTCCGCGGGCCGGATTGAGAAGGCAATTGGGCCAGATCCGGTCCCCGGGCCTTAGGTTGCCTACCCATGTGATAGAGCAAAGTCAGCAATACTGCCTTAAGACTAACAGCAAGGAGCAAGTAGAGGCTTAGCTTAGAAGGAAAAAAAATTAAAAAGCAATGTCTTTAATAATGGTAAGAAAATTGGTTTGTGGCTGCTAGTATAAGTCAAAACTAGTTTTAGCGTGGAAGGGGAACTCATAACTGAGTCAGTAAATCAAGACATTCTGAATCTCAGGATTGTGGGCCCCACATTGGGCGAAAAGATTCCTGCACTGCAGGGGGTTGAACTAGATGACCCTTGGGGTCCCTTCCCTCTATAAAAGTTTATGATTCTATGTAACCAGAAGGCTATCTAGAGAAAAACCCCACGATGCCAGAGTTACAAATCCACCACCTACAGTAGATCAACTAACTACAAAGTAATGTGTCTCCATCTGAGTACAGGTGCCCTGGATGAAGGTTCTTTTCAGGGCAAATTTATAGATTATTCACAGTTTAAAACTTTTTATAAACCAAGTAGCTGCATGCTGTGTGGTAACTTGTATCTCTGCATCGCTACTCAGGAGGCTGTGTATTAGGATTATCCCAATGTACTCTAAAAATGTATTTGGTTTATTGATAAGCTTTTTGAAAAACAGCACCACGCCCCTTCCCTTGTTATCTATTAGATTGTTACACTTTCAGCTGCCACGCTCTGATATAGATTTAACAATTGTGCTAAAAGCTGCATTTGTTAATCTGCCCATCAGGATGTGCATCACCATGCCTATTAAGGACACAAGCCTGTTGGGAATCAATGGATATTTAATTATAGCATTTTATGAAATATTATTTTTAGAAGTAGACCGCTATGCTTGCTTTCAGAAAAAATGGTTAGAACCTGTCCTGGAGCCGTCTATCATAAGGTCCGTATAGTTAAAGCTATGGTTTTCCCAGTAGTAATGTACGGAAGTGAGAGCTGGACCATAAAGAAGGCTGATCACCGAAGAATTGATGCTTTTGAATTATGGTGCTGGAGGAGACTCTTGAGAGTCCCATGGACTGCAAGAAGATCAAACCTATCCATTCTCAAGGAAATGGGCCCTGAGTGCTCACTAGAAGGACAGATCCTGAAGCTGAGGCTCCAGTACTTTGGCCACCTCATGAGAAGGGAAGACTCCCTAGAAAAGACCCTGATGTTGGGAAAGATGGAGGGCACAAGGAGAAGGGGACGACAGAGGATGAGATGGTTGGACAGTGTTCTCGAAGCTACGAACATGAGTTTGGCCAAACTGCGGGAGGCAGTGGAGGATAGGGGTGCCTGGCGTGCTCTGGTCCATGGGGTCACAAAGAGTTGGACACGACTGAACGACTGAACAACAACAAAAAAACATAACACAACTGAACTGAGCAAAATGCTTTAGCCTTACACTTTGAGGATTCCACTGGTGTGTGTATATGCTCCAAAGGATGTCCCAAATGCCAATTCTTTTCAAAGTCTGGACTTGATGTTCTGAGTCCAAGACTCTGATGTTCCAAAGTCCAGTGCTTTGAGGAACTGATACATTACATTTTCTGGAGTGATCCTTATTTCCATGATGTTGCAGCTGTCAGTGTGAACGGCTTCAAGGAAAATGATATGATGCCATTTTTTATTATTGTTTAGATTGTAATTTCCTTCAACCAAGCAACCCCCTAGGATTCTTATTGGCCCAAACAGCTGATCCACAGTAATGCATAAACTTCAGGTAGCTGATGATCAGGATTTGATCAAAAGAGGGATGCCAGCAATTGCAATGCCACACTTACATTGTTGCACACCATTCAAGAATTGTGGTTTAGCTTACCCGCTATTATGTCAATCAACCTTTTGATGCTGAATCACATGAATTGCTTATGTTCATAACTACCCACACAGCTCCTCATTTTCCTGGCTTTAAATATTTAACATCTAAAGGTGTGAGTGGTTGGTGTAGTTGAAAATGAAGCTGCCGTTCTTGGTAGACTTCGACTTTAGTTGTCCTCACAGCAGCCCTGGAAAGTCCTTCGCTGTTGCTCCAGATTTACCCCTAGTGCTTTGAAGCTGAAGGAGAGTTGCATGCCCAAAAACAGGCAAGTGATAATATGCTTCATGCCTTTTCACCAGGTTCCCCAGCTCTGAGTTTGATACAATAACAACCGGACCACACTGGTTTTTCAAGAGAAATAAACAAGGTGATCTTTCTAAAGATGTAGTTTAATAAGCATTCCACCCCTGGTCTGAATTTCAGGTGTATTTCTATTGTTGTTGTTTAGTCGTTTAGTCATGTCCGACTCTTCGTGACCCCATGGACCAGAGCATGCCAGGCACTCCTGTCTTCCACTGCCTCCCACAGTTTGGTCAAACTCATGTTGGTAGATTCAAGAACACTCTCCAACCATCTCATTCTCTGTCGTCCCCTTCTCCTTGTGCCCTCCATGTTTCCCAACATCAGGGTCTTTTCCAGGGAGTCTTCTCTTTTCATGAGGTGGCCAATGAGGTGTTTCCTGCTTGGCTGGGGGTTGGACTGGATGGCCCTTGTGGTCTCTTCCAACTCTATGATTCTATTGGAGCCTCAGCTTCAGGATCTGTCCTTCCAGTGAGCATTCAGGCCTGATTTGCTTCAGAATGGATAGGTTTGATCTTCATGCAGTCCATGGGACTCTCAAGAGTCTCCTCAAGCAACATAATTCAAAATATCAGCTAGGAATTCCTTAATAGTGGCTGTGGAAAGCAGCTTTTAAGGCCTTTTCTGATCTCTGGATCAGAAAACCGTGTTCAGTCTATATCTACTCCCCCTGTTATCAGACAAGCTGTCTTACATAGAGACGACATGTAGGAGAATGGGCAGATCAGGGGGTTACCAGTATATCACACAGATGCCCAAGGTACTAAGGAAAACGGATACCTTTTTAATTAGAAAAAACACCCCCCCCCAAAAAAAAAAACATGTAGTGGCCAAGAATTGTACATGCATTTTTGCTGCCAGAGAAGAACACTGGTAAGACAGAGCAGCAGCGGGAACAGCGGAGGAGCAAAATGGCTGTGATTTTAGTTGTGAGCAGTTGACCATGCATGTTTAACCGTAGTTTGGCTTAGCATGACATGCAAACCAGGGGTTGTATACAACAAAGTCGTCCTCTTCACGGGAGGATTTCCACTTGTGCCAGGGGGCCTCTTTCTATCTATCTATCTATCTATCTATATTATTCACCTACAGATGTTCCTTCAAAACAGTAACAGAAAAACATGTCTTCAGTCTGCCCTAAATGTTCAGAGTTTGACCCATGAGCTAATATGTTGGATGCATTTGTTCCATCTTTGACTTTAAATGTGTAAAGCCTGACCCATGAACCCCCCTGTCTTGGCAGGAGCAAATGTATCAGATGCTTTTCTGGTTTGTAGGTTAAAGTAATCTCCATTTCATTGTATTTCTTGTAATACGGGGATCAATGCTACCAGGTGAGATAAATGTAGTTCCTAAAGGCTGAATTTGTCTGCCACATGGTGATCTTATCATCTGTTATGAGTTTGCTGTGGATTCATCAGGTTTCATATCCCCCTTTTGAGCCTCACCTGAACTGGGTGTGATTCAGAAATGATTTAAAGCTGCAGTGCTTGGATTTTAGTTCTATTCGTTGCAGTAGGCATGTCAGATGACAAACAGAAATCAGAGACTGAGGAGCTGGAGTTTGGTGTGAAGGTTTTTCCTGCCCTGCCATCTCTCAGTTGCTTGTCACAGCAAGAACTGGAAATGGATGCAAAAAGACTCTCATCAGCTTTTGCTATGCTTTTGATCAGGATGCAGTGTATAAAGGGGAAGCAATTAAACAGGCCAGGGACATATCTTCATAATGACTCATCTGCTGAAATATGTAATTTATGAGAAAGGATTGTGGATAATATTGCTGTGTTGCATATAATAGGGAGGACGTTTCCTTACAGTAGTTGTCAATGAAGTCCTGAGGGGGAGAAAGAGCTGCAATGAGTTGACTTTCCCCTTGGAGGCAATTGTTGGGTTCTGCTAAGAGAAAGAAATCATAGAATCATGGAACTGCAGAGTTGGGAGGGATCCCGAGGGTCATCTTGTCCAACCCCCAGCAATGCAGAAATCTCAACTATAGCATCCAGGACAGATGGCTGTCCAAATTCTGCTTAAAAACCTCCAGTGAATGAGAGTCAACCATCAGGCATCTGATGTTTTTACAGTTGTTGTTGTTGTTGTTGTTCAGTCGTTCAGTCGTGTCCGACTCTTCGTGACCCCATGGACCAGAGCACGCCAGGCACACCTATCCTTCACTGCCTCTCGCAGTTTGGCCAAACTCATGTTAGTAGCTTCGAGAACACTGTCCAACCATCTCATCCTCTGTTGTCCCCTTCTCCTTGTGCCCTCCATCTTTCCCAACATCAGGGTCTTTTCTAGGGAGTCTTCTCTTCTCATGAGGTGGCCAAAGTACTGGAGCCTCAACTTCAGGATCTGTCCTTCTAGTGAGCATTCAGGGCTGATTTCTTTGAGAATGGATAGGTTTGATCTTCTTGCAGTCCATGGGACTCTCAAGAGTCTCCTCCAGCACCATAATTCAAAAGCATCAATTCTTCGGCGATCAGCCTTCTTGATGGTCCAGCTCTCACTTCCGTACAGTTTTTTACAGTTACAAAATAAATAAATAAACAAGCATTTTAGCAATCTGGGGGTTCTTTGTTGCAGAATGTTTGCACAGTGCAGTACAAATTCAAAAATGTTCTAAATGTCCCATAGGATTTAGTGCCTCTTATCAAGCAGAAGTATCATCGGAGCACTGGGAGGTGATATTTTATTTTATTTTATTTTATAACTTTATTAATAATCTTTCACATACATCTCAAGGCAGTTCATAACCCTATAATAGAAACAACTAAAAGAGGCTTTGAAACATTGCAAATCAACCCTATAAAACCAATAAAAAACTAAAGATGGGGTTAAACAATACAAATAATACAATAAATACAATACAATACAAATAATACAATACAAATAAGCACCCAAGGTGCTTAAAAAAATTCACACAAAAAATCAACCAGATGAGAATCTTCATCATTATTCCATGCTTAATAGTTGCACATTGCAGATGTAGGATTTTTGCCCATGAATCTTTATCTTATCTAGCCTGGCCACTGTTTGGGCAGGATTTTGATGGTGATCTTTGTCTCTCTGACCCTTGCTCTCTTTTTCAGTTAGTCTCTAGATTGCACGCATGCTTAATGCCAAGCCTCCAAGTGCTCATATTGAACACAGTGGGAAATTCCATCTACCTAAAACTGTGATTTATGTAAGAGCCATTATTTCTGTCCCTTGTTTGGCTCCTCCCAACATGATTGCCACCATTATCTTCTCTGGCATATGGCTATTGTATTTCCAGATGTCAGAATTTGATCATAGGAGGCACCAACTATCCTACATACGATTTGAGAATCCCATCTGCCGTTACAGCTTAATATTGTCACAATATTTTCACTCTGCTTTACTTTCCAAATGGCAGAACCTTTGTAAAACGGTTCATTTGCCTCCTTTGTTTAGGGACGATTAGTATTACTCTCTCTGTGGAAATGTAGCTTGAATCTCAGAACTGGGGCTCTGATTCCAGATCATGTCTAATACAAGGCACTCAGTTCCATATGCAGATTTTTTTAAAAAAGTTGCACTCTTGCAAAATTTCCTTAATGCCATTTCAAAAACTGAGCTACTATTCTCAAATGGTTCTTCACTGATGCTGCTTGTATAAGAGACACTTCACACTTGGCACGGGAGTCATGTTTGCAGCAGCCACACCAATGTTATGGTGGTGCTCCCCACATCAAACACACCAAATACAAAAGGCAGGTGCATAATTCTAAACATGCACTGGAGAGCCTTGGTTGGCTGCATGGACTTCCTCCTTGCCCTTTATATGCTTACTATGGGTTGTAAAACCAGTTTAGCGAAGGGCAAACGTGACTGGCATGTGTGATGAACATCTATATCTTCCTTCAGTTACTGGAACCTGGTCTCTCTGTATTTATAACCTTGGATGTCAATGCTGTAACTCCATTATTATTAAATAATAATAATAATAATAATAATAATAATAATAATAACCCACCTTCCCTCCAAGGGACCCAAGGTGACATGCATAGGTCTCCCTATCCGCAATTTATTATTACAACAACCCTGTGAAGTAGGCTAGGCTGTGAGACAGTGACTTCCTTTTCCTCACAGTGCTCTCTTTTTGCCCATATTTCATTGCAGTTATTTCACTACCAATTCCCAGTCTGACACTCTAACTACTACACCACACTGGCCGTGTTTTAAACCTTTCTCCTTGTGTGCCACTTACCCAGTCAAGATCCCCATTTCAGCAGATCCTTGTTCCGCAATGGAAAAATGCACAGGCACCTGTGGTTCCCCCCCCCCTCCATGGGACAGATATGCTTTTGGGGTGGGATAAAGTGACTTTGATAGGGGAAATAGCATGGTAGAAATCGCTACCATCCAGCTACTGCTGTGAGCAGAGTCACAGCCCCTCGGACTGGAAAATACAGCCAAAGATCTCGTGTGTAATGTGCAGCTTGGCTCAGTGGACGTGAGGTAGACCATGGTCAGAAAACAGAAGCAATCCTACTAAGTGGGGATAAATTTCCAAATTAGTTTTAACGGGTGTTGACATTTTACTGTTAATTACTGTATGAAGGAGTGTGGGCCCTGTTGCAAATAAGAGACGAGCCATTGGCCCGCTATGTTCAGGGTCAGCTTTCAGCTTTGTGTTTAAATCTGCTCACCTGGAAGATTGACTTTTTAAAGAAAGTTAGCTTGTTTGTGTGCCTGTATATTCCCTCACGAAACCGACTATTTCTTTACCCAGGTGTAATGGGTGTTGTTGAAGCAAGAGTTACTGTTTTGTTGAAATTGCATTTAGTTTGTCAGACCTTCCTAAGAGAACACGAGAGAAATGTGATCAAATGAATTCTGAAGTGCTAGGCAGCTGTTGAAACACAGAAAGTAACTGATGTGTCTTTCTATGCTGAAAAGTCCTGATTCCTGCCTACTATTTATAGCTGGTTGCTTCCAAAATTGGGTTAGGTGTGGTGTTTCCATCAAAGTACAAAGAGTTATGAGCTTCCCATCATTTATGAAAGTCTCAAGTTGTTTTCTGCAGGAAGAAGACTGATGCACAATACAAATATATATATATATATATATATATATATATATATATATATATATATATATATATAATGTTGCAATCCTATCCCCACTCTCCCAGGATTGCCCTGCTTGGCAGGGGGTTGGACTGGATGGCCCTTGTGGTCTCTTCCAACTCTATGATTCTATGATTTGATGATTTGAAGGACTAGCATTAAGCATTTAATATTGTGATTAATGAATAGCAGCCTTATACTGCAACTCTTTGCAATGAAACACATAATAACTTAAATGACCTGTTGAATCAGATGACGAGGCCATGACTAGCTGACCCTACATGTGGAATGGAGCCTTGAAAGTCCTGGCTTTCAACCTCCTACCTAGTAAGCTAAATTTTATATTTACGTGCATGTTTTACCTGAGCTCCACCTGATGGCTGGTTTGCCGTTGGGTTACAAGAGCTGAGGAAGGGAAGGTGGTGGTTGTTTTTGTTTTCTTTTGTTGCTATGCGCTGGACACTCTTCTTTCCAGCCCTTTGTGTGTCTCTGGCATTCCCATTTTGACATTGTTGGGACAGTCTCAGCATTTAAACCACAAGCATCCTGGGGACTTTGGCTTGTTGGGGGTGTTGGAAATTGTAGCTCTCCGTGAGAGGTAAGCTACAGTTCCCAGGATTCTTGCGGGGGGGGGGGGTAATTTAATTATGCTGTAATTGTAGTTAACATGTGAACGCAGCCTGTGTCACATAGTTGCAGTGTTCTGGAACCAATTTTGAGGGGCTTTCTACTTTTGGGGGGGCATAATTAATCTGTACACCTTGAGGTGTTACAAAATAGGCAGAAAAAAACAGTTTTGTTTGTGAGTGGACCCCTTTTCTTCTAAAGTGATTTGGCACACAGGGTCACCGAATTTCATTCTGTCGGGGGACGTTGCTTGATGCACCCAGAGCCTGCTGTGGCACACACGCAAAGCTGAAAATTTCCTTTTCACATTCCAAACTTTTCACAGGCTGATGCCCATTGGTCAGCAGAAGCTGTGTGGCTGTAGGGAGAGGAACAGTCTTGAAATATATTGTGGTGGAGGACGGGGGACGATGACGGGGGACATAACCTCTATTTGGGGCTTGAAAGCCGCATTCATTTCCTGACAGAACACAATTTCATGGTATATTTGGCATCAGAGCCAAACTGTCCGTTGAGATAAAGGTTCAGTCCAGTACCTTCAATGCTGTAAGATATAAATGGGGGGGGGCACTCCCTAATCTGTGCAGAGGCAGTAGCTGCTTCAGCTGTGTTGGTGTCTCATTTTGAGAGTGTGGAGAAATGCGCCTGGGTCAGTGCCAGCTGTTTCACTCTCTGAGGCAGCAAGTCAAGGTGCATCGTACCCAGGGACAACCAAGTTATTTTGGCACCTGAAGCAGAAAATCCCACAGAATAGCTTTCTGGGCTTTGCCTTTTAATGACACCCAAAATCAGCCATCGGCCTACTTACCATAATAATGTAGCAGTTGCCTTTTCTTGAGATGCTACAGCCTGATTATGGGTTAATATTCACTCATTCATACATACTTACATACATACCCCACCCATCTGGCTGGGTTTCCCCAGCTACTTGGGACGGCTCCCAACAGAATATTAAAAACATGATCTTAAAAACTTCCCTAAACAGGGCCACCTTCAGATGTCTTCTAAAAGTCAGATAGTTGTTTATTTCCTTGACATCTGATGGGAGGGTGTTCCACAGGGCAGGCGCCACTGCCTGATTCCCTGTAACCTCACTTCTCACAGTGAAGGAACCGCCAGAAGGCGCTCGGAGCTGGACCTCAGCTTCCTGGCTGAATGATGGGGGTGGAGACACTCCTTCAGGAATACTGGGCCGAGACCATTTAGGGCTGTGGTTTGTTGCTATCCATCCTCTCCTACAGAGCAGCCACATAATCTATTGCATCAACAGATAGAGTCTGGGATAAGAATTCGTAAGTTCAGCAGGTCTGGAATGGAGTTGGGTTCTGGCTTCTGACACCCGAACTGGCAGTTTTACCAGTGCCACATAATAATCTTTCCACGCTTGCAAACCATTGATCCTTTCATGTGGTAGCAACTACCTTCCTGCCAGTTCAGAATAGGCTAGGAACCTTCATTGCAATGTTTTTGGTGCCTGCTGAAAACATTTTTTGTTTAGGCTAGCTTGCCCAGACAAATGATTTTAATATATCTGTATAGAAGTCCACTTTACCTATCTTTTGATAAATGTTGTGTCTACTCATTTTGAAAGTTTGGTTTTATTGGTATTGTTTTAAGGATATTTTATATTGTTTTATGTAAGGTTTGTGCTTATTAGGCAGTACAGAAATCTTGTTACAATATCTATCTATCTGCTTCTTGCTGCAGTCTGGATCAGTTCAGCTTAAATTGTGTCTATCCTGTGCTGGCAAGGTTGTAGCCAAAGATGGTGTCTTCAAACTGAGATGATTCAGGCAAAAGATAATTGTGTTTGACTCAGTTGCTTATGAAAAAAACATTGCTCCTTTGCATGACAATTCCTTGCCGCGCTGTCTTGATTATGCAACAAGTTTTTTTTTACGAAATAAAAAATATATCTCTTGGGCCCTTGACTCCTTTCCATCCCCTCTCATGGGTTGTTCTCTCCTTGGATTACATTCCCACAGCTTGACTGCAGCCTACACTGCATTGCCCCGTATTTTCTGTCATCTACCTTAATGTGTGTCCTGAGCATCTGTCATGTGAGAAATCTTCTTGGCAACCAAGAAATGCTGTGAGTTACATGTCCTCCTTCTCTGTGTAGCGGAGCTGGATTATGGCAGCAAAATAACTTGTACAAAACTAAAATCTAAAATGGTTGTGATAAGACAAAATCCATATTCTGCAGGAGAAAAGGAGGCACATTGGTTAGTTCAGCACTGTTTTGGGCTGATTTCTAAGAGATCCAGGTGGTAACTATACAGTATTACAATTCTGTCCAATTTCCGCACCCAGAACCACCAGCATAGCTGCACGTATTTACATACTTTGTACTGGTTGAAATCATATATATTCTTATTTCGCAGAGTGGGCATTTGGGAGTCATTGTGGTATATGTGTACCAAGGAGGGGTGTTGGTTATGTTAATGTTACTTATACTTACTTTGAATCATGACCACATATGCTATGGAGTACCCTTCCCTGCCTGTTGTCCTCCAGATGTTATCGACTTTCACCCTCCTCCAGCCAGTGTATTATTTGAAGCTGATAGATGTTACAATCCAAACAATCTGGAGGGCACTGGGTCAAGGAAGACCGCTTTAGAGTTTTAAGCATGTAGCAGAAACAAAATACACACCACCATATGTAAAATCAAGTTTTCCTTTGTGACCATACTTTCTACTTTAGAAAAACCAAGATATATCATTAGAATTCTGTAGAAGCTTTTGGATTTTGCATTACTTTCCACAGCCAGGCCATAGATCACAATCCCAGTTTATTTCACATTTCCTTCATCTTGTTTATAATTCCCATGGAGCAGGAAACTGCCTGTTTGTTTCTGGGCCCAATTCAAGGTCCTGGTTTCAACTCTTTCAAGCCCAAAATGGGATATGACCCCATTAACCTCTCCCTGTACCAGCCTGCCCATGTCTTAAGATCTGCTGACGAGGCTCCTTTTAAAGTGCTTGTCAGTGGGGGAGGAAGCCTTGCTCTGTCATGGTACCCCGGCTGTGGAACACCCTCTCTGCAGAAGTATGGCTGTCACCAACTTCATTAACTTTTCGATGCCAACTCAAAAAACTGTGTCTGCAATTCTAGTTCCATAACTTTAGTTGCATAACATGGCCTACTGTGTTTTAATGACTTAAAGTTGTTTGGACTGTTTTTATTTCATGGTTGAAGGACCATTTTTGGTCTTCTTTGATACACCACCCTGATATCTAATGGATGAAGAAGCAGCCCTGTTTAGGGAAGTTTTTTTTTAAATATTTGATGTTGTATTGTATTTTTAATATTTTGTTGGAAGCCACACAGAGTGGCTGGGGAAACCCAGCCAGATGGGTGGGGTATAAATACTAAATGATGATGATCTAAAAATCTTTTAGCAAACCAAATTCCTACGATAAAATTGTATTTGTAAAGGGAAAGCAAAAGGAGAGGCTGCATTCATTCTTGTCCAGTGGCTTCCATTTTGACATTTAATTTAAGTCTACTGTGTGAATTGCAGGTCCTTCTTGTCTGGTTGCTCTCAAATGAAAGATGTGGCATTACTTTTAATAATTAACCCATCTGCACCAAAGCAGCAGAGTGATGCTAAAGACATAAAGAGTGTTGTCACATTGTGTTCTCCTGACCCAGGTCCAGATAACCAGTTAAATAATAAGAGGCAATTGCTTGGGGAAGAGGGAGAAACACAATGCCGTCCTGGTATGTCAGACAATGAATGGAAATGACTCCAACTAGCATAGACCATGTAATCACATAATGGATATTTCCAAGTCTTGATATATGGCCTAGGTAGGCTGAAACTTGGATCTGAGGATTGATAAACCCTGAAATTGCTTTATCCATTTTTCGCATTTGAGAAAAGACAGTACATAACTCTTCGTTCTTTTATTTATTTCAGTTGTGTTGGTGTAGAAGAAGATGAGGCTCCAGATATTGATATCTACCACTGTCCAAATTGTGAGAAAACCCATGGAAAGTCTACTTGTAAGTATAGTCCCTTCACCAATAGAGTCCTTCTATTATATTATAAGTACTAATCTCTTACCCAAAATATTGTATGGCTTGTATCATTGTGTATGCAGAACAATTTCTGTGAGCATAATGAAGTTTCCTCTCCTCCTCCTCACTCCTCCTCCACCCTGAGCACCCCCATATTTGCGCTGGAGGGTTGTGGGAACGCCCATAGCTGGTTCTGGCACATGGGGGAAGAAGAGGCAAGCAAAGCTCTGTGGTGCTTGCAAAAAACATTCTGCATGTGCGATAATTTAGTGGAATACACTCTGATACAGAACTGGAATATATAGGACTTAGCCCGTATTTTCTGTTTATGATAAATACCTTTAAAAAGCAAGGACAACAAACTTACATTGTTATTAAATATTTTTGGTTAAAACTTGAAGCTCGGGTAAGCACGGATACAAACAAACATGCAAATTCATTATCTGATGACTGAAATACCAAGTGATAACTTATATGGGTAAATGGACCCTCACAGACAGATCTTTCATAGTTCCTCACATTGCTTTAAAATAATTGATTTTCAGCCAGCTCAGTTCACCCACCCACCTCCCAGCCATCAAGAAAAATCTAGAAAAACCACAGGGGGGGGGGAGAAATGAAATTCTTTAGCTCTTGGGAGTAAGCACTATTCAACTAAGCAGGGCTTAAATTCCAAGTAAATATGCATGGACTTACTTCTGAGTAAGGATAAGATTAGAAATATGACATTTTCTTGCTATGATACAGCAAGTTATGTTAGGGCAAAAAGTCAAAAACACTTTAAGAAAGGGTTCAGCATATTTGCCTTCTTCGAGGTAGGTTTAAAAGGCTCGGCTCTTAGAGGAAAACACACACATCAGAAAAGGGTTGCATAAGTCAATTGTAAAGGGAATAATTTTCCAATTGAATAACTTATCTGGAAGAGAAGCAATGTGGCAGAAAATTCTCCTTGTCAGTAATGACCTCCTTTGTAAGAGATAAAATGTTAATTTTCCTTTTGGCGTCTTGGATGAAATTCTTCAATAACAACACAGCAATGTATATGATATTTAATTCCTCATAATTTAGGAGTGAAAGATAAAACGAATAAATGACTAAAAATGAATGGCTAGATAAGACAGAAGGATATCAGCTGGAAACGGGGAATTGAGATGCGAACATATATCAGAGTATTTCAAGTTTTATTGGATGATTTTAACGTAGGGCTTATGATTTCACCTAACAAGAGAACCTCAATAAAACACTGAGTGAGGGGCAGGGGAAGAAATTTGCTACCTTGGGTTGCAATATGTTTGCCTGTCTAATATTAATGTAGGTTGATGGTGCAGTTCCATTATTTGCCACTCAAATATATGATTCATCTTCTACTGTCCTCGACGTATTTGGGATTTGTAGAACACACCCCTGTACCGTGTCAGTTTTTATAGGCCTCCTGTGTAAAGGGAATGAGGAACCGCTAGTGCTCAGGATCAAAATTAAACAACTTTTCAAAGAAGACAACAAGTGTAATACTCCAGTTATTATAACAAGTGTGTTTTGGGGAGAAGTCTAGCTTTAAGCATATTTTGGCTTCTTAATACTCAACAAAATCTGGCCGCAACAATTTTCTGCACACAGTCGAATATCTGCTGGGACTGTAGACAAAACAGGGTATTTTTATTAGGTATTTTGTGGTTTTATATCTTGATTTTATTCTGTGAACTGCCCTGAGACCCCCGGGTATAGGGCGATATATAAATTCAATAAATAATAATTATAATTATACTGCAAAATCCAAACATGATTTTCATTTTAAAGGCTTTTAATGAAAGCTAGCATATCATGGGGTGACACAGCTGGGTTTGGATGATTTCTTGATGTCAAAATAATAATTCCCAAAATAAGATTTGGGAAAATGACAAATGCTGAGGAGCTGTTAAAGCAAATGGGGGCACTGCCCCACCCACCTGTCTACCCTCAGCAACCCACACCCCTTCCTTCCTTCCTTCCTTCCTTCTTTCATTTCATTTCATTTATAAACTGCCCTTCACCATAAGATCTCAGAGTGGTTCACAGAGTAAAATACAGAATAAAAACATGAAAATAAGTAAAACAAACCAGAGTGTAGCACTGAATATCAGCTCCCTCCTCGTTAGTCTAAGTCAGTGTTTCTCAAATTTGGTCCACAGCTGTAGGACTACAACTCCCATCATTGCTAGCTAGCTGTGGGCACCAAGTTTGAGAAACATGGGTCTAAGTGCTGATTTTGTAGAAGTAATCAGAGAAGAGGATGGGGGCAAAACTACAATTCATTGGATCTGCCTGTTAAATTGGCTTTGACTCTACATACTGTTGACCTCCCTGCCCTCTCTGCCCTACCAATCCCAATGGGCACAAACCAACACTGGCGAGATTCAAATAATGCTGGTACTAGTCGTATCTTTTGTTGGCATCCATCTATCTCAGGAAACAATGGAATACTGGACCCTTGTGGGTGAAGTCAAACGGTTGGAAGGTTACAATGCCTGCTGTGGCTGTAGAGACTGATGTGGGAGAGGCATGTTTTGTTGCAGCTGGGGCAGGTGAAGGCGGCCGGTTCTGCTGATGCAGATGTACCATGGTGTTTCTTCCTTCTGCGCTTCTCCCAGCGGTCATTCCTTCTCTGGTCGCTCCTATGGGTGCACGACCTGACTAACTGAAACCCAAACCATGCCTTAAATGTCAATATGCAAAACAGGCAAACCATAATTTAAGGCTACTGATAGGAGTTGGATGATGTGGTGGGGTGGTGGCACACACCTGACCTCTGGTTGGTCGCATCGCTACTGCTTATGGGGAAGTAGAGGAGGAGGCAGCAGCGGAGAGGTTGGTGCAGTGTAAAAGGATCAGCAGGAGAACCAGATTCGATTTGCATTTGCATCATGTTGACCTCAGCACTGCCTCACCTGTCCTCCTCTTTCTCCATCATTGACTGGAGTTTAGGTGAGCACCACTGTTCACCACACTGTCTGCTTTGTTGTTCAGTCGTTCAGTCGTGTCCGACTCTTCGTGACCCCATGGACCAGAGCACGCCAGGCACCCCTATCCTCCACTGCCTCCCGCAGTTTGGCCAATCTCATGCCAGTCGCTTCGAGAACTCTGTTCAACCATCTCATCCTCTGTCGTCCCCTTCTCCTTGTGCCCTCCATCTTTCCCAATATCAGGGTCTTTTCTAGGGAGTCTTCTCTTCTCATGAGGTGGCCAAAGTACCGGAGCCTCAACTTCAGGATCTGTCCTTCTAGTGAGCACTCAGGGCTGATTTCTTTAAGAATGGATAGGTTTGATCTTCTTGCAGTCCATGGGACTCTCAAGAGTCTCCTCCAGCACCATAATTCAAAAGCATCAATTCTTCGGCGATCAGCCTTCTTTATGGTCCAGCTCTCACTTCTACTTCTCTGCTTTTATTTTCTGTCTGCTCTGAGCAACAGTTGAAACTGTGTGTATGATTTCAGTTCAAAGTTACTGAGATTGTTACGAGGTGTACATCAGCCTGCATATCTGCCCACCACGTTCGTAGATAGACGCAGCGTATCCTATGGATAGCAATGGAGTCAGGGCATGCGTTTGTTTAAAAATAAGTGTATACCCGGTATAGAATTTGTCACACCAGGAAGTAGAAAATAATTGGTTTATTCCATGGAAGTGAAAGACAGAGGACGCAAGTGCTACTTTAGACAGCAAGTTGTGAATATGTGGGCAGCGACTATGATTCACACAATATCATTAACATTCCCTAACTGCCCCAAACCTAGAGAGTTGAGTGCAGCAGTTTGCCACTGACTCACACTAAAGAGAAAAAGAAAGTAAATTGGGGCCGGGTGGAATACCTGATCTTGGAGCAAAGGAGGCACAAAGTCAGGGATTTGAGCTCTGTGCCTTCTGTGAGAGCAAAGTTTGTTTGTTTGTTTGTTTTACTGCTCATTAGCAAAGGATTGCAGGGTGGTTTACATTATAAAAACATCAAAAGTCAGGAGGCTGATAACTAGATCTTTTTTGGCAAATGCAAGGATTAGTGCTCTGATTTTTTTCTGCGACTCTCAGGGTCAGGAAGTTAGCTGTTCTTTCCAGGTCATGTGTGAGAGATAGGAACTGTACCAGGGTCACAGATAGTTTACAAGGGTATGCCTTTTATATCAAACTTAACGCCAGCTGCACTAATGCCATGATCCATAGAAATAAACCATATGCACCCACTTCAGGCTATGGTTTCAGATGTCATACCATAGTTAAGCTTCCTTAATCGTGCTTTGACATTGCGTCTAAACTGACCCATGTAGACTAAAGTCCTAAATATACTCACTAGGCACTAAGCCCCATTGAACACAGTGGGGCTGTCTCTAAGTAAGCATTTACAGAAGTGCACTGTTAGTTATTTTCAGCGTGATCGCTCAGAAGTAAGCCTCCTTCTTTCAGTGGTGTTCTCCTTCATCTGATTTACTTACTGCAAGATTTGCAGCAAAGATAAGCACTCATTGTTATTATGAAAGTTGTAGGAATTTTTTAATTTTTTTTTATAGAAAGGATGCCTGGTGCACACATTCCACGACAGATGCCTTCCAGATGTCAAACATAAAAATAACTTTCTCCTTGTACTTTCTACTTTACTATTGTAGCCTGCTGACTAGATTTTAGAAAATTGCTTCCTCTTGGACGACATTTACAGTAATTTTGATTTAATTGCATTTGTGCAGGCAATGCTGAAGAAATGGACTTTTGTTAAAAACGTGTTTCTTGGGATAATTCGGTGGAAGACAAAAGGTTTCGGTAGAGTCAGACCCGGGTCTGAGTTTTGCTGCAGTTGGGGGGGGACAACAACAACAACAACTGCCTTTTTATTACATATTATTAGGAGCAAGTTTGTGAGGCCTTTCCTGGCAAAAGTTTTTCAAGGACTGGAATGTTAGTTAGAATTTGTTAGAACTGGGGGCCAAACCAGGGATGGATCCATTTCAATAGGACCTTACATTAATCAGAGTGATATGAATCATGATAACTAGTAAGTGTGTAACTGTAGGACATGCGCATTGAGATCATGCTGTGCATGTCAGCATCTTGGGGTAGGCATTCACTACTTTAGACTTCTCCTTTGCAGATGGTGACCACTTATTCTCACGTTCTATAAATTGAGAAGCTTTAATAACCTCACCCCATCCCATCCTATTCCTGCCATGGTGAACACTGTGCCACTGCTTCCAGGAGGTCACTTCTGCTGATCTGTGACACCTGCCCCCATGTGCCACCACCGATTGCCAATATTTTTGTTTCTGCATCCCACTCATGCTGGAACTCCTCTTTTCATACAAGTAACTGTGTTTTCTGCAGCGGAACAAAATAGCTCGTGGGATCCAGCAGCATAGCTGGCATGGGAATGAGCGATTGCTCCCCACTGCTGCTCTCTGAAATTTGCCCTGTAGGTAGGAGCAGAACAACCAAAGCAACACTGTGCTTTCAACTCCCAACCTACAGGACTGGTGCAAGACGATACCATAGTCCGTTGTATTAAAAGGCACTAAGACATCAGGAAAAATCAACAGGGTTACACTTCCCGTGTCTTTCTTCTGATACAGGTCGTTGATCAGCGTGGGTAAGGCTCTTTTTTAGTGCTAAAAACCAGCTCTGAAACCAGACTTACATGGAACAACATAATCAGCTTCCTCCAGGCATCCATAAAGCACCATATAGCTGGCCCCGTTTATGTACTGAGAATACCTGTAAAATACCCTACTTCCATCAGTAGCTCCACAAGATGGTAATGTTATGATTACCACCTTTCTTTAATGAAAGTGTGAACATTTTAAAGCATTCCAATCCATAAATAAAGGAGTAGGAGGTTTTTGAGGAATCTGCAAGGGGAAACCGGATTTTGGAGAATAGATCAGCCCTTCTGACAGAACATAGAACTGCTGTGAGGAAGAACGCTGCATTTGATGAACGTAATAGTCACAGGTTATAGATGTGCGTTTAATCAGATTTTAATTAAGATGTCTCCTGTAAAAGTGACTGACTGAATTCTTAAAAGCAGCCCAGCAGGTTGCATACAAAGGTTCCTTTCCTCACAGGAACTTCTTCTTTTTTCTTTTTTTTTTAATAAGAATTTATTGGTTTTACAACTGACAACAAACAGATATAACACCCACATTAACCCAACACCTAGCAAAAATAGACAAATACATAAACACCAATAATTCTTCTTCTTATATTATACAAAAAAAGATTCTTGTTCGAATCTTGGTACAGACTTCCCCTGCCTTTTCACCTTCGGTTCTAAAACCAAATATTGCTTTGATAACATCATATACCATCTTAATCTTAACAACTCGAAAATCTAAGAGTTAAAATATAAATCATAACAAATATCCTCATTCACTGTAACTGCTGTTAATAACAAAAGTCAGAATACCTCTTTTCTTTATCAAAAACTTAAAATCTTAACACACCGGTTTCAGGTTACCATAGTATGTCTTTTTTTCCTTTTTGTCCTTAATACAGTTCACCCTATCCCCCTTCTGTCCATTTTCTCTGGTCGTCTTGCTCCAACACCACTCCTCGAAATGTCTTTTTTCTTTACTAGTCCACAGATCCAGACTAAGTCCAAAACCGTCCTTGCATAGAACATCAGGGTACGCACCTCTTCTTCCAGCCTCTCCGGTTCATCATCCCATTCTTCTTTTGTTTGTAAGCATAAACATAAATTTTTCACCTTCGCTCCCGAGCTCTCACCTCGAGAGTTAGATATAACAATTTTCTCCGTCCTGGGTCTGCCACCCCCAAAGGACGATTCATTTTTCCGGAGTCGCCATATCATTCCATCCTGTTGTTCGATCATCCCCTTCAGTTCCATGGCAAGGTTCTCTTCCACTGCAGCCATCTCCTGTAAAGTCTCCTCTGTGGGATAAATCTTTTTTGACATGTCACAATTCAATATCTCCAATTTTTGGTTGAGCAATTCCAATCTCAATATAATAATCCTTTCTTCGTCACTCATCTCACAGTTCGTAACCAAATCAAAAACAAAGCCAAGCATGGCAGAAGCAGGCATAGGTGTCAGATTACAGTTTCGAATTTCAAACTTCTCCATCTTAATACCAGTGATTTTCCATTCAGTCACAATCCTTCGCAGACATTTTCCCTGAATCCAGGGTGCAAGATCCACAGATTTTAAAAAGAGATATTGTCCACAAATTGTTCCCCAGAGGGAAATCCAAAAAGTCTCACTTATCAAACTTCAGATACTTTGTAACTATCACTGTAACAGCAGTCTCTTAAGCCAGTTATTTTCTATCCCCCGAAGGGAGGGAGGCAGGCTTCCTTTCCGAGTCTCACCCGGGTCGTTAAAAAAGATGCGAAAACAAGTCCATTCCAATACTCACGACCACCGGGTTTCTAAAACTTCAGATTTTGACAGGTAGAACATTGACGCTCATCGCGGGGGCAACCGCCTCTCCACATCCCGGTTGGGGCATATCCCCTAGAGCCCGGCTCCGTTGTCCCTTCACGCCCACTCCCCCTTTACAGGGGGAGCGAGGGAAGGGTTCGGAGCCACAGTGGGCATAGCCGGGGAGCCCAGGGTGCGGGACGCTCTTCCCGCACCCCACCGGAGCCCCGCTTTGCGGTAGCGGGGCTCCAACCCCCGGGACGGACTGGGTCGCCTCGCAGCCGAGGCAGCCCACGACCGCTCCGCAATGGCGTCGCCGCCGGAAGTCACTACCTTTCCTCACAGGAACTTCATTCCGCCATTGGGATACAGCCCAATGGATGGGAGATGGAGAATGTTGTGTTCTACAATACCTATGTTCCAAGGTGGGTGCTTAAGTCTGTTGTTTTCAGTTACTGAGCATTGCTGGGTTTAGTGAAGCTATTTCAGGTGATTTTAAGTAGTGCTGTGCAACTGCTTCACTTGAATCTCACTTGAGGTAGGTGTATTGAGGTCAAAGTGGGACTCTTCCAAGGTGAACATAAGCAGGGGAGGGAGAGTTTTTAAAAAGTGATCTAAGTCAAAGAGACCATCTCCAAAATGATGGGGACGGGGGAAGGTAAACAACAGCATATAAGAGAAATGCCAAGAATTGTGTGATCAATGAAGAGTGGTTCGTAAATTATTTTAATAAATGTCTGTGTCTTCTTTTTCTATCCATCCTTTCTAAGTGAAGTGCATTCATTTCTTTTATATGTATTAAATGCATTTCCTTTTATATGCATTTTGTTTTACGGCTGTTTTATATCAGGTTTTAATTTATTTGTTTTTTTAAAGTAAGTTGCTTTGAGAGACTTCAGAGCAAAACGTGTCAGATAAATATAATTAATAATGAATACATGTTATTTGCTCACTTTTAAAGATCGTATAGAGAGTAATGTTGGAGAGGAAACAGCTTTTATTAATTTATTATACCAGCTGCATTAGTCTTTTGTAGTTGCTTTTGTCAGTAATAGAAGCTGTTTGTTCATGCGCTGCAGTGAGCATTAAGTGTCATGCACATATAGTAAAGAGGAGGTTGACCTTTTTGGGGGAACATCTCTCCCCCAAAAAACTAAGTCTTTGAGCTTTTTTTTTTTTTTACAGCATTTTCCTTTTAAAAAATTGCCCTATTTGCCATACGTCCAGGTCTCCCCAGACATTTTGCCAATTCGGCAAAAATCCACCTGGACGCCATTTTGGCAGTCTGATCTGGAAAACCTGGACGTATGGCAGCCCTAAACTAGTGGCTCTTTCCCAATTGCATATCCCTGTCTTGGACATTTGGCTTCTATTTTTGGTGTTACCATTCCAGGCTGTCCTTACTGACGGTGATTGAATTGCGCACATTTATTCTAGCTTTATTTTTCTTTGGCATTTTTGAAAAATTGACATTATAGGCAAAATAATTCTCCTTTCTATTGCACGCTTGGTCACTCTTTCACATATTGCGCCGCGGATTCTCTAATATGCAGTCAGGCAGTGATTGATGGTGGAAAGTATCATACAGCCCTGAGCGGACTTCACCACCAAACAGGCATCAACTTACAGAATATGCTGTGCATATATTGCAAGTGCCTTGATTTTCAGTATTGTTAAAAACAAAAATGTGTGTATGTGTGTCTACATCACCACAGATACGTCAGTTGGAATGCAGGCTGATCACATCCCTCTGTACTCAGTTAAAATCAGTACTAAATTCCACAGGCCTAAATTCAACAGAACTTTCTTCTCTCCACGGTCCCCTGTGGCCCACACATTGCTGTGCCAAGGAGGATATGCCCACATTACCACTCCAGGCCTCATGGCTTTGTGAAGATGAGTTGGACAGGCTGCAAACGGAGGTCTTGCACCACTTCACACATTCAAAGCCTTGAAGGGGCAGGTCTGAGGAAGCTTCCCCTTAACTTGAAAGATGCCACAGGGTGCTCATCAAATTTGTTGCTGCTTTCAGTATTGTCGTCGTTGAACCCACGCTGCACCTGCCACCTTAGGCCTTGCTTGACTGAAGGACGGATGTCTTGAGAGTGTAGGTTGGCAGGTGCTGTGTGGGTCCAAGGGGCCTCTCCCTCAGGCAAGCATAGCCTGGGTGAAGAAAACCTCACCAGCTGTACTGCCAATCTGGGTCAGCACTGGTTACAAAATCCTATGCAGCCCCTTCAACTTGTACATCATGCAACCCATCCTGCCTCTATGGAAGGTGGGTGGGTTGCTAAGTTGAGGAGCAATGAGACCATTGGGAGGCAGAGGCAAGACTTTTCACTAACCCCCTTCTCCTCTCCTTTACCCAGCACACCAATTTTGCACCCTGCATTTTCTCTTCCTTTTTTCCAGGGGGTTGGGTGCAAAAATGCTGCCCCAGCCATTCAGCAGAGCAGGGACCTCAGGGAATAGTGATGTCCTATAGCAGCCTTCGCTGGTCTGGTGCCCTCTAGATGTGCTGGCTTTGGTTATAGGAGTTAGAGTCCAAGGACACCTGGAGGGCACCATGTTGGCGAAGACGGTTCTATAACCGACAGCCTATATACGCAGGGAGATCATGCAATAGAGTCCTTCTGGAACTGAATTGCTTTTCCAGTTGAGATTTGCCAAGCCCTGACATGCTATGGTTTTAGGAGTTTGGCCAAAGGCTGTTTGTTTAGGACAGCCTTCAGTTGAAAACCATGTATCCTCTCATCATGAATACATTATGGCTGCTTCCCTTTCTCTGTGTCTTCACACTTTTTGGGGTTTTTTAAAATTCACTGTTTCTGTTGGTTTTTTATTGGAGGCGGGGTTCGGGGTTAGTATGTTTTCTTGGTTGATGGCTATATTTTGTGGATTTGGTTTTACTGCATGTGTATCTTATTGTAATTTTGAGTTTATTTTTTAATAGAGAGTGGGATACAAATTATTAAAGAAGCAAAATAATACTTATTTTACTAGCAGAAAGCTCTTTTTAAAAGCCTTGAATAAATAGCTTGCCCTGAAAGGGGCCAAACCTTTGTCTCTCCCTCCATTTTCTTATCTTCCAAACCCCCTCTGAAACCTAGATTGGGAAATCACCGATCTTTGTTTGGCAGAGTGTAATCCCCACTATGGAGGGCCCTCCGAGGGCCTTCCCTTCAGTGGACACCACAAGTGGAGAATTATTTTCATACCAGTCTCCATGAAAAGATGCTCTGCTAGGGACTGAAGATGCCCAAAGCCATGCCTGCCCCTTTGTCCCAATCCCTTCTTGTGGCAAGGTAAGCTGCGAGGATTGTCCTGGATAGCTTAGTCGGTAGAGCACGAGACTCTTAATCTCAGGGTTGTGAGTTTGAGCCCCACATTGGGCAAAATATTTCTGCATTGCAGGGGGTTGGACTGTATAACCCTTTTGGCCACTTCCAACTATGATTCTATGCCCTGGCCACAGAAAAGGCTGCAGGAAGAATAAATTCTAGGAAGCCTTGGAGCAGGGGAAGGTACTATGTGTGGCTCCCAGGATTGGAACAAGCATGGCCCCACTTCATTTACTTTTGCATGCTTTAAGGAGCAATGTGCCTGACCCAATCCTGTTCTCAAGCATTTGATCTGGGATGCTCACCGTTGCAGAGGTCGGTCATTGAATCTATAGAGAACTCAAAGCTAGAAAACTGGGTTCCTGAATTCTACTGTCCATGGACAAGGGGTTTTGATGTATCTAAACTTGCAACCCCCACCCAGTCCCCATATCCTAAGATGGTACAGTCCAGGTCTGAATTCTGTCTGGAGTTTACACATGGAAGCTCTATAGCAGGGGACAGCAAACTTTTTCAGCAGGGGGCCGATCCACTGTCCCTCAGACTTTGTGGGGGGCCGGACTATATTTTCTTTTTTGGGGGGGGGATGAACAAATTCCTATGCCCCACAAAGAACCCAGAGATGCATTTTAAATAAAAGGACACATTCTACTCATGTAAAAACATGCTGATTCCCGGACCGTCCGCAGGCCAGATTTAATAATAATAATAATAATAATAATAATAATAAATTTTTAATTATACCCCGCCCTTCCCAGCCAAAAACCGGGCTCAGGGCGGCTAACACTAAATAAAAACACAGGAAAACATAAACCCAATCAATTTAAAATAACAGATTAAAATACAAATTTAAAAATTCAATATTAAAACTGCAGTCTCATTTTCAAATAACCCACCAATAAAAGAATGAAGCATAAATATCAAACAGAAGCCAACCCAAAGGCCAGGTGGAACAGCTCCGTCTTACAGGCCCTGCGGAAAGATACCGAATCCCGCAGGGCCCTGGTCTCTTGTGATTTAGAAGGTGATTGGGCCGGATCTGGCCCCAGGGCCTTAGTTTGCCTACCCATGTTCTATAGCTCTGTGGTTATCTTTGTATCTTCTTGTGCTTAACGTTACCAAATGAACAGAGTTCAAGATGCGACATATAGCCTTGAGTGTTAATGTCTTGAGGCAAATGAGAAAACAAATGTTAGATTTCTCCTTGGAATAAAGCACAATCTCTTGCCCCCTTATGTCAAAGTCACTGTTGTGTCTTCAAAGAGATTATTGTCATGTTGTTTGTCTGAAGTCAATGACAAATTGATTATTTTCTCCCTCCTCAGCTATACATAATCCTGTCAATGTCTGTCTCTTGCAGTGAAAAAGAAAAGAAATTGGCACAAACACGACACTGGTCAAACCACAGAAGTCAAGCCTGTTCAGAATGGGAGTCAGGTATTCATCAAGGAACTTCGAAGTCGAACATTCCCCAGGTAAGTTGTAAAATGATGCCAATGTTTGGGCTATTATCAGTAGACCATACTCTGGAAAAAATGTGCTTAGAAGGTGATTCTTTTCCCTCCAACATGTTTTCCTCTGTAGATTTATATGTGCAATAATCCAAGAGACCTTGAGCTAATAGTTCTCTGCATGATATCTTGCAGAGACACATTGAAATCTACAAGCCCTTCACCCAAATTTTCACCCCACTTGTTGAAGAATTCAAGTCTGTGAAATCTGCAACATTTGCCTGATTTGTATCCACCATGCTTCATAATATCTGGAATTGATCCACAGAAATTAGTGGAAGCAGTATAGGCTGTGGGCAGAACAAAATGTGTAAAATATGGGTTGCTTCCCTACTAGAGGCTATTGTAATTCAGCAGTAAGCTTCAAGCAGAATTAAAATTGCAGTTTGTCTTATTATTAAGATTTTTTTTATCCTATCATCAATGGGACTATTACGGTGTCTCCACTTACCAGTAATACCATATTAACTATGATTATCCAGCGATGTCCAAGCCCAAACTTTTGCTTGCTTACAAGTAAGTTTTATTCAGTACAGATACAGTGGTACCTTGGTTGTCAAACTTAATCCGTTCTGGAAGTCTGTCCGACTCCTGGAACCATTTGAAAACCAAGGCGCGGCTTCCGATTGGCCACAGGAACTTCCTGCACTCAATCGGAAGGCACAGAAACCCCGTCGGACCCTCAGCTTCCAAAGAACATTTGAAAACCAGAACACTTACTTCTAGGTTTTCAGCATCTGGGAGCCAAAACATTTGAGAACTAGGATGTTTGAAAACCAGGGGACGACGTCACAGGGCTTCCGTGGCTTCTGATTGGCTGCTGGAGCTTCCTGCAGCCAATCAGAAGCTGCGCTTTGGTTTTAGAACATTTTGGAAGCTGAACGGACTTCCGGAACGGATTCCATTCGACTTCCAAGGTATGACTGTATAGGGAAGGCACACATGGCATTGGGAATGCAGTCTCTTCAGTGTGTGGAGGCCCCTTCACAAGGGTAACCCATGAAGGGGACAGAAGTATCTTATAATCAATGTACGGCAAAACAGGTTTAAAATGGAATTATTAAATGATACATTCCCCACTGCAAACTCCTGATTTATACTCAGTATTGTTAGACAGATAAGATAAACCCACCCTGAAGGAACCTTTGGTTCCTCTCTAATCAGTGTTGACTAAGAAATAGGAAAAGAGCATCAGGATTACTTAGTGCAAACCCAGGGTAAACAAGTTCACTAATTAAATTAACAAACCCACCGCTAGTGCGAAGTTCCGGTTCAAAATTGAAGTAATAAGAAACTTTTTTTTAAAAAAAACAACCTTGCCTCTAGGAGACCAATATGGAGGATTTGCTTTCACCAACACGGTGGTCTTGCTCATCTGTTTCTTAAACTTTTGTTTGCATTTTCATTGGCTGCCACGTGAAAGGCACTGGTGTCCTTAAAACGAGATGTAGTTCAAAACAAGCACAGAAGAGGGCAGCCATGCAATATCCTAAAAACTTTTTGGTTCTTTATAGATTCAAGGATCTGTTATGTTTGCAATCAAATAGCATTTGTTACTCTACCCTTCAAAAAAAATGTCATTTTATATATGCACCAGAAAATATATGAATACTAAATATCTTGTCTGCTGGGAAGACCCGTATCCCAATGTTTTAAGATATCTCGTTTCCCCCAGATGCTTTTCAGAACCACAAATGACAAAAACTATGTTCAGCCAGTAAGCATACTCATAACAGCAACCTAGACACAAGGGATCCTGGCACATGCAATTTCCAAAGCACCAGGCACCCCACCAAGTGTCCAGGCACTCTGAAAAACTACACATCCCAGGACCCTTTGCTGCCTTGCACATGCTCCAAAGCTTCATTTGCATTCTGAATTGGAGAAGAGTTTATCGGGGAAATGGGGACTGATCATTATGCAGCTAAGCAATGTTGCAAGGGGGAGAAACCTGTAACTCGTGCCACAGTTAAAAATAAACATCAGTGGCATCACTAGACGTGCACAAAACAGAAATACAAACCATTCTTTTAAAGTTCTTCATATTTGTCTGGCTGCTTGATTGATTTAATCAAGACTTAGAGAGGATCATAGACCAGTGGTGTCTTAATATGGAGAAGTGTGCATGCACACGAAAGCTCACACCAAAAACAAACTTATTTGGTCTCTAAGGTGCTACTGGAAGGATTTTTTTTATTTTTTTATTTTTTATTTTTTAATATGGAGAGTCATACATTGATCTGCAGCCTGCTTTATCAGTAATAAAGGAAAAGAACATACGGGCTGGGTGTGAAACTCTTTTAATATTGGAATTATTCTTTCTTTTGTTTTGAATTTTTAGTGCTGAAGACGTGGTAATAAAACTGACTGGAAGCCAACTAACAGTTGAATATTTGGAAGAAAATGGATTCACCGAGCCTATCCTCATCCCAAAGAAGGACGGCTTGGGCTTATCTGTACCTGCACCGACGTTTTATGTTAGCGATGTTGAAAACTATGTTGGTATGTATTTGTTTTTTAGTTCAGAGCCTACTTCACGGAGAGCACTTTGAAAGTGCTCTCCCCCCGCATGCTAGAATTGATGGCTTGATTATTTTCTTTATTTCTGTGTTCCAAAATCTTACTAATTTCAATTACATTCTGGTCAAAATAATAACCCCATATATAAAAAACTGCAGTATTAATAACTTCTATTCTTGTTGACACATTACATGATTTATGAAACTACAGGTGAGGTACTCAAACTATATCCTTGTTCTTCCTGTGTGCGGCAATTATTCTGTCTGTGATGTTTCTTCCTGTCCTTGTAAAATGTTATGTCCATCTTTTTCCGGTTGTTTCTGTTCTCCATCATGTCTTGGGCGGAGCTAATATCTCAGGTGTGCTGCTACCTTGATGTCCCTTTATAAGGACCACCTACACCCATTTGCCTCCTCTCGTCTATACCTTTTCTTTGCATCTAGTTTTCTCACTACCCTTTTAGATCACCTAGCTGGTCTACAGGACCATTAGCTGTTCCGGTTGGGGCTGATGAGAGTCCACAACAACTGGGGGCAACAGGTTTCCCATGGCTGTCTTGGACCCATTTCCAACTCCCTGCATTTAAAAGCTGTGTGTTGCCAGGAGACCTTTTTCCTATCACAGTGCTGAGAGAAGCTGCAGCTGCTGACCAACCCCTGGACATGCAGCTGCTAGAAGAACAAGCTGATATGGTCAATGATAGCAAATGGGGGGGGGAGTAATTTGTGAAATACAAGTGCCAGACAGGATGCTCCTGGGTAAAGTTCTACATGTGAATCCTGGTGTGATGGCCTGGGAGTCAGACTCTGATGCTGAACCTGAGGGATCCCAGCCTGCACAGGATTCCCCGCCTCCAGAACCAGCTGAGCCGGGGCCAGGGCTTGAGCCTGAAGGATCCCCACCTGTGCTGGATCCCCAGGTGCAGGCATCAGCAAAGTCTGCTCTGGCTCCTGATGGGAGGGAGGACCCATTGCCTGCAGGTGCTCCACTCCCAGCCTCTTCAGAGGAAGCTGAGGCAGCCCCTGGGTCCAGTAACCCACCAGCCTCTCCTGAGCTACAGAGGCTCAGGGCAGAGAGGCGAAGGGAGTTAAGTGCCTACAGGAGGAGTGCTCGCCTCCAGGCCCGGAGGAGAGGCGAGTCTCCGGAGGATTGGGGCCGCCCTAAGCATAGGGCTAGATAAAAGCCAGCCAGACCCAGCCCAAGTTGCATGAGCAACTTAGTTGCAAGCGTATGCTCAACCTGCAACCTCGTGCCTGCACCTGCCTTGGACCTTGACCTGCTCCCTGCCTCGCTCCCCACCGGACTGACCTTCTTTGGACCCCTAGACCCAGGACTGGATTTGGACCTCGCTTCACGGACAAACCCCTGGGGCCAGCACACCTGGTTTTCCCATGGCAAACTTAGCCATCCATCCCAAGTTCATCTTCTCCTGTGCAGATGCTGTTTTTGCACATCCTGATTGTCCCACATAGTCCCACATTGAAGTGGTTTTTATTGGCCACAGTGGACTGAACAGATTTATTTTCAAAAGCTGGTACTAGAATCTGTTGGACAATGACTTCTTACAGTTTTATGTGTCTCCATGGTGCTGTGGGTTAAACCACAGAGCCTAGGGCTTGCTGATCAGAAGGTTGGCGGTTCAAATCCCCGCGACAGGGTGAGCTCCCGTTGTGCGGTCCCTGCTCCTGCCAACCCAGCAGTTCAAAAGCACGCAGTGCAAGAAGATAAATAGGTACCGCTCTGGCGGGAAGGTAAACGGTGTTTCCGTGCACTGCTCTGGTTCGCCAGAAGCGGCTTAGTCATGCTGGCCACATGACACGGAAAAACAGTCTGCGGAAAAACGTTGGCTCCCTCGGCCAGTAAAGTGAGATGAGCATCGCAACCCCAGAGTCGTCCGCGACTGGACCTAATGGTCAGGGGTCCCTTTACCTTTACCTTTACCCCCTGCTTATTTATACATTACTTCGAATACTTTGAAAGCAGAAGATGTGGTGTAAAAAGTTTTATGAATCAAACTAGGCATTTTAAAAAGAAAAAAAAATACATTTGAAAATCCAAGTGTATAACTAAAACACTGGTGGGAACAAGTAAAAGAGACAAATAATGCCATTCCTTCCTGAATGATCAGTAATATCCTAGATTGAAGCCTTTTCTCAATCAGTTGGCCTAGAGATAGTATGGTGTTCTGCCCAAGGGCAGCTGTTCTTTGTGATTCAGAGGTGACAAGCACACTTTGGGGAGGAAGGCTCCTCACTTTATTCCTGTACAGTGCAAATCAGCATACAATGCACATGGCTAGCCTGTTTCTGAGCATAAAGCACAGGACTGGCCTGCATAAAGCATATCCAAGCATAAATTGCACAATAAGCCTAAACACAGCCTAATTAGCCGAGTTGGATTCCCATTTGCAGATATGCATACAGGTTAGTACAGCAAGAAACATAAAGACCAGCTGGGTAAAGCTAAATACTCCAGCCCACCAGTTGTGGCCAATCATAGCTCATGGGATGCCAGGCAAAGCTAGCCTACAGGAAGCCTAATTCCTGCACCTGGTTTCTATAAAGCACAAGGCATGAAACAGCGCACAGTGCCTGACTTAGCCTTATGCTTGGCTATTAATCTATCGGGCAAGATCCTACTGCTTTCATTCCTTCAGACTTTAGGACAGCAGTGGACATGGTCCCCCACAGCCAGGGGGAAGCATCTTTGTTGGCTCTGGGTTCTTCCCTCCCAGTTCTGCATCTGGGTGTCAGGGTGTGTAGCCGTGTAGAGGTGTGTTCCTTTCACAAACTCCTTGGCTCCCTCTTATATAGCCTTGCACTGTGCTGACAAGGCTGACTGGTGTATTGGTCATGCACCTGTAGCGTTCCTGGAGAAAGGGGAGTTTGACTGTAGATATCCCATTGGCTTTAAAATGAAAGCAACAGTGTGTGTGTGCCAAACTCTCATCTTATCTACGCAAGTTAACCACCTGGCATTTTCAGGCTTTGATCAGCCATGTTGACATTCTGCTATTTTCCACTGAATGAATGCTGAATACACAGATTCATATTAAATCCTACAAGCATGGGGTAAAAATAGCAAGCAATGCAACTTCCAGGCTTGTTCAGGCCTTATCCCGAGGCATCAGGGGAAATACTGACAACATCACACTATCTTCCTGTGCTGCAAAGGACTTCTATGATGTGACAATACATATGGTTCCAGCAAATGAACACTGAAGAGCTAAAGCAGGGCTTGTCCAGACAGCTTCCATTTTGGAGAATACTTTGTGATACCTCAGTGGGGACAGCTGCGTTGTAGATGTATTTTTATTTTTTTCTGCAGCAATGCTTTGCAGGAGGAGATCGTATATGCAGATACACTGATATACCCCAGCAATGTTTTCACTTTAAAGGTGAAAGCTTGTATGCATTTCATCCTTGGATGTAGCTTTAATTTCAATTTGGGAATTTTAAGAAAAATGAATAAACTGGAGATTTTTTTTTTTACCAATGATCACTTTCTGAACATTTTCTATAGAACAGTTTGCAGCCTTTTAACACTCTATGGCCACGATGCAAGAGTTGTTGTACTGTCTCTAAAAGAACAGGCCTGCAGTCTCGAGGTGCTATGTATTCCATCTCTGTCCAACAGGTTGTTCATGATCTACTGGTCAATCGTGGGGATGTTTGTTGTTGATCACAGCATGAAGCTCCTTATTGATCCCGTAAAAAAGCTCTGGTCAAATCTCCCCCCCCCCCAAAAAAGCTCAACAGCTCTTGGCAATGACAATGGGTAGATCACTGCCAGTTTTTTTTATACTGGGAGTAGATCACAGTCTCTTGTGAGTTGAACATGGCTGGAATAGACCACCCAAATGACCTCCATGGCTAGGAGTGCTTTCTACATGCTCCAGCCGGCACGAAATAGCCTGACTGCAGTAGTTCATGCGCTGATAACCTCAAGACTTGATAATTGTAACACGCTTTATGTAGCATCTTTGCATCTGATCTGGAAAATGCGGCTAGCACAGAATGTCGTGGCCAGAACTGCTCACAGGAGCAGGCTATTGGAAACATGTTATTGCTCTTCTGATTGCTGCACTGTTTGCCAATTTGCTACCAGGTCAGGTTTAAGGTTCTTGTGTGTTAATTCGCAAAGCACCAAGCAGCTTGGGTTCAAGGTACCTTAAGGACCGCTGGATCCCTGATGCTCCATCTTGATCACTGAGATCTTCTGATAGGGCACTTATTGTGGTTCCCCATACCCCCGAGGTTACTAGGGACCAAGCCTTTAGTGTGGCAGGCCTTGCCACTGAAGGCTCAGCAGGAATCATCCTTGTCTTCCTTTAGAGACGTTATTTAAAAACAATGTTATTTAGGCAGGCCTTGGAAATGTGAGTTTTCTTTTAACCAGTGGAGGTTTTGACTGATGTTTTTATTGTTGTAGTTTTTGTGTGGTGTGCGTTGCCTTGTATTTTCGTACAAAAGTTTGGCTTGCAGATATTTAAATAAATAAACAACAAACCTTGGAGTGGCTCTCTCTCTCTCGCTCTATCTATCTATCTATCTATCTATCATCTATCTATCTATCTATCATCTATCTATCTATCTATCTATCTATCTATCTATCTATCATCTATCTATCTATCTATCATCTACTGTATCTATCTATCATAAACACAGTTTCACAGAAAGACGGTATGAACCATTTTCTCCTCAGGCACACCCTATGGTAACCATGCCCTTTGAGTTCCACCTTGGCCCACAACTCATATTGGCTCCAGTTTGACATTCTCATTTTCCTTGGTGTTTTTTTCCCCCCTTTCAGGACCAGAAAGGAGTGTTGATGTCACTGATGTCACCAAACAGAAGGACTGCAAGATGAAGCTAAAGGAATTTGTGGATTACTATTACAGCACTAACAGAAAAAGAGTCCTCAATGTAATTAACTTGGAATTTTCAGATACAAGGTAAGATAGAATGACAGGCTTGCCTTATTCCTGGGATGGGCAGGTGTGTTGCTGGACTTCAGTTCCTTCAGCCTCAACCAGCATAATGAAAGGTCAGGGGGGATGACAGATGTAGTTGAACAGGATTTGAAGGGTCACCGTTTTCTCATCCCTGCCTTACTGCACAGATTCTGAATATCCCCCAGCATATTTAGCATTTATTTTTTTTAGAGCATTAACAAAGACAATTCCTCAGTAATCCACCTATGTCTTATGTAATGATTGAATCAATGGTTTGGCCTTCCTCTACAGATTACGAAATTGCTTCCAGACACATTATTCAACTGTGCTTCAGTTTGCTGAATTTTCTTTCTGTTGGCAATGTTTGTGGGCGACTGATGAATTTATGATTTGCTGAACCATGTAATTTAAACCTCTCTTTTCTTGTAGGACTTCTGGGCAATCTACATAGACATAAAAAGATTATTACGGGGCAGGAGAATGCTCCTTTATAAACAGAGAAAATGATGAGCTCTGGCAAAAATAAAATAAACAATGGTTGTTTTAGAAGAGGATTCCATCTTATTGGACAAGAGAAAGGAGTGATAATTAATGCAGATTACAGAAAGCCTGAAGGATAATTGCAAGATCATTTCTTTTGTAGTATCCATAGCTCTCTAGGCTGTATTTATTGTTTTAATAATGTAACCCCCTTCTTTCTACACAAAGGATCAAAAGCAATTTCAAAGCTCTGTGATTATAGGTATTTTTCATTAGGTATTTTTTACAGCTTTTCCTCTATCTGCTGAAACAATAACGATGGGAAGCATTTTATTCTTGAGGATCGTCGAAACAATCCTCACATGCTGCTGATTTAATCACCAGCTAGGAAATATTGTAGTGCTCAACAAAGAGCATGGCATTTTAACAGGCTCCAAAGTTCTGCCTTGACATGAAGTGTAAATGATACGTACATTTATAACGTGAGCGTTTTAGTTTTAAGGTCCCACACAAGAGGTGCTTAAAATGAAGAATATATAATAAAGCTGTTAAGTATTCAGGAAGCATTCAGGGGGGGAAAAACTGATAGTACTGTTTGCTCTTACATTTACATAATGTTTGGGGGGTAATAAACATTTTGGCAAATCAGTTTCGATACTGGTTATAACGGGTTTATTGAGAGAGAGAGAGAGAGAATGGAGCAATACCACTAACAGTCAAATTCTATGCATGTCTACTCAGAAATGAGCTCCACTGATGAAAATGGGGGTGATTTCCAGGTAAAATAATCTTTTAGCCTAAAATAATCTTTCTCAGATTTGATTCATCAAGTTGGACCCACAACAAATGTTGTGGTGTAGACTGTTCATGTTCAGGATTTTAGGCACTCTGTTCCTCACCCCCCCCCCCAAATTCTTGCCCACCCCCCAATAATCAATCAGAATTCTGTAGCCACCAAACATACTCAGTCCATATGACAGTTACAGGTAGGTAGCTGTGTTGGTCTGCCATAGTCAAAACAAAATAAAAAATAAAAAAAATCCTTCCAGTAGCACTTTAGAGACCAACTAAATTTGCTCTTGGTATGAGCTTTCATGTGCATGCACTCTTCTTCAGATACCTCTGTCAGTCCATATGACATTGAGTTCTTCGAGCCCATTCACCTCATGCTCCTCCTGCCCCCAGTAAAAGTTCTAAAGTTTTTTTATATATACTTCTGCAAACTTGAGGTTTTCCAAGGTTATTGATTCATCCTGTGTGTGTGTGTGTGTGTGAGAGAGAGAGAGAGAGAGAGAGAGAGAGAGAGAGAGAGAGAGATACCATTTTGCAATATGGCTACATGAGAACTGGTACTTTTGAGAACTGAAATCACTATCCTGAAATTTCCCCATGAACAGGAGACTGACAGAGATTAGCTCTAATGCTGACTTTAAGCTAATTCCGGTCTTTTTTGCTTTATATTTTAAACAGAATGTCCAGTTTTGTGGAGTCTCCTGATATAGTGAAGAAACTTTCTTGGGCCGAAAATTATTGGCCTGATGATGCTTTGCTGGCAAAACCAAAAGTGACCAAATACTGCCTGATCTGCGTGAAAGACAGCTACACAGATTTTCACATAGACTCCGGTGGAGCTTCTGCCTGGTACCATGTCCTGAAAGTAAGATGCTTTATTCCATATTTGATCATGCACCGTTACATAGTAATTCCTCTCCTTTCTTGAATATCCCATTTTAGCTCTGCTGCTAAAGTAAGTATTTGACTTAAAAATACATATTAAGGACTTTCAGAAACAAACAGCAGTTTTTGACATGTAGTTTGGGCAGTCATTGTGCCAATGCTTCCCCAAACATCTACTATAAGACCATGAAGCGTGACCTTTCTTTCTCTTTTTAATTGTTTTTATTAAATATTTTCTTGGGTTACAGAAGTGCATACATGGTCTTCACTTTCAGATTATAAACTCCTTTTTACGGATCAACTATATTGTGGGGGATGAGAAAGGGGGTAGATTTTGTGTCGGTGTTACATTTCTGTATGAGGTATATAACATATACAGTTAGAGAGAGGAGCAGAGTGGTAGCATAGTGCGTAGCTAAACTATGGATTTCACTCATGTGGGATGCAATGTTGGCCATCAGCTTGGATTCCTTTAAAAGAGGATTAGGCAAATTCATGGAAGATAAGGCTATCATTGTATACTAGCCACAACGGCTATGTTCTTCTTCCACTGTCAGAGGCGATATGCCTCTGAATACCAGTTTATGGGACTCACACTGAAGGGCTTAAATTGTAACCATTAAATGGAAGTGAGTTCCTGAGCCTGTTCTTAACAACTGAAAAGGCCCACAAACCATTCTTTAGCTGTTGGTGGAACAGATAGATTTCTGTAGACATACTACATAGTATTATTTGAGCATGATAATCAAAACATCTCTTCTATCCATTACAGGGAGAAAAAATATTTTATCTCATCAAGCCAACCTCTGCAAATATTTCCCTCTATGAACGGTGGCAGTCAGCAGCAAATCATAGCGAAATGTTTTTTGCTGACCAAGTGGATAAATGCTACAAATGCACAGTTAAACAAGGACAAACACTTTTTATCCCATCAGGTGAGGATGCTGTGTTGAACGCATTTGTTAGCTTGAAATTTGGAATAATAATAATAATAATAATAATAATAATAATAATAATAATAATAGACAGTTAAGTCAGAGAGCCAGTGTGGTGGTGTGGTTAAGAGCAGTAGACTCGTAATCTGGTGAACCAGGTTCGTGTCTCCGCTCCTCCACATGCAGCTGCTGGGTGACCTTGGGCTAGTCACACTTCTTTGAAGTCTCTCAGCCCCACTCACCTCACAGAGGTCTACTCCTTCGGGTAGTGATAAAGCGGGATATCAAATCCAAACTCCTCCTCCTCCTCCTCCTCCTCCTCCTCCTCCTCCTCCTCCTCCTCCTCTTCTTCTTCTTCTTCTTCTTCTTCTTCTTCTATAAAATAAATAAGACTTTATTGTAGATGATAAAAATAAAAATTATTTTTTTCTTACCTGCACTAATGATAGTCATTGTTTGGAAGGGGGGCTTTTATCCATTTCCACTGTCAGTAAATCAATCAGTAGCTGAACTGGGTTCCACACAGTCACAAAAACAAATTAACCAAAGAAGCCTCAAAAACAAAGCGCCACACTTAATCCGTTACGGAAGTCCACTTGACTTCCAAAATGTTCGAAAACCAAGGCATAACTTCTGATTGGTGCAAATGCCTTGGAAACAATAGCCGACAGCCGCATCGGACGTTCGGCTTCCGAAAAACGTTTGAAAATTGCAACACTTACTTACGGGTTTTCAGCATTTGAGAACCAAGGCGTTTGGGAACCAAGGTATCACTGTATATATGAGAAAAGAAATGTGAATGAGCAGCAGACTATAAACATTTAAGAAGCTAGTGATTATACTTCTGCTTTTCAAAAGCTGAAATGTTTCCCCTTCTGTCTTTTCCAGGATGGATTTATGCAACTTTAACTCCTGTTGACTGCTTAGCCTTTGCAGGACATTTCCTACATAGCCTAAGTGTAGAGATGCAGATGAGGTAAGATGTTCATATTTATCTCTGTTTGATAATATTCTAATGAGATGTGCATTTTCTTGGGTCTGCAACAAAGAGTGCCACTAGCTTAGTTAGAAAATATTTTCTTTCCTGATTAAAATAATAGAAAATAAACAAACATTCATTCCCACGGCTGTTGTCATGATTATAAAGCATACTTGCATATTTGTAAGCATAACTATGTCTTTAAAAAAATCAATAAACCTCATAAGCAGGGCTTTTTTTCAGCCGGAACTCATCAGAACTCAGTTCTGGCACCTCTCAGGTAGGCGCTATTGCCATGATAAGAGAACAAAGGAGGCGTTCATGGTGAGTTCCAGCACCTCTTTTTCTAGAAAAATAGCACTGCTTATAAGACTCATGAAACTGCCCACTTCCATTGTCCTAGACGCTGTTCCAGAAATGTCTCAAATCTATTCAAAATTATTGTTTATAGTAGTCGTCGGCATAATTAACTGTAATTAGGCATAAGAAGAATGGGTATTTTAGAATGCAGCCCTGTACAGTTACCTGGGAATAAGTCCCATTGAACAATATAGGACTTAGTTCTAACTATGCATGCTTTTGTTTTAATATGTTTTTGTTGGCATATTAATTATGTAAATTCCTATTGTGAATCACCCAGGGATGTATTTGTACAAAGAGCAAAAAGTAAGCATGTACCGTATTTTTTGGTCCATAAGGCGCTCCGGACCACAAGATGCACTTGTTTTCTAAAGGGGAAAAACCAGGAAAAAATGTTTTCCTGGTTTTCCTCTAAAAAACAGGGAGGGGGGCGCTGGAGGGGAAGCCCCTTCTCCCTTCACAGCGGCTCATCCCCGCTTCCTTAAAGGGACATGGGGACGAGGGGAGAAGGTTTCTCCCCTCCTCCCCATGTCCCTTTAAAGCAGCAGGGGATAAGCCTGCTTTTGGCATCGGGGCGCAGGGTGGTGGAGAAAGCAGCAGCATCCCCGCTGTTTCCTCCACCACCCCGTGCCTTGCACCGATCCTTTGGGGATCGGCGGGCAGCGCGTGGGGTGGTGGAGGAAATCCTCTACCAACCTCCCTGCCGCCCACCGATCCCAAAAACAGGCTTCCCGCTGCCTCCTCCCATCCCCCGCCACGTTCAGCGGGAGGTGGGGGGAGGCTGCAGAGATGTTGGTGGATCGCGCTAGCAGCTCCGTGAACGGAGCTGCTGGCACGATCCACCAACATCCCCTTCGCTTCCCGCCGCCTCCTCCCATCCCCGCCGCGTTCAGCGGGAGGGGGGGGAGGCTGCAGAGATGTTGGTGGATCGCGCTAGCAGCTCCGCTCGCCGAAAGAAGCTTCTTTCGGTGAACGGAGGTGCTGGCATGATCCAGCAACATCGCCGCTGCCTCCCCCCACCTCCCGCCGAACGCGGCAGGGGATGAGGGGAGGCAGTGGGAGCGAAGCCTTCGCTCCATAAGGCGCACAGGGATTTTCCCTTCCTTTTTAGGAGGGAAAAAGTGCGTCTTATGGAGCGTAAAATACGGTAAATTCATAAATTGCACTAGAAACATATGTTAAAAATGTGACATTGTATACACTTTGGGCTGTATATTTGTACAGTTTGTCAGTTGTTTTCCAAGGAACAGTGTGGGATTTTGTGATAGTTAATTCAGCAAATGCTATGTAAAAAGCTCTTCTGTTTCACGTTACGCTGGTCATTTTCATAGCAGCTGAGGATTTATGACAGCTTGGATGATAATAAGCACCTGTAAACCACAGCCACACAACAGTTGTGTTATGGTCAATGCTAGGAGATACTTTTCTTTTTTGTTTAGAAAGCTTCCTGTATACTGTTCAACTGAAACACTTTTTTTTTTTACTATGCACCATAGAGCATATGAAGTTGAAAGACGATTAAAAATTGTCAGCTTAACCCAGTTTCCTAACTTTGAAACGGCATGTTGGTACACAGGAAGACACCTGCTAGAGTCATTTAAAGGTAAATAAAAGCATTTAGTGTGTTTCTTGCTTTCCATTGTTTGCCATGCCAAGTATAAACGAAAATGATCTAGCTATTTTAAAAAGAATAATCCTCCTATGGGTTTTGGAAAAAAGATTTTCAATAATGAGATAGTCAGATAGATGTCAATAAAGTAACTTTTTACAAACAGCAGCATGCTTTTGATATTGATGGCACTAATACAAATTTGATTTTTACGAAGGATTTTGATTTGTAATCCACGTTTACAACTCTACAGGGGGCGCTTGTGGAGTCAATTATCCACCAAAATGCTAATAAGCACATTTCACAACAAAGATGCTCTGAGTCAAAAGTGGTCTTCCTTGCAAAAACCGAATGTGCAGTACTCTGGAAATACATTCTGGCAGGCAAATCCTGTAATTTAAATTAATTGTCTATTACATTCAGAACAAAGCCTTTAGATACCACACCACTGGAAGTGTTTCCTTTTGATCATATCCTCCTTGAGGTGACCAATCTCATTGATATCTTACCCATGTGACCTTCATAATCCTCCCGACCCTATGCCCTACACATTCTCCTAGAAATTTATCTTCCCAAGTCGCTTTCTTTAGCCTCCTTTTGGTTGCATTCTCCTAGAGGATTGTTACTGAAAGTCTAATGTGCCAACTTAGCTGCTGTATCAACATAGAAGGGACTAGTCAATGACGGTGTTTCCGCCTAATAATTTCTTCAGAGAATTTCTTAGATTCCAATTGCTTTACCTGTTCGCTGTCCCAGGATCTTACACATTCATTGTTCCTGCTGTTCTGGAGTTTAATTGTTTCACTGAAATACCACAGTAAAATTGATACCCTTATTACAGAAGAATACAAGAGTTCAGGTTGGTTAAACGGTGCCAAATACTGCGCAGAGACCTTGAACACAATACACCCATGCCTGTAATCTTTGTAAAGCGCCATTTTCTTTTGTAGTGTACTTGTGGAAAAGTACTATGTGTCTTTAGGCCCTGACAATGTAGCAAAATCTGATATCTAATTAAGGCATGTTACACTTAAAATAAACATGCCACAGGTCAGCCATCTACTGTATAAAGTCAAATGCTGACTAATTCCTAACTACTCTGATATTGGAACTTTTGTGTATACTGCTTTGAACTTTTTCAGAGCAGGGTGTGAACGTGAGGTAGACTTGTATTACCACCACTGGGGACAGAGAAAAGAAAGTACTTCATCATACAACACACAGTTAAATTACAGAACTGGCTCCCACAGGAGGTAGTGATAGCTTTAAAAAAGGATTAGACAGATTCATGAAAGAAAGGGTTATTGATGACTATTAGCCATGATGGCTCTGCTCTGCTTCCACAATTGCAGGCAGCAGTACTTCTGTTTATCCCATGTCGGATACAGCCCTATGTATTGGGAATTGTAATATTATGAACATATAAATCCAATTTTTGTGGACAAAGGTATCTACTAATTTTTATTTGACACCACGTTTGAAATCCATTGCCAAATCCCAAAATAAACGAGCAGATTTCAAGTTGAAAATGCACCTGTTCTGAAATTTCAGATTCCGAAGTTGGGAACTGTTAATTTTATGACCATACAAAGTCTTGCTTTTCAGACTGTTCGCTTGCTTTTAGATCGCCCCTTCATAAAACAAAGAATTAATTTTTTTTTCATTTTGAAAATGTGTGTGAACAGAAATTGGTCACTTTTATTGAATGGCCGTTGTGTTCTCTGCTTTGCTTAGGATTGCACAAAGCTGGGAAGCAGCCTCCTTCTCATTTAGTCCAGGGAGCAAAGATCCTCAATGGCGCTTTCCGGGCATGGACTAAAAAGCAGGTGGGTTTACGTGGCTGCAAAAAGGGGAAAAAGGGAAAGGATGGAGCAACAGGGAGAGAGAAGTCTGCAGATAACAGAGGCAATAATCTGAGAATTCCAAAACAATAGCCTGAGAAATCCAATAGAATTAATGGTTTCATATACAAGGCTTTCAATGAAACAAAACGTTTTGCATCCTGCACTATTAAGCTTTATTCAAAGAGATATGTGAGCAACTAAAATCCTGCTTGATGTGTTCAGCTATTGTTTATGTGTAGCAGAGAAAAGAAGCAGAAAACGGGGACTGTCTCTGTCATTTATATATTTATTATATAAATACATATACTTGGTTCTCCTCCCTCCAGTTTATCCTCACAACAATCTTGGGAGGTAGGTTAGGCTGAGAGAGAGGGGCTGGTCTATGGATTGTGCCAAGGAGGGAAGCAGTGTGTCCCTGCATGCCTGAGGAAATATGGGAAAGACCCCCATATGTCCTGGCTGTGCATGGACACAGCACAGGAAGGTAAAGAGAGCTGCTGTGAGAATACAGGGAACCCAGAGGAGGATTAGCAAACAGCACCAGAAGACAGAAACCTACCGGTAATGTGCTTCCTTGGGAAGATTTCGGGAGGTGATTTCATACAAAAGTGTTGCCTCAATGATATCTCATCTCTAGATTAGGATAAATTGCACACCACCCTAGATAAGAAAGAAGAAAGGGGGTTGGATCCAGAGTTCTGCAGCTGGGGTTCTGTGAATGAAGGGTTGGAGACCCTCCAGAACAACATGGGAGGTGGCAGAAGGGCTGCAGGGGAAGGGATGGGGAAGGGTTCATTAGACCGAACCTCTTCCCATTAACAGAAGAAGCCCTTCAATGCACATAAACAGGGTCACGCTGCTCAAGCACGACACAGATTCACCAAGTATTCCACATATAGTATATTAACTTTTTTTTTAAAAAAAACAACAATTAAAATAAGGGTACCTTTGGATCCAGCCTGAGCTTTGAACTGAAGTGCTCAATAACGTTAGCCAGTGCTCCCCCCCCCCTAAAAAAAATGTTTAGGGGTACTCTCATTTTGACTCGAGAAAATCACCAATTTTATAGTTCAAATCGGGGGGAAATAAAGACAGTAAATGGACAAAAGGTCAAAGATTCACAAAAGGTTTAGGGGTATGCGTACCCTTGCATCCCCCCAGAAAAAAGCACTGACGCTAGCCTTGCATAATTTTAACAATGCGAAATTATAAGCTCTCTTGATGCACATTTGAGCCTTTCTGTTTGGCTTTATTCTGCTCTAGGCATTAATAGACCATGAAGATGAACTCCCAGAACATTTTAAACCCGCACAACTTATTAAGGATCTTGCCAAAGAAATAAGATTAAGTGAGGTTGGTATTCTTTCTTGAATATACACTTCTTCCATTTCTGTATAAAATGTCAACAAACTGATTTCTGTGTTTCTAAAGGGTAGTTTACTAATATTAATTTGTATCCTACATTTCCCTGTGTGTGGTCAACAATCTTCATGGAAGATACAACAGCCACAGGTTTAAATTTGAAGGTCTCGTGCACTTTAGACCACATCCCTCCTTCTTAAAAAGGAAGCATAAACTTTATCCACAATGTTAAGCCTCAAAAGTATAAAAGCCAGGTAAATACAGCTTGCTGAATCTAATGCACACATGAAACCTTTTAAAAAAGTATCTCCATGTTCTTTTACATAATTGGGTTTTCTATAGCTTCATATGCACCATACATTTAAAGCATCATACCACTTTAAGCAGTCATGGCTTCCCTCAAGGAATCCCGAGAACTATAATTTTGTTAAGGGCGCTGAGAGTTGTTAGGAGATCCCTCACGGAGCTACCATTTTCAGAGTGTTTTAACAGTCAGTCCCTCTTCCTAGGGAACTCTGGAAATCATAGTTCTCTGTGAGGGAAATAACCATCTCTGAACAACTCACACCCTTAACAAACCACAGTTCCCAGGATTCTTTGGCAGAAACCATGACTGTTAAAGCAGTGCAGTGGTACCTTGGTTTACGAACTTAATCCGTTCTGGAAGTCCGTTCTTAAACTAAAGCATTCTTAACCCAAGGTGTGCTTTCCCATAGCAGCGGGGGACTCAATTTACAAATGGAACACACTCAACATGTTCTGCTTCCAAGGCAAAGTTCACAAACCGAAACACCCACTTCCGGGTTTGCAGCGTTCTTAATCCAAGTTGTTCATAAACTAAGCTGTTCTTAAACCAAAGTGCCACTGTATATAAGTGTGCTTTGAATGTATGGTACAGATTTGGCCTATATCTGAGGCACATCGTAAAATGACAATACATATACTGAGATTGGACTTTGTTCGGCATGTTATGGTGGCAGCCAAAAACCGCGAGGAAAAGGAAGGTGTTGTGATGTTTTTATTGTATCAATCTGTATGTGATTCTTTTATATGTATATGTTTTAATTCTACTAAAGCTTAATTGTTTAAATAAAATATTTTTAAAAAAATGTGTGACAAAATAAGCATGTGTTAAGATGACCTTTAGATGTCACCAATGGCGGGGGATAATCTGATCTTAGTTGGGAGGCAATTCCATAGAAAGGCAGCCATCACTGAGAAGGCCCTATCAAAAATATCAGTCATATAATACTTCAGTGAACTTCCAGGGAAGTATTGCCCATTTGGTTTAGGAGACTGGTTTAGGATCTGACTGATCCACATGGGAAGCCAATTCTGTACATTAATATGGCAGACACATGAAATCCACCCAAATGGAAATGACTTGTTGTTCAATGGACAAATTGAAGCTGCATGTCTTTCTAGTGCCTCACTCTGTTATTCTGAAATGGATAAATAAAGCAACTGGTTAGAGATCTTTAAAAAGAAAAAGAAATGAGGGAATGGCTAATGGCTACAGAACAAGTTAGGATATTAAGCCAGCTTGGAAACCATAGTTTCATATCCTGGCTTGTTTCAGAGGAATTTACCTACCATAGTTCCATAGCCAGTACATAATAATAAGCTGTAGTTAATGGAGGACGTCCTGGTTTGTTTACCCAATCTCATGAAGAGGCTGTATGCAAGGCCAAATGTCTTGTTTGCATCTTGGCTTCTTAAACTGAAGTGTGATCATCTGAACATGGCCAATAAATTGGATTGTGCCCAGTGGATGAAGGATCAGGCCTAATGAGTACAGCTCTGCCTTTTATTCCGAGTGCAAGGATACCAAGACAGGGGCTACTAAAAATCTCTCTGCCTTTTATGGGTTCCATGTAGAATATGGCTTCTGATGATTATTAAAACGACAGCATTAAACAGGAAATAATGTGTTTTTAATTAGTCATACACCGTTAATTTTTATTGTGCATCTTTTACTGCTACCTTTTACCTTGGGGGACAATGTAATTCTGTTTTGCTTCTCCCATGCGAATTAATTTGAAAGGCGTTCTCTTAAAACTGATTAGCATTTTAAACATTTCTTTCTTTATTTTCTATTGTTTTACCCAAAAAAATATAAAGTGAGAGAAAAGAATGGAAGAGGCTTTTTGAAAAATGTAAAAACAAGAACAAGAGAACAAATGAAGCAAACAGTAATTCTCCACATTTAAAATTATAATTAGATGATAATCACATTCTCCTAATTAAAACAACGTTTCTAAATTATGGAAGTGTGTGACTATATAATAAACTTCTGCAAAGTTTGTATGTGTAGCTGGGGCACCCCTTTATGTTTAAATCAATGGCAGTTGTTCCAAGGATAAAAGAAAATAAATATACCCTGCCGTTGTGATGCTCAGTACAGAAATATTCTTCTGAAAGTCCTGTCAAGCTGACAGAGCCACAGAAAGTAAAAAATAGCATGGTGCAAACTGCAAATTAAACTAGATAGTGAAAATAGGCATGTTGATTGGTCCTTCCTGAGATGTCCGCCTGTATTTTCCAGTGGAATGGTCAGAACCTATCAGTTCATTTCTCCGTGTTTAGGAATGAGAGAAAAACTTTTCAGACGTTACAAGCTCTATGTACAGCTGCCTCCTCAGGGAGTATCTAGTTTGAGTGGATTGCATGTTCTGTAAGAGTAGCCCTGGCTACTTTTTAGACCCAATTCTTTTGTTTGTGGATCATATTCACCCCCATCCTATGCTCCCTCTCCATTCCCCTTCTCACCCCACACCAGTAATTTAGGAATTTGCAAAGCTTGTGAGAGCTGCAGAGGCCGGATCACATAGTGATCTTTCCATGTGATAACAATACAGGATAAAAACAAGTGAATAATTACAGTCAAACCTTGTTTGTTGAACATAATCCATTCTGGAAGTCTGTTTGGCTTCCAAAATGCATGACTTCTGATTGGTTGCAAGAGCTTCCTGCACTCAAGTGGAAGCTGTGTCAGACGTTCGGCTTCCAAAAAACATTCAAAACTGGAGCATTTACTGTACTTCTGGGTTTTTTGAGTTCGGGAGCCGAAACATACCAAAATGGAGGCATTCGGGAGCTGAGGTTTGACTGTCAAACAAAACAGCAAAACAATTATCCCCCCCTTCCCACAAACATATTTAAAAGGCCATAGAATATTAATCAGCCAAAGGCCTGGTTGAAGGGGAATATTTTCACCTGGCACCTAAAATATATAATGAAGGTGCCAGGAGAACTTCCCTGGGGAGAGCATTCCACAAACAGGGAGCTGCTGCAGAGAAGGGCCGTTCTTGTGTTGCCACCCTCCAGACCTCACATGGAGGAGTTATACAAAGAAGGGCCTCAGGTGATTTATATGGTTTATATTGTGTTTTCTGGAGTAGTAGGAGATGAAGCCAGAGAGGGCTAGCAACCTTTTGCCTTTGTAACATGCAAATTGGGCCACACCACAGCCTCTGATCCCTCTAGATTGTCAGGAACACAATCAATACCCTGTAGAGATCAAGTATCCAATTTTTCAAAAAGCAGGCTCTGAGCATGTTTGTGTTCACCTTTTTCTCAGAATGCCTTGAAAGTCAACAAACCTGAAGTGGGTGCCAATGTGAATGTCGAAGAGGTCAGCCCTGTGGAGAAAGAAGAAATCCCATCACCTGCACCACGGACGCCTCCACCGCCTCCACCACCGCCATCGCCACCGTCGCCACCGCCACCAGTTGAAAAAGTCCCTAAGAAAAAGGCCCAAAAAGCAACAAAAACACCCAAGCCACCCAAACTAGCCAAACCACCCAAACCGCCCAAACCCCCTAAGCCACCCAAGCCGCCCAAACCCCCCAAGGCGCCAAAAGTAAAAGGGGAAGGGAAGAAAAAAGGCAAGAAAGCAAAGGAAGTGCCTCCCCCTGCAATTCCAAACTTGGACCTTCTGGAGGCCCACACAAAAGAGGCCCTGACAAAGATTGAAACACCAAAGAAGGGAAAGGTGAGTATGGTTGTTCTAGCTGTTGAAAAGGGGGTGGCTTAAGGAAGGGTATTGCATTACATGAAGGGAGGTCACAAGTGGTACACATGCAGGGAGCAGCAGCAGTAGCGTAGCCCTTGGGGTAATGTGGGTCCCTAACAACCACCTCTGATATCCATGTGTTGAGCATGGAAGTGTGAGCCAAGGAAGCTTGTGTATGTAGTCTTCTGTGGGAGTTGGGACCCTGAATCTGCAGGTGTCCAGCTCCTATAGAGGTCTACGTCATGGACTTGCCTGGTTCATCCAAGTTGCAAGAAGGGGGCTTGAATCATACTCTGATATTCCTGGCTTTGTAGCTGATTTGGGTGGGTTTTTTTTTTTTTTTTTTTGGTTTCTACTTTACACGAAGGATGGTTGTATCAATATGGAACTATAACCTTATGAAAGGCTCTTACAAGGTTTCAACTCCTTAGCTAAGGGAGCTGGTAATTTTGATACTGTCTGAATATTGGTGAAAAACTGATGAAGTTAGTTGTGAAATCTTCCAAACGTTCCTTATGAGTTCTACAGCATTATGTTGCTGTTGTCAATGACAATATTATCATCCTCACTATTATTATTAGTGTTGTGTTAGTTATTTCATAACCTGACAAATACTTAAAACAAGAGAAGACGGCATTAACACCTGACAGGGAGCTGCCTTTATACAGAATGTGGTTTAAGAAACCTATAACAAGCAGGCAGATCAGCACATTGTTTTTATTACATTGTTCTTCACATTATATTCATAACAGAGGGAAATTATTTTCTGTTTTCTCTAGGCTTGGCATTTGATGCTTCGGCTGTCTTGTCAAAGTAAATTAATTCCAGGCAGATCTTAAGTGTTAGTTCTCTAAAAATTCACACTGGCCAAACTGGCGTGTGGTTATTGAGAAGAAACAACATGTTTTGATATCTTTGTATCTGGGATAATCTCCTGATTTGTTTGTTGGTTCTGTTTGCTTATTTGTGTTAGGCTGCCAAGAATACTTTGAGTACCCCTGAGAAAGAACCCATCGATAAGCAAAATGAGGTCGAAAAGTTTGAAATCCGAGAACAAAATAAGACCAAAACGGAAGCAAAATGGAAATATAAGGTATGAGTTTCCTTACCTTGTGCTTCTACAAATGTTTCGATATAATCTTGAGAAGTAAGAACTAGAGTTGTGCTGAAAGTTTGCAAATTAACACTTTTGGCACAAAGCATAAATATTCTATGAAAACCTTCCTTGCTCACTTTTTTGTCGAAGGTTTATGTAAAGGGGCAGGTTCTTCCACATCTTTTTTTTTATTTAAAAAGCAAACTAAGTAGGGTATTTTTTTGTTGGAAATGATGCTAGCCAATCAGGTCAGATTTAGATATGTGATCATGGGCCCCTCCATATGTCCTTTTTACAACACATTCATTGTTACTTTTGATGGTATCAGAGTGGTTATACACGATCCCACTTTCAATATTGTTTGTGTCTGCAACAGTTTGAGGGTGGACCTCCTGCTTCATTTCCAATCAGTGCGTGTCCCATAACTTTCTGCTGAAACCCTGTAACTTTTTATACCACAAATATTCTGAGTTGTGCTTTGTTTTGCTTTGTGAGTGTGTGCACCACTATTCTTGTGCTGCAGTGCATGAGTGTCCCTTCTGACAGCAATAACGTGATAGCACTGAGGAAGCATCACAGAACTCATAAAACAGAATAGATATGTCAGCAAAAACAAACAAAAACCCACCAGTCTGGGGGGCCAATTATAGAGTGAGGTCAAGTCTTCCTCTATCTCAGTTCCTCCATTTCCATCACTGTTCTGAAGCTTGTAAATCTCTGAAGAATTGCTTGCAGAAGGCAAATGTATTTGGGGAAAAATTATTTCAATTTAAGCTTAGCCATATAATAACTGAATGGTCCAAGAGAGGATATCACAATGTATTTAGATACCTGGGTACAGTTAGGATACAGTGAACTTAAATGCATGTAATTCCATTTCAGACTGTTTATGATCAGTGCTGTAGAAGTTTCAGGTGTAGCAATGTAGAAAATGGATTTTTTTAAAAAGCAATGTAGCTTCATTGGCACTGAATGCGAAGTTAGCACAGTAACTCAGTTCACTGTGGAAGGCCTATGGTCTAGTTTGCTTATTTGTGTTAGGCTGCCAAGAATACTTTGCCCTGTGCCCTCAGACTTTCCCCCAAATAAAAATATAAGGCAAATGTTACTTTCTCGCCACCCCCTGAAATACCTTCTTACTTCGTCCTGTAGCCTAGCACTGACCTCAGCGTTTAACTGTGCACTGGACTGCCACTAAACCAGTTTCTAGGGCTCAAGAGAACTGCTGTTCTGCCTTTCCAAAAATTCATAGTGATTTTGCAGGAGCTAAAATTGGTGTCTGTAGCAGCACCCTCACTGCTGTGTTACCACTCTGTCTTGCCATCTGCATCAGGGCACAGCATTTCTTCCAGATGATCCTGCAAACATGTTTTCACATTGTAGTAGATTATACGATTGGGAGGGGTCTTGTGACATTGACCTGTGGGTGCATGTTATGCTTGTACAGGTTTTTCTCTGTCTGCTCACAGCATTTTATAAGCCCCCAAAATAGAATAAAACAAACCTCTCATGGTTAAAATAAGAATGTTCCTGTCCTTTTCAGAATAGCAAACCTGATTCATTACTGAAAATGGAAGAAGAGCACAAACTGGAGAAGACACCGTTATCAGGAAACAAGGACAATAAATTCATGTTTTCTTTCACCAACAAGAAACTGCTGGGGTAGGTGCTATTTTGGCAATGAAAACTGACTAATAAAACAGATACGGGCCATAATAAATATTCCAAGCACTCCAACCTTATCTAAAGATTTTTACTTGCAATATGTGCTGTTGTCATTTGGACTTATGCTCAAGCACACCTGCTGGAAGGGGGAAGCCATGTGTACTTCCTGAAGCACAGCTGAAGAAAAACAAAAAATTAGAAGGGGGCGAAATGTTTTCTTTGCTCTTCTTAGTCCAGAGATGAAACCCTGGCATGGACACAGATACAAGACTTGAGCACAGAATGGCTGCCACAATTAATACCACAAGTCTGATTTTCACAAACCTCTTTACACAATTGCTTGATGGTGCAAGAAAAGCACCCCCAGGAAATGTTTAGCAATTGTCCCATGCCATCGGGAAAGTGTCCTCATTGCTGTTTAATTCACATGACTTTCTAGTGTGTGGTGACCCCAGGAAAAGCTTTTGAGAAGCCTGTGGTTAGCGGTCCCTAATCTGTGGCAGGCAATGTGTGTCACAACATGCAGAATTTGGCTATCAGAACATGCCGGGAAATGCCAGACAAGCAAACACTGAAGTCAAAATCCTAGGCATAGTGGTGAGTGCACATGGCTGGCCAGCCACAAGCTAGAGGGCCATTGTACATAGACTTCCCAAGGCCAGTAGTAGGATGGCAATGCTAATCTTATCTCCGCTACAGATCAGGATGGAGAGGGGGGATGGATGAAATGGTGGCAAGGTTGGCGTGGTGCACATGCACTGGATTGACTCTGCTAGTGCACATGCACTGCGCTGACCTTGCTGCCACTTTGCCCCTGCCCCTCTCCATCCTGGTATTCAGCAGCAACATGGGTGGGCAGAGGTCAGGTGAGAATATAGGGCAGCCTGCTTCATCAGGCCAGTGGCCTAGCTCGTCCAGCATCCTGTTTTCACAGTGGCCAACCTGGTGCCTCTCCTCTTCTGTGGTTTCTAGCAACTGGTATTCAGAAGTGCCCTGCCCCCGACCGTGGAGGCAGTACATAGCCATCAGGGTTAGTAGCCACTGATAGCCTGCCATCTGCTGCTGCCAAAGGCCATCCATGCCCAGGAGTTATCGTGGACGGGTCCTTATTTCTTGATAACCTAGTCCAGAGGTGGCTAACCCGTGGACCTCTAGATGGTGTTGGATTGCAAACCTCATCATCCCTTATCATTCCCCATGCTTCCTGAACTGATGGACATTGGATTTCAGCAACAACTGTGGGCCACAGGCTACCCGCTCTTAATTTAGTTCCCTACCTCTATCTTCCAACTGTCTTCACATAAATTTTTCCTCTCTTCTGAATGTTCCATCTTTCCACTCCTTCTCCTAGCAACCACCTGCACCTCTGTAGGGAGGCCAAACTTATGTGTTAATCAATCTAACATTAATACAATAAGGAATGTGGGAGCATCCTGAATGTCTGCATTGCCTTGGTATCATCTTTGAGCATAAACCTGTAGTCCTTATTTAGGCACACTTCTGGAGTCATAAGTAGATGAAATTCTAGGAAACCTTAACCCTCTGCAACTGCTTTCATCAAAATTATAGGTATTATGAATAACAGTTCAATTTAGCCTCCAGAAAGGCCATTATGTCTTGTTGTGCCCTGACAATGGAGAGAAACGAGTCCATTTTTTTCCTATCTCTGATCTGAACACTTTGAATCAAATCAGGTGTTGCCTCTCATCAGGTATCACTTCTCTTTTTAAGAAGGAAGCAGTTTTCCATGCTTTTAACAACTGTTCAGTTGGCAGGGTCTGAATTGACCTTGGCTGACACGTTGATAATAGAGGGATTTGTTTGATTATGGCATCTCTTTCTTTACATGTATATGACTCTTTTGTTGCACAGATTTCTGCTTTTGTTGCTCACAGTAATTGTATAGTCCATTTATTTAAAGCAAAATATGCATGCATACTTAAATCAGAGCTTTTATGCATGACTGTATATAGTCAATCAGATTTTTGTTATATTTGAATGAACATAGACTATCTAAAGGCTTTTTCAGGCTTTTAAAGTCAATAGAAATATGCCAGTTTCCAGCAACTGAACAGCTAGGCCTATGATTTTGTAGAAATATCGGTCTATACTAGGAGTCATTATCACATATTAATGTCCACGGTTCAGTACTTCGTTTTGTCACTTGGTTTTCCTGTGGCTGCTCAGTGTGATGAAGACAGGTATCTCTTCTGAGGACACAAGTTACCAGCATGTTCCACTGAGCAGGCTTTCTCGAAGGGCATTAGGCAGCTCACTTACATTTCAAGGTGGCTTATTCAGTCGTTCGGAATGGATGAATTGTTTCCTAAGTCTTTGTGTAGAATAACCCTATTTATACTGCTAATAAATGAGGGAAAAATGATCACAAATTATTTATTTGATGGCATGAACTGACATTGAAAAATACATTGACTGGCTTATGTGTGTACGCTTACATGATTCCAACACATTGAATATGCATGCGCTAGGAGCATAATATTTCAGAATTTTTATTTACTGAACCAGATTGAATGGAGGGTCTCTGTGTGCATCAATAAATTTATATCTAGTGCAAATGAAAAAAGGTGGTGATTGCTGACAATGTTAAGAATCTGAATATTTGTGACAGGCAAGCAAGTGAATGTAGGACCCCCACAGCCCCCCAACACACAAAAAAGCCCAGGGATGTCAGCTGTTGTCAATCTGAAGTTTTAGACTTCAGATTGAAGTTTTAGACTTTGGAATGTATGTGTTGATGAATGCTGAAATTCATATGTGAATGTGACAGCCCCATTAAAATTTTGTGAATTGAATTCCTGGCCACTCAAAGATACATTCGTGAATAATATTATTGTTTAATCTCTAAATATGAATCGGCATTCACTGGTGTATGTTTGTACAGTGTATGTTCATTCATTTAAGACTTCCATGAAATTTAGCTGTGACTGTCAGCATTTAAGGACCATTTCATAAGCAATTAGAATTTGTAGTTTGACAAATGTGTTAGGTTTCCAGGGATAACTTGAAGTTACTGAAACAAGTGATCTGAACTACTCTGCAGCCATTTTGATAAGAATATTTTAAAAAATAATTTTATCATGATTTTAGCATAAAAATGTTTTCCCTGAAACTGGAATTTGATTGTTCACTTTCTTTGCAAATATTTATCATGTGTTTTTGAACTGATTTATTACATGGTTAAATAATTTCCCCAAACTACTACAAGTGGTACCTCGGGTTGCAAACACTTTGGGTTACAAACTCCGCTAACCCGGAAGTAGTACCTCGGGTTAAGAACTTTGCCCCAGGATAACAGAAATTGTGCTGTGGCGGCGCAGCAGTAGCGGGAGGCCCCATTAGCTAAAGTGGTTCCTCAGGTTAAGAATGGTTTCAGGTTAAGAATGGACCTCTGGAACAAATTAAGTTCGTGACCCGAGGTACCACTGTAATTAGAAGCTAAGTGAGGGGAAAATTAGGACCCAGGTAGTGCTGTGGGTTAAACCACAGAGTCTAGGGCTTGCTGATCTGAAGGTTGGCGGTTCGAATCCCTGCCATGGGGTGAGCTCCCGTTGCTTGGTCCCAGCTCCAGCCCACCTAGCAGTTTGAAAGCACGTCAAAGTGCAAGTAGATAAATAGGTACCGCTCTGGCAAGAAGGTAATGGGCATTTCTGTGCGCTGCTCTGGTTCGCTAGAATCAGCTTTGTCATGCTGGCCACATGACCCGGAAGCTGTCTGCAGACAAATGCCGGCTCCCTCAGCCTATAGAGCGAGATGAGCGCCGCAACCCCAGAGTCGGACATAACTGGACCTGATGGTCAGGGGTCCCTTTACCTTTACACAACTAGCACCACATTTTGCTGGGCCTGTTTTGTGAGGTATGTTCTATGAGGTCTGATCATTGGAGGTTTGTGGTATGCATTGACCTGTTCATATATTCCTACACACAGAAAAGGTGATATTTTGATGGTATTTTTGATACATAACATGTCGCAATGTTATCCTTTCCAATTTCATCTCTTTTGTCAAACCAGCTCAAAGGGAGTGAAAACTCAGGTGAATCCTGGTATATTTGGATCATTGCAAAATTTCAAAGAAGATAAAGCAAAACCTGTGAAAGATGAATATGAGTATGTCTCAGATGATGGAGAGTTGAAAATTGACGAATTTCCAATTAGAAGAAAGAAAAACACCACCAAACGAGATTTGCCCTGTAAGTTTGCTGCTTCTTTTGTGGAAGCGCTTGCCTAAGCAAATGAATGCTCCATCCCACTGTAGCAAGAGGAGCATGTTGGTCAGAGCCCTGGGGAGGAAAGGGTGTAACACTGGCTCCCCATTGACAATTAGTTTTATCTGAGGGCAGAGGAGCCTCCTCCTCCACCAATGTCACAGGGCGCGTTGGTCAGTAAACCACACCATTCAAAGTTGAAGTTAACTCTTCATTAGCGAAGACATGATCTCCACAGACTTGGCTGAATGTCAGGCCTCCTGAGCACAGCAGCTCGTTCCCTGTGGATCCTGCTCTATGAAATCAGTTGCTGAGACTAAAGATCCTCACCTCCGCACAGCTGTCTAGTCCTCCTCCTCTCCAGGGTTTCCCCCAAGCATTTGGAGGCTCTGTCTCTGTGCAGCCAATCTCTATTCTGCCCTTTTCATGCCTCTCTTGGTTCCGAGAGAAGCGGGGCAGAGGGAGCTTGTTGTAGGAGCAGGGGGAGACACCCATGACTCTTCACCAGCCCAACTCATCTCTGCCTCTTGGTCTCCCTGTTGCCTCTTCAGCTTCAGATGTCTCCTCTTCCCAGTCTTCTCCCTCTGACCACTCACTGTTGTCCCACCACCATTCCCCGGGCTCTGAGCCTTTTTCCCTTGGGGGTTCCCAGGGGTTCCTCCCACAGTTCTTTTGTGTCCAGCCAGTCCGTGACAACCAGGTCAGTGGGAGTGTCTTTGCTTGCATAGTCAACAATGCTTTTGTTTTGAAAAATGAATGTGAGGTTCTCTTTAATCCCTTTCTCTCTTTATATTTTGGGTACTAAAAATGTTGTATATGTGAGGCTTTCAGCCACGCACAGAAATGAATTAAGACGAAGAACATTATTAGCAAAAAAAAGTTTGATCTGATTAAAATCTATCTATATATATAAAATACTGTGCTTTTTTTCTTTTTGAAAAACTAAATTCTGTCTTTCAATTTCTTCCTAGTTTTATCAGATAAAAAAGAAACTGCACAACACACACCCGTTAAGAAGCCAAAGGTGGAATCAGTATTGTACAAGGTATTCTGGTGTTATACTCTTCCATAATAGGGACTTATGCAGGATAAATAACATTGTAGATGTGCATTAATGGCTTGATCTTGCATAGTGACAAGAAACAGCCCTTTGCCAAAGCAACGCCTGTTATTTGTACAGGTACAGCAGAACTGAGTGCCTCTCTGTATTTATTACTTGACTGTAGGGGTTCTGAGAAATCACCCTTAACCTTTGTATAGGAAGAATCAGCATTGTCTCTCTGGTTCATTCAGCATCCATCCTGGATTTGTTTAGGAGTAGAGCAAATTCTTTCAAACAGAGGTGATGCGTTCAATCTCCAGGTCCGTCTGAAAACCTGGATAGCTATTGCCACTCAGTGGCTCAGTTCATGTTCCATTTTTAGCCAAACTACAGTTTGCACCCACTTTGCTCCTCCCTGGTCCTTCTAACCAAGAACAAACCTTGGTTACAAAGAGTTTAACCATGTGACTGGATTTGGATGACATGCTAAACCAAACCTTGGTTTAGCTGCCATATCATGCTGAGCTAAATGGACCAGGGAGAAAGCAGCTGCAGTCTCCTCTCTGGGAGCCCATACATGAATGCTCAGCAATGGTTTGGCTTAGCATTATGTGCGGATTCAGCCACTGAGCTAAATATAGCAATAGTCTGACTTGATAGAAGGTGATTTCTTAGGCTCCTAGATTATAAATGCAATGATATGCTTGTATTAGACCAGAAAATAAACATTTAATTTAGGGCTTACTACTGACTAGCATAATCCCTGGCATCCCTTTTTTAAAAAAGTATCTGTTCTGCCAACTTCTATAGAGTGATGACTCCTCAGATGAAGACTCGCTTCATATTGACACAGATGCCAAGCCAGGGCGCAATTCTAAAGTGAAGAAAGAGACTGGAAGCTCAGCAGGCATTCTTGACCTATTGCAGGCAAGCAAGGAAGTTGGGGGTTTAGAGTACAACGCCAACAGGTAGGCATAAGCGAGTGTGGATACCTATTTGTAAATAATGCAATGTCAATATTTCATATATGCCTGCACATTGGCCACAATTTCCCATTACAATAAACCTTTTCTATTTCACTGCATTCTCCACTCCCACCCTCCCTCCCGGTCTCAAACCCCAGAGGCAGGCAGCTGCAGAATGCGTTTATAACACAATTATAAAATTTGAAGATTTCCTATTAAAAATGCTGAAAATCCACCTAAGTGATAACAATAAAGAAGGTTGTTTATTTTAAAAGAACTGGCTCAATTAAGAGGGAAATGAGAACAGTTTAATTTATGCAACAAAATGTCTTTTATTCCTCTGCTCATTTCCCTAATTGTTGGTTCTTTGGAAGGAGATACTAGAGAAAACCGCCTTTAGAAGCCAAGGAAAACAACAACGAATGGTTTTGAAAACTAATTTCTCTAAAGGGCAGCAAAAACGGGCCTCCTATGGGATTGGCTAGGGGTCTTGCTCATGTGCCACCAGCTCTATCTTGCTGTAAGCATTTGAAATAACACCCACTGTAAGTGTAAAAATCAAAGTTTGGTGTTAATAAAAAAAACTTTTCAGAATAGTTTTTAAAAATAAATTTTAAAAAGAGGTATGCATGAAACCAGAAAGCAGTGGATATACATGAACCATGAAAGCATGAGGAAAGGCTGTAGAAATAGACCCATAACATTTGTACTCAAGCTGTACTCAGTCTCATTTATTTATTTCCCTAGGACTGTTCACAGTTCCAGATTTGAGCTTGTTGTAACAAATTAAAACCACGGGGAGACTTATGGCACCTTAAAGACTGACAGATTTATTATGGCATAAGCTTTAATGAGCGACGGTCCACTTCAAATGCATGAAGTATCATCCACAAAAGCTATTGTCACAATGAATTTGTTAGTATTCAAGGTGCCACTCTTCTGTTTTTGTTTCAGAAGGCTAACACAGCTACTCCTCTGGAAGGTATTAAAATAAGAATCATAGGAAAGGGTGCTATCCAACATCACATGAGTGGAATTCCTGTCACCTTGTAGAACGTGCCCGTCTTCCCCATGCAAAGCCTACTTGCCATGTCAATGCATACCCCTCCCCCTCAAACACACACATCTATATTTAATTGGAACTGGTCTTAATCTAAAATGGCCTTCAGTATTTTTGAACCAGTGCATTCAAAGACTTGTGGTTTCCACACATCACTAAGGATCATGGGTGAGGTATTTTCACTCTGTGTTGTAGGTAGCTTGCCAGAAATGTGTCCTATCAATTTTGCTTTTATAGACGCAGCTAGATCCTGGTTGTGTGCACCTAATTTCCAGATTACCTTTTCTCGTCTGAACTTTCCTTTTGTCTTTTTAAAGCAAAAATAAATTGGGTGGACCTTAGTCTCTGTCACTCCCTGATTGTGAAGCTGCTGCTGGATGAATAATGTGTCAGGGCAGAGGGCTGCTTTGATCTTCTCTACAGTCTTTGCATGGTTGTTTTTATTTGCTGTATTGGATGTCTATTCAATTAGGTTGAATAAGAACTGCCAGAATCAGTTCAATATCTGAGTAGCCCCTGGGCAAATTTACCTCTGATTAGCACCTATATTTGTTGGTTGAACCCCTCAGGCTAACATGGTGTGAGCAGGCATGAGCACTCTGACCGACACTACATGAGGCAGCAGGAGACTGAATCTTGCCACACTGTTAAAATGGCATGGAATTCTGAAGCTATGCTAGGCCCAGAGCATTGTGGGAAATCAGTATGACAGCCAGATGTATCTATTCAGCTTTGCCCAGAGTGTCATTTATGGTTGGGAAATGTGATGCAATATTCACTTTTTCCCATTTGTGAGGATCCAACACAGTGTAAAGTTTTCAGATATCTTTGTTAGTAATGAATCCAAGTTACTGAGGAATCTGTACACAGTCTTGTTGAATAATTTGGATCAAGGCAGACAGTTTCAAGTAATGTTGCTTATTTGTTAATTTGTTAGTCATAAACAAAATTGTCTCGGCACAATAGCGGAAGCAAGCTAGCGTTCCATCTACATACAGCAAAAATTGATAAACAAATGAGCTTTGTCCAGAGGAAAAATGGGATATGCTCTATTGTTTTCTGATTGATAACTGGTTACCATTTATAATGTACTGGAATTTACATTATATAATTACATTTTCTTAGAAAGAAACCTTTTGTAATTTCAGATTGAATCAGATTTTTAAATGATCTGCCTCTTTAAGAGGTGCAAGTCAGGCAGAAATTCAATAGGTGAGGGCCACAAAGTAGCAAAGAACCAAGAGCAGGGATCAAGGGAAATGTCCCAGATGAAGATGGCTGCAAGCTGCAATTGGTGGAATTTTCCCTTCTGGGTATCACTCATAAGAACAGGAGTAAAACCTTAATATTTTCAGTGTAATGTTCAATCACAGTTCAAAGCCGCCGTTCAGCCAGGGAATGATGTAAAGTATTTGGCACCAGCCACACACATGCACTCCATTTAAAGAAGCTCTCATTCATATTTTTCAAATTATGCTTTCATATTACTAGTATTATTATTTATTATTGTTTTTTTATTTAAAAAAATAGCAATAATCACTAAAACTACAGAAAGGGGATGTGACTTTCCAGACTTTAATAATTGTTTCCTGTTTCATATTTCACTTAGAGCAGATCCAGAATTACTAAGCTGCAAATGTGCCTAATGAAAAACACATTGGGTACAATCCAGTGTCAACATCTCCTGTGCAAACCTGATTGATTTTAAAGGAAGTTGCTCACGAGCAGGGCGACAGAACGCTAAGCCGAATGCCAAAATGACAGGATGCTAAATGGAAGGACGCACATCTTCTTCTGTGCAAGCTCCATTCGCATGAATGGGGTTTGCTCAGGAGATTGCTACCCGGCCAATTTTACCTTAACCTTTTGCTGCTTTAAAAGCTTGTTAAACAATCAGTCTGTGGCTTGTTTTTCTTCTCCTCTCCTCTCCTCTCCGCCCCCCGCCCCCCACTCCGAGCCACTGGTTTTGATCAGATCCCACAATTTATTTGCTATCGCTTGCTTTGCTTTAGGCAGTTCCTCTCTAATTTGCCCATTTGGCAGGCAGCGTTTGATGGTCCATTTCCACTGTGTCTCGGGTTCAAGGTTTTAAGAAAGCAAGCAAATGTCTTAAGTGCTCACAGAGTTGATAATTGCCAAAACCAGGTCCGCTCGTTTTCTGGATAGAGCTGTGAGCAGGACCAGTTGTGGCATGCTTTGCCGAGCGTATTCTCGTCTTGTTATATCTGGGATACCAAGTAATACAAAAGTGGACTGAGTTAGCCTCCCAGCACACCAGATGTAACATAAAACAGCAGCTATCCTGCATTTAGTACATCCGAGAACAGGCTGATAGGAATGTTAGGCTCTGCCTTCGCTGCTACTCCCCCCTTTAAAACCATTTCCCTGACAAGGGAAGGCAGGTCTCCACCCCCTCCTCCACTTTCAATGTTTCAAGGCCACCCACCAAAAAACAAACAACTGCACAGGACTGACTGGCAAGTAGAGGCTTATGGCTAGCATTTCAAGCAGGCATCTTGGCTTACAAGAATTGTAAGGAGAATTCCTGCTTGAGATGGCAAGCTAACCCTTCCTCTCAAATATAGCAAGCCTGTAAGTTTTTTTTCCCGGGGAGGTGACAGTGACTAGACAAAGCCAGAGCTGCTGTCAAAGCTTTCTGGAAAGTACCCAGAGTTTTTAATGTTTGTTGCTATTTTTGATGAGTATTTTCAATTCACTTTTGCATTCCGCTTGGGGGGTCTTTTGCTGGAGAGAGCGGTATATGAATTCTGTTAGGTAAAATAAATAAATTTGCTGGCGCATCAAAGCATAAATTGCTAAGACATCAATTGCTGACATATCACACTGCTTTTTTTGTAGAGTGAGTGAGACAATTATACATTTTGAGTGACTTCCCGTGTGCTGGGTTTCAGGGTGCAAAGTTCTTGTTTCTTCCTGCTTCCGAAATCTTAGTTAATCCAATTGCATTCAGTCCTGATCTTGGTCCCTTATCAACAGCTACAGATTTCCTGACCTCCATTCATGTTTAGATATTTACAACAGCAGCAGCAGCAGCAGCAGCAACAAATTCCCACAAAACGAGTTCTATGTTTCATCTCAATTGCACTTTGAATCTTTTGGGTGTTTACCAGTGTAGACCCGTTGAAATAAAAAATGTAAATTCTATTGATTTCAGTTGGCCTACTTTAAATATGAATTAACCAGACAACCCCCTTTATATTTAAATATATTAATGTCAAGGTCTCTGTCAGAATGTCCGGGTGAAATGATATCTCCCCTACCTGCTGTGTCTCCATCATATTGCAGTTTTGAGTCTGCCCATTCTCTTACATAAGGTGATGTCATGTCTGTACAATGCAAATGGCCACAGTGTGGTCAACAAGTGTACCCCATGACGTTGGAGGGCATGTCACATATTGGGCACCCCCTCTTTATTCTGTACAGTACTTGCATTTACTCTTGAGTTGAAAGCTCTCTTTCTCCCTCCATCCTCCTTTTCTTTCTCAGTCAGCCACCTGCATCTCCCAGCACACAGGAAGCGATCCAAGGGATGTTGTCGATGGCCAACCTGCCTACAGATTCCTGCCTACAGCCTTCGTGGGGCCCCAACCAAGCGAAGAATAATTCCACGTCTGCCCCAAATGCCAAAAAAACTGGAAGCAGCAACAACAAAAATGCAGGGAAAAGGTTGCCGAAAAAGAGTGTAAAAAACAACATTGACATTGAAGATTACGACGAGGACCAGGATCACTTAGACGCCTGTTTTAAAGATTCTGATTATGGTATGGAATGTCTGCGTCACTTTTCTCTCTCTCTAGGTGTGACCCTTTAAATATACGCATGCAGTGAAACACATGAAGGTGGCCGGTACCCTTCATGAAAGCAGTAACGCGACCAGTTGTTGTGGCAGCAGATTCTGAGTCAGAGGCCTGAATGATGGCTGGAAGCCGGTCTTGTTTTATCTGCCTCACAACATCCCCCTTAATTCCATTTGGCAATTTTGTCTGTGTGAGATAGGTATGGGAGTTCTTTGGAAATCTTGCAAGGGAGATCTCAGGTTATGTTTACTGAAGCACTGTTGAGGCATTTAGCCTGGACGCACAAGGACAAAAGTGTGTCGGAGGATGGGGGCCCATTCCTAGTGTCCCTGGACATGCCCCCTTCACCTCCCAATTAAGGAAGGGAAAGGAGATTGTTAGCCGCTTTGAGACTCTTTAGGGTAGTGATAAAGCGGGATATCAAATCCAAACTCTTCTCCTTCTTCTTCTTCCCCACCATTAACTTCCTCTGCTTCCACTCCATGCTGCTTCATATGCTACTGCAATTTCTTCAAGTTTAAAAAGCAGTTTGTGATGCAACATGGGGAGGAGGCTGTTTGAAAAAGGGAGGAAGAACCCCTAGGCAGAGATGCAGAGCTGTGCACCAACTTTTTCAGTGAGCAAGTGAACTCATTAATGGCGCTAATGTTGCAGTTTACCAGGCATTTACACAATCAGCATAGCTTTGTTTCCTTCAGTGGGACTGCACTGCTAGAACATGCGTAGTGAAGTGTCGCCCTAAGATGGATAGATAGCCTAATAATTCAGCTTCCAAAAATATTGAGCCATGCGTTGGGTGTCTTCCACCCCTTTGGAAAGCACATACCGTAATTCCTCTCCGCTTTCAGCATCAGATTGAAATCCTGTTGTAGCTCAATGAAAGCTAGACTCTCTTCTAAACTGACAAAACATAAGCACAAATTACAATGACAGTACCTGTAGGCATATCACTCTAGTTAAATTACTTTTAAATGTTTGCAAAAGTATAATGTATGGACACGATCTAAAGATGTCATTCCAAGGAGAGGACTGATTTGGTGGGGTGGGGAGAGAACGAACATTCTTGCTAATTATATATTTATGCTACCATTTAATAGGCTTGCTTTGTTGTAATATGGTTTGGTTCACTAAGGCTCCATTTGTCCTACATCTGGCCAGCACATTTTCAGTCGGTGGCTAAATGGATGCAATTTCTTTAAAATCATATCCCGCCATAGCAAAAAGAAATGAAAATTAAGTCCACATTTGAGATAGGTTTCTCAGTTTTAAGTGGGTGTAATGCAAACAATGTAGCTGTCATTTAGCCTAGAAGTTGCGGGTTCTCCGAAAGCAAAAGAGATGGAGAGTGTGGCAAATCTCAGGTGTTTCCGTAGAATAATTGGAGGTAGAGTAGCTGTGTCTCCAATAACCACATGTGTAGCCACTGCTACTACCACATGGCTGCAGCTTACATTGCATTCAATGTGTGTGAGCAACTGCCTCCAGCCAGCCCAATCTTTGGGTACTTTTTAACCAGGCTAGGACTTTATCATCGGCTGCCAGAATCCTTCCTAAGCATACAAGATGCACAAAACAAAGAACTGCTTATGGCTGTAGAAGGGTTCCAGATACAGTAAGCCTGCAACTTATACGGGGGTTACGTTCCATTAATCACACCTAAAGCCAAAATTGCACATGAAACACATTGGGATCAGTGGCAGGTGGCATTGCCAAAGTGTCTCCCCCCCCCCGATGCCTGCCCCCTTTTAATTTTTCGTTAAAATGTTTGCCACAAGCACAAGGTAAGTTGTGCTTAAGTTGCACGCTTACTAAACATAGAATGACTTCAGAACTCTGGAAAACAAATGCTTGGAAAAATTATTGATGTGCACAGTAGATCTGTAGGAAGTGCTTAATAATAATAATAATAATAATAATAATAATAATAATAATAATTTGTATACTGCCCTTTTTCCGTAGATCTCAGGGTGAAATATGGTGTGGAAGCTAAGGGCCACCGGGATATCAAATCCAAACTCTTCTTCTTCTTCTTCTTCTTCTTCTTCTTCTTCTTCTTCTTCTTCTTCTTCTTCTTCTTCTTCTTCAATATATTCCTAATTGAGAGATGCTGACAAAGGAGTCTTGCTCCCTTAACTCAAACACTGGAATAGATCATGATGCAAAGCTAATATTTTTATCCTCCATGTTTAGAACTGAATTGATTCAACCACTCAAAGGCTATTGTCTCCTCCCATTTTATTTTTTTTACATATATGGCATGCTTACACTATTGATTAGTGCCGTACCAGAATCTCTTATGGTATTTGTCAGGGAACTGCCCTCAGCAGGGCAGGAGGTCTTGTTGATGTACCGAGCGGGAAAAGCGGCACCTCCTCCAACGGGGAGGGGCAGGCTGGAAGCAGCCAGGCGAGGCAAGAGCTTGGAGATGCTGCTGAGAGCCCCAGCACGCCTCAGGAGTTTCGCTCTGAGGGGAGCACGCCACTTCCATCGCCCCAGTTGTGCAGAGGGGTCAAAAGGAGACCGGGGAGGAGGTGCTTTGGGGTGCCTAAATTCTTATGTTGGGGTCACAGCCGGAAACCGGCACTCCCAGATTCTGCAAGTGACTAGGACGGTCATGTTTTCACGTTCTCTGCACTGTAAATAGTCTGCACCAATAAACTGTTAAAAGACAGTTGAGACTCATGCCTGGTTACTCGTGAGCAACAGCAACGCAGATCTGACAGTATTTGTTTTCTCTTTTAGTTTATCCCTCCCTTGAATCAGATGAAGATAATCCAGTATTCAAGTCTCGATCAAAGAAAAGGAAAAGTTCTGATGATGCACCATATAGCCCAACAGGTAATATTTCTAATACTTTAAATCAAACATATAAAGGAAAAATACTCTAAACCCCTTTTAATTCGTCATTTACTGTACATACACAGATTTCTAGGAAGCCACAAAGTAAGTTATGCCATTCACTCATACCTTTTGTTGACAATAAACCTAAAAATAGTCAGAGTTGCTGCAGTATTTCAAGGATGGATGTACATGGCTGGTCCTGACTACCACATTCCTGGCAAGGTGCTGCTTAATATGCTGCCCTTACCATACCTTGGGTGACAGCAAACAAAGAAAGGATTCCTCAGCAGCACTGATATTTTGACTGGATTCTTATTGAGGAGTTCTTTTGCACAGGTTTCTGGATCTGAGTGAGGTCACCTCAATTCAGCCTTTGTACTTCATGTGTTCAAGCATGCTTAATTCTGTATTGGGTATGCTAGTGTATATATTCAACTTCACATTGCTGCATTTGTAACCTTTTGTTTTTCGCTTCTGCATTTAGCAAGGGTTGGCCCATCGGTACCTCGGCAAGACAGACCTGTCCGAGAAGGTACAAGAGTCGCCTCTATTGAAACAGGACTGGCGGCGGCAGCTGCTAAATTATCCCAGCAGGTGAGCTGACCAAAGAGGTTTCAAGAAAAAAATTAATCCCATGGACATTGGAGTAGACCGATTGGAATTCATGGCCATTAATTTCTATGGGTCAGCACTGAGTAAACTGAATTGAATGCCACACCTAGAAATTCTGCTCTCTCCTTTTCCAACATGCTGCTCTGGGGAATTCTCCCAGCCCTCCAGAGTGGATTTGAGGGAGTGCATGGAGTGAGAAGGGGCAGAAGAAGCCCTGTTGCAGTAGCCAGAGTCTATGTGCCAGAATGGGATCCCAGATTTTCATCATAGAATCATATACAGTGGTGTCTCGCAAGACGAAATTAATTCGTTCCGCAAGACTTTTTGTCTTGCGAAAATTTCGTCTTGCGAGGCACCGTTTCCCATAGGAATGCATTAAAATTTAATTAATGCGTTCCTATGGGAAAAAAATTCCGGGGGCGGCAGTCGGAAGGGGCGCCGGCCGGCACAGGAGCCGCGCGGCGCCACCTTTTAAGGCTGCAGCGAGCAAACTGTTCGCCCGCTGCAGCTTTAAAACGCGGCGACGCGCCATAGCTGAAAAGGCTTACCTTTTGGCTCCGGTGGGGAGGGGTGCAGTGGGAGCGCGTCCGCCATTTTGGGGTCGTCTGCGCATGTCCAGACATGCGCAGTGGACCCCAAGATGGCGACGCACTCCGACTGTACCCCTCCCCACCGGAGCCAAAAGGTAAGCCGCGCCCCTCCCGACCGGCACGGCGCTGTGTTTTAAGGCTGCAGCGAGCAAACTGTTCGCCCGCTGCAGCTTTAAAACGCGGCGCCGCGCGGCTCCGGTTCCGGCTTACAGTGGTACCTCGCCAGACGAATTCGTCTGGCGAAGCACAGCCATAGACGAATTCGTCTCGCGAGTCAGCTAAAAACTCACAAAACCCTTTCGTTTTGCGAGTTTTTCGTTGTGCGAGGCATTCGTCTTGCGGGGTACCACTGTAGTTATATTGTAGATTTGGAAAGAACCCCAAGGGTCATCTAGTCCAACCCCCTGCAATGCAGGATTTGCAACAAAAGCATCCGTGACAGATGGCCATCCCATCTCTGTTTAAAAACCTCCAGTGAAGGAGAGTCCACCACCTTCCAAGGGAGCCCATTCCGCTGTCGAACAGCTCTTGCCACCAGAAAGTTCTTCCTGGTGTTTAGTCGTAATTTCCTTCCTTGTATTTGAATCCTTTGGTTTGGGGCCCTACCCTCTGGAGCTTGTAGGGCTGCGATGGCTATTTATGGAGTGTGGTGCCTGTAATGTACCAGTGCTAGTGATAACAGCTACCTTTTTGAAGCTAATGGCCACCGTATCATTTTTGAAAGGAGGAGCAGAAGGGCAAGAAGAAAAAGAACACCAAAAAGAAACTGTCGCCCAACAACACAAATAAAATCCCTCAGGAAAGCAGCTCTCCTGAACCCAAGCTGGAGTCCCACAGCAGTAGTTTAGCAGACCACGAGTATACAGCTGGTGCAAGCACGTTTGGGGTGGCCCAAGTCAACCGAGGTTCTCAACCCATGGCACCAGGAGTTTTCCTCACGCAACGGAGGCCCTCGTCGTCGTCACAGAATAATGCTGCTGCCAAAGGTAATTTTCATCAGTTTATATTACAAGTGGCAGATATTTTCATGAGCCGGCAGCATCATTTCCTTAATACATGCTTTGCTTTGTCATAATATGTGGTCTTGTATCGTTTTCAAACCAGTTCATGTAGCATTTGGTAAGTCATGTTGATAAGCCCTTAGCTGTGCCTCTGTTCCCTACAGAAACCACAGGAAACCACACAACCAGTGTGTATCAAGGAAAACACACTGGTTGTGTACACAAGGAATGCCTGCTACTTTAGGAATGGTAGTTTTCAACTTTTAAGAAGATGACATGCCAGTATACCTGAAGGAGCGTCTCCACCCCCATCGTTCAGCCCAAACATTGAGGTCTAGCTCTGAGGGCCTTCTGGCAGATCCCTCACTGCAAGAAGTGAGGTTACAGGGAACCAGGCAGAAGGCCTTCACAGTAGTGGGGCCCACCCTGTGGAACGCTATCCCATCACATATCAAGGAAATAAACAACTATCTGACTTTTAGAAGACACCTGAAGGCAGCCCTGTTTAGGGAAGTTTTTAATGTTTGATGTTTTATCCTATTTTTTATATTCTGTTGGGAGCCACCCAGAGTGGTTGAGGAAACCCAGCCAGATGGGCGGGGTATAAATAATAAATTATCATTATCATTATTATTATTATTTTTCTTCTGCGGTGTGGTAAATGTTTGATATGTTTGCCCTTAGACCAGGAGCAGCCAGTGTGGTGCCCTCCAGAAGTTGTGGACTACAGCACCTGCCATGCAAGTTGGGGCTGAGGGGAGCCTGTGGCCCAAGCCATTCGGAGAGCACCACGTTGGCTACCCCTGCCATAGAATTCCATTAATATTGGGAGCAGTTGATGACTGTGGTTGCAGTCCCTCAGCAGGACTTACTTCTGAGTACACATGTAAAGGGTCATGATATGAGGCTGTAGGTTGGTACCATAGAATCATAGAGTTGGAAGAGACCACAAGGGCCATCCAGTCCAACCCCCTGCCAAGCAGGAAACACCATCAAAGCATTCCTGACAGATGGCTGTCAAGCCTCTGCTTAAAGACCTCCAAAGAAGGAGACTCCACCACACTCCTTGGTAGCCACCTACCTTACAGTGGCATCACCGCTGCACACCTGGGTTGAGTGGGGGTGCGTCAGGCAGGTAGTGGCTGCACAGGGCCACTGGTGGAGTCAACCTGTTGCCCTTACTAGCACACCCCTACAGCTCTGACCTTGCTACCCATCTGTCCCCGCCCTGCCCTGCCCTGGTAAGCAGCAACACATATTTTGTTGGGAGGGAGACTCCCTGTATGTTGCCATCCCAGCAACAATCTCCTTCCCCTATGCAGGAAAACACGAGCTGAAGGAGAGAAAGAGAAAGGGGAAAGAGAAAGGCAAGCAGCATAATGTGTAACTTGACCTTCATTTTGTGGGTTGCAACTTGTGGGTTGCTTTTTCCTTTTTCTGTTCAAATTAGTTTTTTTAGCCTTGATGAAAATACATTTGATATCAATCTTTGTGTTCTTTTGCAGATTTCATCAAAATGTAATTTTAAAAAAAACACAACCCCACCCCAAAATTTAACCTCACCATAAGTCAATTAGATGGCCTTAGTCAGGCCGCCATTTTCCTCACCCAACAGTACAGCACATGGGAAATGTTTGATTTGCTTCTAGAATGTGGGGATGCAGCCGGTTCCTTTCCAAATCAATCTTCCTTTGCGTTTGCTTCATCTTTCTCCGCCGTAAAACTTTGCTTTCTTCGTGGACAGAGGCTTTGCGGCTTAATGTGTCCCCTTTTCTCACACTTGCAGGGAAACGTACGAAAAAAGGCATGGCCACAGCTAAGCAAAGGCTTGGGAAGATTTTGAAAATTCATCGGAATGGGAAACTTCTCCTCTAAAACTTAGCCCCAGCTGGGACTCTTATCCAAGTTCAGAATGTCCTGAGCTGACACTAACTCTTCTTCAACTCTTGAAGGACCTTCAGTCGTATTGTGCAACACCCGAGGGACAATACCAGTTAACTTTTTGCCACCACTTTAATAAATTCTTTTTAACTTTCAGCAGTTAAACATGTACAGAATACTGCTATAAATATTTTTTAATATAGATGTCCTTTCTCAAATTGCTGAGAGTGACTAGTTCGCAAAAAGTTAATACTCCAAGAAACTGAGGATCATTCCAGTTTTAGGAAAGTATCCCTTTAACTTGTTTATAAGTGAAGAAAAAGAGGTTGTTTTTAACAGTATGCACATTAATTTCAGTCATGTTTCATTTATCCAGCTGCACCAATTTCAGAGAGGTATCTGGTTAAGCGGCAGGAGAGTAGAGTTTTGGTAAATTCCACCTTTGCTCAAATTAACTTACAGAGAGGGGAAAGAGATTTTTGCCATTACTGTGTGTGATGTAATACATGCAAGACATAATATGCATAATGGAGTACTTAGTTTTCTTTACCTGGCTCATGATAAGTATGTTTTGGTCAACGGAAGAACTAAAATTGCACTTCAGCACTACTAAGAACTTTCCCTATAACCAGGTATAGGACAAAAATGGATGAATTAATTTATTTTATGTGCAATGCTAGGTGACTGCCGGAACAATCCGGATCACAGGCCTGATCCAATTGGGTTAATGATTAGGGTGTGTAGACACAAAATAGGTTAATGCAGTTCTTTGGAAATCAGTGGTAGTTATTCCATTAATTTCAGTTGGTGCTGGATTGCAATCCTTCTCATTGATAGTTTTCCACCCCTCCCACCATTTTCTTATCTGTTTTATTTTTTTTAGCACCTCTTAGCATACTGTCTGTCCTTATTGTCTCTGCTTTCACCACCACAAGGCAATGTGTGATAGGAGTAGCCTTGTAAGACAAAACAAAACACCCCAATAATAACAAAAACCAATGTGTACAGCTGGGAGATTGTTACAAAATGATGGAATTGGCTCCTTAGCAATAAGACCTGAAAAGAACGGTTGTGTTTGGAGATTTCTTTTCACTCACCGCTGTTCTTGCTAAGGCTTGTTTACATGATCCTAGAAACAGAGGGGTTGCAGTTTTGTGTTTCCCCCCCCAAGATATTGCTAGGTCAGGGTTTCTGTTTGGAAATTATGGCTGTTGTTTACCAGAGCAGAGAATTCCATGTTCAGGGCTGACTCTCCAGTTAACCTTGTGACAAAGTTGCCACTTCTGTGTGTCTAGAACCCCATCTTGAGGTGCTGATTCTTGAAATTGAGCACCATGCGGGAGGAACAGACGTCATGGCTCCTTCCGAATCCCAAAGACAGATGCTGCCCTCGGCATGTGAAATAGTCTCCTTATCTCCCCATTTCAATGGCTACTGGTGTGGCGGTGCAGGACTTGACCAAGTAGAAATGGCAAGTGTGACACGAAGTTAACACGATATGTCCTCCTTACATTGTAAGCATGTGTGTGTCAACTCTGAAGTATGTCCCTTTGAGTTCAACAAGCTTACTCTTAAGTGGATATAGGATGGCACCTTTAGTCAAGTATCTCCTCACCAGTACTATTTTCTAGAAAAAGAGGCGGCTCCCTCATTCTCTTTAGAATGGCAATGGAACCCACTTGAGAGGTGCCAGAACTTAGTTCTGGCTGCAAAAAAGCCCTACTCCTCGATAATTTCCTTGGGTCATCTCTTGGACCCTTGCCATCTTGACGTGACTTCTGAACCCCAACCAACAGTTCGCACGTTAAGTTTTTTTTAATGCAATCAATTAATATGAGACGAAACAAATGATGACAGCCCCCCATCAATTAACCAGGGTTTCTTTCTTTCAATTCACAGTAGCCTTGAGTAAACCCCTGGATCATGTAAACAAAGGAGGCACATCAACGAGCTAAGCTGTTTTCTTGGGATAACTAAGAATGTCAGCAAACAGGGCACTTTCCTTTGGCTCCATGACTCAACCCCATCACTTCTTCCTGCTCTGGGGAAAGCAGCTGGCCAGGGGTGTGTATGTGAGGAAACAGTTCCAGAAGCAAAATGCCAAGAAAATGTTACATCTGTATCAACACTTTGAGGGTTTGTGGGTTGTTGTTTTTTTTTTAAATGCTTGCAAACCCACTAAGACATGATGGCTCCATGGTTTGAGCTCGCCTTGACCCCAACGCAGGCCGTGAGGTGCAAACCCATGTCAGCGATGTACCTAAGGCTTCTGACAGTCATATCAAAGCACTTCCTATGAGATACACTTGTCTGGAGGAATGACGGCTGTGGGCACACAGATGTCTGATAAGACGAAAGCCAAGCTTATTGACACTTTAACTGGATACTTGTCGTCTTTTAACTCTCTTAGTGTTTAGTGTAGAGTGCATTATTTTACATTAAACGTGCTTGTCTGCATTTAAACACTTAAAGAGTTAAATTTGTTTCTCAGGCAATCCCAGGTTTTCATTTATAGATCTGTTTCCTAAAGCATATTTTTTCATAGAATGTAGCCTGTAAATAGCTTTTTAAATACCTTCTTTTTTATAAGAGCAAAGTATCTTTAGACCTTTCTTTCTATAGAATACTTCATTAACCTTTATACAAGTTTTTTGCCGAGTATTATCAACTGTTGTATTTTAGGTTCTTGACTCTAAGAGAGGAATTTTGGGTTTTTGGTCCTTGTTTTTGTCCCCCCCTTTGATTATTATTATTATTATATTAATTATTTTGGCATTGCCTGAAAAACAAGTAAAACTTTGTGCAGCCTTATACAGAATCGAATAATAGTACAAAAATTGATCTATTTAAGACACATTATGAAGAAGAATCTTCAACTTTATAATACCAGCTCCTTGTTTCAATTCTTGTATTATGAGGGGATACAATTATTTTATTAGCACCTTGTGAAGTGTTTCTGTGTTTTGTGATGATGTAATTTATTAATGTTTGTAGCTTTTTATATTTGTACATTTATTATGAGCTTTGTTTATATACACATTACCTGGATGTGATGTCCATGAGGAAAAAAAACAGCTACAGAAAACAACTGAGGCCTTATTAACTAACCTTTCTACAGCCACGATGGGGAAACTGGGTTTGGATCCTCGGAGTCAAAAATGTTAGTTGAATAGGGCCCCAGGGTTAAGCCGAGCAAGTTTTTTTAAGCTTCCCTAGTATACTGTTCTTGTCAAGCATTTATATAATATAACACAAACATCATGCTGTTTTTTATTATTATTATTGTTATTATTATGATTATTATGATTATGATTATTATTTTCGCAACATGTACATTTCTAACAAAGTTTATTGTGGCTATCTATTACAGTGTTTTATTTACCGATTCATATCAAATGCTCTTGTATCAAGTCCATGAAATCTAAGTAAACTTAGATCAAAATTTTAAAAGTAAAATATTTCAGGTTTTGTATAGAACTGGCGTTGGTTTGGTTCTTGAGAAACTTGATTGAGGCCATGGGTCTACAAGGTCCTGCATCACAGGGGGTTGAAGCAGATGACCTCTTTGGGTCCCTTCCAACTCTACAGTTCTGTCTCTCTTAAGTCACCACAGGGCAACATGCTGCTCTGGGTTGCAGGTAAGACTTGCTCACTGCCAGGGCAGGAGTTTCAGTGCGGAAGCTAATTGAATAGGAGCAGATTGATGTAGAAGCAACTGCAGACAGGATGAGATCCCCACGACTGATCACAGGGCACATAACGAATACCATCCTGCTGTGTTTACAGGTGCACCTTGCAGAAAGCAGACACTTGTGCACCAGAAGAATGGGCTGCTCGAGATCACCAAAACTCTTTTAGGCTCTGAGGTATATTAGTGTAAACTAATCCCAATAGCTATGTTCCACCTCTACTGTTGGAAGCGGTTTGCCTTGAGTACAAGTGGCTGGGAATCACAAGTGGCAGGGCCGGATTTAGGTTTGATGAGGCCCTAAGCTACTGAAATTAATGGGGCCCTTTATATGTTCCACTGTCCTTCATCAACAACAAATTGTCACTGTTTTTTTGTGTTGAATATATGCTATATGGTAATTTATGGACCTAATAGGTATCTAAAGCCATTTGCACATGCAGAATGTAGGCACCCTATATATTTGTTGTTTAGTCGATTAGTCGTTTCCGACTCTTCGTGACCCCATGGACCAGAGCACGCCAGGCACTCCTGTCTTCCACTGCCTCCAAATTCATGTTGGTCGCTTCTATAACACTGTCCAACCATCTCATCATCTGTCAACCCCTTCTCCTTGTGCCCTCAATCTTGCCCTATATATAGAAATGAGCAAACCAGTGATATTTTAGGGAGCAGGCTAGCATTACTTACATCATAGGAGCCTACATAACACAAAACACTGTTGCTGTATGTAGTTTTTATTTGCTTTTTATCTTATATTTTATAAATATACATCCAGTTTTTTTCTTTACATTTTTTGGGGGGCCCCCAAGAGAGTGGGGCCCTAAGATATAGCTTGCTTAGCTTATACGTAAATCCGGCACTGACAAGCAGGGAAAGTGCTGTTGTACAGTACTTTCTCTCGGATTTTTTTTCATAATGCATACATCTTTTTAAATGCAATTTCCCCTAAAATGCATATTTTTGCAAGCACTTTCCCTTTTAATTTATTTACTAATATATGCATTTGTGTACACTTTGTTTATTCATTGCATTTATGTGAGGTTATGTTCTGGTGCCCCATGTGCATAAGCACCTTCTAAACACCCTTGGACTTGTTGAAGGGTAAAAGAGTATTGGGCCATGATCCATAATGAATTGAAAAAAATGTTTAGAAGTACTTTTCAAAAAACAAACAAAACCAGAGTCCTTTCTGTTGGGGATAATTCAGACTGAAATTCCCAGGTCAAAAATGGTTATTTATGTATGCTACTATTGCGGCCCATGTTTTGTCAGCCCAAAAATGGAAAACGAGCGGTGTCCCAACCAAAGAAGAATGGCAACTTAAGTTGATAGAATATGCTCAACTTGCAGACTTAACACATAGAATAAGAGAACAAGAATAACATAGGTTTAAAGAAGATTGGAAAAAGTTTATGGAATATATGGGAAATAATTGTGTACAGCTGAAAATGCTGGAATTAAGATAAAAGTCAACAGTGTAAACAAGTTTTGATGGATGCAATAATGGAATACTGAATGGTATAGTTTTTGTAAAGTATGCAGGAATTTATGATATGTAAAATGAACCATGAAAAGAGAATAAGGGAAGTCATTGATATCTTAAGGATGTAAAATGAGTATTTTAAATTGTAAAACAGAAAATTTAATTTAAAAAAGAGAAGAAAAGCACCCTCTAAACACCCTTTAAACGCCCTCTCTGCCTCTCTCCAATCCAGACAAAAAATACTGTATCCAAAGATATCCATTACTAGAGTTGAAGCTCTGGGGCTAGGTAGAGGCTGGAGGATGTGTGAAAAAGCAGCTGCTGATGCTCTGCCCCGTGCATCTGCTGTTAGGCGGGGAGGCTGAGCAGCCTAAACAAAGCCCTGATGCACCTCTGGTCTCTTTGGGGCTTCCCCTGCCCTCATTGACATCCCCTTTGGGCTCTGGGGGCTTCTCATGAGCTATGAGGACTCTCCAGCTCTGTCCCACCATTTCCAGGTTTGAATCAATTTATTTACTTATTTCCCGGCACCAGGCATATATGGGGTCACACATAAGTGTGTGTGTGTGTGTGTGTGTGTGGATGCCTTTCTGCCAAGGTAGTTCACATTTTTAAATTTAATTTTCCCCAGCAAATAGAGCAGGGGCAGACCTAAGTGACAACTTTCTCACTCCTGTCCACCGCAGAGACTTACATCCATTAAAGTAAATGTAGAAGCCCTTGATTGATTGATTACAGTGGTACCTTGGTTCTCAAACTGAATCCGTTCTGGAAGTCCGTTCCAAAACCAAGGCATGCTTTCCCATAGAAAGTAATGCAAAATGGAATAATCCGTTCCAGACTTTTAAAAAGAACCCCTAAAACACCCATTTAACATGAATTTTACTATCTAACAAGACCATTGAGCCATAAAATGAAAGCAATAAACAATGTACTACAGTCACTCACTCACTCACTCACTCAATCAATCAATCAATCAATCAGTAGCTGAACTGGGTTCCATAAAGTTGCAAAAACACAAACACAAAATAAATAGCAAAACCAGACAGACCTCAGACACCCGAAACGGAAGTGTGGCACTCAAAACGGAGCATGTTTGGCTTCCGAAAAAGGTTTGCAAACTGCAGCACTTACTTCTCGGTTTGCAGTGTTTGGGTTCCAAGTTGTTTTGAGTACCAAGGCGTTTGAGAACCAAGGTACCACCGTATGAGAAGGTGGAAGTCCATAAAGGATTTTTAAATCATATGGTAAGAAAGTTGATCTTTGAAGTGTGGGACAGATATAAAAATATACTGGAGAGGAAAACACCTAGGTGGCTCTCACCAACAGAAGCATTGAACAGTTAACAAAGTAAATATGGAAGGGAGATGGACCACCTATGGTGAAATATTGATGGATACAGAGAAGGGAGTGAAACTTAAACCATATGAAGAAATAAAAGACTGCTTTACAGGGTCAAAACAAAATAAAAAATAAAAAAATTCCTTCCAGTAGTACCTTAGAGACCAACTAAGTTTGTTCTTGGTATGAGCTTTTGTGTCCATGCACACTTCTTCAGATACACTGAAACAGAAGTCACCAGACCCTTATATATAGTGACAGAGTGGGGAGGGGTATTACTCAGAAGGGTGGTGGGAATGGGTGATTGGCTGATAGGTGTGGAAAACCTGTTGACGACTGTTAACGACGGTAATTGGTCTTACAGGAAAAATCAAGGGGTGAGATGGCTAAAAATAGCTTTGTCAGCCAATACATACAGCTTCCAGGTCATGTGGCCAGCATGACTAAGCCACTTCTTGGCGAACCAGAGTAGCGCACGGAAACGCCGTTTACCTTCCCGCCAGAGCGGTACCTATTTATCTACTTGCACTGCATGCTTTCGAACTGCTAGGTTGGTAGGAGCAGGGACCAAGCAACGGGAGCTCACCCCGTCGTGGGGATTTGAACCGCCGATCTTCCGATCAGCAAGCCCTAGGCTCTGTGGTTTAACCCACAGCACCATCCGCATCGCTCTTTCATATATTAAGTGGTGTACAGAAAACTGAAGCAAGAAGAGACAACTTAAACAAAATATTACAACAAGGTGAGAAAAGTTTCTGGAAACAGTGGACATCAAAGGCCCAAAGTGGATGTTATTTCCTCAGGTTGTCCACAGCTGTGTCCCATTCAGCTGTGCTCTCCACACCCAGTTCCAGGTCCAGCAGATTTGTTGAGTTTCTTCAGGGTGGTGGGGGGGATTCAAAGGATGTGGAAAGGGTCCCTCTCCACTCTCAACTCTTTCTTCACCCCCTGTCCTCTCCTCCTCTTCCAGATGCTTGCTCATTCAGGAGTGCTATATGAGCATCACAGCTCCCATGCCCTGCAAGGAGACTGGATCACCCCTATAAATCTACTTCCAGTGGTCAAGATATAACTGCTCTGTTTGCTGTTGCAGATCTGCAAGCCTACAATCTCTAAGAAGCACTAGGTTGAGTTAATTCACTTCAGGTAAGTGGAAATGCTACAGGTGAGTGGTTGGCCACACCTCTGGTAATTATATAGGGATGATTTCTTATTTTTCTCCGCAAAAAAGGGGGGAATTTAAGCTGCAGGAGAGCTTTATTATTTATTTATTAATTGTGCCTATAACTTCTTGCCCTGCAGCCAAAGGTTCGTGGGCACAAATTCCTAGGCTTGTTGAGGTTTTTGTTTGTTTGTTTGTTTGTTTTAGGAACACCTCAAAATTGTTGGAAACAACCCAAAATTATTAAGCTTTGGGGGGGAAACCTCCCCCCAAAAGAGTGATTTTTAAGCTTCTGGAGCTGTTTCCGCTGCTTTTTCTATACATCCATAGATTTTCCTGGCATTTTGCCGATTCAGCAAAATTCCCGCTTGACACCAACCAGAAAGTGTCAGGATTTTCCTGACATATGCCAAGCCTAGGGATTCCTAAACTTCAGAAACAAACTTAACAGTGGAAAATGAAAGGGATGCAAATCAGCGTAATGCAGTAGTCAAAATCCCATTTAAAAGACCAAGCAACCACAACATTCTGACTCTCCAGTACACTTCCTTCCTCCCAAAAGTCCTGGCCAAAGGAATTCATCTTCACCTGTGGACAAAGTGAAAGTATTGCAGGGACACCTAGGGCAAGAGGTCACAACACAGGTGTTGAGCTCCCTCAGAGAAAGCTCTCCCTGCACCACAAGCTTCGTTTGGCACAGGAATCGCCAACAGGTCAGTTGAAAGTCAGATGGGACACTGGGGTGATCTCCAAAGTGAGTATTCTGTCCTTTGAACCCTACTTTTAAGTACAGTGCTTTTCTGTTTGGATGGCAGCAGAGATTTCAATTTGGGTGGTTTTCTGTGGTTGACAGCATGTTAGACATGAGTTTGCAAGGTAATAATACCAGCTTGGACGTCTTCTGATAGCACCGCGGATCCTGCAAATTACTCTGGGACACATCTGATAGTGTACTTTGCACTGGTAAAATCAAAAACTGGTAATGATTTGAAAAGCGGCAGAAGAGATTTATTTCAGTAGAATTGCCTTTAAAGTACTCCTGGCTCAATAATGAAAAAACTGCCATGGTTTTAAAAGAGAGACAGGGTGGTTGGCATTCGTCTGCCACGGGAGACAATGGAAAAGGGCATCTGGAAGGGTGAAGTCAAACCGTTGGAGAATTACATGCATGCATGGAGAGACCCAGCCAGATGGACAGGGTACAAATAATAATAATAATAATAATAATAATAATAATAATAATAATAATAATAATAATAATAATAAATTATGCAAACTGCAATAAGTCATAGCTAAGAAGGGTAGCCCAGGGAACACAAACCCTTTTAGGCCAATGTTAACATTTGGATTTTTGAATGAGTGACGTGGGGGCTACCCTCTCTGCCCACAGAGGGGTATAAAAACGCAAAGTGTGTGCACAAACAATTCTCTTTTCCAAGACATGAAAGACAAACTTTTGTTGTGTACCCTAGTACTATAATAATATGGCTGCAGTCCTATGCAAGCTTACCTTAGAGTAAGATCTACAGGTAATAATGGAAGGAACTGCTAAGTAAACATGCACAGACTTGGGCTGCATGTCTAACGACCCACCTGCCAATCCGTTCTCACTCTTTTGAAAGCAGCCAATGGCAAAGTGTGGCTTTCTCAAATGAAAAGTCGTCTTCAGGAAATATAATCCAACCAGCACTGTAATTATTTATCGGTACTTCCCTGGCTCTTGACTTGTTCCAGAATTTTGTGATCGGAGAAATGGATGAAAATAGCTATCAGGGAACAGCAAATTTTTATCAAACATAAGGTGGAATTTGTACATAGATATAATTCCTTTCAGATTCCAAATTAATGGTTCTATCTATTATTTAGCTAACCAAACACAGTGGGCATTAAAAAAAACACACACATGCAAACTGTGAAAACCACAAGTGTTACTCTCCACAAGATGGAGCTGTTCTTCTGCATTAGAGACCCTATCCAACTGTTTTGAGTGTCTTTTCACCAAGCTAAACACACAAGTGTACATTCAAAAATAGAGCTCTGGCAGCTTTATTATTCCAAATGAGCTGTGACAGTAAAGGAGAAAAAGTCCTCTCACATTCAGCAACAAGACTGGTGTATATATATTTTAAAAATGTAAATATTATAGCAGATGTCTAATTGCAATGCATGATCAGGGTCAAGGATTATGTGTGTGTCTTTTTTTTTGTTAAGGCTATTGGGAATTGTAGCTCTGTTAGAGGTAAGCTGTAGTTCTTTATAGTGCTTTAAATGGACGGTGTGTATGCAGCCTTACTGACAAGTGTGTGTAGTATTTCAATAATTCCCCTACCTGCAATCTGATGGTGATTCAGCCTCGTGCTTTGTATGAGCATGAAAATCTGTTCTTAAAAGACATAGGAGACTGCAGCTAGTTGGTGGGTGGTAGGCCTGTTCTTTAAATAAGAACTGGGGGTAGATATTCTTGTGGGAAGGAAGAGGAATCTGCACATTGCAGCCTTTCAAACCTCCCAAAATTGTGCCAACAGCCTGCTGTTTGTAATCTTGGCCCTGAAATGTTAGTCTGAGACACCAGCATTGAACCACCCCATGCATTGTCCTAGCCAGTTTTAAAATGCAGAGGCTTTGTGGTGGACTGTGTATTCCTGTATATGTTAGTGTGAATACTTGACCTGTCTTTTCCCTGCAATATGGGAACCGAAATGCTGCTTTTCTGGAATACAGAGGAAAACGGAGTTGATGTCTCCTTTATTTTACTTTGATTGTTCTTGACTGCTCTGGCCCAGAAGCAAAACTGTGATGAGCAAGGCAGTTTCTGTGGAAGTTTCCAACCCGACTGAAAACTGGATGGATGAGAAATTTGATGAGATTCCCAGTACCCCTGTAGAAGAGCTTCACATGAGGGATTAATTTTGGGAGCGTCTCTGAATTAACCTTATGAGCATTTCCCAATCACTAATCACAAGCGAAGAGAATCTTCTCAATTGGTTGAATGATGGATGGATCGGCAGTTTTGGCTTAGGTTTCATATATTCCAAACGCAGTTCCACTTAGAAAATGGCTTTAACATAGCACTCAAAAGAAGCATAAAATGCCTCGATGGTGCAAAAACTGAACCTGTTACTGGACCAGATCCAGAACTCCTTTTGCTCAAAGGGATTTAAGCATCTGAAATGTCTTGCTTCAATTAGTTGGTTATACCAGCATAAATGCAATTCTCAGGGACAACTTACATTACTGGGCTGCACTCCTGTACTCATTTGCCTGGGAGTAAGCTCAATTGAATACAGGTAGGACTTACTTCTGAGTAGACATGGATATAAGTGCTCTGTTAGAAACCTTGTCCCTGTATCATCAACCTCTGCTGGAGATCCTGGCAATATAATGTGAGACATTTTATAAAAAGCTCTAAAAATATATTAGTCAGTTCATTCACTGCCTCATCTTCTGATGTAATATGTGTCATTATCTCTCAGCTGTCGGAATACGTTTCACGGATCCGCCATGGATTCATATTTATTTGGTTATTTTATGAGTTTTTCGAGGTCTACTTTTGGTATAATTGCGCGTAAAAGCGAAAGTGAAAGCATGAATGAATAGTGTGGTTCACTTACGAGATTAATCCGCCTTTATTTTATAGTTCCGGTCATGTTCAAAGTTGTTAATGAGCGTTAAACTTGCTTCCCGCCCTTTTGGAGGGCAGCAACAGTTATTTTATTGGTTAAAGTACTAATGATGATGTCACGTTTGTTCCCTAATAAAAGGCAGAGGCACCCCGCTTAGGCACGTTCAGTTTGCGAGACCGCACGTTCTTCTTATGTTCTTTTAGTTGGGTTTTAGTTGAAGTCAAGTTTAGTTTAAGGGACTAGGAGCGGGCTGGATGGGTTGGATGGGTTTTTCTTTAGTTAGAGTTAGATCGCGGAAGATCATTCGGTTTTAGTTTTAGATAGGTTCTTTTAGGTTAGCCTAGGGTTAGGCCCGCGGAAGATATTTCGGTTTTAGTTTATTTAGTTAGCCTCGCGGAAGATTGGGCGCGCAGGGACTTTAAGCTTAGGAGAACTTAGCTTAGGGGACGAGCCTATGCGGGTTCTGCCGAAGCCACTAAAGATACAACCGGTGTCTGTCTTCCTTTGGGGTTAAAGGGGGGAGTAAAGTAAAAATTTTAATTTCTTTAAACTGGTCCGTCTATTCAGAGTCAGGGTATATATTTTATTTCACGAGGCAACTTTTCACTAAGAAGGCAACTAGGAACTCACAAACTTTCGGAGTCGTCAATTGGCTTACTCAACATCCTTCAGACTGTGAGGCTTGGCCGGCGACCGTGCTCAAAAGCACGCGGAACGCTGGCCGCTTTCCCCGCAACTGGTACCTCGTGCATAACCAGTCCAAGGCCGTGCACGAGGAGCTCCAGCACCCAAACCCCGACACTCAGCCATGTTCTTCTGCATTCTCCATAGGACAGGCCATAGAAAGTGAATGAATGGACACACATCTGACCTCTGAAGTGGCTCTGAGCATACTTCAATTTCCCATGACACTCTGCCGCTGATTTTAGGATGGCCGTACTCGAAAAAGGAATTTCAAAGGCAGCCTGCAGGGTGAAGCTGTCAAATTATAATTCATCAAGATGTTCAGTTCTATTAACTTGGGTCTTAATAAGGACAATGGGTTGTAACCAGCAAAGCTTTATTCAGAGGAGACCCACTGAAATTAACAAACTTCAGTTAATTTTCATGGGTCTACTCTGTGCATGACTAACACTGGATGTAACCCATAGGCTTCTTTTCTTACTACAAATGTTAATTAACTCAACATCTGGCAAGTTGGTTGTTCTATCACGTTATCACTGCCAATGTTAAGGGTCACTTAGAATTTTTCTGCCTATGTTCTTGCTCTAACTAAATTGTCACTATAAAAACACAAGGACTTCTTCTAGGCCTTGACCTCTGCTCTGTTTGTAGGTAGCTGCTGTCCCTGCTAAGATAATCAGCAACAAAGGCCTGGTGCTAATGTGCTTGTCTGTCCTCATTTCCTTAGCTGGCAGTTTCAAGTCAGAAGGGGCTGACCGACACTGTAAAAAATAAATAGGCCTCAAATGGCGGAGTGCCAAAGTTGTGAAAAAGTTGACCAATGTAGTGGTCTATGTCAACTATGGTTTATCTCTTTCCATGCCACTTGACACCTGAGGACTATGGCCTCTATGACAACAAGACAAAGAAGGGCAGCAAAAAAAACCTGTGCAGGAGACATTCTGATCACCAGAAGGCAAAAAGGTCCAGTCCATGTAGACAGCAGATCTTAAGCTACTTTCAAAACAGGGGATTGAATCCAACAAAGTCCTTGACTTCCACTCGCTCCATGGAGTATCATCTCCCTCTCCTCCCTCTGTATACCCTTGATCCCTCCACTAAAAACAAAACAAAAAACTCCACTCTGGAGGGATGGGGGAAAGCTCAAAGCAGGGGGAATCTGCAGAGAGGTGAGCAGAGTAGAAGGGGAAATTCATTGCCTGAGCAGGTGTTTCACTCATGCAATGACTTCATTGGGTACAACCCAAGGACTAGAATATTCCATCTTTTGTTTGCTTCTTGAATACATCTAGAGTGCCCTCTTAAGCATTGCTGATACGGACTAAGCGCAGCATCGGAAAGGAAGACAACAGAGGGCACAGTTTTGTGCAGAATTTGCACGTGCTAATACAGGCGCAAATGCAAATTTGGGAAATAATCACCATAAACAAAAATATGGTGCATCTTGCCACACTGGGGAAGACTGTGACCAGCTGAAACTTGTGTGCCTGCTCAATCTAATGCCCAGGTGCTAACTGTTGACTTCAAGGCCCCCCCCTCCTGCTTTCCCGTCTCAGAGATCTTGGCCCAGCAGCTCTTCAGACAGTACTTCTTCACACAGAGTATTGTTCCCTATAAAGAATCACCACTGGCCACTCTACAAGCACCATGCATTGAAAATGCATTTGATGCATTCAAATAGGTGCACACACAACAGTACCCATGTACAACTGGGCCTAAACTGGACATTCAAGCTTGTCCCCTGATAGGAGCGATTTCTGTCATAGCAGATATGTGCTTTAATGTTCAGCAGTAGGATTGGATGCTAGCAACCCAGCATGTGTTCCTATTTACACCCACATGGTGCCCCATCTAGCTAGAGGTGGATGGAAGCCTCTGCTTCCATATTCATAGGCCCATGAGTTAGAGCCGAGTTCAGACATTTATTTTTCTTGACTCAGAAGCATTTGGAGGTTGGGGAAAGGGGGAAATAAAATAATATCATGGGGGATCTAAATGAAAGAGGCCACACATTTCTTCTCATCTGACTTTCATTATTTCCTACAATATGGGGGAGGCACATAATTCCCATCGTCTACCACCACAGTTCATGTGAAGGAACAACTGCATTCAAATGCTCAACAATAAAAAAAGTATCCATGAAACCTTTAGTGCTGCAATCAGACTATTCAGAGAGAAAGAGAGAGAGAGAGAGAGAGAGAGAGAGAGAGAGAGCATTGTAGGGTGCATTCAGACACAGGGGATCTTGCATTAGTTTTCCTGATTACAATGACAGCACTTCTGTCCTATTTGCTAATATTCCTTTCACACTGCAGTACTTGTTGAATTATGGAACTGAGGCTTTTTAACCGATACACCAGAATGTTGTGCTATATTTCATCCACACAGCAACAAATGTCATTGTACAATGCCACTACTCCCCCCATGATGCTTCTGTTCCCTCATTATTTCCCCCCAACAGAACAGCAGGCAAGAGATGTATGCTGATATACCACCTCAAATTCCATTACTTTAGCCCTATGATTTTCCAGGTTAAGGTGGATACATAAGGTGGTTTTTTTTCTGGAATCAAGTAACACAGAAATGAGCCCTAAACAAGTCTTATATTCCACTCGTTTGCCAGAAGTGGTTTTTGTGTCACAAGGAAGCTCAAATATAATGTAGAAATTAAATTAGTGGAACATCAGAGAAATGGAATAAACTGCCATTTGAATGCAGCCTTATCTATCTTCAGAGAGAGAGAGAGAGAGAGAGAGGGAGGGAGGGAGGGAGGGAGGGAGAGGGAGAGGGAGAGGTCTGTCTTCTCTTCTACAGATTCAGTCCTATTTATGATAAACCACCTCTGTTTAAATAAAGGTATTTTCTTGCCTTTTTTAATACTTCAGGCATATTTCTTTCTATAACAGCTTAGCATGTGGGGAGAAAAGGCAGGGATGGTATCCTTTGCTCAAGGGAATGGTAACAGGACACCACAGAGTGCCTTTTCACATCTAGGTCACCAATCTGATTCCATATCGGCACAGCAGTGAATGAAAGCTGTTACCATCTGCTGTCTTAACTGGCAGTAGCTGATGTGGAATAGATTGCCAGTTGGCACATCTTGAGTTTGAGGAGGAATTTTCAAAACCTGGGTGGTGCAGCAGGCTGGTGAGAGTCACAGACAGACCAAAGAGGCCCAGGGTTTCCCGGGACACCAGATGTGCACAGGGCAAGCTAGTCCCAATGAGAATGAAGGATTGTGGGATATAGTCCCTTGGCACAACTTGGGCAGGATGGTAGTGTTTGAGGGCTGCCTGTCAGCCTGTCAGGCGTGAAGCTGTGCACCACTGATGTGCCATATTGTTCGTTCAGCGAGGCCTTTCCTTTCTCTTGTAGCATGATTAAAGCAAATAAACCAAAGCTGCTGATTATGTGTATATATCAAACATGGTAAAATAAGAAATACAGATGTAAACAAAACAAAACAAAACAAAATGAAAAAACCCTTTAAATAGCCCTGTGTATATTAACAGGATCCTGTCCATTTGTCAGATGGTTAGTTGTATGGCATCTATTCCTCAGGGTCTTGTCTTTTTCGGTCTGCATTCGATTGGTTCCCTGGGTTTAATAAAGCTCATATAGCAGCCATTGTATCGTCAGAGCTGAAAGACTAAAATCAGTATGCAATTTGCCTCCCAAGGTTTTGAGCCTGCTTTATTATAACTGACAGGTCAGCCAGCACTTTGAGGTACGAAACCCACACATGTTTGGCACACGTTTTCCTGCAGGAGGTTCCTGCAAGTGATGACAGACAGTACTAAATAGCTTCAGACCCAAATACGTTGCATTTGCTCCACTTCAGCCTCACCCGAAAGCTGCTGCGTTGGGCAATTTACAATCGCCTCAGGACAGTATCATCATTTACCTCACCCGGTCTGGGTGGCAAAAGCCCATCTACGGTTAAGAAACAAAACAAAAGCAAGCCATTTAGCTTTCTGTGGTCACAAAGTGCTGCAGAAAAGCAGGGGACTGTGCCAGACTCAGTAAGCAGGTCTCTTGCTTTCATCTTTCGTAGTGGGGTGAAAGACTTGTATCCAACTCGACAGAAGTCTCTTTGAGCCAGCAGAGCTGAGGGAGGTTATCGTCAGGTAATCTTCAGACAGTTTCCCACCCTGCTTTAGCATATACCTTGGTTTAAGAACTTAATCCGTTCCAGAAGTCCGTTCTTAAACCAAAACTGTTCTTAAACCGAGGCGTGCTTTCCCTAATGAGGCCTCCCGCCGCCAGTTCTCTTCCACCATTTGGATTCTGTTCCTAGACCGAGGTAAAGTTTGCTAACTGGAACAGTACTTCTGGTTTTGTGGAGTTCTTATACAGAATAGTTCGTAAACAGGGCTGTTCTTAAACCGAGGTACCACTGTATCTAATCTCTTCAAGACTAACCATAATAATTAACCCCCTTCTCCCTTTGTGTTACCATGTTTTAAATGGTTAGAATTGTTTTAAAAGCTAGTGCCTGTCAAAGTTTAAGATTAAAAATAAGTGTTTTCTACATTTAGCAACATTTGGCCTGCAATCCTGTACACGCTTACCTTGAAAACAGTACACTTTAAGATATGATACAGAGTACTACTGTATCTAGTACTTCTATACACAGAAATATACTGTGTTACTCTATACAGAATAAGTTCAGTGAAACTCAGTGGAGCTTTCTTCTAAGTGTCCATGTATAGGATTGCACTGCCAATCTCACTAATGGATAAAGAGTTTTTAAAAACCGTATCTCTTCCGTCTCATTATCCTTGTACAATGATGGATATATAGGAAAAGACCAATATAATGGTCAACATTAATTACAAGATAGATGCTGTTTCCTGGGGGGCCCTAACTGGTTAAAAGCCAAAACTGATAAATTTGAGAAGTCTCTTTCAAAGGCTGTCCTTATCTTTTGTTGTCTGTAGCTTCAAACCATGTTTTCAACACCAGCATTACAAATGTCCATTACATGTGTTTCATCCGGTGATTACATGGTGACATCTTTGGTTAAAGTGGGCTGCCTTGCTCTGTCTGTTTCAGAGCTGATGGGTGCTTATATAACTCTGTCATCGAAAGCTTTTCCGTCTTTCCAGAATAAATATGCCTCGCTAAAAGAAGACATGGCAGCAGAATCCCTTTTTGGTGACAAATCATTTGGTCTGTTCATAACATTGAACTTGTTCTTAATTATTTAACAAAATTCAGCTTTTTAGTACAGCAAATAATTGATGGAGTCATTAAACCTATTCTCACAAATTGATGTACCTTGGCTGGTTTCGTTTGCCAATACGAAAAGTAAACCCCGAATCATAAAACTGGATTTGATTCACTTGCAATCGTTGTTGTTACCACTCCTGCTGCTATTTTATTTTGATGATACCTTTGATACATTCAGTATGATACATTTTCCATATTCATGATCCCTGGAGATCTTGGATGTATGTGCTCAGTGAGTCTCACACTCTGATCTACTTGCATCTGATTTGGATAAAGAGCATTCTGGCCTTTTCCAGTAATATGATTTACCCAAATATGAACAGCCCTACAAGTCCAAGAAATAGTAATACTTTTGCCAGGTCTACTTTGAATAGTTTCATTTCCCTAGCCCAAAACCATTTTCCTTTCAGTTCATGCATTTCAACAGCAGGAGGCAGTGTGAAATTCGACTTGGATGTCAATTCCGAGTAGAATGTTCGGAAAATGGGGAGCTTTTAAAAAACAGATTTGAATGTTCAGGTTCAAATACTTCGTGGTTCAGGTTCTGTTCAGTTAATGGAACTTAATGCCAGGTTTAGGACTGCAAAGGTAAAGGTAAAGGGACCCCTGACTGTTAAGTCCAGTCGCGGACAACTCTGGGGTTGCAGCGCTCATCTCGCTTTACTGGCCGAGGGAGCCGGTGTTTGTTCGCAGACAGCTTCCGGGTCATATGGCCAGCATGACAAAGCCACTTCTGGCAAACCAGAACAGTGCACGGAAATGCCGTTTACCTTCCCACCAGAGCGGTACCTATTTATCTAGTTGCACTTTCACATGCTTTCGAACTGTAAGGTGGGCAGGAGCAGGGACCGAGCAATGAGAGCTCACCCCGTCGCGAGGATTTAAACCGCCGACCTTCTGATCGGTAAGACCTAGCCTAGGGTAATTAAATAAATTTAAAATACCTAATTTTAGGGAGTTTAGGTGCGTGTTCTGGAAGAACACTCATTTGTGCCCATCTGAAGCTGTATGATCCAGGCACACATTTATCATTTCAATTAAGGTACTCATTAATGATGAAAGTGTGGATCAATAATTCAAATTCTTGCTGAGTTCATTGGGTGGCCTTGGGCAGACATTTATCTCAGCTTAACCCACCAGCAGTCTAACCGATGCCTTGAGCTCTACTAAGGAAGGGCAGGATACATTAACCATAAGAAATGGGGGGGGGGGGAATGAGCTATTAGGGAAATGCATGTCTTTTGAGACAACATTTGCATATAGCCTACTAACCAGGTGCAATCATCACATGGATCTCAAGTATACTGCACCACCGACCATGTGAAGCAGTAAAAATCAATAGCTGGGACTTGTATACCCACTATTTTGACACCACGTGTCTTAGTGCAGGCATAGGCAAACTTGGCCCTCCTGATGTTTTGGGACTACAATTCCCATCATGCTTGACCACTGGTCCTGTTAGCTAGGGATCATGGGAGTTGTAGTCCCAAAACATCTGGAGGGCCGAGTTTGCCTATGCCTGTCTTAGTGCCACTGAAATGATGCTGCAGTTCTCAGAGATAGTGAATGTGGGGATAATTATACTATCCTTCTACCCATGTGTGTGGCTGTGAGATGTTTTCTTCTCTAAACAGGTATCTTTATCATATGAACAACAAGCATGGGCCTATTCCATGTGATCCTCAGAACCAAGCCTTGCTAGATTAGGTGGAGAAATGGCAGCATGCCCAAGACCACCCACAAAACAAGGCTCACGTCTCTCAATTCAGATTCAGCACTCTGCTCACTACATCATGGGGCTGCATGATGTAGTGGAAAACATAGCCCTACGGAGGCAGATCGATGGAAACATTGTGATGGGACGCATGCTCCTCTAATGAGTTCTTAAGACAGGAAGGGCAGTGAGTGTCAGATCAAGAGTCCACTGTCCAGCTTTCCAATAGAGCAATGCAAGGCTGGCTTATCAGCAGTTGGCAAACATGTCACCATAAATCTTATGAGGAGAAGCCTATTGAAGTGAACAGTTCCTGGCCTACAGCATAGCTATTTAGGTTCAGTACAAGTGTCTTAACAGGCATTCATCATTCTCTTGCGCAGCATTTGAACATGGGAAATTAGGAAATAGTTGGGACAGGATTCCTGTAGAAAAAGAATTGGTTAGATTGCTTGGGCCCAGTCTGTTAGAGTTGTTCAGTGGAATCCCAGATCTGTACCTTTACTTTTGCCAGAATAAAACCTTGTTGCCTATTACAGCATTTTAAATACAATGCATTCAGAAACATCATTTTATTAAACTTATAAACTTAACACAGTCCAGCTAAAGTTAAGTGTGGCAAGTCACACTGAAAGCAAGGAGACTGAGACATGACTAAGTTGACTACCAATTTGGATGTCTTTAAAAGAGGATTGGACAAATTTATGGAGGATAAGACTGTCAGTGGCTACCAGCCATATTGGCTATGTTCTACCGCCACTGTCAGAAGCAGCATACCTCTGAACACCAGTTGCTGGAAACCTCAGGAAGGGAGAGTGCTTTGGTCTTGGTTGTGGGTTTCCCATAGATATCTGGTTGGCCACTGTGAGAACAGGATGCTGGACTAGGTGGGCCACTGACTTGACCCACAATGCCATAATTCAGACAGAGGAAGGCAAAAGGTTTTACATAGGGCAATCCTAAACATGTCTACTAAGTCCTGTTGAATTGAGGAGGGTTCCTACCCGGGTCAGTTGTGTTGGGATTGCAGCCTAGGCCTCATACAGCCCAATCATTCATATACAGTATATCTATATCTATATCTATATGTGTCTTTACTCAGAAGTAAGCCCCGTTGAGTTGGGTTTACTCTCTCACAACTTTTTATAGGATTGCAGTACTATTCCAGTTTTGTTGTGAGAGGGGAGTACCTATAAGAACCTTGTTTTGGGGCTATCTCAGATTTTCTTCTTTGTACGAGTTACCTCCCATGAGCTTCAGTAGCTAAGCTATAGAACTTGTGACTGCTTGCTCCCTAGGAATGGGGGAGACTTGATTCCATTCATATTTAAGGGTGAATCTATGAAATTCATGCTTTCCAAAATAATATGAAAAGTGAAACACAGCCATCCTTCTAAATTCTCGCTTATCTGAATTTTGCAGTGCAGTTAACCAACCAATGTTTTCACACACACACACACAGAGAGAGGGGGGGAGAGAGGGGGGAGGGGCATTAAAAAGCTTTATATTAGGGGGAATTGCTTTCAAAAATGTGTACATTAGTCAAAACTTCATAAAATGTTCTTATTAGGAAAAAGTCATACTGAATTTAAGAATGGGGGGGGGGGAATGCAACCAACTGATAGAATTGAAATGGGCAGATCCTTCCACCCTTACTTGCTGGAAGATGTTGGACATATTCCTCCCAGTTCACCAAACTTCTCCCAGTTCTAAGCAGTGACTGCTGACAAAGCACAGAAAGAACAAAATGGTGTTAACTGCTTTTGCAGAAAAGTCATCTCCATTCCACTTGTATATAAAGGTTCCAGTGGACTAGTTTGGTTACATTCCACTTCAGGGAAAGAACTTGGCCTTTACAGACTCAGGGAAATAATTATTCATTAATTATTTGCTAATATAAGAATTGCAGCATGGGGGGGGGGGATAAGTGCACTTTGCGATTGACTTTTATGGTGACCAGCAACTGGAAACACTTCATAAATCTGCTGCTTTCTAAACAAAGGATGCCATTAGTGAGGAGGTAATTTCTGCAAGGATTATATGTGGTGGAGCTGTCAGTTGTGGCAGATAAATTATCACTAATAAAAATTTTGTTTCTACTGTTTCTCTGTTTGGACCAATGAGAGCCATTGCAAAAATGACACTTGGCACCCTCCCACATCAATCTCGCAGACATTGCATTCATCTTGGCAGTCCAGCCGAATTAGAGAAAGCATGCTTGTTATTTCAAACAATGGCATGTTGCCATTGCTTCATAAAAATGATGAGATTTCCATTAGCATCTGACATGGGTTTGGAATACCGAAATAGTAGATTTCACAGCATTTCAGTAAACAGCTTAAACTTGTTCCCTGTACATTATCAGGCACTCTGCTTCTTTTTGACTCTTAAAAAGTATAATAATGATAATGAATTATAATGCCTTCTGCTTTGCATATGCCGCAGATGTACAGCACGGGGCCAAATTGTAGGCCTGGGCTATTGCAAACATGAAATCTGCCCTCACTGTACGGCATTCGCTAAACATCGGGCTCATTTCTGACTAAGATACATAAAGATACTAAAGACAAATTAAGCTCAGCTATAATTTCTTTTATGCTTTTGAGTGCAGTGCATCCAAACATGCCACGTTATAAAGAGAAACATTTGCGTCTTTTCTCCAAAGGAATTAGGGGGTTTTCCTTTGCCAAGCTTTAGTGAAAAATTGTTCAACTCTCTCATTTTAATGTGCTCATAGGACATATATGTAGATGTTTGACTTTGAGCACAGAAGCAGCAGCTATCAGACAACTGAAGGTCACATAATGTACCACAATGAAAGTAATTTGCCATCCAACCAAAATGAGAAGAAAAAAAGAGGTCTGTTTCAAGTATACTTCTTCGTGAATCACTTGCTTCATACTGAAAGGTGCTTCCAACTTCCCCAAATACAGAGGTAGCGTTACGGGGTTTTGTTCCTTTTGAAATTCATGGTTGCAGTCACAGGGCAGCTTATACCTGAAGGAGCGTCTCCACCCACATCACTCGGCACTGAGGTCCAGCTCCGAGGGCCTTCTGGCGGTTCCCTCACTGCGAGAAGCGAAGTTACAGGGAACCAGGCAGAGGGCCTTCTCAGTAGTGGCGCCTGCCCTGTGGAACACCCTCCCGTCAGATGTCAAGGAAATAAACAGCTATCAGACTTTTAGAAGACATCTGAAGGCAGCTCGGTTTAGGGAGGTTTTTAATGTCTGATGTTTTATCATGTTTTAATTTTCTGTTGGGAGCTGCCCAGAGTGGCTGGGGTATAAATATTATTATTATTATTATTATTATTATTATTATTATTATTATTATTATTATTATTTTATAACTTTTCCCTCTTCACATTATATTTGAATTTTCACAAGACATAAAAGACACTTCTCGAACTAGAGGGGAATGTACCATATTTATTGTATTTATTTAGAGCATTTGTACCCCACTCTTCAGCCAAAAAGGCTTCCAGAGCGGCTTATGTGAAATCAAAGGAAGACTAACTGCAGGCTTATATTCAAACAAGCAAACAAGCAGAAAACAGAGAAGAAAAGGGGGACAAGAAGGGAACAGGAAAATACAACTCAAATCTCAGGCACCAGTTTCTAGACAGTTGTTCCTATATTGTCCAGCTGGCATAGTGCAGAGGCAGCAGGTGCCTGATGAAACTGGGCCTCCAGCAAAGCCGATGTGATGAGTCCTGCTTCCTCTCTCCCCCTCTGATGCAGCCTGATGAAATGGCTACCCTCAGATGACACTTGAAAGACAGGAGACCTAGCAGAGCTGGCCTGTCTCAGCAGAGTCAATGGAGTGCTTATTTGGTATTAATTTGCTACCAGGGAAAAAAAAATCCATTCGCAAATAATGAGCTTGCACTATATTCTATGATTTTTCCACTATATCCTACAATCGTTGCAGAAGTAGCTTTTATACCATGTTAAAGCTCAAATAAAATATATAAGTTAATAGTTAGAGAAATGTTGTGAAAATGGAATAAGCAGACGTGTGAATGTAGCCTACGGGAGCATTAGGATTTTATGCCTTTACAATACTTGTTTCATGGAGAGAAATGCAAGCAGGGCATATTGGGGGCAATAAACTACCACAGCAAGCAGCAAAACTACCCATCTTGTACTTCCTGTGTGTGGGCAGGTGTAGGTGTGTTTCATCTCCATCATATTGGTATATGTGTATATAGTTTGTGAAAACTATTCAAGGTGCTGTGCAGCTCTGTGACTCTATGCTCTGTTTCCAACTGCATCCGCAGGGCAAGCATACAAATGTGCCCAAGCTGTTAATGTCTGATCTTGTTTCCACTGAGTTGCATTGTATGTGGAGGTATGTGAAGGTTGTCTGTCTGTGGTGTTGTTTGACCTGTGATGACTGTTCCACACCTGTCTAATCAATAAAACACACACACACACACACACACACACACACACACTTGCAATGTACATTTTGCATTGTAAAACTGCGAGTGCAATGAAAAGAAATGGGGGAAAGCTTTTCTCTTAATAATCGTCCAGTTATCTGAATAGCTTTAAACCAGGTACTAATTTGCTCCAATCTGCCTGCCAAAAAAAAAAAAAAAAACAGACACCACGTTATGTAGTATTAAGTGGGTAGTGACTGATTAAAAGAAACAAAATCAGAGTTTAAGCTGCCTGGACGCTTTGATATTAGCGTGATGCTTGGTTTTTGATCTACATAGGAGTCGTTAGGAAATGCAAACATGAACAAAAATGGTGCCTTGGGTATAATTAATGATGACAGTGACATCACAAAGGACTTGATCTTTCAAACTCTCAGTGTGCCTAATGAGCTTCGCTCCTATTAAAATAAGTTGGGCTTTCACCAGAACAAACCATGCCCTGCATAAACATCTACAGGAATCGAAACCTGGATTAGTAAACTAATTTTGTTTATGGGGCTAGCTTACATTATACGACTACATCATAAATTTCAACCTAAATATTCCACTTCCCATAACAGAAATAGATAATGTAATCATAATCCATTACAAGGATCTGAATCTACTGAGAGGTCTTTGTGCTATCTCAGACCAAGGCAATAAATTCAGTGTTATATCAATATCAGCGGAGCATTTAGATGGCTTACGTTCATTTTCCTCTACAACTGAGGGAGTTTAAAAAAATATTGAACCATGATAAGCTGAGAGATAAATTGCAATGATTGATACAGTACTGATAAAAATCAATGTATTGGTTTTTTTTTTAACGTTCTCAATATTTTTAAGCTTCTGGAAAATCTTGGGTTGAATGATTGAAGAGGAATGCTATTGTCAATCAACTAAACAAGTTATTCTTTATGATGTCAGCTTAGAATGGTGAGAAAGTTTTCCAATAGCTAGCACACTACTATGCTTTAATAAAGATAGGATATCAGCTGTGTTCTTTTCCTGTTCTGGCTATTATTCTAGCACCAGGCAAGCTTAGCCAATGAGCCCAATTTTGTCATGCTCCATCCATGCACGACTTGCCAAATTCTCCCCAGCCTTTGCTGTGGCTTGCTGTGGTTATTTCTTTCCTTGACCTTCACTTTGCCTTTTCTGGTGGCATTTCACATGGGAGCAATATTTTGGGCATCAAAAGTTACAAGCTGATAGCACTAGGAGCATGGCCAAAACTGTTCCTCTCACCAACAGGGAATTAGCACATATATGCAATAAATTAGCAGCAATGTTGCAGCAGGAACACAGCATACTAGATCCTACGAACATCATTTGCCCCAGAGAATGTATTTTGCATAGTTCCAGTGCTGGATGTATGTACTGAAAAGAAAGAATGAATAGATATTGTCACTTTAACGCTAAAAAAAGAACAATAATGAATCAACCTGTAGTATTACTGGGATATCATCTATTTGGTGACAATAGGTTCAGATAATGCATAGCCCAGTTGCTTCTCCATGGGGATGTTTTCCATATCGGTACAGTGTGAAAGAATCACATGGGAAGAAAGAGGGAAGACTTCTCAAACACAGAAATGAGCAGGCAGTTTTCTGCAATGCCCAAGGCCCCTTTGGATCAAAGCCAGCCCCTTTCATTAGGAGCTCCTCCTAAAAATCAGTACAATATATGAGAAAAATGAATGGAAGCACTCTTGTGGTCATGAAAGGTCTTCAATCCAGTGAAGGCTGTCCCTGGTGGAAAGGGAGGAATTTAATATTGCTGGTCCATTGTTTCCTCAGAACGATTCCCATGTTTTTCTGGAAGATCCAACCCTCCATAGCATATGGTGGCAGGGGGCAACACGGAGTTGTGGGGGGGGGGAATCATGTGATCATCATGTGAAGCTAATCATCACGTAAAGCTAATCGCCACAGGCAGTGGGAGGACCACCAATCTGTTTATTATCCAGGCTACCCATATCAAGGAAGGTAACACAAAAGAATTCTACCCTGGCGCCGTTTCTTCACCTTCCCTGCTTAACTCAGCTCTTTTACCCACATAAAACCTCTTTGTTTTATGGTTGTCATAAAATATGTTTGGTGGGTTTGAGTGAAAAATGGACACCTCAACAGAACATGAAATATGACAGACTGCAGAGAAGGAGAAGTGGAGCATGTGGGTGGGATGGGAAGGAAGAGAGGGTGGGGGGGCGCACACATTTCTCAGCAGCAGTTGCAGATAAACATATCATCTAACTAATAAAACAGGACACTGGATAAGGTGAAAAAAACTGCAGACTGCAATGTTAGCTTTCTCCCTCAGAACTGCAGCTATAATTTCTCGCACTAGCATTTGAGTTAACACATGTAGGCCAGCAAAGCTCTTTTACTTAAAACCTGCAAATGTTCTCAAGAGGTTTTCTCAAACTACAGAATGAAGTTTTAATTAGGCCAAAAATGTAACGTAATCTTTACCACTTTGTGTGGCCTCTGTGAGCCCAGAAGAAACTGAGGCTCCTTCCCCACACCAGCCCCGTCCCTCCACTCACCCGGGCTGAAATGTTTCCATTGTGTAGAGCTTTTATTCATGGAATTCCATTACTTCTTCCTTGAGACCTCTACCAGTAGATCTTGCTTTCCTGAAAAAAAACAAAAAAACACCTCTTCTCAACCAAAATGGACCATGCCTCTTTAAAGGGGATTTAAACCATGAACAGCCTCTCTTCAGACACTTCTGCCAAGCTGGAAAATGTTGTTGTCATGTGCTATATTGCCCCTTGCTTGCTTGGAGAGCTGCATATAGAACCCCCTGGTTTTTGCATGGTTGCGATATAGCGTACTGTACAAAGGCAAGAGCACTGGACACAATACCACTTTGTTCTTAGCTGCAACTATCATACTCTACACTGTGGAATTCCATCCCCACAGAGATGTGTTGGGCACCTTCATTGTGTAGTTTTCATCATATGCTGAAGATATACGGTAGCTCTTTACTCTGGTCTTTGATGCCTGTGAAATTACTATTGTAATCTGGTTTAATGGTTTTTAATGTGTGTTTAGACTGATGTAACCCACCCTTGGACTTCAGGGGGAAGGGTGGGTAAGAAACTGAAACAACAATACCAACACCTCTGTTTTTTCCCATTTTATACTCTGGAATATGGTTGTGAATTAACACACACACACACACACACACACACACACACACATGTATGTATGTATATTCCTACATTAAATACCATACCTTAAAGGTAGAGGGCAAAGAATATTATATATTATTAGAAACAGCTTCCTGGTTTTTGCTTTTTAAATATCAGGCACAATAGAAGATATGATATGGTAAGAAATGTGTCTTGCAATGGGATAAAATTTTGGTTTGAATAATGATTACAAGTGGTTTGAATATTTCATCTGCAAGTCCTCAAAGGGAGGATATTTATTTATTTAGAGCCAATGCAGCTTTTTAAAGGAATTAGAATCACATTTGCATGTTGCTACTGGACAGAACATAAAGTCTGTTGTGGAAGTTCAGAGGCAAAACTTCCCATTTCTATTAATACCTGTTTACCCAAGGTGAAGAATCAGGAGAAATGCTTCAGGTTCATTCATAGTGCAAGAATCAGAAGGCCACTCTTAAGCATTTCTGAACGTTATGGCGATGCTACGAAATTAGTTTTAAGACTCTTTCTAGTCTGGTTATAACCCATGATGAGCATGAATAGCTGTGTGCAGATAGTTAAGTTTCTATTGCCATACTGCAGTGGGTACAGATTTACTCCTCCACATATTTAACTTAACCTTAGGTTGTGCAGGAAAGCAGAAATGTTTTAATACTCTATGGGGAGAATACACCACTCTGGATTGTGTTGTACAGTACGGGATTGACATTTAACGTAGAAGGGCTTGAGAGGCAATTCTCCTAACTATTCTACTTTCCCTTCGACAGAAAGCAAGTGGAGCAATACATAATATGAGAATTACAACAAACAAGAAATGCTTTTAAGGAGCTTAGCCTTAATCTCAGACTCTTGCCAGCTGTGAGAAGCTGCCCTCAGAAGAGTCAGGTCAGGTAAGGTGCTGATGCTTCCTGTCCCAGCTGTGGCCTCACACAGCCTTCTAGACGATTCCATGACTGAAGAAAGACTCTAAGCCTCTAAAGATGCCCACCCAACATTTTAACAACAGACCATTCAAAATTATTTTTAAGGGGAGGGGAGGGCTGAAATATGAAGGCTGAAGCTGGCAAAGTGGAAGTGAGGACAGAGGAACAATCTTGTGCTCCTCTGCCCATTTCCTGCCCACTGTTTCCTAGTGGAGTATGTATGCGTGAGGAGATAAGGCGGCTTTTACACACTATCAGGGGTTATATTCTGGCTTTCATCATGCCAGGACTTTGGATGATCTGACAGTTGTGGAAAGGGAGGATTTGACATCAGAACCCCACTTGTCACATTTCCCCCCAAGATGCTTACTGTTCTGATGGGCCACAAGTAATATGGGGGAGGAATAGAGGGCATGTATGGCAACCTGTTGTGCTTTAGGAATTAATTGCAATCAGTAGCATAGTGTGTAGACGAGCAGAACCGCCCTCCTGGCACCAGGTTCACTGCTGTTTACCCGAACAGGGCTGGGGTGGAGATCAGACAGTTAAGGAGAGCTAAATTGATGCTGGCATTCTCATTTGTGCAAACACACAGCCCCGAATCTGCCACTGTCCCGTCTGATCACCGTCCAGACTCTGCAGTGCCACACTCAGCACCACTACAGATCATAAGACCAGAGCAGTGGTAGCAATGGTACCAGCAGTATTACCACTATTCTGATAAGGATCTAGAAGAAGCAAGATTTAAATGATGTTGGTACAAAGAGCTTCCCAGTATTTTGGTATGTGCCTGCCATGAGTCTAAATTTCTTAAGGATGGAGGAAGTGCATGTACATAGGCCTTGTCAGACAGAAGATTGTATATCATCATCATCATCACCATCCTACCTTTTCCCCTGACAGGGACTCAAGGCAGCTTACAGAAAAAATAAGAACAGCTAAAAGCATAGGGGGATTAATAATTTTTAAAAAACATTAATAGAATTTAAAGTTCTCTCTAATATCTAGTTACAGGTAGGTAGCCATGTTGGTCTGCCGTAGTCGAAACAAAATAAAAAAAATCCTTCCAGTAGCACCTTAGAGACCAACTAAGTTTGTTATTGGTATGAGCTTTCGTGTGCATGCACACTTCTTCAGATACACTGAAACAGAAGTCACCAGGGTCTTAGTTGGTCTCTAAGGTGCTACTGGAAGGAATTTCTCTAATATCTGTTATGTATTCAGTGGTCTGTGTTTGCCTGAGCTAGAGTCTGGACTAAGGATTCTGAGCCCCTGTGTTCTGATTTGATACATAATATCCAATCACAGAATAATTAAGGATTTGGGCCTCTGCCATTGGCCTTAAACTCTGAGTTATGATTTGCAGCTTGGATGTTTAGACAGCCAATCACGTTGGGAGTGGGAGTGGCCCAGGGCTTCATAAATGTATATAAACAGTTGCTTTGCCCCTGTTGTCCCATTCTGTTAGTTCAATAAAGGTTATTGCTGTTATCACTGTGTCTTGCCTTGTGGAAACCCACCTACACTTCAATATCTATTTAAAATATACAGGCAATCACAACGGCACCAGCCCCCTCATTAAAAGTAGTCAGTTCCCCAAAGCCTGTTGGAACAAGCTGGTCTTCACCTGCTGCCAGAAGGACCACAGGGAGGCAGCCAGTCTAATTTCTCTTGGGAAGTCTGAGAGCAGCCACCGAGAAGGCCCTCTCCCACAAGCAAGCCTGTGAGGGTCGTGGGGCTGAGAGAAGGGCCCCCCCCCTGAAGATCTCAGAATCTGGGCAGGTTCATATGAGGAAATACAATCTTTCAGATAGCTTGGATCTAAGCTGCATAGGGCTTTATAGGTCATAACCAGCACTGTTAATGAAGTCAAACTGTAAGGTGCCTCCAGCAGTAAAACTATAATACAGGGGTGCCTCGGTTTATGAACTTAATCTGTTCCGTTCTTAAACCAAATCTGTTCTTAAACGGAGGCACACTTTCCCTAATGAGGCCTCCCGCCGCCGGTTCCCTTCCACCTTTTGGATTCCGTTCTTAGACCGAGGTAAAGTTCGCAAACACTACTTCCAGTTTTGCAGAGTTCGTAAACCGAACAGTTCGTAAACAGGACTGTTTGTAAACCGAGGTACCAATGTATCTTTAATATTCTTTGATATCGGTGTCTCCATATGTGCCACTGAAACTGAAACTGACACACAATCTTCCAAAAATTTCAAAAATTTCAGATTGGCAGAGCAAATTACAAGAATTCGCTGGATTGGCCCTACTAACTATTAATCTCAGAGGAAAATCTAAACAAAAATTTGCTGAAAAATGGGATATTTACAAGAAATATGCCCAAAAGTATAATAACAACTTTACTTCCATGCCAGCTTTTGAGTGCTAAAGGAAAGGCAAAGAGTTGGGGAAAGATGGATATATAATATGGTGGAATATACTGGAAAATATCTGAACGAAGTAGAATTGTTTGATCTACATTCAATAATAAGAGAGGTAGACGCATGGGGATTTGACAGGAAGTCTGATTTGTGAAATTAAAGTTTTGTCAAGTTAAGTTTGTTATGTATATGTAGGTAAGTGAGTCTAGGTATATATATGTATGTATAAGTAAGTGGATGTATGGACTATCTAATTATATGCCTGGCTGAATTTTTTTAATTTTTTTCCATTTTTGTATTTTTTTTTCCTTTTAGTTTTCTCTTAAGATATAAACAATAAGACACAGATACGACTATGTGGGATGTTAAATTTTATTCAGTAATATTATATAATAGCAGTTGTAATACTTTGTTACTTTTTTCTTTTTTTGTTAAACAAAATGAATTAATAAAAATTAAATTTTAAAAAAAGAAACTGACACACAATCTTTGAAAACACATCATTATATAATAAGTTATCATAGCATAATCATTACAAGGGTCCTTTTGATACAGCCTGTGCTTGGTTCTCCATTATGTAGAATGATAGACTGTAAACTCCTGGCTCTAAAGGAATGGGCAGCATACAGCCAAAAATATTTTTTACCTCAGCCACTGATTTTTTTTTGTATTGTAACCACAACCTGGTTTTCAGCAGATGCCTGTATGCAATGTCCCCCACCTACTCGATTTTAAGCATCTTGACCTGTTGAATGGGAATGGTGAGAACAACAATAAATCTGTCACAGAAAGCATGTAAAGTGTGTTTTTAAAAAAGAAACAAATTCATGGTTAACTAGCAATGAAAAGGGGCTTATGGACTATATTACTCCTGGAAATGGCAGAGCGTCTTTTTCTCCTTGTGCAAATGGATGTCCTTAGGCATCTGAGCTCTGACTGGGAGCCAAAAATCATTTGCTTCAAATTGTTTATGAGAAGACTTATTATCCCTGTAATGAAAAAAGAATGACAATAAAGCTTTACCTTTTCACCTTACCTGAGTGCAAATGGAGTGCTGGTGTTTAAGAGGGAGGGGGGCTGCACAAGCCATTTAGCCCAAGCTCCTTTGCCCCACTTGTGAATCTGCTGTTACTAAACACACAGCAAGTCATGTGATTTTTTTTATTAAAAAAAAAACACCTTATAACCATAGACCTAAACCCAACAGACCATGCAAAATGTTAGCTTTGTCACATTCCGAGAAGCTCAGGCAAACAAATAACAAGTAGACCCATTCATTCCTATCTTTTAGACCAAGCAGTTCATTCCTCCCCATCACCATGTCAAATGTCTGTATGTAATTAGCTGATGTATTAGTGTAAACTTCTATTTAACATAGAATTTTTAAAACACACTTTTGAATCAAGCAGCCTTTCAGAAGATGGATAAACGATAAGCCTCCTGTCAGACATAAAATCCTCAATATTTTCCCCTCCCTACTTTAATATAAACAATTATTTTTCATTCAAAAAGTTCATAAGCTCTTTAAGTTTCCTGTTTGGTCTTGTTCACGAGCATTTTCGTAAAGCAAAGTTTCCCAAGTTCATAGCCATTCATTATCTCTCTTTCTTTTTGCCTCAAAAAAACAAAACAAAACCCCAAGCCCATAATAGTTGAACATTCAGACTTGGCTATAGATTATTCTTGTCAGGTGTGATTTATTTGTATGAGAAAGGAAGGGGAAACTTCCCTATGCTAACTCTCAGCACTCTGCTCTTAGATGTGGTATGATGTACACTTTCAAGATATAATACTATCTGAGCACCAGAAAGATAGTGAGACATCCCAAGGTTGAGGCCCAGAGCAAAACAGTAACCTCTGATGCACAAGAAGTTCCGATAAAGTGCACTATAGTCCACAAAAGATTATGCAGTAATAAATGTTTAAGTCTTTAACACTTCTTTTCATTTTATTTTTTTGCTGCATACAAGAATCTTTCATAGCCCAGCCTAAAAATCAGGATATGCAAGCCTATAAGCATAGGACTTTATATGTTGGTCACTGGACAATCTAAAGTGTGGCAGTCTGCTAGGGCAAGGTTGCATGGATGGGTTGTGCAGGTCAGGTACAATTCATGATGCTGTACTACATATAGGCTCTGCACACTGAGTTCTCAATTTACCCATCCTGCATCTTGTACATACTTGAATTTTAAGTTTGTCAGAGTCTTTTATAGTCTTTCCCCCCTCACAATAACTCTGCAGACTATAGCGCAATTTTAGCAGAACAGAGCGCTAAATATGGTCTGAAGCTCAACATCAAAAAAACTAAGATCATGGCCACTGGTCCCATCACCTCCTGGCAAATAGAAGGGGAAGAAATGGAGGCAGTGAGAGATTTCACTTTCTTGGGTTCCATGATCACTGCAGATGGTGACAGCAGTCACGAAATTAGAAGACGCCTGCTTCTTGGGAGAAAAGCAATGACAAACCTAGACAACATCTTAAAAAGCAAAGACATCACCTTGCCGACAAAGGTCCGTATAGTTAAAGCTATGGTTTTCCCAGTAGTAATGTACGGAAGTGAGAGCTGGACCATAAAGAAGGCTGATCGCCGAAGAATTGATGCTTTTGAATTATGGTGCTGGAGGAGACTCTTGAGAGTCCCATGGACTGCAAGAAGATCAAACCTATCCATTCTCAAAGAAATCAGCCCTGAGTGCTCACTAGAAGGACAGATCCTGAAGTTGAGGCTCCAGTACTTTGGCCACCTCATGAGAAGAGAAGACTCCCTAGAAAAGACCCTGATGTTGGGAAAGATGGAGGGCACAAGGAGAAGGGGACGACAGAGGATGAGATGGTTGGACAGTGTTCTCGAAGCTACTAACATGAGTTTGGCCAAACTGCGGGAGGCAGTGAAGGATAGGCGTGCCTGGCGTGCTCTGGTCCATGGGGTCACGAAGAGTCGGACACGACTGAACGACTGAACAACAATACTCCCCTAAGGGTGTGATGCAGCCTAAGGGTTTTAAGTATCACCACCAGGGGCATACCAAGGGGGGAGCGGAGAGGCGGTGTGCTCCCGGCACCATGTCTCCGGGGGTGACAAGGCTTGTGGTTTGCTGGTGGTGCCGCTCCAGCGCCATACGGATGGTGCCGGGATCCTTTGCTCACGGCTGCAGCCATGAGCAGAGGATCCTGGCACCGTCTGAACAGTGCTGGAGCGCCGGCAAACTGTGACGCTGCGCATGCATGCTATGTAGTGACACCCTGCCCCCCGGGTGCACATCATGTTTGCCGCTCTGGGTGCCCGAGCGGCTTCGTACACCTCTAATCACCACCAACTCCTTGCAAACTCATGACACCTGTCTCAATAAATATTAATAAAAAGCAACCTACTTAAACTAGCAACCACACCTTTTTCCTGCTAGCTACAAAGAATGTAATTTGGGCTATGACTTTCAGAAAAAAGAACTCTGAGCATGGCTCAGACTACCCTTCAAGGCAGCTCTACCTAGGGTGATACAATACTGTGAATGTTGGTTAGCCCTCATAGCAATGGATGGAAGTTTGATCTAAATTTTATTTTAAACAAGAAGGGCAGTCCAATTAGTCACGAGGTTTTTCTCCTTAGAGACACATGGGAGGGGCCCCTTTGCCATAGCTAAACAGTGGTACCTTGGGTTACAGACGCTTTGGGTTACAAACTCCACTAACCAGGAAGTGGTTACTCCAGGTTAAGAACTTTGCCCCAGGATAACAACGGAAATGGTGTGCCAGCGGTGCAGCAGCAGCAGGAGCCCCCATTAGCGAAAGCACACCTCAGGTTAAGAACCATTTCAGGTTAGAACGGACCTCCGGAATGAATTAAGTTCTTAACCTGAGGTACCACTGTACTTTTAGAATAGGACTGTTTGAGTGCTGCAAGGAACTGAATGCCAGAAATGTTTGCAGAGCTTCTCTGGGTTCAAACAGAAGTATAAAATGTGTGGGGAACAGGAAAGAGTATGCGGCTTTGAGATTTGGTGTGTCTACATGTTAAAATAATTCTTAACATTCTCCTTGGAAGGACCATAATGAACCAGCTCCAATGCTCAGGTGTTAGCTTCATGGTGTTGTTCAGGGGTAGGCAACCTAATGCCCGTGGCCCGGATGCAGCCCAATCGCCTTCTCAATCCGGCCCATGGACGGTCTGGGAATCAGCATGTTTTTTACATGAGTAGAATGTGCGCTTTTATTTGAAATGCATCTCTGGGTTATTTGTGGGGCATAGGAATTCGTTCATTCCCCCCCCCCAAAAAAAAATATAGTCCGGCCCATCACATGGTCTGAGGGACGGTGGACCGGCCCACGGCTGAAAAAGGTTGCTGACCCCTGGTGTAGTTTATTTAAGTTAAAGTATTTCTGTTGTGCCTTTTCTTCCTAAAAGGAATTTCCAAATTCGGCCAGAACTGATAATAAGCACAGTATGACAATGCAGGACCCCCACCCCACCAATAATTACAAAGTTGGACTACAGAAAGGGCCGTATACACACCTTTCTGCCATAGTTCTGTTTCTGTATTATTTCTGCACTTGATCCTTTGGTCACCCCATGAAGTTTGATCTAAATTTTGTTTTAAACAAGAAATTGGTACAGGGCCTCCCCATCTCAAATGGTGCTGCCGTGTAGTCAGAGGCATTTTCTGAAGTTGCCTTACAATTCTCTTGCTTGACTGTTTTAAGCTAATCTGAATAATCAAAAGCAATATTTTGCATCTATATAAAAAGAGATTCACTTTCTGTGTAACACATTTCCCTCCTTTTCAAGCTGGACCTTATTGTCACAGTGGAACTCCCCTTCCACCCTCTCTTCTCTCTAGTCTGTGCTCTACCTTCTCACATCATCCCACCCTGGCATTATGGTAAGCTTAGAGATAATGCTTTCGTTTTTATCAGGATTTTTTAAAAAGAAAATGCCTGGATCAACGAGACACTAGGAAGCATTTCTGGGGCCTCCACTTTTGACTCGTGCTGCCTCAAGGAGATTCAACTTTGCCTTTGATGAGCCAAAATCCTTCTGAGGCATGCTGCTACACCTCAGGATTCAGGATGGATCCAAATCTGATGGACACCCACTCCCCCACCCTACCATATGCCAATTCAAATGTTTGGTCCATCTGGCTTGGCATCTCTAGTGACTGGTAGCCACGCTCCAAGAATTCAGGCAGGAGTCTCTCCAAATGCTACCTGGAGTTATCTCAGGGATTTAACTTAAACCTGTTGCATACAAAGCAGGTGTTCTGCTACTAAACTATGTCCCCTCACCTCACCTGGAGAACACTTGAGGTGTACGGGGACATGTTTGCAATACATGTTTGAAGTGAGGTTTAAAATCCTTCAAATAATACATCATTCCTTTACATACTTGGTATATGGGCAGAATTAGTCTCCACGCTATGAATCTGATTGAACAACAACAACAACAATTTTAGGTGATAATACTTGAGCTGAAAGGCTAGCTTCATATCCAGCCTGCCAGGCTGCTTTGAACGATCAATTCCTTTAGCAGCTGAAAACTTCTCATTGATGCCAGAGGCAGAAGAAAGATAAGAAAAGTATGCTGGGGAGTTAAATTATATATTAAAAAAACCATTCTTGGGTTGAATTTGAGAGTTTCCAACATGAAATTAATAAGAAAAATTCTTCCCCTCCTTTTGAAAATCAATGCCGCTGTGAGCACATTTGCCTTTCTGTTATTCTCAGACAAGCTACACTTGGTAATGAATGTAAATCAGTTTGGCATCCATTAAGAACTAAAAGGTGGGTTTGGATCAGATATGCCATTTCCCAGGGATTATGATTCCATTTGCTTAAAAAAAAAAAAAAGCCAATGCCCCCACTGTTTTGTGTATACCTTTGCAATGAGCCCTTATTTAGTTTACGTTTGGAAATACACTAACTCGGAAATGTTTTCCAAAAATCCCAATGAGACCATGCACAAGAGAAACAAGAAGTTGCCTTATATTGAGGGTGATCATATATGCATTGCCAGTAGGAAGAAATACATCATCGAAAAAGGATGTGAATCTGCATGAAATCTGCATATGCTAATTTATTTGAATGTAAATTTACATGTGTTGAAAGAAATAATTTATATAATTTAAACAGTAATTTAGTGGGAAAGCTCAGTAGCAGAGCATCTGCCTTGCAAAGCAGAAGGTCCCAAGTTCAGTCCCTGGCATCTCTAGGTTGGGTTGGGCGAGACTCCTGCCTGAAATCTTGGAAAGCTGCTGCCGGTCAGTGTAGACAATACAGAGCTAGATGGACCAAAAGGCAGCTTCCTATGTTCCATGTGACTTATTAGTCTGCCATCCAGCTGCTATCTATTGTTGGCATCTTCAAACTCCCTGAAAAACTTGGACTCAACAGCCCTTCAAATAAAGGACTCCCTCAAGTAAAGGACTGTCCTGTGTAAAGTAGGACACATGACCACTGTACTTATGCTGAAATAGATCATAAGAACATAAGCCCCATATAAACCATCCCGGACTTTGTATCCATCATCTGAGGCCTTTCTTTGTGTGCCTCCTCCATGTGAGGTCCGGAGGGTGGCAACACGAGAATGGGCCTTTTCTATGGTGGCTCCTTGTTTGTGGAATGCACTTAACAGAGAGGTTTGTCTGGTGCCTTCATTACAGTATATATTTTTAGGTGCCAGGCAAAAACGTTCTTCTTCAACCAGACCTTTGGCTGATTAATATCCTACAACCTTTTAAGTGTGTCTCTGGGTGGGGTGGGGGGGGGTTATTGTTTTGCCATTTTGTTTTTAATTATATACTTGCTTTGATCCTGCATTTTATTTTATGAACTGCCCTGAGATCTTATGATGAAGGGTGGTATATAGATCTAATAAATAAAATAGAATAAAAGAAGCCCTGCTGGATCCGGCCAATTGCCCATCTAGTCTGGCATCCTGTTCTCCCAGTGGCCAACCAGATGCCTGCAGGAAGGTTGCAACAGGACTCTGGCCACCTGCAATTCTCAGCAGGTGGTGCTTAGTGGCATAATGCTTAGTCCACCTGATGATACACAGTGGCTCTAAGGGTTTTCTTCAGTGAACCTAGATGAGCCAGGGATTGAACATTTATGACTTTCTTATATGCATAGAATGTACTCTACCACCAGGTGCTAGCCCTTCCCCTAATGGCAGCAATCTGGCTTGCTGTTTCTGCACAAGGGCATAGTATAGACAAGGGAAAAGTTAATGCCATTGGCCCAGTCATTTCCATGATGAGGCTCTGTGAATGATTGTCGTGATAGGTCACCTGCCCAAAAGCGGCTCATTCAAACAAACCAACAAATAACCCAAATTCAATCTCAAGAGCTGCCAAAGGCCTAATGGAGAGAAAGTGTGGCATGCATGATCTATGGTGGAAAAAAATGCATTTAATATAATAGTTCTGCAATGCACAATGTTTGGAAATGTGAGTCCAACAGATCTGGTAGGTTTTTAAAGATTGAGTGTAGAGTTTTATTATTTAAAAGGTTTTATAAATATGTTCTAAATAGACCATGGAATTGCTCTAGCAGTTTTGTGGGGTTGGAAATTACTCAGCCATTTGGTTCTTATTTTATAAAGCGAACAAGCGTTTGAACACTCATTTGATATGCTTGTTGATGCATCACAAAAAGGAGATATGCTTTGAATTCTCCTTAAAACCCTGATGTAAACATACAGCTTATGCATAATTGCAACAAAATACCATCTCCTTAGAAAGTGCTTTCACATGCAATTTCCTCTTTGACTACTGCGTGTAAACATAGTTATTGAATTTGGGGAAATTTGTGGGCTTTAAGTGGTGCAACTGGGATCAATATCTTAACAAATGCAAATTGTATTTTAAAATGGCCTTGCTCTGCAGCAAAATACCGTAAGAGAGACAGAAATCGTTAACAAGTATGTTTCTTTAAACATAAGAATTGCATCTGGATTCTGATTCACTTCTCCATTTGGCTTATTCCATCCCTCTGAATAAGTGTTTGGAAGAGTGTGATATTATAGCCAGCCCCAAATGCTTCCAACCAGTGGCCTGGATTCATCCCCCATTTGCTGTTTCTGTTATGAAGATGCAAGTCAGACTACTGTTGCTACCTCAGTATTGTCTATACTGATTGGTAGCATTTCTCCATGATTTCAGACAGCGATTTCCCCCCATCCCTACCTTGAGATAGGGACGTGGGTGGCGCTGTGGGTTAAACCACAGAGCCTAGGGCTTGCCGATCAGAAGGTCGGCGGTTCGAATCCCTGCGACGAGGTGAGCTCCCGTTGCTCGGTCCCAGCTCCTGCCCACCTAGCAGTTCGAAAGCACGTCAAAGTGCAAGTAGATAAGTAGATACCACTCTGGCAGGAAGGTAAAGGGCATTTCCCTGCACTGCTCTGGTTTATCAGAAATGGCTTAGTCATGCTGGCCACATGACCCGGAAGCTGGCCAAAGTATTGGAGCCTCAGCTTCAGGATCTGTCCTTCCAGTGAGCACTCAGGGCTGATTTCTTTAAGGATGGATAAGTTTGATCTTTTTGCAGTCCATGGGACTCTCAAGAGTCTCCTCCAGCACCAGTAAATGTAGTCCTATACTATTTTACTCACTAGGTGGGGTGGAGGGGGGGAGTTATTGGTTTGTGTTTTTTTATTCTTGTTTTTATCATATATTTTATGCTTCTATGTTGTATTGTTATGTTTTGAATCGTGAATGAAAGGCAGTATACATTTTAAAAACAACAACAGCCTAGGACCAAAGTAAGCACAATACTTTGCTGCAGCTTTGAGGAATGCAAACTGAAATAGGAGACCAGATCATGGCAAAGGGGATCTTAGGGTCCCTCCACTGTTTTTTTTTTGGGGGGGGGCAGGTGTCTTCTGCAACATGTCACTGATGTTCCAATAGTGCAGTAGTGACAGATATATATTGGACCGACCACATGTCATTCCACTTTCTCAATTGCTCTGTGATGCTTCCCCAATGTTACTGCATTATTGCCATCTGGAGAGGCACTCTTGCACTATTGAGTAACAAAAGGGAGACCAACACCACCTCAACATTTGCAGCAGGAGAAGTTAAGGGATTTCAGCAGGTAGCTATAGGGTGTGCATCAACTGGAGGTGAAGCAGGATGTTCACCCCAAAACATTTGCAGGTACAAACAGTATTGAAAATGGGGTTGCGTATTACCACCTCAGTATCATCAGAAAAGGGACCCAGGTGGCGCTGTTGGTTAAACCACAGAGCCTAGGGCTTGCTGATTGGAAGGTTGGCAGTTCGAATCCCTGCCACGGGGTGTGCTCCCGTTGCTCGGTCCCTGCTCTTGCCCACCTAGCAGTTCGAAAGCACGTCAAAGATAAATAGGGACCGCTCCAGCGGGAAGGTAAACGGCGTTTCCGTGCGCTGCTCTGGTTCGCCAGAAGCGGCTTTGTCATGCTGGCCACATGACCCGGAAGCTGTACGCTGGCTCCCTCGGCCAGTAACGCGAGATGAGCACCGCAACCCCAGAGTCAGACACTACTGGACCTAATGGTCAGGGGTCCCTTTACCTTTATCATCAGAAAACATCATGAATGCAGTGGCAAAAAAATCTGGATGGGCCCTTTCTCTTTCCCCTTGTCCCTTTGGCTGCTAAAAATGGCTCACAGCTGATATTTGCTGTGCAATGGAAAAGAATCCCCCCCCCTCATTGGGGGATTCCCACCTGTCCCCCCCCCCACAAAAATAGCAACAAGCAAGAAGAGGTAAGGTAAACACAAACCCATACACACATATATAAAATGCACTGTTTCCCCCCTTTAGTATGCAGCCTCCATAGCTGCATTTTATAAAACAAAGTCTGGGACAAACTATATGTAAGTGAGCATTGCATTGTTTGGCACTTGTCTCTTTTCTATCGTTAATGCTCGAAAGCACAGACAGTTCTTGTACAGCTGGTCTAATTCTTTTGGCTATTAAAAGCTAGTCATCATCAACAGTTTCAGGTGCAGGACCAAATTTTGACCCAAACCTGCAATGGTGGAAGAGCCATTTCCTGGCCCACGCTACTGTGTTAATGTCTTAGATCAGGGTAGTCAATATGGTATCTTCCACATTTTTCTGGACTACAATTTCCGTCATCCCTGACCATTGGCCATGTTGGGTGCAGCTGATGACAGTTGTGGACCATAAACATCCCGGGGGTATCACTGGCTACCCCCTGCTCCATATGAAAGAACCACACAGCTCTGCACATATGATATGGTTTCTTGCCAAGTCAACTTTGTTCAACTTTTAGGAGGGTAAAAGTGGCACAGGAAGAAATCATTTCAGTCAATTCATATTATTCCCCTCCCCCATTACCAAAGCAGCATGGATCTAGCCCGTAAGGAAATAGCTCCCATGCTACTGTAAAATATACGGTATTAATTAGGCCTTTGGACTTGAGCACAATGTGAAACAATAACACAATTCTGATTCCCAAACTGCCTGCATTTTCTCAAACTATATATCTGTTTTCAAGTTCGTGTGAATCAGCCAACAGACTAGGTCTAAAACACTGAAATCACATCAGCAGATGGAAGGAAATTTACTTTTTTTAAAGCTCACTGGCAGTCAGACAACACATCATTATATTCATATCCATATATATTTTGAACCCAGTGAGTTCCTTAAAGGTATACATTACTTTTGCCATTTATGAAGATTACTTATTATTTTAAGGATACACACACACACACACACACACACACACAAACACACCATTGGCAATAAGCATAAAGCTAAAAACACTCTACTGAAATCAGTTCAGCATTTCAGGAAGAAAAATGTAACAAGAATCCAATAGTCTTGCAGTTACTGTATATACACAACTGTCCATTTCTGTGTAAATATGACAAATTCCATTTCACTTTACTTTTTTGCTTTCATGTAGACTGTATGGCATTTCTACTTTCTTAGATTCAATATTTCTTGGAACATCTTCAAGGAATTTTCAGGTTATTACTTCAACCCTTTTCTTAACGCTTGAGGGCCACGGATCTCACTCAAGCACATTAAATGATTTGAAAGGGCTCGGTTTTCTTTTTTCTTTTTCTTCCCTTTGCCTCAAGTGCAATCCTTTGTAGCAAGCTCATAGATTCATAGGAGCAGGACATATATTTCACTGAGTGTTTTTGATTTTTTTTTAATGGCTTCTAGAATTCATGCTTATAACTTGCCCATTGGAGGTCCTTCCTCCATCTTGCCTGCAATATTGGCATTCCCCCCTGTATTATTAACCATGGCATAACCATTATTACCCCTGATCATTTAGCTATGATTCCTGCATTGTAGGAAGTTAGACTAGGTCCACCAGCTCTGCAATTTGATGATGATTCTGTGACACTGGAGAACATCATCTCCACCGAAGATGAACCATTGCCACAGAAATAACCACAAAGACAACACAGAGAATTGTTTACAAAACCAAAAAAGGGAAAGGGAAAGGACCCCTGACAATTAAGTCTAGTCGCAGATGACTCTGGGGTTGCAGCCCTCATCTCGCTTTACTGGCCGAAGGAGCCGACATTTGTCTGCAGAGAGTTTTTCCGTGTCATGTGGCCAGCATGACTAAGCCACATCTGGCAAACCAGAGCAGCGCACGGAAACGCTGTTTACCTTCCCGCCGGAGCGGTACCTATTTATCTACTTGCACCTCATGCTTTCGAACTGCTAGGTTGGCAGGAGCTGGGAACGAGCAACAGGAGCTCACCCCGTCGCAGGGATTCGAACCGCTGACCTTATGTTCCATAACCAAAGGGACACCTAAATATCAGACAGTTATTTGGGGCTAAGGAAATAGTGACTTGCAAAGGGTTGAATAAAGACTGTTCCACCCCACCCCCGATGTCAAACCACAATTTTGGAGGTGATGTAGTGTCTCAATTCTGGAAGAGTATGGGAAGGAATTGCTTCTACATGCAATTCCTATGTGATGTCCAAAGAAGTAGCTGCATATCTACTTGAGGAAATAAGTTCCAACTCCATACGAGTGTGTGTAGGGGGGAAGCTTATGAATCTCATCACAAGGAGCTGGCCATGCCTTGCTTCACATGTTACAAATGAAGCACAAGTATAAAGCATGGGACTCGATGTCTCAAAAGGCCACCTCCTCCCATATATGTCTGCCTGCCTGACACTTAAGATTCACTATAACAAAATGCCTTAGCACATACTACTTATAGATCAGTCTAAGAGTGACTTTAATATACCATAAAGGCTTGATCTCTAAATAAACTGTTTGCAGTTCAAATATGCATGGGACCAATCGGTAAGACATCCACAAAGTACTGTTCCAAGAGAAAATCTGTGGAAATTGAATTCAAAGGCACCTCCCCCCTTTTTTTGCTTAAGAAAAACTCTTTCTCCCACTTTTCCTTGTATTTGGCATTTAATTAGAACAATAATATTTTCTATGTCACAGATTTATAATGAGTGGTTATCATCTAACATTTCTCTCAGGCAATTGCATATTAGTGGAAACAAAAAAAAAATGTAATGTCCCCAAGACAGGGTCATTTAGGGCATAAAATGAAAGGAAATAGGTATTTAGGTAACTGTGTGCATGGTTTTTATTTTCACTAATTTTCAGATTACTTTCGATGAGGTCTCTTCAGAGTCCAAACGTCTTTATGTGAAATAGATACTATCTAAATCATTAGAGATCATTCGTTGCCATGTGCCACCTTTTAGGGCAATTAAACCTGACCTTCGGGGTTACCTAGCTGAACACTCATTGACCTAGGGCACTTCCTCTGAATACGAATAAGGTTGTAATACAAATGCGGTCAGAAAACAGCATCGCTCCTGGCACAGATAATGCCTGGGTTAAATGGGACTGAAAGTCTGATGTAAGGCTTATATACCACCAGAATATGCAGGCTGTTGATTAAGAACATTCTCTGTTGGGATTAACTGAGATTGTTGTCGTTTTTCAAGCCAACATCTGGAGTCTATCCTTCCTAACCCCCTTACTACTCAACCCCTTGCAACCCTACTCACAAAACAAAAAGGGAACATAGAACTTAGACCACATTTGGCTAGATTTTTTATATTAATATTTTTGTCAGCCTCTGATATATACCAAGCAATGCTCCGGATTTCCAGCCCTATTTCTGTCTTGTACACACACACACACACACACACACACACACACACACACACACCTCAAGTTCAAGTTCTTTCTTTATACTTTCAAGCTTTAGGTAGTTGTTCTTGTGATTTAAATGGATAGCACCTGTACACCAGATTTATAGCCTTTTGATATCCACATATTTATTAGGCAATTAGCTCCCATTGTGTATTGTGGCTGAGCAGTCTCCTTGGACACCCTGGAAGGCTGGCCAACTCACTGTCAATGTTTCAGCTTCTTCATCTGGCAGCATAAATAAGGAAACGATCTCTACTTTAAAAGGAGGAAATGGAGGCAAGTGCATGTGAAGATGGGAGATTCTAGTCATGCAGCGGAATGCAAAGCAATGACTGCCAGCATCCATTAAAATAGTAGAAAATTACTTAGCAGATAGCGTACAAAAATAAATATTTATGTTATTTGTCCGCAAAACATGTGGTACGTTTATGTCCCCCTAGTACGGCTAACTCTCGGCAGTTCCGAGAAATTCCAAAGCATATTTATTCCACTCTTCATAAAAGCATTGAGGAGAAATAATGACACATGGAATTCTTTAACATGGCAGTGTGCCTTATCTTAATAGTTGCTGGCCTGAAATCTAATCCCCCTAGTGACCTACTTGAGAAATGCCTGGGACCCACCTGTTTTCTGAAAGCTGCCTTCTGAGAAACCGTACATGAATTACTAATAGTGGACCATTTGTGGCAGCTCTGTTTTTGCAGCATATGGGAAACAACATCTAGACAGGTTTGTCTGGAAACAAAAGACCTTCTAGACCTAATACACAGTAGTGATCTAGCAGGCCCATGCATTTTGGTTAGTACGGCCATTCCTTAAAAGATCCATATTCGAAAAATGGCAGAGAGGGTTGCTATGTTTTCTGACTTGCAAGCAAAGTTCCCTTCTATACTATTACTGTATATTGTTGTTCAGTCCTTCAGTCATGTATTATAGCTCATTGCTAGCTTGTACTTACTTTCTGCTACTGCTCTCAAGTACTTTCATTATGAACGAGCTTCTGTGCTTGCTTTTGGAATTAGAGTTGTCTGACATTAAAAATATAGCCAATGGTTCAGACAATGGCTTTGATCAAGAGTTCCCCTTTGCAGGAAGGGCAGGAGAGGTGACTTTCACTACATTTGTCCTTAGCATCAGGGCCAGGAGAGGTGGTGAGAGCATTAAACTGGTGTGTGGTCTTGGGAATGGACTAAAGGGCAGCCAGTGAACTGAAGATCAGTTCCAAGAAAGTGGAAGTTCTGTAGGCGGTTTCCAGGTTCAGGGAGTTGGTGTTCAGCCTGTTCTTGGTGAGGTTGCACTCTCCCTAAAGGGAAAAGTTTCATAATTTAAGGACCCAAGTCTCCTCAGTGGCAGGGAGTGCCTTTTAACAGCTGAGTCCGATATGCCAACTTCAGGCCTCTTCTGGAAAGGGACAGCCTGGACGCACTTATCCATGGTCTGATAGCTTATTGGACTGGTTAAACTAGTGCAATGCATTGTAGGTGTGGCTGTCCTGAAAATGGTTTATTACCTGTAGCTACTGCAGAATGTGGCTATAAAACGTTTACCTGGTACAGTTTACTGGGAACATACCTCACCAGTATTGTAGAGAACTTCACTAACTGCTAGTTTATCTCCAACATGACCATTCAATGTTACAGTTTAAGGGTCAAAATGGCTTGGGCCTTGGGTGTTTTATGGATCACCTTTGATTCATATCAACCTGCCTGGATAGCAAAATAATCTGTCCATGCTTTTCTTCAGGCCCACCTGCCACTGGAAGGAAGGTGTGTGGTGTTCAAGAAAGGGGTGGCACCCCTTCAGTGAAGTTTTCTCCCAGAGGGACTCACCTGACACTTACTTTTGCTGTTTAGGTGTCAGGCAACAACCTCTCTGTTGTGTTTAATTAGCATTCCATTTTTATGCTGATTGTATTTTATATTCATATTGCACTTTTAGAAATGTAAACCAACCTAGGACTAGGACGCGGGTGGCACTGTGGTCTAAACCACTGAACCTTGGGCTTGCCAATCAAAAGGTCAGCGGTTCAAATCCCCGCGACGGGGTGAGCTCCCATTGCTCAGTCCTTCTCCTGTCAACCTAGCAGTTCGAAAGCACGCCAAAAAGTGCAAGTAGATTAATAGGTACCGCTCCGACGAGAAGGTAAACAGCATTTCTGTACGCTGCTCTGGTTTCGCCAGAAGCGGCTTAGTCATGCTGGCCACATGACCCAGAAAAACTGTCTGCAGAGCGGACAAACGGCGGCTCCCTTGTACTGTAAAGCAAGATGAGCACCGCAACCCCAGAGTCGTTTGCGACTGGACTTAACTGTCAGGGGTCCCTTTACCCTTTACCTTTTAACCTAGGACCTCCCCCTTTCCCCAATAATGTGTGGTATATACATTCTCTAAATAAAGAAATAATAGCAACTCCTTTCAACGAGATACATCTTTACACACAAATGAAGGCAAGCAGAATGTGCTCTTCTGTCGTCCCTTTGAAAAAGGCATTTGAAAACCATCTGAGACTCCGAGGTTCATTTAGAAGTATGTTTAAACCAAGGCCGCTCGAATCTGCTAATCCCTGAAGGCCACCCAAAGATGTGGAAGTGAAACAATCTGCCAATTTGAGGCTCAGACTATTTTTGACCACCACCATCAAGAGGTGTTAGATGAACGTGTTCCAACTGCCTTTGCTTTATTTGTATATAAATATATATTCCCTTGATAAATTCTCAGAGGGGTGGAGGCAGAACCTCCATGCTGGGTAACTGCTGGTGCACTGTGCTGCAGATGTATCCATTAGAGAAGGGCTGGCTAATTTTGTAAGGCTAACAACTGACCTATAGACAACCCTTCAAGAACTGCATGTCAACGTGAGCATGGCCAAATTGTCAACAAGGACATGAAGAACTCCAGGCTGCCCTCCAAAGGACTTCCCTATTTGCCTGTCTATATTAATGAAAATATTTATTAAATTTAGTTTAAAACTTTAATTTTCATATTTTAAATAAAGGACTTTTTTGGAAAGAGGGAGGCCACATGAACTGCCACCGACACATTTAATTTTGTAATTGAAACATGGTGGGGGGATCCTTTTGACATTACAGTGGAGAACCTACAGGAGCAATCATGGTTAAAAGGGGGATTAACACCCATGTTTATGTGCACAGTAATATGGGACACGGGTAGCACTGTGGTCTAAACCACTGAGCCTCTTAGGCTTGCCGATCAGGTCGGCGGTTCGCATCCCTGCGACAGGGTGAGCTCCCATTGCTCGGTCCCAGCTCCTGCCAACCTAACAGTTTGAAAGCACGCCAGTGCAAGTAGATAAATAGGTACTGCTGCAGCGGGAAGATAAATGGTGTTTCTGTGTGTTCTGGCTGCCATCACGGTGTTCTGTTGCACCAGAAACAGTTTAGTCATGCAGGCCACATAACCTGGAAAGCTGTATGTGGACAAACACTGGCTCCCTTGGCCTGAAAGCGAGATGAGCGCCACAACCCCTTTGACTGGACTTGACCATCCAGGGGTCCTTTACCTTACTTTTATATAATATTAATAAATAATAATAATAATAACAATGTGTTTTATTTGGCCATGGTACTTAGGAAGGACCATCTAAAGCTGCCTTACACCCAGCCAGACCAATGGTCCATTGGTCAAGCTTAGCACTGCCTACACAAACTAGCAGCAGTTCGCCTGTGTTTTGGACAGGAGTCCTTCCCAGGTTACCTTGAGTGACCTGGATTGAACCTGGGACCTTTTCATGCAAAATGTGCACTCTGTCAATGATCTATGGCCCTTCCCTCTATTTCATATTAGAGAGCCTGAGCCACACATGTGTATCAACACTGTATCAACATTCTTCCACTGTGAGTCCTGGCCTTTTCTCATCTGTTACATTTAATTGTTTGAGAGAATTAATCTAACACTTCAAGATAGGGGGAAATTAAGCATTTCTTTAAAAATAAAATAAAAAAATATGAGGGGCATTGTCACTGGACATATTATGAAGACCATGTCAAAACAAACACATTTCTAGTTAGAAATCTTGACGTGTAATTCAGCCAAAACAAAACAAAATCCAGTTTGAATGGTTGCTAAATTTTAGAAAACTGTTAGCAGTCCTGATAAGATTGAATGGCAGTGTAAATATTAATGCACAAGCAATTGTAGTATAAACACTTGCTAGTTTACTATAGGCCACATTGCTAGTCGTATGTGTGTGTGCTGGAAATGCAATTTCCCTTACTTTTTATATTGTTAGGGGTGATTTCAGATGTGGCGGAAACCCCTGATGTTGTTATGGTTAGCATTTGAGTATTTAGGATCCGTCACTGTCTATACCACAAATAGAAGGCCAATTTCTTCAGATTTGAAATAAAGCCCTTGGTTTACAGAGATGGTGCCTGGATAATGATGTCATTTAAAATCTGAGGCAAATCTGGTTATAGATCCAGACTGACTTCCCTAAAAATTCTTCTTTTGTTTTCAACCAGAAGGTTTTAGTTCAGACTGAGTAGCTATATGAATAATGATCAATTTATATTTTCAGAAATCCTGCTCTCTATTTTTTTCCTCCTTCCCAGTTGGCAAGCCAGACACATAAAGGACACTGGTGGCAATTTATCAAAATACTGGGCCTTTAAAAAATAAATAAATTAAAAACAGACTGAAAAGTTCTATACCGGTTTCATCTAGCACAATGCTTAAGATATCAGGGGAACTGGGGGCCAGTTAAATAGATTCCAGGTGAATATTCAGTACCTGACTATTTGAGTAATGCTCTGTTCACACTGTCAGTTAGCAATAGTAGGTTATAATCCAGAACCAGACTCAAAGATGTTTATCATGGTGTATCATGATGGAAACAAGCCAAGCACCTGACACGCCCCCCCCCAATTCTCATGCTTCCTTCTTTCTTCCAGTGCAGCCACAATGAGAGGTTCAGAAGATTTCACTCCTGTTTTTAATTTACTGTGTTTCACCATGTTATCTAAATCTGACAAACTGTGTTTAATTGAAACTGTGGTTTGTTTTGAAACAAGGCAATTTCAAACCATGGTTTATAAAGCTGACTTTATTCAACCATAGTTAACATTAACCACAGTTTAGGGTTTGAATGTAATGCTAAATTGTGGATAACTGGATTGGAAGTAAAATCTTCCAATTTCCTCCTCAAGGCCACAGCAAAGGGAGAGAAAGGGAGAAAGTATGAACTGTAGGGGGAGGCTAGGCATGCTCACTCCTCACATAATAAACCATGGTTTATCATGATGCCCTAATACAGCCATTGGCTGACAGACATCTGTGTAAATTTTTGCCATTGAAACACTTTTTTAGAAAGCATTTTTTATGTGTTGTTGCTAAAATAATAACAACAGATAGGGTTAAATGTCTGGGAAAATCTGGATGTATGGCAACCCATTTTGGAAGTAGATTTTGGCGAATTTCCTTAAAAATAATTAAAAATACTTTTTCCTCTTCTTTTGAGATCTTGCAAAAAAAGTTGGACAACTTTGGGCAAAACTTAAAATAGCTCAACAACTTTTGTTTCCGGATTTTCAACCCTAACATCAGAGGAAAACTAGAATTTAGCAAACTGGTATTCCAATCTTTTAATATTCCAGTCTTTACATAGTTTGCAATGAAGATTCGAACTGCATTTGAAGTAAGGAACAGAATATTCCAACTGTGGAGCCTGAGTAGATTGTGCCATTGATTCAAATGGACTTCAGATCAAGCAGTACTTTTAGAAATGAACCAAGAAGCCCAGAAAGGAAATGAGACCACAATTTAAAAAGAGAGAGAAATAAATGGATTCCCCCCCCTATTTAGTTTAACACTAACTCTGATTTCCTCTCTCTCTTCCCCCAACCCCCACTCAACTACACTACCTTTGTCACAGTGATATATTCGTAATCAAGGTGGCTTAATCCTCTGGGAGGAACTGTCCCAATCACCCTGGGAGGAACTGTCCCAATCACCCTGCCCAGCCCTTTCATTCTGTAGATTACATCTTGTACCAACAGTTTGTGTGTGGGAAAAATCAAATATGTCAACTGCTCCTCCAAGGACCACGCACTCTAGGCAAGGTGCCCAATCACAGAAGTCCATGCTTTTGACCTTTGAACCTGCTGAGCATAATTAATTGGAGGCCAGTTTAAAGAAAACCATTGCCTCCAGGGGGGACCTGCTGTCATTATTCAGTCCTCCGCATCAAGCATCAGCATTAGAATAATCACTGACATGCCAGAGCAGTGAAAGAAACCTGTTGTTAAAACGCTTAATAAGGCTGCTTATTAACTCAGATATGCTCCAATTGATAGCATGTTACTTAATGGAGCTATTCCAAGCCCCCCACAAATTGAAAAGTTAAAAGATACCAGCGTGTCCTTAAACTTTTCAAGAAGGGTTGACGGAAAGCCCCAGAATGACATTCCAGAGGAGCTTCAAGCATCACAATGTTACCAAATAAATTAAAGAAACTGCTATGCCTGAATGATTCCTAACAGACTAGAAAGATGTGATACAGTAAGTGGAATTCTCAAACTATTAGCGCATCATCTGCGTCAGATTTTACAAGTGCCCAGCATGATTTGTCCTGGGAAATAATGCCAGATCCCTGCTGGATCAGGCCAAGGGCCCATCTAAGTCTAGTGTCCTAGTCTCACAGCAGACAACCAGGTGCCTATGTGATACTTATAGCAGGACCAGGGCCGTCTCGTCCATAGGGGCTGGTGGCGCCCGCGAGCCCGCCAGCATACCGAGCGCCCCCTCCCCAACCCACCCCCACCCCTCGGGCGGGCGGGCACTCGCGTGCCGGCAGGCGGGCGGGTTGCAAGCCGGCCGCTCTCGCCTCCCGGAGCCCCAGCTGGAGCTCTGGAAGGGTGCGCAAAGCCCCACGCCGCTCTAGCGCCACGCCCCTCATCCCCTGCTTGCCCACCCCCCCTCCCGAGGGGCGGCCAGCGCGGGAGGGAGGCGGGCGGAGAGGCAGCACGCTGGGGATGCCGAGGGATTGCCACGCCATGGCGGCCGATCCCTCTAAGACAGCCCTGAGCAGGACATAAGCACATTCGCACTCCCTGTGCGAATCCCAGTGCCTGAACTGTGTTCCACTCCGGCACCCTGCAGGCCCGGGTTGCTTTTTTGAGCGGCGCAGGGCCTTCAGGGAGTCCACCCACTGCCTGCGCCTCAGCTGTAGGGTGTCTGAAGGAGAGGAGGTGGGCAGAAGGAAGCCTCATGCTGCCATTTCAGGCAGCGTGGAGCCTGCAGGTGTCTGAGCCGCCGCATCACTCCCAGCAGAGAAACGTGGCTCAGGCTCGCTGCAGGCCACGCGGTAAGTGCCGTCCCCTGCAGTGTGATGCCCTGCCCCCCCCCAGCTATGCCTCTGCCCATTTGGACATTTTGCATTAAGCACTTGGAACAGAGTAATTTTTTAAATGCCTAGGTTTTAATTCTTTTTCTCTATCTGCCGGTTGATTTTGAAAGCAAAGGGGCCAGCACCAACATGGTGGTCAGGGAGCCTAGCCCAACGGCTTTTGTAGTCGTATTGTCTTTTGCCTCACTTGCTGGGGGCCATCTTTCACCATTCTTAAAAGCAAAACAGCCAAACCTTTGTAATAGCTTCTTTACAGAACATTTTAAACATGGCCTATTGAATGAGCTGCTTTCATAATGGCTAATCTAAGCTAAATCCCCTTGCAAAATTGCATATAGCAGCACAGTAAATAACAGCATATACTTAACAGGTTGCAGAAAGGTTTTGGCAATAGCTCAGAACATCTTCGGCGTGGTTAAAAGTTCAGAACAGTCTGCATGAGGGTATCATGTGCTATTGTTATTTTTGCTTAAAATAATTGTACACTGGCAAGCACATTAAAGGCTCCCTTTTCTAACCTAGGGACTCTATTGTTGAAGGCTTCCGCAGTACTATGACTTAAAGCATTTCAAATTCAAGCTATAATTTAAGAATGATTTAAGCACCTTGTTCCAGTTTCGAAACAAAGGTTTCCTCTATTATTTCTTTGGGTAGTGAAATACCACTTAGAAAACAGTCATGTAAGAGAAATAATAATTTATTATGCTTTTTATGAGTTGCATGCTGTGATTCTATCAGTCTTTCATGCAACGGTTCAACAGCTTCCTGTTGCTGACTTGCTAGCAGGTATTTTGAAGACTGAATGGCTTGATGTTATCAAACTGTAGTGCAGAGCTGTGTGTGTTGTGACTGATTTGATTTACTGAAGCGCCATATTCTGGCTTCAGTGCTGAGAGAAATAATCTTCATTTTTCAGGCAGCAAACTAAAAGAAGTTGTCAGTCTAAGATCAACAATGAAAACAGATATTGTGCAAAGGAAATGTAAGTTTTGCCCCACTGTTTTGTCTGATAATTCTCATGTTTTGTCTAATACACGGTAGGTCTCTTAAAAGCAGACTATAATATATTTGGTGATGTGTACCTTAGCCATTAGACAGTTGACAGATTTGTCTTTGGACAATTCCTGATTGCCACCTTGTCACTATTCTTATGTTGAGTGGCCATGTGTCCTACTTTACAAAGGGCAAGACTCTTATTTTAAGGGGTCCTCTGTCTGAAGGACTGTCCAGTCCAAAACAGGTTAAAATAGTCCAACACTCGTAACAGCTACACCTCGGTGGCAGATTGGTGGGTGGGAGGAGTTCATGTGTCAAACACCATGACAGATAGACACATTCCTCCAACCTCTGCATAGAGAAGTTCCACTTACACCATTAACCATGGATCCACCATGTATTGACCAAACAACAGGGAAATGCTATCAACTTCACATTTATCTGTTGAGCTCCCCATAACATCTGACTGGTTCAAATTCAAGCAACCTGTACATATAATGAAGAATCAGGTGCCATACTTACTGAACTACATTTAGAGTCTGTAAAGGTAAAAAAAGATCTTGGACAGGGAAATATAGCCCTTCACAATGGATTCCCTTGGAAGCCAGCTTCCTCAACCATTCCTCATATGGCTTTGTTTCCAGACCCTTTATCATCTTGGTAGCCCTCCTCTGCACACATCCCACCTTGTCAAATATAAATAAAGTAAAATAAAAATCCAGAAGCAACCTGTCATCTTTCCTCAAATTGGATGATGCAGATCCAGCAGGAGTTTTGTGTTCAGTATCGTGGATCCAATTTTATAGACCTCCCTTTCAGTTGAAGTCAAGACAGGCCCCTTCCCTGTTGAACCTCTTCTGCTTACTAAATATTAAATACTTTTTTCATTCCAGTAGGTATTTTAAGTGAATTCCAATTTTATAGTTTTAACCCATCATTATTTTTATTCTATTAAGTGTCTTGTACACCACTTAAAGATTATTGTAATGAAGTGGTACACAGATCATAGCCATAAATTTTGTCAGCTGTGTTTGCTTTTCATAGGGTGCATTTTGTCATTTAGCCTGTGTAGCCAGCCTCCCTCGCTACTGACACCAAGCAATCCTGAAGTGCTCTACAACAAAACAAAATGAAAACAAAAAAGTTTGAGAATCATTGTCATAGTGGAAAGGCTTGTCCCATTATTTTGTACCCTGTGGAAACCCATCCCCATCCTCTCTCCCACTCCTCTGTGCCACTGCAACCCTTGCCAAAAAAGTTTCACATTTCATGAATTTTCACATGCTGTAGTTAGGATAAATTATGTTATATACATTTTTGCAGCTGTACTTAATTTGTACGATTTATTCTGATCACAGAACTTGGTGGTTAATATGTGATATTTAAGCACTAGATTGACCCTTATTGAAATTAATAGGCCATAAATGTATGTGAAATCCTCCCCTGTACACTTTCTTGGGAGTAAGCCCACTGAGCACAATAGGGTTTATTTGAGGGTAAATATATAGAAAAACTTCTGATATTTTAATTGTCATAGCCCTAGTTTTTGATCCGCATCAACACTGAACTGATTTGTGCCAAAGAAAGTTATAGCATAATATGACTAGCTCTTTTGCAAGAAGAGACAAATAATTAAATAACCACCCCCTCATGATGCTTTCTATTTTTAGTATAGAATTTCAGTTTCCCAAATAATTTCATGTCTGGGAAATGTGCTCAAAGAAATCATTATTAAAATCATACAGACTGGATGCAGACTATGTCACTCATGCCCAGAATATCAGTGAAATAAGTTTAGGAAGGGCTTTCTCCCCAGTTTGAGCTAGCTTCTCTTCCTATAGGTCATGGCCTAGTTCATTTCCTCAATGGCATGAGGGCTAAGGCAAAGGAGATGTATTAGCTCTTTAATATTGCTCAGAATCTGAATTGTGATGGTGTAGTTAAAAGGCTTATGATAATATCTCCAGTAAAAGTTACGGAGGTGCTAATTCTCAACAGGTTGTAATAATCAGCTAGTATTTGGTGAATGTGCTGTGCTATAAATATTTTATTAAAACTAAATTAAACCCATATTTGGAGTATAAATGTGTTACTGAAATTTACAAGGGTTCTTGGCAGAAAATATGTTTCTGTTAGGAACTGTGGAAAAACTTCGAGTATTGATTTCAACATGAACATAGATATATTATTATTATTAATATTATTATTATTATATTTATTCACTTTATATACCACCCTTTACAAAACAGCAATGATAAAAGTATAATAAAAACATAGTGAAAAGCATACTGTCAGACAGCCTAATAGTAATAATAATCATTAAAAACATAGATATTTGTTAGCTGTGAGATAATAGAAAATGTGTATTGCATGAAAGCCGAAGTGTTGTACCCCCCCCACTTACAAATATGAATAAGATACCTGAAAAATCTTGATGTTTGAAACCAGGGCTGTGTAGGAGAGAAAAAGTTGTTCACAATGATGCTCAGGAAAAGCACTCAAACTCTCTGGGCAGGGTTGGGACTTCCGGCGAGGACGCCATCGCGGGCGGTCGTGGGTTGCCTCGGCAGCGAGGCGACCCAGTCCGGCCCGGCGGTTGGAGCCCCGCTACCGCTAAGCGGGGCTCCGGTGAGGCGCAGGAAGAGCGTCCCGCGCCTCGGGCTCCCCGGCGGGCCCGCTAGGCTCCGTACCCTTCCCTCGTTCCCCCTGTAAAGGGGGAGTGGGGGTGAAGGGATTGCGGAGCTGGGCCATTAGGGGATATGCCCCAACCGGGTCGGAGAAGCGGCGGCCGCCGCCCGCGACAAGCGACATCGTTCTCCCTTTAAAAGTTGAAAGAAAAGGAAGCCCGGTGACTGTGAGTACATGATTGGATTAACTTGTGGAATTTAACGATCCGGGAGGTTTCAGGGAAAGGAAGCCTGCCTCCCTCACTTCGGTGGCAAGAAAACAAATGTTTTAACAGACTGCTGCTACAATGATGGTTATAATGCTTTGATCTTTTGACAAGTGAGACTAATAAGATCTCCCTTTGGGAAGTAAGATGATAGAGAATATCTCTCTTTAAAGTTGCGCCCTGGTCTCAGGGAAAATGGCTGCGAAAGTCTGAGTTGGAGTGGAAAACTACTGGCACCAAGATGGAAAAACATTGGAATTGAAACTGAAATTTGATACCTATGCCCACTTCTACCATGCTGGGCTTTGTTTTTGAGCTTGTTTTGAACACTGGACTAACTGATGAACAAAGGATTACTTTTTTGAGACTGGAACTGCTTAACCAGAAATTGGTGGTATTGAACCGGGATATGGCGAAAAAAGTATATCCCACAGAGGAGACCTTATGGATTATTGATACAATGGAAGAGAGCCTTGGCAAAGAGCTGAAGGGGATGATTGAAGAACAGAGCGAAATGGCTTGGCGACTCCGGGAAAAAGAAACGTCCTTCGGGGGTGGCAGACCCAGGACGGAGAAGATTTTTATATCCAACTCTCGGGGTGAGAGCTCGGGAGTGATGGGCAAAAAAATTAATATGTCTACAAATGAAAGAAGAATGGATCATCGAACCGGAGAAGCTGGAAGAAGATGAACTGTGTACCCTGATGCTCGATGCAAGGACTGTTGTGGACTGTGTCTGGATCTGTGGACTTATAAAAAATGAGGACAATTTGAGGAGTGGTTCCGGAGTAAGGAGGAGAAGGACAACGGTTAGAAGGGGGATAGGGTGAACTGTATTAAAACTAAAACATAAATGGTCTGTTATGGTACCCTGACACCGGGGTGTCGAGATTTTAAGTCTTTTTAAATTAGAAAAGAGATATTTTGTTTTTTTGTTATTAGCAGCAGTTTAAAGGAAAGAAGATGTTTGTATTGATTTGATTTAAGAATAATTTGTTAAGAAATGAAGTTTTGTTACTAATTATTATGAAGTTACAATAAGATTTGATCTTAATTAAGATAAGAAGTGAGATATTATTGCAAACTAAAAAATAAGAATTTAAGAAAAATGTTTAGTTTTGAATTTTTTAAATGAATTTAATGAATTTAAATGAATTTAATTTTTAGAGAGGTGAAGTTATTAAAGTAGATTTTGGAATTGAAACTGAAGGATAGAAGGCAGGGGAAGTCAACCGTAAAGATTCGAACAAGAATTTTTTTTTTTTGTATCTAAACAAGAAAAAGAATCTTTGGTATGTTTGTATTTGTTTTGTTATAATTGTGGGTGGGTAACTGTTTGGGTTAATGTTGGTGTAGGTGTTGGATTTTTTGTTGTTATGAAGAAAACCAATAAATTCTTTATATATATAAAAAAAAAACTCTCTGGGCAGGGTTGACCTAATAAGAACATCAGCGGAAGCCTTCTGCTTTAGCAATGGGGCTTTCCCATACTCCTTAGCCACCCTGAACAGACTGGAACAGGGCTTACAGAGAGGCTACCCCAATAACCTCCAAACCACACCCCCATCTGATGCCAAAATACCACTGAGGACATGCAGCTCTATTAGTTCATCTGCCTCCATTGCCAAACCAACAAATCCTTTGGCGACATCTTGTAGTGCTAGGAGGCCAGCTTCATGTATGGAGATGAAAAAGATAATATAACCACATCTGTAGTGTATACACATGCATGCTCAGGAATGCTACTTTTTACTTTGTATAGATTTTTAGCCTCTTGTTAAATTGCTTCAAAGATTATTTTTATAATTTTGTACATCTCTCTCTTTTTAAAGATGCCCCTGACTAAGGAATTCCTCAAAAATACATTGGCCTTTTAAATAAATTGTTTGTCGCACTTCTGAGAACTCTTTGCTCTTGGTTTTGTGAAACCACAGGAAGCTCCAACAAATGCAAGCAAATGTCTCCTAACTTGCTGTCATTTTCAGAGAGGGAGATGCTCATCATCATCATCAGTGCTCTGCGATCAACCAGGTGCCATCTGAGTCCTCCTTAGCCAGGAAAGCTAGCAAGCCTTCCAAGATAGGATACCAGGCACTAATCAGCTACCTGCCCAAGTGTGAGAACTTTGGGAGTGACCGTGGCCCAATGTGAGAGAAGTTCCAATGCACATGCAGCCGAGGTCTTTTCACTACAAAGTGCAGGTTACACAAGATATTACGTTGAAGTTTGAATTTAAATGGGTAAATATTTATACGGAAACCAACTGGAACCATTTAAGTTAATTGCATGCCTAAGTCCTTGGCTACACGAGGGCCCGGCAAAGTTTTTAAGTGATTGATAGAAGAGCCTTTCAGAGGCCAGGAAAAAGAAATGTGATCAATCATTTTGTACCCCTGCAAGTTCATTCACACATTCCACTGTGGGAAGGACTGAAGGCATGGAATCTGGGGAAGTTGACAGAACGAACAAAGGCACGATGATGCACACCCAAATCTCAGTTAGTCTTTTCCTCTGGTAGAGAGTCTGTCAGCAGCTAAGAAACAGAGGGTGAGGTACATTTCTAAGCACAGGTGGCTATGATGAAAAGAAACACATCAACCATGACACTACTCTAAAGGGAAACTCAATTTCCTATTAACCACTGTAGTGTGTATCAATCAATCAATCAATCAATCAATCAACTTATTACACACAGCACGTTCCTAGTGCCACTCATGGAAATGCCAACATTTGGATTCTAGAAATTAGGTTTATATGTCATTAGTGGCAATAATAATAGTAACATCAATTTATTATTTATATGCCGCCCATCTGACTGGGTTCCCCCAACCACTTTGGGTGGCTTCCAACAAATTAAAACACAGTAGATGTTTTATTAGATGCAAGAAACTGGCATATCTCAACCCCTGCACTGCTAGGAAATATTTTTCTTTTGAAATAACCAAAAAATGTACTCCAGGTGTAGAGCACCTTAAACTGCTAATGTTGTTGTGCACTTCACTAATTAAGGGACTTGCCATGCATTTCACAGGAAATTTGTGGTGGGTTCTCCCAACATTTTAAAAAAATAATATATCTGTGCGTGGTGGTGGTGGTACAAACTAGATCAGAGCAGCAGCCCTAGGGGAAGTAGGTTTCTTTCCCTCTATGATGTGCTGCTGATCGAAACCTAGGTAGGCTTATTATTTCCCATTCCCACAAGCCTAATGGCAGCCTTGGGCAGAAGAAGGAATTCAATCAGAATGGCAAGATGGGGTTAAGCATCTCTTTCCGAAGCATTGGTGTTCCAATGAAATAGACAACCCTTCTGTGGCAGAGTTAAAGTAAAAATAGAAAGTTGTGTGATTCTGTCACAGATCTCCATGTAATATGCAGTTTGGCCCTTGGAAAATGCAGGAATATGAGAACAGTTAAAAGCATCAACCAAGGAAAGTAATTTCTTGGAAAAAATATGAAGCTCTTAGTTTATTTTTTACATATTTTCCTTCAGATATGAAGCTTTCCACTCATGTGCAGCCTGTATTTAGATTGGCAAACGTAACTTGCACATATGTGCATATTTTACTGCTTGCTGTATCAGAAGAACCTCAGAGTCTTGACAATAAATATTGGGCTCTTTTTTTTTTAAGACTGCATGTTCATACTGAGAAGTAAGTGCAAGCTTCGAAAGCTCAAATGAGACTGTCACAAAATTTATTAACACTGCTATTGACCTACTTACACCTGGTGTACATGGTAGGAACATTTCAATCTAATGTTGATTGTTCTAGGCTTTGAACAGAAGTAACTAAAGACCAAGCCAGATATTACATCTGGGTAATCAGTGATCGGTTATCAACTTTGGAAACAACCAAACCAAACCAACCAACCAACCAACAAACAAACAAACAAGTAAACCTGATTCCTGTCTTTCCCCCTATTTGTTTAAATAATACCCAACCAATTCTGTGCTCTATTAAAGGACTCACTGTGTGTCCTCCACTATGTTGCTATATAGAATGCCAATGTTCTCAAATAAAATAAATGGACTGTCAAAATATTGAATCTGGATTTAGGAATTTACCAGCATAGGAAGATTAAGACGATTATAGCTTAAATTGGTACCATTTTTGACTAATTGGTTGCAGATACAGTGGAATGCCTGAATGTGTTGATTTGGAAAAGCAGCATGGTTTTATTTGGCTATTGGTAGGGCTCAAGGACATAGGACGATAATGAAACTAAAGGTGTAGAACTGCGCACATCCACTGCAACATCTGGTGTTCTTATGCTTGTTCTTATCCTTTTTCCTGATCTAAAGTAGAACTAAAGGGAACATTGGGGTTTAGTGCAGTTCCAATAGGAGCCAAATGAAGATCACCATTGTGATTTAACTAATTTTATTTTTGCTTTGACTGGCACATAACCCTATTATTTATTTGTATATGATCTGTCCTCTTAGTTCGGGGGGGGGGGTCACATTTCACGTGTCTTTAAAACATTTTAAAAGAGCAAACTTAAATAAAGCCATGAATTGGCTTCAGGAAGCAGCAATGGGAGAGCAATGCTGAATTCCTTTGCTGTGCTCCTCCATTGTCTCCCAAGACAGACGGATGCCAACCAACAGTTCCATTTTCACAACCAAAATTACATGCCCTGATCTTGCTATTGCCACCACTGGAAGAAAAAGATAGATATCTATATTGCCCCTGTCTATTTCGTCCCACTCTATAGAGGCTATTATAATACGGGAAGAGTGCACTTTTAATCAGAACAGCATGGAGAAAGGGCTATTGTTTGTACGTTGCATTTATATCCCACTTTTCTGCCAAAGAGTTAAGGAAATGTACACAGGAGCAGAGGAAGGGGGGTGCGGTAGAGGCGGTCCGACCTGGGTGTCACCACTGAGGGGGTGACAAAATGCCGGTCAGCACTCACTGCCGGGCTTGCAGCACGCCTGAGCCACGCATCTCTCCTGGGAGTGACGCGGTGGCTTAGGCGCCTGCCGCCTCCCTGCTGCCCCAGACGGTCCGCCTGCTGTCTCCCTCCCAGCTGTAGGGCGGCTGAGTGGGAGGACGCAGGCAGACACTTCGGAGGCCCCGCGGATTGTCCTGCCTCGGCTTGCCCCATCCCGCATGTGGCTGGCACCATCCTTGGGCGCAGGGCACGCGCACCGCCCCAGACGCCCGATCGGCTTGCTCCGCTGCTGAATGTACAGTGGTACCTCTAGTTACAAACTTAATTCGTTCCAGAGATCCGTTCTCAACCTGGAACAGTTCTTAACTAGAGGCGTGCTTTCGCTAATGGGGCCTCCCGCTGCCACTGCACCGCCGGCACACGATTTCCGTTCTCATCCTGGGGCAAAGTTCTCAAATCGAGGTAACTCTTCCAGGTTAGCGGAGTTTGTAACCTGAAGTGTTTGTAACCCGAGGCGTTTGTAACTCGAGGTACATGGTTAGCCCCCTACCCCCATACACATCTACACACTTTTTTCTCATGACAACCCTGTGACATATGCTAGGCTGAGAGGAAGTGGGTGACTCACCTAAGCTCACACATAGGTGGAAAGATATTTGAACCCTGGGCCTTGTTAATCCTGGTCTAACTTTCTAACTACTACACTGGCTCCAAAATTACATGCTGACCTCATAAGTCTTACATTTTTGGTAAGCATTGCCTTTAATTGAAATTCTAACATTTACTATGATGTATAATCTTGATTTAGGTGTTCAGCTACACACATGAGGCAGGAGCGCAGGACTGTGCTTGCTGACCTTGCCCTCCCCATTGCACCAATGCTTTTTGCTCATTTGAGAGAATGCAGACCCTCCAAGTGTCCCTATTTTCCAGGGACATCCCTGATTTAGAGAAGCCATCCTGGATTCTGATTTGATCCTGGAATGTCTCACTTCTCCTTAGGATGTCCCTATTTTCATTGGGGAAATGTTGGAGGGTATGGAAACAAAATAAATAAATAAATAATCCTTCCAGTAGCACCTTAGAGACCAACTAAGTTTGTTATTGGTATGAGCTTTCGTGTGCATGCACACTTCTTCAGATCCAACCCCCGAGCCATCTGAAGGCAATCCTGTATAGGGAAGCGTTTTTTTAATGTTTAATGTTTTATTACGCTTTTATATATGTTAAAAGCTGTCCAGAGTGGCAGAGGCAACCCAGTAAGATGTGTGGAGTATCAATAGTAAAATTATCATTTTGGAATGGTCCAAAAGCTGCTTACATGAGCTGAGCCCTTGAGCACTCCTAGCGACAGTCTATTGCAGGACTCACAGTCAGTAGAATGTCATGCTGCATACATCCAAAGGCAGAAGCAACACTGGGGAGGGACATACAACGGGTGCCACAATGGGTGGGGCAAACATGCAGGGCCCTGCTCTGCTGGTTCACATGATGTAAATTCCATAAAACTGAATAGCTCAAATCAGGCTACGGTTAGTGGGATGACCTTCCAATACTTTAGTACCGAGAGTCGGACACGACTGAACGACTGAACAACAACAAGGAGGTGGTAGTTTCATTTATCATCAGCACCCCACTTTTTCCTCTCAAATTCTGAAAGATGCATATCCCATTATGCAAGCAGCTTCATCCAAGTGTCACTTGCTGTCTATATGAGAGCACTGAAGGATGTCCAAGGAAATAGTGAAGCACACAAACTGGTGTTGTAGCAGTGGTCCAAAGGGGCCACAATGAATATGATAATGTGAACCCCAATAAATCATTGAATATGCTATAATAGAAATGCTATGGTAACCTGTTGCTTTAAGGAAACTGATGATTCTTTGCAAGAGACCTTCCCTACTGGGAAAGAAGGACAGCAAATACGTCAATCACATTCATAAGCTAGAACATAAGTTGATACATAGAACAAAGGCCTAACACAGATTCCCATGCACGCAAACTAACGAAGATGTAACAGATCGGTGAGAACCAAGGTTCAGTTAGAAATGCTTATTGCGCATGCGTATTAGATTAGGTAATATACATGCGTACTAAACTAAAATGATGTAATGAAATATGATTGGTTAAATTGAAATGCTTTGTCTGAAATGTTATAAATACCCCTGCCCAGACCTTTGGGCGGGGTTGCAGGCTTGTGAAATGATTCGGCTGTAACCCTTATTGCTTTGCAATAAAGAAAACAAAATGGACTCCTAGCTCCTCTAGTCTCTGAGTTTTATTGGCGTAGCTCAGAAGAAGGGCCTTTTGCCCAATGCAACAGTGTGAAGTATTGAGATTTCATTAGGATGAAGGAAGTGGGCAAGAAAACAACTTCCAATAACCTGTACCAAATCGCCTACCATATTTGAGCAAGCTACTGAGGAACCAATGGAGGAGCTATTTAACTAACTCTGCATCACGAATTATAACCACAGAGTACCAGGAACACTAAACCACATTCCACGCCACAATTGCAAAGGTTTGAAGAAGTACCCCAAGTTCTTGAGGGGACAAAACACACATAAAAATAAAAATGCAATGTTTTGTTTTGTTTAGAATATATGGCAACTTCATAACAAAAGTGCTGTCTGGGTCTGCAGGCTATGAGTTGTAAATCTAAATTGCCAGCTCCTCCCACTTAAAAAAAATTGTGTGAAAAAGTTGACAGAAATGTTTGTAATACATTAATATGTTAAGCAGTTATTGCTATGACTAAATCCACTCATTCAATTGGTATTGCTTATGCAAGTAATTACATTCCGGTGTCATGAAGGGAATAAAAAATGGCCATTAATGATTAGGCTGAAAGCATCTTACGTTTAATACCAGCTGTGTCACATTCCCAGTATGTGACCTTAAGTCACCTGGTGTCCTTATGTCTCAATCAGTTTGCCCCCAAAGAAAGCAAAAACTGGGAACACACTGAAAACCAGATGTTATATGTGAGTCTTGCTTCCTTGGGTAAATGATTTGTAAGCCATACAAATCATATGATTTGAAACCGTCTGAAAATGTATATTGTGAAGCATACACAAAATTCAATCCTTATTCTTCAGCGATTGGTTTATACTCTTTAAACACACAAATACATGCATGGGCTTGCTTGCACGCACACACAAACACACACACACACTGCACCAGCTGACAGGAATTATAAATGCATTACAGAAATGGAACAGCATTGTTTTCCATTTAAGGAACCAATTGGATATAAATAACCTCTTGCTGAAATCCTTTGACTGAAAGGAGAATCCTTCAGAACTGGGAAAATTAATGTTGCTTTCAACAAAAGAGCAAATAAAAAGTCACCATCAAAGGCAAATCTTAAGATTTAGTCATAAACTCTGTTGCATACCGTAATTAGTAACGAAGCTGATAGGCTAGGGTAGCATATGCAATAGATCGGAGCTTGAATCAAACACTACAACTGAATAGCCCAAATGTCTGTTTTAAATCAGAACTATGCTGCTTGGATTCATCTCTGTTCTTAAAACTGGAAGGACTGTTTTCTTCTAATAGTCCTGGCTTCTGCACATGTGCAATTTAAACACATGTGCTAGATAAGCATAGTTTAGGTTGCTGCATGTTGGACAAAAATACTTTGCAAATCATCATCATATCCATTAAGTTACTATGGTAATCGAGAAGGCATAATTTTAAAAAGATTGATGGCTTGTGGAGAAATGCTGTATATGTGTCTGTTTATGCTGGTGTTTTGAAGGAAAATAATAATCTGTGACTTCTGAGGCCTTGTGCTGTTGCTTTGTTGCCAACTTGTTTAGTGGCAACTGTTTGGTGTCAAGTTCTCAATAGCTTTGAAAATTTATTAGTTGGGGCCTGAATCAGGTAAATCCATCCTCATTGGACTCTAGGTGAAAGTAGACTGTGTCTGGAGGTTCCCATCAGTTGGGAGTTAACTGTCAGTGAGGGAGACAGGAGATTTGAACAGTTGAGGAGTTGGAGAGGGAGGAAAGGGTTCTGATGAAGGAAGATATTATGAGGAAAAGACCAGAGAGAAAAGCTGAGAATAGAAGTGGAAGCCTGAATATTAATACCCATTGTGTTATTAGGAGCATCCCAGACCCTGAGATTTCAGGGCACAAGCCAGAAAACTAAGGGCAGTCCAGTGATGTCACAGAAGTGAGCCCCAGTGATGTAATGGGAAGAACCTCTTTCACCTCAGCTACCATCCCCCTTTGTGAAATTACAGATGGTTCACAGACAATTGGCATCAGCAAAGTCTCCCCAGGCCTGGCAATTGTGGGCACCTCAGCACTGATTTGTTCATTGTTTATTTCTCAATGTACTGATACAAAGCTGAGGTGTTTGTTCTTCCATTATCTGTCTTTGGGGGGGAAAGATAGAACGGACGCCACAGCTAAATGTATTTAGAAAGAGAAGTTGATTTGTCTTAAGTGCTGCGATTCTCTGCATTAGTTTCAGGCCTTCAGGGTTGGTCTTAAGAAAACCTCACTGGCTTCAGACATTCCTGGGGGGGGGGACGGACCCAGAGACCCTAAGGGGGATAGCTAGCATCTGACAGCATCACCCAGGCATCTCCACCAGCTTCAGTTTGGTGACTTCATCCACTAATTTCAGCCTGCCAGCTTCCATGGGTTTCATCTATTCATGAATATCCACCAGTTACCTTTTACACATCACATACACACACCTTTTGACTTGACCACATTCAAAGTCTCTCCCCTTTACACAGGCATACGCCAGTCAACATCCATGAAGCATGCCAACGGACACATCCTCTCACAATTCATTCACATTCATGCCCCAGCTTCATCCCACAAATATCCACCGGCTTCTGTTGACCAGTTTCTGAAGAGGAATTTCTTTCTTTAAAAAAAAAAAAAAAGAATTTATTGGCATTTCCACATTGAACAACAAATAACAACATACACTCTACAAAAAAAATGAATACACATATCAAAACACTACAAATACAAATATCAAAAACAAAGAACTTATACATACCTAACACCACACGAACACTGGAACACCAATTAACTATTATTTAAATCTTGTTTCAAATCTTACTTGGGGACTTCCTGCGTTCTCTCATCTGCGTTCAGTTCGAATTTACTTTAGTAACTTTGTAACTATTTTAACATTCATTCAACATTATCCTTCAACAGATCAAATATCATCTTGACTAATCTATATCCACTTATTGCTAACCATAGTATTTTACATAAAAAATTTAAACATAATCTTAACTTCATCTATACTATTTTAACCTAACATTATATAACTGAAGCCTATTATATTCACTGGTTTCACTTCAAATGTCCTATTTTTCACGTTGTTTTAAGTATTCTTTAAATTTCTTCCAATCTTCTTGCACCTTCTCCTCCCTCTGGTCTCGGAGTTTCGCGGTCAGTTCTGCGAGTTCCATAAAGTCCATTAACTTCATCTGCCAATCTTCTACTGTCGGGAGCTCCTCACCTTTCCGGTTTTTTGCAATCAAAATTTTAGCAACTGTTGTGGCATACATAGAAAACACTTTATATTTCTTGGGTATCTTATGATTGGTCACGCCCAACAGGAAGGCCTCTGGTTTCTTAGTGAAAGTGATTTTCATCACTTTTTTAAGTTCGTTGTAAATTTTCTCCCAGAAGTCCTTTACCTTTGGGCATGTCCACCACATGTGATAGAAGGTACCTTCTACTTTTTTACATTTCCAACATTCATTACTCAAGCCATGATACATCTTAGCTAATTTCACTGGTGTTAAATACCATCTATATACCATTTTCATGATGTTCTCTCTTAATACATTACATGCAGTAAACTTGATACCTTCCCTCCATAGCCTCTCCCAATCTTCTAGCATAATATTATATCCTACATCTTTCGCCCAATCAATCATTACTGACTTAACCATTTCATCTTTTGTACGCCACTCTAGCAACAGGTTATACATTCTGGAAAGGTTTTTAGAGTTCGGTTCAATTAGTTCTGTCTCCAACTTGGATTTCTCTAGTTGAAAGCCATTTTTCCTGTCCATCTTAAAAACTTCATTTATTTGGTAGTACTGCAACCAGTCGGTAACCTCCTCTTTCAATTGTTCATAACTCTTCAACTTAAAACTCTGACCTTCTTGTTGCAGTATATCAACGTATTTTGGCCATCTTGCAGACATGTTAGGTCTCTTATAGGCCTTGGCCTCTACTGGGGATATCCATCTAGGGGTTTTTCTCTCTAATAAATCTTTGTTTCTAGTCCAAACCTGATACAAGGCCTTTCTAATGATCCTTTGATTCTTAAACACGTTGTGGGCAGTAACCTTATCACACCAAAGATAAGCATGCCAGCCAAATACATTATCATGTCCCTCCAAGTCCAACACATCCGTGTTTTCTAACTTAAACCAGTCCTTCAATCAACAAAAGGCTGCTGCTTCAAAATAAATTCTTAAGTCTGGCAGGGCGAATCCACCTCTTTCCTTAGAGTCTATCAGGATCTTATATTTTATTCTAGGTTTCTTCCCCTGCCAGATAAATTTAGACAGATCCTTTTGCCATTTCCTAAAACAGTCCAGCTTATCTATAGTGAAGAGGAATTTCAACTGACTTACCGGTACATCTGCAAACATCAGCCTGCTACAGCCTTGTGGTGTTCACCAATTTCTGAATGCGACCTCCACCAGCTTCCATCCACCAACATGAGCCAACTTCTGCTACATCTGTTAGTAGACACCAGTCAGCTCCCACCCATGGATATCACCTGCCTTCAAGCCACAATCCCACTCAGCAAGTGAACTTACTTTATTAGTTCTCCATAGCACCTGCAGCTGGATATTCACCTCCTGCAGGTGGAAGAAGACTGGGAAATGCTGAATGTCATAGCTGCTGCCTGCTGTATCCACTCAGCAGCCATCTGCTTTTATGACATCACAGGAAGTCTGTAGCCAATGGTAATAGCTTGGAAAGCCTCACAATTGTGAGTGCACTTCAGCAGTGATTTATCTGTATGCTTGCTTATTATTAAAAATATTTATTATAGCAACCTTCCTGGGGCCACATGTCAGTGTTGGGTCAGAGGCAAAGGGAAGTAGAGCAACAAATATGACTCTTTATCTTTGTACAGTAGGCTCCTTTGCAGCTGTGCAAAATTCAGAGGTTTCTATGCCCACCCCACCCCCACATCTCTCAATCCATTTAAGCAAGAAGCATCACCACAGTTCAAGGAAACATTCCAACAGGGGGAAAACCTTGAGGTGGGTGTAGAGCAACGCTGTTTAGGGGCATGGTACAAAGAATGTCCCAAAGACCAGTGGCCTGCAGGGCTACATTTGGCCAGCAGGCTAAGGTTCCCTAGAGTCATCCAAGCAGCAAACAGTATAGTTGGGGGGGAGGGAGGCAGGGACAGATTGTCCCTAGTAGTTGGACTGGATTATGAAAGTATTTGGCAGAGGTGGAGGTTTAGGGAATTTGGCTTGAGGTAAATGCCACATAGAGGCTGATGCCAGCAACAGTATCTCTAGAGTCTAGTGTTAGTGTAACACCTAAGTCTAACACCTAAGTCTACAATACCGGCAGCTGGGTTGTTTTTTTTTTAAGCATTCTGAGCAATGGTGGATTTATGGTCTGTGGTTCTCTGTGAGCAACCCTTTTGAGGAGCCCTATTCCTTCACCAAAATAAACATGGCTACATCAAAATCAAGGGTTTGTGAGGAGATGAGGATAATAATGTTACACGTCACCCCAATCTACGAGCAGTGTGAGATTCTAGGGGTTCCAGGCACTTACTCAGGGTTCAAACAAAATGCAGAAAATGGCTAAAATGATGAAAAAATTAAGAGACCGGACTGAACAAACATTTATAAAGGAATGGGACCTGTATAGAAAGTATCTCAGGAGGCATTGTAAGAATTTGAACTCATTGGCAGACCTGGAGTAACTTCTGTAGAAAACTAGGAAATTATAGAAACTTAATAAAGATGTATTAGTATTGATAAAGATAAGTGTGACAACTCAAAAAGTAATAAGGTATCATGATGGGGTGATGGGAGGTCATTATAGAAGAGCTGTATTAGGAAATTATTATATTTAGATGCATTGTGTTAATGTGTTTTTATTTGTTTGTTGTAAGTTTGGTTTTTTGTTGGAACTAATAAAGAAAATTAATTAAAAAGAAAAAAGAAAATGCCTGGCTAGTTCAACAATGGAATCGTTCCTTATATGTTAGCCCTTGCTGGATCCAGGACCCCAGGAATTAGAAGGGACTCAGGCATCATACAGACACCCCGCAACTCACAACAACATAGGAGACAACTCCTGGGGGCTGAGGTCCCTTCACCCCCCCCAAAAAAAAATACTTCCCCCAAAGTTAACAACAACAACAACAACAACAACAACAACAACAACAACAACAACAATAATAAATTTGTATTTCTACCCCGCCTTTTCCAATCCTAAAACTGGGCTCAGGGCGGCTAACAACAAATATAAGACAATGATTAAAACAACTTAAAAAACAGCTTAAAAACAGCATAAAAAACAAACATCAGTGGGATCATCAGGGCTAACTGGCCAGGTTAGTCATGCTAGGCCAGTAGGGAGACCAGGGAGGAATTTTAATGTAGGGACCCCGAAGGCTTTCTTCAGAAAGAAGGGAAAGGGAAAAGGAATAGGGCATCAGGCTAGATTAAAGGTCAGGCGGAATAATTCTGTCTTACCGGCCCTGCGGAAGGAGGTCAGGTCCCGCAGGGCCCTAGTCTTGTGGGGCAGAATATTCCACCAGGTTGGAGTCAACACTGAAAAAGCCCTCACCCTTGTGGAGGATAATCTGGCTTCTTTTGGGCCTGGGACCCTTAAGCTATTGTTATTTGTGGACCTTGAGGTCCTCTGTGGGGCATACCAGGAGAGGCAGTCCCGTAAGTACAAGGGTCCTAGTCCTGGTTGGTGGGCATTGCCATTCAAGTGATATATGTGTGCTGCATCTTGTGATTATGTGGGGTGGGGCTTATGTGCCTCCCTATTTTATTCAAGTAAAACAATAATGCTTCTGCCTTTGCGCTGTGCTTCCCCACTCTACAATTCCCCACTCTACTATTCTGTAATTCTTCTGTGTCTCTTTGTGTGTGTTTCTGGCTATCCTGCTTCCTGGCAGGGTATACTGCAAAGCAAAGCACTCCACTGGCCCTCTCAAAGGCTCTTGCTGCTTGCCATTTTAATTGAAATCATATCCACAGGTTTACCTCACCTATCAGCCAATCACCCATTCCCACCACCCTTCTGAGTAATACCCCTCCCCACCCTCTCACTACATATAAGGGTCTGGTGACTTCTGTTTCAGTGTATCTGAAGAAGTGTGCATGCACACGAAAGCTCATACCAAGAACAAACTTAGTTGGTCTCTAAGGTGCTACTGGAAGGAATTTTTAAATTTTTATTTCGTTTCATATCCACAGGGCAAGAGTGACAGCAATTGCAGACAGTCAGAAATCACCTTTGGGAGTATGGGACCAGTGAGGACGCTGCAATGGTGTGGGAGCCAGCTGAGGGAGCGCAGATGGTATTTGATAGGCTGGCCCTACTGCCACTCTTTCCTTGGGGAATGATTTACATCAAAATAGCCGTCGGTTGGAGCACTGGAAGTCAGCATGGTCCTTCTGACATGCTCTTGCTTACTACCATCACTGCCACTGGCTCTCTGTTGTCCGGAATCCCCACAACGGGGTGAGCTCCCATTGCTCAGTCCCTGCTCCTGCCAACCTAGCAGTTCGAAAGCATGTCAAAGTGCAAATAGATAAATAGGTACTGCTCCGGCGGGAAGGTAAACAGCGTTTCATGCGCTGCTCTGGTTCGCCAGAAGTGGCTTAGTCATGCTGGCCACATGACCCGGAAGCTGTATGCCGGCTCCCTCGGCCAATAAAGCAAGATGAGCGCCGCAACCCCAGAGTCATCAGTGGTTAGGTCTCCCTTACCCTTTAACTTTACTTGGCCGTGGGACCCTAAACCAGGTGTTGACGTTCCTGTGCCACTCATAGCAGCAACTAGTAGGCATTTGAGGGACCACCAGAAATTGATCAATCCACTCCTGCCCATTTCTGGCCATGTGGGTTGCTGAACACCCATGAAGAAAGGAAACATGCCTCCCATTGGACAGCTACTACATAACTTGATACCACTTTGGTGTTATTTTAATGACAGGCAGTATGTAAATATTTAAGATAATGAAAAAATAAAAAATCATGTGAAATGAAATAGCATGTGTGAAATCTAACATGAAAAACTTGGGCAATCTCATGTAAACAGGCATGCAAGTTTCTCCTTTTCCTACAGCTGGAAGTCTCAAAAGGAATGTTCCATCAAAAATGTACATCATCTGGTGGAAAACAGAAACAGGTTTTTAGCAGCAAACATATAAACTTTGGCTAGTTGTGTAATAACTATCAAGTTAATTTTAACAAGTTAAATATGTGTACTTGTCTTTACTAGGACTTCTATTAAGTGCATTATTACTGTGTCTGTTTTTATTGGCAGGATTTTTTTTTCTAGAAATGTACTCTGCATAAATATCTGAATGGTACCTCAGGCCAGCACTCCTGTTAAGTGTTCTTATATTTGACCATTAATGCTTTCACACATGTACACACCAAAGGTCTCACAAACATCCCCCAGTGTGGTATAAAACCCTGTTTGTAGATTTTCAGTGCAATGCAAAGTATGTTGTTGGGAAAAAGCTCTTTAGTCTCTCTGTGTGGACTGAGGTAGCGGACAGGGCCCAACCCCAGATGTTGTTGGGCCTCAACTATCGTCAAGCCCAGCCAGCATGGCTAATAGTCAGTGCTGATGAAAGTTGAAGTCCAGCAAGTTATGCAGGGCACTATGTTGGCTACTTCTGGTGTAGACCATAGTTTGAGGTTCTGAGTGGTAAGGCAGTGGGTAAATGTACCTGCAAACCTCAAGCAGATTGCCCTCAGTCAGAAAGAAGAGCTTGGAAGTTTGAGCAGGTACAACCTTTAATCTTTGAAATGGATGTACTGTATCATATATGAGAAATATATATTTGAGAAATCTAAGTTCAGTGGATGTTAAGTTCTAAGAACTACAGTACTTGCTGAACTGTGTGTGTGTGTAACTATTTTAATTCAGCCTCTAAGGGGGTGCCTATATACTGTTTGAAATAGTACTGTGAAATAAGCAAAGGTCTGGATCTCCATTTTGAGAGTTTCGTGTTCCAAACGATTGAGATTAAGCATAATGGCCCCTGAAGAAACACAGCAGACCTGAAACCTGTTCAGCAATAACTGTGAGGGGTTGAGTCAATGTCTGCTGTTAGCTGATTACAGACATCTTGAAAGAATTGCTGGAGCAGCCCTTCTCGCAAGTCTGGAGTTAGCCTTCTGTCATTTGGGTGCTCCTTCACAATTGAGTTCAAGCGTACGAGAAAGCAGTTGATTGGAAGCTTCAAGGACCCGTGTGTAATCAAAAGCTTTGAACTCTTTGTAGTTTGTGGAGTTCCTTTACTCCTGGCTACAGAGACTATCATAATATATTACAATGACCTAAACCAGCATCTCGAGCAACAGCCGTGAGTGTAATCCATAAATTAGTTCATTAATTCACAGTAAAATGTTTTCAGGTTGTCTTTTAGTACAGAAAAAGAAAATGTTTCTGGAGGTTGGCAAAGGATAGGATTCCAGTGACATGCTATATATGAATAGCATAGCAAAAGTTTAACAAGTTTATGTATGTGTTCTTCTCACAGTTCTATTCGGCTTTCTATTTGGTCTGTATTATGGGCAGAGATTATTCAAGAAATAAATTAAGCAAAAATATCTGAACCATACTTCTGGCCAGAAGCCTATTTCTTCTGTTCATTAGTTAATTTTAATTGACATGCAGTAAGCCTTAATTTTTTCAGCAAGGCACCAGTAGACCTAAACTGGAGGAACTGGGCCCAGGCACCTTCCTCTCAGTTATGTAATAAGTCAGGGGTTCATTCTCATGAAGATCATGCTAAAGGAGTTCATATATTACCCAGGACCTCTAAATGGTTCACTACATCCACCATCAGGAAATCTAAGAAGTAAGGGTGCTGTGTGGCCTGAACCCACTGCGGTTGAGGACTTCCCTGATTGTAGCAGGAAGGGAAAATGCATGTAGGAAGGCTGGTAGAAATCAAGTGACCTGGAAAGGCAAAAGGGGCCCATCTGGCTTTATCTATAACAACTTCCTTGGGTTTAACTACATGGGATATTAAATGTGTAGTTTTCGTAGTATGTGTATCTTTTTTTTCCTCCTTGTGTAAAGAACAACTGCTGGACTCCCCAGTCAGGACCTGGAGCTGGACCATGGGGAAGAGAGATTTAAGCTCTTCCTGTTGTTGTACAAAAAGATGAAACAAGAAAATCAAGAAAAAAATTGGAATAGTTTCAAACATTCACATCATTAAAATTCACTTAATGTGAACATTAAGATTCATAACTACTGTTATGTACCGCGACTTAACAACAACCTTCTACACATCTGGATCGGCTTGTCTAAGCAAGCATGTTTGGAGAAGTCACTGGAAAGAATACAGCAAAGGCACTGGCTTGATCTCAATAGGCAGGGAATTCCAAAGTGTAGGCACTGCCACACTAAACAATCAAGTTCTTACAAATGCTGAAGAGGTATGTGGCACCTGTAGTAGTGCCAATTCTATGGTTCAGACTTCAGAGCTTATCATGTTGCAGGATGAAGAGGTGAATGAACTCCTGTTGTTCTTAGATGCCATAATAGTGTTAAGTTCACTGGATGGATAGGGGGACAGAGTTAACACCTGGTTTGTTGTAGGTCATAGCTTTATTTCATGGTCAGTTGTTCCTGGTAGCCTTTTTTAGACAGATAACAGTCAGTAAGGATAGACCTGTTGTGCAAGGCCTGTGTGACAGAAACATCACTTGTATTGCAAAGTTATGAATACTGTGTTTTAAATCATAATAATACATTTATTGCTTATTGCAATAAGCAACTGTGCTTAGTGGTAGGCTGCCCCTCGTACGTTTCAGTGGGAATATACAGTGGCACCTTGGGTTACAAACACCTTGGGTTACAAACACTTCGGGTTACAGACTCCGCCAACCCGGAAGTAGTACCTCGGGTTAAGAACTTTACCTCAGGATCAGAGGTGTCTTAGCCATACAGGCTAGTGACGCGGGGAACCGCGGCGCCACATTCTGGAGGGCGCCAGGGAAGAGGCGGAGGCTGGACGCGGCACCTCCCTCGCCTTGCCCCCACTGGGAGCTCAGCTCAAGGAGGAGACGGGAGGGGGGCTTTCTTCCGCAGCTGCGTTGCCTTATGCACCTTCGTGTGCCTCTCCCGTTCGCCCGCAGCAAAAGCGCCTCTGGAAGCAACTTTTTTCCTGCACAAAAAACCCCTTTGCAGCTTTCCGCTACACGTTGGCAGAAAGAATCAACACGCGGGCAACAGGGACTCTTTCCCCCCTTTACTTCGTTCCAGAATGAATTAAAAGGAGTGCCGAGGAGGGAGAGGGCGGGGAGAACTAGCAGCTTTCAAAGGAAGCAGGTCCCAACAAGGGGAATTTTTTTAAAAGGATCTCACCGGATTCCTTGACTTCCGCCCGCCCAGGGGCGCCTTAGCCATAGAGGCTAGTGGCATGGGGAACCGCAGAGGAGCCACTCTCCAGCTGCTGCCCACCCGGAGGGAAAGGGGGTGTGGGGGGCGCCGGAGGGATCCCTGCACCACGGCGCCAGATAGGCTTAAGACGGCCCTGCTCAGGATGAGAACAGAAATCGCGTGGTGGCGGCAGCAGCAGGCCCCATTAGCTAAAGTGTTACCTCAGGTTAAGAACGGTTTCAGGTTAAGAACGGACCTCCAGAATGAATTAAGTTCGTAACCAGAGGTACCACTGTATAAAGATCTCTCTTTCTCTGTCTCTGAGGGACTGACTGAGGCACCAATTCTGGATCATTTATTTGCTTGCAGCTGTATTCCATTCACATGTGCAATGCAAGTTGGGAGGTCACAGAGAGTGCAGCCCTAGCAACTTCCATGATCCTAAAGGTACATCATGTGAGGAATCTGGGGATTAAGGAAAATTGCCACAGATGAGCTCCAGGCATTTGTACATCACCCAGATGTGTTGTCGTGATTGTTAAAAGGTTACTCTGAATTACAAAACTCAAGTCAACAGTTTAAGAACACAAGTCACCTCCGGGCCACTCTAATTCACTTGGAATGAGTTTGTATGGGATGGCAGGTATATGTATTTACAAACTGAGGTTGCAACAAAATGTTCCAAAGATGAGTGTTTCTTTTCAGGTTATGGACAGCCAGTCAGCCATGTCCTCTTCTAGAATAGTTCATTCTGTTTCTCCTCCCTAGTTTTCTGTCCGTCATCAACAGATGTTCAGTGTTCAATGGCCACTAAACATGCGCAGGCCTTATTGGGCTGTTTTGGGGTTGTATCCCCAAAGCGTACTGATACTCCTTCTTGTTTTTCCTACAGTCCTGTTGACATTAAGCAGTTGAGTTTGCTTGTTGAGGGGAGTGATGTCTTTCTTGCACATTTCATTCAGAAAAGTGCAGCTTAAATTGGGGTGACCAATATTACTCTATCCAGAGAACTCATCCAGAAAGCAGTAGGTGCTCTCCAACCATTCTCTTTGGAAACAATTTGGTCCACGTACAGCCAGATCTATCAGTTTCAGACTAGCGGGGTGAAACTGTATGAAACAAGTGCGGCATTCCATGTGAATGGCTTATCACGCACAGCAGCGCACAGTTTGCCTTTCAAGAGGTCATCATATGGGCTGCTTGCTTATCTATATCTATTTGGTCTACCACAAGGAAGGTTAGGCAATTTAAGGAATTTAACTTGGCTTCAGACTTGATTATGCTTTTGATATCTCCTTCTAAGGAATAAAGTGCTGGTTTTCACTTCGGTACGATCCAGCAAAATTTAATGGAACTTTCCAATCCCTTCAGTTTCTATGAGAGAGGTACACATGCTTAATTCTTCTACTGAGGAAACTCCATCAATGGGATTTTAAAATGTTTAAGACACCCTGGACCATGCCTCATATTTAGCTTCCATTGCCAGGAAAAATAGTGTTGCTACGAAAGATTTGCCCAAGGAGATAAGCCCTCAGCTAGGGGGACTAGAATACGGTAAGTTTCCAACATTTGCATTGGGTTGATTGTGGTCCTGTGGTGCTTGCTTAATTTAAAAAGTTAATTAAAAATCTTTGGTGGCCGCTTCATTTAAAATGAAAGCAAATAAAAGCACAGCAAATAAAAGATAACAAAACATTTGCGAGAGGGGGGTCTCCCTCTCTCTCTCTCCAGCACATGTGGCAGAAAAAGTCCATGCTGTCATAGTTTGACAGGTGTGTGCTCGGGCGCTGCTGAAAGGGCTCTTGCCCAGAGTTACTCATGAAATCTGAGAGTGTTTGTAAACAGTCTGTACTTTCTCAAAGGTGCCCTGGAGATTTGTTACAGGAAGTCAAATTGCTCAAATCTACCTAATTTGGCACGATACGTTGAAAGCACGCTTGAGTGGTCATAATTGCAGTGGGACTGACTTCATTTAGCAATCTCGGGCCGTACCTTTCCAATAACAACTGCAGGCGATATAAATTCAATCTCTTGTTTGTTTCTGAAAGTGATTAGCCTGAAAAATTTGGAATTTAAACACTCATAATTGCAAAGTGTTATTTACATTCAATTTTGATTAAGTTCAACAACAAGCAAAAATACCTCTCTTTTTTGAGGGGAGAACTCAAAGTTGAGGGGGTGCTGAAGACAGTGAATATTTGATCAATGGAAGTTGTGATAATAATGAAATGAGAATTTACAAAGGTGGGGACCATTCTCCTTATGAACGTGTGTGCTTTGGAAAGACGGGATCCTACAATTTTTTTAAAGCAACCTGCAAACACAGTGCAACAGCAAGTAATGAAAGGATCACATTTTAGATATGAGGTCTGACTGAAATAACATGAAAGGCTGCTTCAAATAGCCCAGAAATAACTATTTGGTTTGAGGTAATCTCCAGCCTTAATCCATGTTTTGGGAAAGATGATCTAATTGAATGTTGCCTTTAACTCTGAACATGATTAACGTTGGTGGCGGTTTTGAACGAATGGCATTATGGAAGTATATAAATATTTGTTTTAATTATATATTTAGTGACTGTTTATCTCTAGCCCCACCTTCCATCTCCATTTATGATTTGTTTTTAATTGCATCAGTAGCAAATTGTTATGAATGGGGTTTCTGGAAGATATCTCTAGAAAAGGGATTTTGAATGCATTTTAGGAACATAAATAAAACTATGAGTTAAGCATCATCGGTTTTCCCTTGTTCATATGATACTGAGGATTATTTGAGGGTCAGGGAGAATGTCATGTGTGTGTATTTGTTGTTGTTTTTTGTTGTTGGTGAAGGTATTATATATTCCAATCATTTCTGTCTCCTTCTTCATCATTTGCAGATAAGTTTCTGTTCCAAAATAGACACTGTTTTATTCGCTTCTATCCTATCTTTCATTACAGAAGCTGGAGTTGACACATTTGGTTTCCCCACTCCCCATTTGTTCTCACAACAGTCCTGTGAGGAATGTGAGGCTGCCTCTATGTTACTCAGTGAGCTTTACAGCTGACCAGGGATTTTATCCTGGCTCTTCCTGCATTCTAACCACTACCCTTATCCTGGCTCTCATTCCAGTGCAAAAGTCTTCATGTTCCTCTTCAGCCTGCAATCCTCAGTGGGCGGACCCTACCATTAGAGAGAGTGAGGGGTCTGCCTCAGGTGGTGGATGCTCAGAGTGGGGTATCAATGAGCTGTTGGAGGGCAGAGGTGCATGTTAATTGTAGTCTGTCCTGTGGTGTCCTCTAAGCTAGCTTGCTAGGTGTGGTGGAAGATCACCAGTCCCATCACCAGTGTTTGGGTAAGGTTCAACTGCCCATTCAATCAGTTTCTGTATGTGGGATGGATGGAGGAGGAGTTGCAAAATGGATGATCCCAGAATCCACAGCTTGTTACAAAAGTCCTTGAAGGAACTTGAGAGCAAAGCTGGTGTTCTATAGCTTAGAAACCAAAAACTGCATTGGCCTTGTTCCATGTCTCTCAGGTAGGCTAAGAATATATAGGCAAGGTTATCAATTGTCTATAGAAAGCTGCAGTAATTTCCTCTCCCCCCTCCCCTCCATCCCTTGTGTGCTGTTATGGATGACAGAAACAACTTTCCTACAGGACACTTACAAGCTGGATGAGTATGTAAAGCTAGAAACAGATGATTTAGTCAGCCAAAAATGTGCAGATGGAGGAGTCCCATTGTTCCTTCCATGATTGTAAGTGCACGACTGTCAGCAGTTACATTTTAGAATGGCTGAGCCCATTAAGGTGATGGCTTCTGTCATCATACTTAGTTAAAAGCCTTATTTGACCACAGCTCACTTTCATATTCTGTCTGCAGCTCATTGTCAGCCTAGCACATTAATGGAAAGCATGCTGGGGACCAGGCACACATGAAGCTGAGATGGACTGTGATCACTGAAAAAGGTATAGTTGGAGGTCTGAGTTTTATTTTTAAGTGAAGTACTTCAGTGCAGTGGTATTTGAAGAATAATTTAAAATGTATGAAAATGCAATTATGCACATGTTCATTCATTATTTAGACAACAATGCTTTTGGGGCTGGAGGGAATAGAACAGTTCTCAGATTACCGAAATAGTGATGATCCTACAGTTTAATCACATTAGATTCAATTAGATAGATATAATCATGCCGCTTCAGTTAGACTAGTGACTGTAGTATGATCTTGTAAAGTGAATACGAAGCCCAAATCTGAGATAATCTTAAAATCTGAGGTATTCCTGCAGATACAGTAACACACACACACACACACACACACACACACACACACACACACACACTACAATAAAAACACTCATTAACTGAGTGCAAAGACTCATGGTATGATAGGAAAATATAATCGATCAGCAGTATGCGGATGACACAGGACACGGGTGGCGCTGTGGGTTAAACCACAGACCCTAGGGCTTGTCGATCAGAAGGTTGGTGGTTTGAATCCCTGTGACAGGGTGAGCTCCCGTTGCTCGGTCCCAGCTCCTGCCAACCTAGCAGTTCGAAAGCACGTCAAAGTGCAAGTAGATAAGTAGATACCACTCTGGAGGGAAGGTAAATGGCGTTTCCCTGCACTGCTCTGGTTTATCAGAAATGGCTTAGTCATGCTGGCCACATGACCCGGAAGCTGTACGCCGGCTCCCTCGGCCAATAAAGCGAGATGAGCGCCGCAACCCCAGAGTCGTCCCTTTACCTTTACCTTTATGCAGATGACACACAGTTATGTCTCTATTGTCATCTAATATCAAGTAACACATGGCCCACTTAAATCAAGACTGGATAACTGCAATGCACTCTACATGGGACTAGACTTCAAGAGTCTTCATAAGCTGTGGTTGACCCAGAGTGCAGTGGCAAATTTATTAGGAAGTGATTGCCCATATCTATGGGAACATTTTGCATCTATTCTGCAATGTCAGTGGCACTCGTGGCCAATTGGCTTCTGTGTCCCATAGTCGCCATATCTAGCATTGGGTCTTTTTACCCAAAATGCCCTCAATGGAAAATTCAGGAAAATTGTTTTTTAAAAACCAAAAAACTAAGCAGTGGACAGAAATTGTAGTCCTGATGAACGACCGTTTTCTACTCACAAGAACACAAGCACAGATATCCTTCTCTCGGAATGTTTCCCCTGAGGATGATTTTATATAATCATTTATGACAGGAAAAGGTCACCCCCTGGTAACTTTCTTGCCGTCACTCCTCCATTCCCTGTCATTCTCCCTTGATTTGTTTGTTAAATTGTTCTTCTGTACATGATTAAACATAAATCTTGCCATGTGAGGTCATATTCGTATGGCCAGAGGTTATATTAACCACTATAAAAAGACAGGGGGAAGTCAGCATGTGCGATGCAATTCTAAGAACCATGAGAGTAGTCCATATGAATGTGTCTTTTTCTCCTCCTTTAACCCACCCCAAAGTCACATAAAACCCTGTCAACATACAGTAATAGAATAAACTTACAAATAGCATTCAATAAGATCATACGTAGCTGGCCAACTGGCCAACTCATCCAACTACAAAATAATTATAATTGTAGGCAGTGGCAGACCTACATTTTAGGTTAACCACTGTTATCTTCCTCAGTGGGGTTCTTCCATGACAGACCACCACAGTATTATTATTATTATTATTATTATTATTATTATTATTATTATTATTATAAAAAACTAGCTACTACATTTCAGATTTTGATTAAAATTGCTCTACTAGATTATCTCACATGTCAAAGTCGCTGGTGTGAATAAATATTTCCTATGCCTTATGGTTTTCAAGTTATATGGGGGATGGAAATTAGGGAAATGTTATATACATGCATGAATAAGGTCATTTCTGGGGCTCCTCCAGGATTAGGGACCCTGAAGCTGAAGCTTCTTTAGTTTCATAGTAGATCCACCCCAGTTGTAGGGCTGCATTCAGTACTGTTCCTTCGCTGATGAAAGGCTTCTGCGACCGAGCAGAGATTTCTGAGAGTGAAAGGGTGTGTGTGTGTGTTGCTTTTCACAAATTTCCCCTTTTCCCTCTGGCCCTGTACTCTACTTCCCAGGTATTCCAAGCTTTCCCCAAACTACAGCAGATTTTGTGGGGGCTGCATAGCAGGCTGCGGAGTGTAGTTGGAATCAGTAAAACCCCTCTCCCCTGTCTGTCCTGCTTAACAGAGTCTCTTCCGAATCAAAGGTCATTCCACGAGTGAAATTAATTAATAATCTGCTGTTTTTAAAGTTATCCTTCATTTGCTTTTGTATCAAATTACTCAAATAAGAGGTTGTTTGCATGTGGAGGAGACTGAACGACAACGCTGAATGATGGTGCGGTTCTGTGTGGTTGTTTACCCTGTTTCTAAAATGTTGCATGCATACCTTGGACCTTGTCTTCGTATTCTGCAGAAATCTGGTTATTCATCTCAGAACTGATGCAATACAGTCGTACCTTGGTTTTCGAACAGCTTAGTTCTCAAACGCTTTGGTTCCCAAACTCCGCAAACCCAGAAGTGAGTGTTCCGGTTTGCGAACTATTTTTGGAAGCCGAACATACAATGGGGCTTCCACAGCTTCTGATTGGCTGCAAGAGCTTCTTGCAGCCAATCAGAAGCAGCGGTTTGGTTTCCAAACGTTTTGGAAGTTGAACGGACTTCCAGAATGGATTCTGTTCGACTTCCGAGATATGACAGTATATAATTTGGGGGAGGGCAGTAGGTCAGTGGTAGAGCACTTGTTTTGGACCTAGAAGATACCAGGTTCTATCCCCAGCATCTCCAGATTGAAATCTTGGAGAGCCAATGCTAGTCAGTGTAGACAATACTCAGTTGGACTGATTTTGTATACCTCTGAACACCAGTTTCTGGGAATTTTAAGTGGGGGAGATGCTCAAGTCCTGCTTGCAAGCTTCCCATCAGTTTCTAGTTGGCCACTGTGAGAGCAGAATGCTGGACTAGATGGGCCTAGGATTCAGCAGGGGTCTCCTTATGTTCTTATTATCCTTATTGCACAGGAATATTCATGGAATGCTACAACTATAAACTGGGGTGATTGAGGGTTACACTCAATATAATTTTGGGGGAATGTGTAATGACACCCATGACTTGTTCATTCTCATTCTGATTGCCATCTTTTGAACTTTTGCCTTGGTCAAACTGACCCATACCTTCCACTCAGGTGTGTGGTTTAAGGTGCCTACACTACAGGTGTCCCTTTGGCAGTGCACCTGTTCTCTGCTTAAAGCGCTGAAGTCTGGATTATCTCCAATGGTGGCCTTTGCACAGGAAGTTGATTAGATTGCCTCACAATCCTTGCCTAATCTATAATTGTATTCTGTTTCACTGACTGAAATATAATTTATTAATAGGATGTTCTCCCCCCATACGGGGGCTTCCAAACATCTTTGTTATCTTATCTCAGCTGTACTTCACAAACATAGGATTTGTTTCTCCTGTATTTTGTTGTTATAGTTTGGGAATGAGGGATCAGGGATATTATTCCAATTCCTATTCTGAGCAGTTAGAAAGGTATGCATCAGCTACAACATTCTGAATCAGTCCAACCTCTTGTAAAGCCTGATAATTAATAATGTGTGAAAGAGGAAAGAAAGTGCTGGATTTGGTCACCCCTTAAGCAACTGAGGCATTTTTACTGAAATGGGGGAAGAAAGTGAGTGTTTATGTTGTAGTCAGGTGTTTTTCGGTTCTCAACAAACCAGTCATTTTGGCCTGGAAAGTCCCTAAACCTGAATAAAAAATATATATGCTAGCAACCTATCAAGTAGCACTCTAAACAATAAAGCGATTTTATGTTATCAAAGCATACAAAGCAATAAAATGACAACATTCCACGCGCACCCCAACTTTTGAATTCACTATCCCCACCAAAATCATTATCCCCAAGAAGTATGAACACATTTAAACCTGAATTAACAAGTGCCTGCCAACCACAGCGAAGGAGATTATGCTGCCTGACATTAATAAGGTGTGCTAGGCCCAAAACACCATAAAGGGAAAACATTAATTAGGTGTCAGAACAAGGGGATATGAAGTGGCAAGTTTCGAAGCTCCTAATAAGGCCTATGCATGTTTTGGTATGCTAATATATCCTAGTGTTACATCATTATTAGGGACATAAAATTATTCTCTAATTTACACCCACCCTGGAAATGTATTTATTTAAGAAATTTATACGCTACCCTTTGTCAAAGGGCCACAAAGTGGTTTACAACATAGTAACTTAATAAACATTGTAACATTCATGCATAACATAATATTCAAAAAATACAAATTTTACAGTTATACACATACAATTCATAACAAGCAATTCATAATAAATAGCAACATCAAAGTATTCAATCCATTCATTCAGTCACTGATACCTTCATCCAAAAGCCTGCTGAAAGGTGTTTCTTTGCTTATTTCCAAAAAGAAAACGTTTTATTTTATTTTATTTGGATCTGTTTTTCAGAATTTTTATACTGCATTAATTGTAAATAAAACCTCTAAGTGCTTTAGAAAAACAAAGATGTGACTGAACACACCTCAGTGGAGAGGTCATTCAGAGCCATCACTGAAAAGGCCCCTTCAGAAGGAGGAGATTGGGAGAATGGAAAGAGGGATGAGGTGGAAGTGAGCTGACAAGGGAGGTTGTGGCAAAAAAACATATATCCTTGCATACCAGACACTTCCAGACCTGTTCATTGAGCATTTATCCTGATTTGTCTGCAGGGAAATTAGACATTGACTTTACCTTACCCTTACCCTAAATTAAGGAAAATGTCTCAAAGCATCTTATGAAGTTACTATCTTGCAGCTTCACACACCCTGGCCTTCAGTCCACAAAAGCATTTCAGCATGTGATAGTACAAAGAATCCTACAGGCTAGTGGGATTGCTGATGGCAGTGTTTAAATGCTCTGCTCATGGCACCTGTTGAACGCAGTGAGATTTTCAGTTTGGAGCAAACAGATCTGTATCTGAATGTCTGGCTGCAAGCCTAAGCACAGTTTGCTCTTTGGTTTGTGTTTTTCTGGAAACCAGGGTTGCCTCCAGACTGCCACTATTTTGCAAGAAGGATTCAGTCTCATACTGGAAATTTATGCAATCACTTTTTAACAACAAATCCACTTAAAAAGAAAACACTGAATGTTTTAGTTAGGAAAGTGACAGGGAGTTGCACCGAGACGTGTGTGATAATGATTGATTGACAGGAAGACATATAACCCCTCTGTAAACAATTCAGGATCAATGTTTAAATGAAGATCAGACATTTCAAACCTCCCATGTGAGCTGTGATCAAGCAAATCAGGGTGGTTGCTCAATAAACTGGTTTGTCTGGAGGAGCCCCAGCAGATCATTTACCCCACCTCTGCTGAGCAAAACAAGCTCTCTCCTCCCCATGAGAAGAGTGATGTGATTCCTTTAAAAAGTCACCATGCTTCTTTATCTTGGAAAATGTTCAGATAGAGCCACTCTGTCAGATAGAGTCGAGTAAGTGTATTAAGAGAAGTCGAGTGGAAGGTGAACATGTGAGAGCAATCCTGAGGCATGACAAAATGCAGACACCGCCATCCACTCAGGCACTTGTTACAAGCACATAAACACTTGCTGTTTTAAGATAGGAGGGAGAGGGTGCCACGGCAAACTGGCTAAATCAGAGGTCCTCTGTGACTGTTATTTATCAACTCCTAATTAACTGTTAATTTGCTGGTCTTTGGGTTCAAGCACAGCTCTTAATTTATTACAGGCTACAATGACAATGTCAAACCCAAGGGATACTCTATGGAGCACTTTAGCCAGGCACTCTTTTCATTACTTACTTGAAGACATTCACATTCCTTGTTCAAGGAGAGAGAGGACAAGCTTTATGTAAGCAAAGAAGACACATCACTCTTTGAATATGAATGTGGGGGGGACTCGTGACTGAGCTTCCTCCTGTCGTGACAGAATTCATATTGCTTTGCTGGAAACTAGGTCACCTGTAAATTTTGCAGATTCAAAGTTGAGGAATCTTTGGGAGGTATTTTTATTCAAAAAGCCATATCAACACCATTAGTAATTGTGCAAGAATACTTCTGAAGGGCTGTAATCACCAGAAATGATGGAGATAATACATAAAGCCACTTTTCTTCAGACACTAATTATTAAGCATGAGCACTAACCACCATATTCAGTTTGCAGTGTAAGAGGAACATAAAAGCACAAGCGATATAGTCAGGAAAATTAATGCACTATTCCCCACAGCTAAATGTACCCTAGTGCTTCTGTTCTTATTTCTAACATCCTTTTTGCACTTCAGTACCTGTTGCATTATGGAACTGCGACTTTTTGACCAATATACCTCCATGTTACACTAAATTTCAAACAGTAGAAAAGAACTGTATGCTGTTATATACATACCCCAAATTTCATCATACAAAATTGTAACACAAAACTCTCACGATGTTCTGATTTAATGGGGTTGAAAAAGGGTGTTTTTTTTCCGTGAAAACAATTAGCATGGAAATGAGCGCTAGACCTCTGATAGATTTTCGGGAGAAGAGCGAACTTTGAAGGATACCTGTGTTTCAGTTTGCATATTGTTTTGGAAAGTGTGAATTAAGTAGGCTCACATTAAAATCTGAAACAAAATAGGAAACAAAATAGGAAATTCTTTCCAGTAGCACCTTAGAGTCCAACTGAGTTTGTTCTTGGTATGAGCTTTCGTGTGCATGCACACTTCTTCAGATACTTATTTTGTTTCGACTATGGCAGACCAACACGGCTACCCACCTGTAATTAAAATCTGAATCAATCTGAATTTATCTTCTATCTCTATCTGCAGGCCTTAATGTGACAAATAAAGTGCTCCACAAATAAAACCCTAATGTTTAATAATTGCATTTCCCTTATCTAAAATAATGTTCCTTTCATTCTCCTGCCCTCCTTCCATGTGTTTTAAGAAAGCACTCCCAAGCTTCAAGCTGCTTACTTAGATTTACAACCAAACTGGGCACAACATTTTCTGGCAGGACAGATGCAAGACAATGTATTCTTTTAGATATCAAGAGGTCCTTCAGTAGCAGATTTAACCTAGTCAATTAAGTGTAGAAAGAAATCTCTGCTGCTGGATAAGGTAACTAAGTGTGTGGGGAGCAACTTGTGGTTACATTTAAAACATGCAATTTTTACTCCCTGTTTAAGTAAAGGAAACAATAATGGGGACCTTAATTGCAAAAAATTACCACTGTTCCTTTGAGTTTGACATGTGCTTAATGATGAGGCGGATGGAAACATTAAGGGTAATGCTGCCTGGCAGACAATTGGAGCTGATAATCACCCTCATAAAGCTATTGATAGTAATCTATGGACGTATTCTGCTAATTCCAAGCAGAAGTGGCTCATTGTGCAGAGTTAAGGTGCTGCCTGCTGCAGCAAAACAATAAAGGATACAGCGTTCACATAGTTCTAAAGATTCCTTGAGGGATGATTACTTAAAGATGCAAAATGCTAGTTCAGTCATTACCGCCACCATCAGAGGTGAACTTTTTTTTTTTTTTGCAACATGCTGAGTTTCCATATGATAGCATAGTATTAGCTAGGGGAGCTTGTGCATGTCCACAACTTTGTTTAAGATTTGAAAGCCAAGATTGCTCTGGTTGTTTGTGGCATGATCCCCATTTTCAAAGGCAGGGGCGGCGTAGGGGGCGGTTCGCCCCAGTTTCCATAATGGAGGGGGTGACAAATTATCAAGGAACAATTACTGCCCTACTAGGGTGGTTCATAAAAAACTTTTTAAAATGAAATTTCATGCATATCAGTTAATATCTTGACCCTCCTCCACCAAAATAGCTGTTTACTTGGCTGTTTTGCTATGTTGTGAAGGCTGAAATTTCTGTTCAGTGGAGCACTTACTGTTCCCAAGCCTGTGGAAAGCCATCTAATTAGACTTTAATTTGATTTTGAGATGTTTTAAGGAGGTAATTTAATTATTGTTTGATTTTATACCAATGTTATGTATCTGATGTTAGTCACCCTGAGCCCAACTTCGGCCAGGGATGGTGGGATATAAATAAAAGTTTATTATTATTATTATTACTACTTGTTATTATTCCTTTGTAAGAAAATATGAAATAAAGTAAAACCATTTTTGCAGGGAAGGGGTGAAATCAATGGGGAGGTGGCAATAAATTTTCCGCACCGGGTACCACCTGACCTTCCTACGCCTCTGTTCAAAGGGCTTTCCCTGCAGTGGCAAAGAGGTTCTGCTTTTCTTCATTCCAGCAAGGAAAGCCTTTAAAAACTATGATCATGCTTGTATTAACACTGCATGCACACTCCAGTCATGCCCGCTGTCTTGTAGTATGCACTCAGCCACTACTGCAGGTTGACCTCAAGGGGGAAAAGGTTGCCCATCTCTGCAATAAAAACTTTTTCAGAGGGTTCAGCCGAGCAAGTGTCCTTGGTGAGTCCTGCCAGGACACTGGAACTCTGGCTTTGAGGATACCTGGTGAGGACAACACCCCCATGTGCACCACCGATTGGCATGGACCCCGCCATTTGTTTTCATTTTGCTTTTTTACTTCAAGATGCTTGTTGTTGGTTCTTAATATCTTGAGAGGTTGCCTATATATATACTTGTGGGTGGCCTGAACATCTGATCTGCTCTATTAATGGTCAAAGATCGCCATGAAATACTCCATATCTTATTACTTCGTGCTCAACTATCCTTCCTGAAAAGTCAATAGCTTTCATAGTTTTAATACTTTCGCACGCAGCATGGAGAATTGAAACTGAACAGAAAACAGCACTTTCCACTTAATTTGGTAATCTGTAACCTCCTAAGTGCTACATTACAGGAAAGGGGGAAAAAATAATTTCACTAGTAAAACATGACTTCTTTTCTAGGACAAACTAGGCTAAGGGAAAGAGCAACACAGTGAAATTTCAATGTCCCGGAAATACTCTTGCTGTATAAGGGAAGGCAAACTGGATTCCATCTAAGAAGGATGAATTTTGAAGGAATCAAGGTGGACCACAGAGGCCAGAAGAGAGGCAACTGGGAAGGTCATTAAGCAAGCAGGTGAATTTCAGGTGACTATGTGTAATGCAATTGGAAGAATGTCACCAGGGCCATCTTAGAGGGATCTAAGGGGTGTGGCGTTGGAGCGGGCGCTCGCGCGCCAGCAGGCAGGGGATGAGGGGCGGGCGGGCGCTCCTGTACCAGCGGGTGGGCGGGCTGCAAGCCAGCTGCCCTCGCCTCCTGGAGCCCCAGCTGGAGTGCTGGAAGGGCGCGCAAAGCATGGGGGCGGGGACGGGTTGGGGAGGGGGAGCCCGGTGTGCCGGCGGGCTCGCGGGGGCGCCCTGGTTCACCGCGCCACCAGCCCCTGTGGATGAGACGGCCCTGAATGTCACACAGACAAGGTAATGTGGGTATTAACTTGTTTTCTCCACCTGTTTGCTGAGATTTGTCCATAAAGAACTGTCTTGCTCAAGAAGGATTTATAAAATACAAAGCAGCAGAGTTTCTGTTCCTACTTTTCCCTTTATGTGTCTCTGCTGATACTGCCATTTTGCAAAGCCCTGAGGCACTCTATAGTTGTGATCTAGGTTGCAGGTTCAATCCCCGTATGGGACAGCTGCATATTCCTGCAATGCAGAGGGTTGGACTAGATGATCCTCAGCGTCCCTTCCAACTCTACAATTCCATGATTCTAATAATGCTTCCTATAAACATGAAAAATGAATACTTCCCTCAATGCAGTTGTGTTGGAACAACACTTATGTGCTCGGTAGAAGTGCAAATTTCAAGGGTTTCGTAATAAGGATAGATAACAAACAAGAATGTGAGGTGTGGGTCGGTGTAATGTAAAAGCATTAAAAATGTTCCTCCGGTGATTACATTCTTTGCTTTTTTTATTATACACAAAGGGTTGCATCTATAATGTTTTAAAGTAGTTATATGCACCATAGCCAGATATGATTCATTTGGTCATTGCATTAACATTTTAGTGCTGTTTTATCTAAGAGTTCATGGTATGTTTTTAAAACCCCAGCTTAATGGAAGCCAATCAATCATCACATTTTTCAAAGCACAAATTATTTTAAATTTTTGTACTACACGGAGATAATCACTGCAGAAAGATATGCATATCCTATTGTTTTGACTGATGTCATTCATTTTTCTTGAGGCTGACCCGTCTGATGGTTTAAGTGCTGAAGTTAAGCAGGCAAATGGATGTGTTTTTCTGGGGCGTTTCCACTACAGCTGCCTTTTTAGCTCTAAAAATGCCAAATATCTGATAGCAATATGCAGCTGCTGCTCCTCATAGGAACAAAATTAACTGGAGTGAGCACTGACAGCCTATGCTTGCTCCTTTTCATCATTTCTCCCATAAATGAAGACCCAACACATTTTTTCAGAAATGTGAGTATGGGGTACAGTCCCAGACAGGAACGTAATAAGCTGACTTCTACCATGTCGGACTCTTGGACCATCTACATCAGTACAGACTACACTGACTGGCAGCGGCTCTCCAGGGTTCAGACAGGGGAGATATCTAGGCCTACCTAGACAATTCAGGGTTTGAACCTGGAAGCTTCTGCATGCAAAGCAGATGCTCTACCACTGAGTTGCACCCCTTCCCTGAAAAACTGGAAAGCTCATTGGAAATGTTTACAGGCACACACTTCTCTCCATCTTCCATCCAGGCAAGCAAGAGGCATGATGGCTGTCCAAGGGCACATCTGGACAGGGCAAAGCACTTGAGAAGAGTGCGCAGCAGATCTAAATAGAGGTGTGGTGTAGGGAGGGGGAGCGAAGGGGCAAGGGTCACCAGGGCTGAAGAGAAAGGTCTGGGAGGGGATGCACATTTGGTCCTCTGGGCCTGAACTTCCCCACTCCAGGCCTACTGGGGATTAACAAGGCCCTCTGATTCTCTATGGTTTAACAGTCATAACAGTGAAAAGGCTTTTTTCTGCTTTTAAGTCAGGCTGCTGAAAGGGGAGCTTAGCAAGAAGCCCAGAAATGGATTTTCATGGGGAGGAACTGTGAGCTCAGCTTAGATACTTGGGCAGAAGATGCACTCAGGGGAGGTCAAAAAGTTGAGTTGTCAAATGGTCAGCTTCACATTGGAGAGAAGGGCAAGGGGTGCCCATAACTGGGGAATTTGAAGAGGAACATATGTCCTTTAAAGGGTTGGCAGGTGACGGGGGGGCAGCTGACCACTGACAGAGGGACAGTGGTGGTGTTTGTATTTGGTTGGTTGGTTTCCGTTTATTTTTTCGACTACCCAAGGCAGTGACAGCAGTAGAGCTTTTCATAGTGGCTGCCATCTTTCTCCCTTGGAAAGCCCTGGAATGGTGCTACATCGTATCATTTTGAGGAAGCCTCTGAGGATACAAAATGGCAACCCCAACTGCTCGTTCCTTTTGATCCCAGAAGGCCCGTTAGAACACACAGTTCTTCATAATGAATCCTAGGGTCGTGCTGGGGAGAGAAGATGGTGGCTGGTGCCTGGAGGCTGTTGGGAAGAGCTCTGGCACTGCTTCCCCAACAAAATCAAGATCCGCCATCAATTCCACTGCTGTCCCACCATGATCAATAAACCTGAAGGAAAGGTGGGGTATAAATGAAAATTTTATATTCAAAAAAAAAAGATAATAAATAAATAACCCTCACAGAAATGTTCCCAAAGATTAACCTCTGGAAAAGTGATGAAATGCTTCCCTGCATTTTCACTGCCTATAAATGGGATGCCAGTTTTGTTTGGGGGGGGGAGCTTTGTCCCATCCCTAGCAATGTCCTGTTTCTTAATTCTGTTTCTATCCTTTGAACCACTGTTTTGCACTAGACTCCAGTTGGGACGCGGGTGGTGCTGTGGTCTAAACCACTGAGCCTAGGGCTTGCCAATCAGAAGGTCGGCAGTTCGAATCCCTGTGATGGTGTGAGCTCCCGTTGCTCGATCCCAGCTCCTGCCCACCTAGCAGTTCGAAAGCACATCAAAGTGCAAGTAGATAAATAGGTACCGCTCTGGCGAGAAGGTAAACGGCGTTTCCGTCTGCTGCTGTGGTTCGCTGGCCACATGACCTGGAAGCTGTCTGCAGACAAATGCCGGCTCCCTCGGCCTATAGAGCGAGACGAGCGCACAACCCCAGAGTCATCCGCGACTGGACCTAATGGTCAGGGGTACTTTTACCTTTACCTTTTTACCAGTTGGTTATTTTCAGCATTCTAGTAAAAACTAAAAAGTGGATCCCACAAGAATTATAGTGTGCCCACCCTGCTGTAATTGTCATTCTACTTAGCAGGAAAATACAAAAAACAAACAAACAAACAAACAAACCAAAACCATTCAGAGGAGATAAACAACTCTTCAATGTTAAATTTTGACTGGTAAGTCCTAGGCAGGACACTGCCAAACAAGGATCCCAAAATTGTGGTACAGTAATGCAACATGTAGTGAGAAAGGCATGGCAGGTTATACTTTAATTCTAGAATGTATTTTATTTTTAGGTATATAGTTTTTGCATTGCATGTGTGGAATCAACTTCTGAATATTCGGCTGCCATCAGACACACACTTCCCTGGGAATAAACCTAAACATGCATAGGATTGCACTGTATAAGTCACATTCCTTTACAGCAAGCTTAGTGTCCATTTTGCTCTAAAGCCACTGAACATATTAAAGAAGATGTGATTCCTCTTTTGGAGCGGGTGAGCTTCAGAAAATACAAAACAAAACAAAAAAACCAGTTGACTAAGATAAATATGGAGTTTTTATATAATGGGGGAAAGTTCTGAATTTTAAAAAACCCAGTATCCCAGTTGGCCAGCCAGCATAAAATCCACACATCTGGAAGAAATAAAATGCAATCAAAAACTCATTCCACATCTTTATTCAAACACTATCCAACTTACTTCTTTGGACAACTTGATCAAAGTATCTTACAATCCTTATTGTATTTATATTCATAACATCCCTTTGAGGTGAAGTGTTGCAAATTTTTTGCCAGGCACAGATGGTAGTAGAAGAGACCAACTTCAATATTAAGGGGGTTTCTTCACAGGGAAGGGGGGGATTTCATCTCCAAGTTGACGAACATTGGCTTGGATCCCATTTGAGTAAGCTATGGGAGAGGCGCATTTTGCCCATCCTTGGATGCCACCAGTGGACCAAATGTCCTTCTATTAAGGCCAACGCCTATCAAATTAAGAAAAGGGAACCTAAAAGGAGAATAATGGAACACTTATTTCAAACTGCAGGCCTCAAGGAAGGAATTATTTCTTGTCACCTATTCTGTGAAATCAGCCCTCTTACATTGAAGTTCCTTGGTTGAACGAAGAAAGGAAAGCCAACTGGTTAATATCAGTTTCTGTTTTTAACCATGTCTTGCATTCCCCTTTCTCCATGGGAGTCACTTTTCTGTGAGTGTCTATGGGTAGGGTATGGTTCAGTTTGAAACACATGTAATGCTTGCAGGTATACATTCCACATATCCTCTGTCGCATAGATGCACTTATCATTTGCGTGTAGATGTCAGCGAACAGTGGCTTATTAAAAACATGCTGCTAACACTGTATATGAATAAGAACATAAGTAGAGCCTGCTGGATCAGGCCAATGGCTCATCCACATTGGCATCCTGTTCTCACAGTGACCATTCAGATGCCTGTGTTCAGCCCACAAGCTGCATCCGAGCACAACAACTCTCTCCCCTCATGTGGTTTCCAGCAACTGGTATTCAGAAGCATTGCTGCCTCCAGCCGTGAAGGCAGAGGACAGCCATCACCTCTGATGTCCCTAGGATGGGATTACTCATGTGCTAAGCATGCTTATGCATGACTGAGAGCACATGGGACTCATATGGGAAAGCTCTTTGCCTGGGGTTGCCATCACATCTCTTTAAATGGCCCATGGGAATGCACGGGCCCAGTTGCGTGCGTTCTGAGCATGGAATTGGCCCCTGGCTCAGAGGAGATGGAGGAAAGCTGGGGCCATCATGTGGATGAGCATATTGTTTGTTCGTTTAAATGAATTGACCATAGAAAAGCAGTTCCCACACTGCTATGGTAGCCTCCTCAGTTTGTGTGTAGCTGTTTTCAAGATGAGTGATCTAATGGGTGTCTGTTTAGTCCCTTTAACACAGGCTTCCTCAACCTCCGGCCTCCAGATGTTTTTGGCCTACAGCTCCCATGATCCCTAGCTATCAGGACCAGTGGTCAGGGATGATGGGAATTGTAGTCTCAAAACATCTGGAGGGCCGAGGTTGAGGAAGCCTGCTTTAACAGATCATAGATATATGTTTTGTCAATCAGCCCAAATGAGACGTAGTACCACTAGATGGCACTGCCTGTTGAAAAAGCAGCAAAGAGAATGTGAGATTTCATTAACAGTTATGATGCACCCTCATCAAATTCTGTTGCTAATTCCTGACAGTTGTTGTCACTGAGTGTATGGGGTGTGTGTGAATATATTCTGCTGGTTCTTTATTTATAAAGTTCTGGTTTATAGAAGAGAATCAGTAGATTAAATTGCAAGTAAAAAGGGGGGGCAAGGAAAAGCCTGAAAAACATATAAACAGAAATAATCAGAGGTAAGATGCAACAATTTGCATGAAATAGAATCATAGTCTTGTTGAGTTGGAAGGGACCCTGAGGGTCATCTAGCCCAACCCCTGTGACTCAGGAATCTCAACTAAAGCATCCAAGACAGATGGCCACCCAGCCTCTGATTACAATCCTAAAAGGAAGGTGAGTCCACCATCCTCTCAGTCGGTTCCACCGTTGAACAGCTCTTACCAGCAGAAAGGTCTTCCTGATGTTTAGTCAGAATCTTCCTTCTTGTAACTGACTCTCCTTCATTGGAGGTTTTTAAGCAGAGGTTAGATGGTCATCTGGTTGGAAGGGTTGGCATGCCTTCCAACTCTACAATTCTATGATTCTGTGATTGGTTTGTCCTACCCTCCAGAGCAGGGGCAAACAAGCTTGCTCCAATTTCCATGCGACAGCCATTTAGATATTTGAAGATGGCTAACATATCTCTTTTCAGTATCGTCTAATCCAGGCTAAACATACCCAACCTCCTCAACCATTCCTCATAAGGCTTGCTTTCCAGTCCCCTTATCATCTCAGTCGCCATTCCTCTGTAAATACATGTAATATATTTACAATGTGTTGTAGATATTAACATCTTCATTTTAGTCACAGCTACTGAGATGTCGTCTTCAAAATGTTATTTTTCCAAACAATAAATGAATGAAATTTGTTCTGCTTACGAAATAAGAGGGTTGGAAAGAATTGGACATACTTCTCAGAAATAAATGCAGTGTGTGTGTCAAAGTGTGCTGATTACAGGTAGGTAGCTGTGTTGTCTGCCATAGTCAAAACAAAATTAAAAATTAAAAAATTCCTTCCAGTAGTGTGCTGAGTTCATGTGTGTGTGCATGCTCTGTTGAATCAGGAGCTGCATGTTTTAAAGAGTACTGTGGGCATGGTCCTGATACAGACTGATGAACCCAGTGCTTGCAGCTTTGTGTGCAGATTTTGACACTGGATGGGGAACTTTGTGTACAGCTTCCAAACAGGTGAATTGTTCCACCAAACTTCACCACTCTGATAATGTCCCATAGTCAAGTGTGTGCCGATGATACACATAAGCTGATACTATTGCTTGCATGCACATGTCTCTCAATGGGATGTTTGTCTTTTGCTTTTTATTAATCCCAGCATCACACCTGCAGCTTGAAATAATCATTCCATCCTTGAACCAGTCATCGGAATAGTTGAGGTGAGCCATACGACTACTTTTTAAACTCCCTGAGAGTGTGAACATAATGGTGGTTGACATATAACTAACATGAACTAAGTAAATTTGGAATAATGAAACCTCTCCATTAAATCTTTCATTATCTATGATCCCTCTCAGGTTTAGCGGGGTGTACAATATGGACTTGATTTTAAACTGCAATAGGCCCCGTCCTTTGAAAGGGACTGGAAAAAGTTCTTTTGTTTATGCAATCTTTCTTATCCACCCCCCCCCCCTTTTGGTAAATGGCAATAAACATTCCCTGACTGCAGTCCTATAAAAATGTCATTGTAAATAAGCACATGTTTTGAGCTCTGTTTCTAGTCATTAACTCATTTGTACACACTGAGTAACACTTAATAAATGATTTTGCAAAAGGGTCTACATAGCTGTGATTTCTTTAAAGCATTGCACCTTCCACCAAAGGGATTTTGTTTTTCAGTTGCACTTTCTTCAGCAATGGGGGCATGTTTTTAAAAGTAGGACACAGGGGAAGGGGAAGGGGTTGTATGAGACTTGGACTGGCTCTGATGGGAGTTTTGTTGATGAGTTCCTAAATATCACTTTGAAGATGTATCCATGGGTGTCTTATAAACAAATTTGTGAGGGGACTGGTTTCCCTTTTTTTTTGTCCACACACATAAAACCGCTTTTGAATTTAATGCAGGGCCAAAGGAGGTTAACAGAAAGACCTTTTAGTCCCCCACCGTAGCTGAAAATGAGCTATCCAAACAATTAACTCCGCTAATTAGTATTTGATTTGGTAATTATGCAGCTTCATAAATCTCAGGGAGCATTTGGTCCTAGCAGTGCCCTTCCCCATCATGTACAAATAAATAAATACCCAGTGCTTTATAATGGTAATAATTGATTTGGCTTTTAAATAAATAATGTTGTGACAAAGAATTTTGGGAATAAGCCAGAACACTAAATCACTATTTCAATTTTGAAAATCATGACAGCTTTAGTACAAACATTACGTCGAAAAGAGGTGCAATAGCATAATGCCCGGCATTCTGCCTTACTGCTTCACTTAGGAAGGTGGTGATGAGAAGCAGTTTATTTGAAAAATGGTTTATTGAAGTAAGCTGGAGAGATAAAAAGAAAACAGGAAGAGACCGTAAACCTAATATTAATTCCATTACGAGAGATTTCCAAAATGTCTGCCATTATGGGACAGATTATGGCACCTTTCCTAATGCATACAAGCCCGTGATCAGTCAAATTCTTTATTGCATTAGCATTTAGCCATAGCAGAAACCCAACAAGCAAAAACAAACAATGCCGAATACGAACAACATGGTACATAAGTCGCACTGAGCTGCAGATATAGCATGGCATAATAAAACTTAAATTACAATAAAACAAATAGAACTAATATCTAAAACACCTGAGGTCAATTATGCCAGTCTCTACCAGAACTGCCATTCTTCCTTTGCTTTTTCCTCACCCGATTTATAGTGCTGAAGTTATAATTAGAAAGACGGCTGCAGCAGATTGAAAAACAACAGTATGTTCTGTTGCTCCTCTCACCTCACACATATTTTCACACACACAAGCCAGTTCTTTTCCAGGCCCCTGGCTCATAGCATCCTCCCCCAAGAAATCAGGGTATTCTGTGAGACAGAGCCTACAAATCAGTGTGCCACACCTGACACGCAGTGGGAAGCATCGCATTACCAGGAATGGTTGGCTGCCCTACAGTGCACCTTGTGAAGAGTCAATAGGAAGGAGAGCTGAATGCAATGTCTATGGAAATCTTCCCTGGACTGGTGCCTTCAAGATGTTGCTGGTCTACTAACAGTCACCACCTCTCAGGAACATGGCTCCCCAGAGCACAGTGGAAGAGTCGGCCTCAGAAATTGAGCTAAGCAAACAAGGAGCCGACTCTGCAGATGAGACCTGTTTGTCAGAGTTTAGAGAGGACAGTCCTGCCCCACTCCTTTCCAGGGAAGAATCTGTTAGCTCCCAAGGAGAGGAAGAGTTGGAAGTTGGCCAGAGTGTTCCCAGGCAACCATCAGATAAGCCAGAGTCTGAGGCTGTGTCTTCTGGGAGTGGGAAGGAGTTCAGTCCCCATACTAGGAGATGGGAGAAGCTCAGAGAACAATGGAAGGGAAAGAGACGGAAGGCAAGATTTTGGCATTCTTCCTGTTGGGGGAGGGACGATGAGTCATCTGTTAATGAGAGCAGGCGGGAGGGCCATGCTCTGGATGTGTTCTTCTTGTAATTAAACTTACATAAAACTGACAGAGAGTCATTGCTGCTTATCAGGCTGCTTGCTTGCCAGAGATCGTTGTACCACCATCCCTGACCATTGTCCACGCTGGTGGGAGTTTGGAGTTCAACAAGGTCTGGGGAGGCACCAGGTTGGGAAGTCTGGCCTATGAGGATTCCCTCTCTGTGCAGAAAACTATGTGTGTGCATGGAAGGGCATGAATAGAGCACACTTAAAAATAAATAAATTACACTTCTCTTTTTTAAGTACAGGAAATCTTTCTGATGTAGTGGTAATGATCACAGTCATGACCAGAAAGCCATGGTTGGTACTATTGTGATTATTCTGGGTAAAAAGAAAATTAGGTGTGAAAAGTTCTGTGTTTTGTTTTGTTTTACATTATGTGTTGGTCACCTAACCATAACTAAAGGAACTTTATTTTCACACCTATGAACTAAGCTCAAGGAAACTATGTAAGCATTTATGGTATTTCTTATTCCTGGAGTTATAATAAATGAAACTTTGTTGTTGAGAGAAGAGCATGAAGACAGGCATATAAATCTTAGTTTATGTATAGGATTATCCATGTGTGCCATTCAATGAGGGAATTGTCAAGACTGCTGCACCTTTAAAGTTTTTTTTCATATATATATAATGAAGGTGAAAGTAAGAACGCATGCCTGGCTTGTCAGCATGTAAGTAAAGGGTGCCTGAGGGTAACCTTTACTTAACCACTTCGCTTGGTCTCCATTGCTAATGTAGGGTTCTTTTTTGCACTGAAACACAATACAGGTCTACTTTAGGAACTGATTTCTTTTTCTTCTGGGTGACAGAAAACAATTTAAATATTTATAGAGGAAGAATCACCGTCTCAACTTCAGATTGAAAAGACCCTAGCATATATGCATGCTGAAACTTAATCTGGGTTTTCGCCTGTGTTACTACACCAAAATGTTATCTTCAAAATAAAAATGAGCATGTGATATCAATACTGTATATTGAAAGGAGTGGCCACTGAGACCATATGACATGGGTCCTGAAAGACCTACATTGGCTCCCAATACATTTCTGAGCACAATTCAAAGTGTTTGTGCTGACTTTTAAAGCCCTAAACGGCCTCGGCCCAGTATACCTGAAGGAGCATCTCCACCCCCATCAGCCCAGACACTGAGGTCCACCTCCAAGGGCCTTCTGGTGGCTCCCTCACTGCGAGAAGTGAGGTTACAGGGAACCAGGCAGAGGGCCTTCTCAGTAGTGGCACCCACCCTGTGGAACGCCCTCCCATCAGATGTCAAGGAGATAAACAAAGAAGACATCTGAAGGCAGCCCTGATTAGGGACGTTTTTAATGTGCGATGTTTTATCGTGTTTTTAATATTCTGTTCAGAGCCGCCCAGAGTGGTTGGGGAAACCCAGCAAGATGGGCGGGGAATGAATGAATGAATGAATGAATGAATGAATGAATGAATGAATGAATATTATTCTAGTAGCTTCCAGCTAATCTAGCAATTGAACTGGCCTCTGTGGAAAGGAACATGCTGGAGGGGGGAGAACATCTTCCTGATCATCCACCAAGAAGCTTGCCATGCTAGTTTTATAGCATGAAGATTAACAAGCCTCTCAGTCTAGATGAAGGCACTTAAAATAAATCACCTTCCCTTCCCTGCCAGGTTGACTCCAGAGTAGCCTCATAGACTTCTGCAGCTATCCTGGAAGCATCCAGTACGTAACAGGGAATTCCATGCTTCTTCAAATTTTGCAATTTACTACCCAACTAAAAAATAAAATAAAATGCACCAGGGTTGATATAAGAAAATGAACATTTAAGCTTGGAATATATTTACAAAGGAATACTTCGAATGACAATAGAAATAAATGTTTTGTAAGGAAAACATGTTTATGATTGTGATGCTGTTTTCAATGGTGTGTTTGTTCCTTCCAGAGATGAGCGAGACCTGTCCTGCCTCCGTTGTGTTTTGACTGTGATGTTGGGTGCCCAATCAGACTGCAAGTAACACATCAGATATATCTTATTTAATACAGTCACATAGCATCCTGGGTTGTTAGTCGGGGGCATCATGCTCCTCCAAAGCTATTCCAGCCGTAAGACTTCATAGAGTTTAGTGTAAACTTCCCATGCAGATGATCTTTCCTAGCTAGATAAACTCCTATTGGTAATGAACTCTGTTTCTATTTATATCAGCTAAGGGTGTTTATTAGAGACACAGAATGGCCACAGATGTTTGGCAATATTCAGTGCTGAATTCACTTTGTAGGAAGTTAATAATCAGTTAAAATAGTGTGGTGACCATGCCATATTTACACATTCGGCTGAAAACTCAGTGCCTATATTATGCTAGATTTACCATTATTAGTGATGTAAAAAATCAAGTCTGCTGCATGTACGGAGTTGCTATGCTTTGAAAGCTTTCCATACCCACAAATTCAACACTATTCCAGGGATGTTAGTGGCCTTGCTTATGCAAAGGCTACTTGTTCGCGCCAAGCTCTTTAGTGGTGCAATATGGCAAATGTCCAGGGGGAATGTATTTGCAGCCAAGGCCATCAATGCTAGATTAAAACCTGGGTCTCCTGGGGCAAGAGCCTTGACTATATAAAACAACTGTGCTCTGTGATTCCCAATGAAGTCTTTGAAAGAGGAAATATTCATTAAATGCAGCCAAACCCAAACATACTACTAGCAGGCACTTTTGGAGTGCGTGGATCTAATTAGGCAGAACTCCACTTTAGTACACCTGTAAAGGAAATATAATATGTGGACAAACATCTGAATCAGCCATTCAGATAACACAATGAATGAATGGAAATCATCATTATTATTTATTAAATGTATATACAGCCCTTCATCAATACATCCCAGGGCGGTTCACAGAATAAAATACACACAAGTAAATAATTAAACCAAATGCACACAAGTAAATAATTAAGGCAATATCAAAATAACCCCCCTTCCCACAGATACATTTAAAAGGCTATAGGATATTAATCAGCCAAAGGCCAAGTTGAAGAGGAATGTTTTCTCCTGGTGCCTTTATTATTTATTTTTAGGCATGGGGAGAGCATTCTACAAATGGGGGGGGGGACAGGATTAATCCCTTATGTACATTCATTAAACATCTGAATGGAAACCCTATGCCTAGTGTATGCTCAGCACGTGCTCAAGAGCCTGGTCGTTTAGACAGAGCTCTCTGCATGATCAGCTTGGAATCCCTTCAGGTGTTCAGTGAACATGTGCAGGTAGAAGGGTGGAGCCTGCTATCCGGCACCTCCCTACGTTCAATGATTGTCCAATCAGAACAGAGCTAAGGTTGTGGGATGTTGGCATTCTGTAGTTTCTTTCCTTTTTAGATTTCCTGTGGGAATTTGTATTGCATGCCCGCACTCCCCACGAGGAAACTGGCCATACACCAGGTTAGGCTATGTGGCTACCTGGTCCGGAATTCTCAGACTGCTAGCAGTTCTTCATGGTCTTGCTCAGGCCAAAGTCTTTCATACCTGCTGTTGGATCCTTTTAACCAGAGGTGGCAAGATTGGACCCGGGAACCTCTGCATGGAAGGCCAGGCTTTATCACTCAGCTCTGACCTTTGCTCAAGTTGACATACCCAAATGTAGAAAAATAACTAATTTCTTGGTCTGTTAACTCTCTGCCTCAGGGGTGGAGAAGCTGCGGCCTTCCCAGACATTCTTGGACTATGGCACACTTATTCCATACTGTAGACCATGGGGCCTCAAACTGAAGGGAGCTGAAGGCCAGCCATCTCTGGAGGGTCACTGCTTCCCCACCCCTGATTTACATGGTTCAACCCTAATGATGTTTAGGCTGGTCTAGAAGTTTAAGAGAACGCATGGCACAGCCCTTCTGTGACATTACTATCTGAATATGTGGAGCGCCAAGAGTAAGAGAAAATAATGCACACTTTGTCTAGCTCCCTGATCATTAAGTACACTTAGACGTGAATGAAGAGGGTAGAAGAATATAGGGTTGAATTCAAGGAGATCATTCCCTCGGGGCAAACATTTCTGCTGTCAGATGGAATGATGTCCCCTCTCCCAGGCACTGATATTTTTCTGACCACTGCTTCCCCCCACCCACCCACCCAGCAGATTTGGGGAGGGCATGAGAGGGCACAGGGGAAAGGCGGGGGGGGGGGAAATCCACTAGCACAACAACTTACTGGAATCTTTCCCATAGGCTTTTAAACAATTTTAAATGGTATAGAAATGATGTGTGTATGTCTTGAGCAAGGTCATTGTGACCTATTTTCAGGAGGAAATGTATTTTTACACTCTCTCTTAAGCTTCTCTATTTAGTGAAGCTGGGCAGAAAGTCAAACATCTGCCTTTGGGTGGGGAGAGGGGGGGTTATAGTGCTGTAATTTCTCATGGCCTGCTGCTACTAGCTGCTATGAAAAGATCAAGGAGCCTGTATTCTGAAGATGCCCTCCATACTAAACATTAATCAAGGTGGGTGGGTGGGTGGGGGGAAACAGCAAGCATTTGGACTCACCAATCATTTGACACTGCTGGCAATAAACAGCCCAGGCTACAGCTTTGGCTTCTGTAAATGGGTTCTTGTAAGGTTCTACACATTCTGGCTTACCACAGCCACCCTATCATTCTGTGTTAATGGTAATTGCATGCATGAACTATTTTAATGGATCTGAAAGAATTTTAATAGGGGGTTACTATTAAAATACTGTGGTGCGATACTTAACGTTATGTTTTAATAGCCTTCCAAAATAAAACCATGCTGTATCAACACTGTCTCATGGGACAACATGGGAAACAAGGAGCGTAAGATAATCCAACTGGCTGTAAAGATTCTAAAGGAAAACAAGATCCATATTTTAACGCAGACGCTTCAGTTATACTATAAAACCTGCTATAGTAAAAGACAAGCTCTTTTCTTTTTCCTTTGCAAATGATGTCTTTTTTCAAGATTACTTTTTATATTTTTGTGAAAAGCTAACTTTTGAAATGCCTCTGGCCTGCTTTCCACCCTTGCGATTCTGGAATAATCAATGTAGCCTGTGATGAAGTTAAGTTGTCCTAGTGCAGAAAACATTAGAAGTGGGTTATAATTAACTTGTTCCACTAATTTCAATGGTATTGGGTCTTTGGGTACAAACAATGGTTTGGTCAGAAGGACATATTGTTGAGGTACCTCCTGAACAACTGGGAAGTGGATTGAGAGAGGTTGGAAGAGGAATATGCACAAAACCACCTTTGCCCCACTTTCATTCATAAAACCCTCTGATGAACCCAAGCTCCTCTAATTTTCTACCAGATTTTGACAGCAGCCTCAGATCTCCATTTACCACACATTATTCCCTGATCATTTGACTAAGCAACTGATCAGGTATATTATACATTCCATCAGTGAAGAATGTGGAAAGAGTTTGGATAACTGGGAGAGCTAAAGCTCAACAGACGCAAAACAGATCTCTGATACAGTGGTACTTTGGTCCTCGAACTTAATCCATTCCAGGAGTCCGTTCAACTCCTGAAACCATTTGAAAACCAAGGCGCTGCTTCTGATTGGCTGCTGGTGCTTCCTTCACTCAATCGGAAGCCGCGGAAGCCACATTGGACATTCAGCTTCTGAAAAACATCCGCAAACCAGAACACTTACTTCCTGGTTTGCGGTGTTCTGGAGCTAATTTATTCGACAATTAAGCCGTTCGAGAACCAAGGTACCACTGTACAGTGTAATTAATTTGCAATCTAATCTCAAAGTCTTGAGGTGCATACCACAATCAGCAATATACCAATCTATAGCGAGCTTTAAAGTCAGTGTAGTCCTGACTTCCGGCGGCGACGCCATTGCGGGTGGTCGTGGGCTGCTTCGGCTGCGAGGCGCTCAGTCCATCCCGGGGGTTTGGAGCCCCGCTACCGCAAAGCGGGGCTCCGGTGGGGTGCGGGAAGAGCATCCCGCACCCTGGGCTCCCCGGCTGTGCCCGTTGTGGCTCCGAACCCTTCCCTCGCTCCCCCTGTAAAGGGGGAGTGGGGGTGAAGGGACGACGGAGCCGGGCTATAGGGGACATGCCCCAACCGGGATGTAAATGCGGCGACAAATCCTGTGATGAGCGTCTAAGTTCTACCTGTCTTTAACGATCTGAAAGAACCCGGTGGTTGTGAGTATTTGACTGACTTTTCTATTTTTGGAACGATCCGGGGGGAAGAGGAAAGGGAGCCTGCCTCCCTCCCTTCGGGAGAGAAAGAAAATAACCAGTTTAAGTGACTGCTGCTACAATAATGGATACAAAGTGTTCGGAATCTGAAAACTGAGACTGCTGAGTTTTCCCTTTGGGGATTAAGTGGGGAGAAAATATCTCCATTTAAAGTTTTGGTCTTTACACTCTGGCTTCAGAAAAAATGGCGATGGAAAATTTGGACTGACGTGGGAAACAATTGAAACAAAGGAAGGAAGAGACAGGAACTGAAATTTGACACTCACCCTCCCTTCCAAAATGCTGGACTTTGTGTTTGAACTTGTTTTGAACTCTGGTCTAAAGGATGAAGAAATGCTCACTGTCTTGAGGCTGGAACTGCTTAATCGGAAATTGCAAGTCTTGAGTGGGATTATAAATAAAAAGAATCTATTTCCCACAGAGGAGGCTTTTCAAAAGTTTTACACAATGGAAGCAAACCTTGGCAAAGAGCTGGAAGGGGTGCTTGAAGGATGGTCTGAAATGGCTGGGCGACTCCGGGAAAAGGAACCGTTTTCTGGGGGTGGCAGCCCTGGAACGGAAAAATTTATAATATCCAGACCCCGAGGTGGGAGCTCGGGGGCAAGGGACATGGAATTAAGATATCTACAAGAAGTAGAAGTATGGTACAAAGAAGCGGAGGAGCCCAGGAAAGATGTGATGTGTACCCTGAAGCTCGATGCAAGGTCTGTTGTGAATGCTGCCTGGATCTGTGGACATTTGGGAAAAGAAGACAACTGGAGGATTGGTTCTGGCGAAAGACAGAGAAAGACAATGGACAGGGGGGGTGTGGGATGAAGTATTAAATGTAAAACCCAAATGGTCTGTTATGGTATCTGAAATCGGAGAGTGAAGTTTGTTAATTATAAGTTTATTTTGAATAAGCAAGGAGATATTGGATTTTAAGTTAAAAGCAGCATGATAAAGGACAGAAGAAATAAGTTTAGTTTTTATAAGAATATTCTGCTAAGATTTATGTTATAATAGGGTGATTAAGAGAATTGTGTTATTTTTAATTGAAGTTAAAAAAAATTTATAGAGAAAAGTTGTTAAGAAAGTAAAATATGGATTTAAAACCGAAGGTGAAAAGGCGGGGGAAGTCAAACGTCAAGATTCAGAAATAGAATTTTTTTTTTGTAAGGTATACAAACAAGAAGAAGAATCCTGGCATTATGTGTATTTGTATTTGTTTTGTATCTGTAGGTGTGGGTCTGGGTATGTGTTGTATTATGAAAATGTTAATAAATTCTTCATAAAAAAAAAATAAAGTCAGTGTAGTCCTACTTTTGTAGCCATAATTCCAGAGTAAGTCGTCAGTACTATCATTACGAATTCCAGTGGCTTCTGACAAAATCAGAATAGAAAATTAAGTTTCATGCGAAGGAGTGTCTGTTATATTCCAAGTAGATTGTTAATATATTGAGGTTGTGATGTACAAGAAAAAAGATGAACAATGACAAATAAGGACTACTGGAAATAGGCATTGGATAGGTTTGACAGAATGGGTCATTGTCACTACGACTTTCACACTTTTAGAAAACAATTCACTACCATAAGAAATGTAGTATTGGTGGCGTTCTATGATTGATACTGATCAGTGGGTGGGAATCAGTTAATTTGTCCACCCCCAGGTACTAAAAACGTAAGAACATAAGAGTATGGCTGCTGGATCAGGCCAAAGACCCAACTACTCCAGCATCCTGTTCTCACAGTGGCCAATCAGATGCCTATGGGAAGCTCACAAGTCAGTGCCATGTTATCGAAACAAAAACAAAAATTTAAAAAAATCCTTCCAGTGGAACCTTTGTTGTTGTTCAGTCATTCAGTCGTGTCCGACTCTTCGTGACCCCATAGACCAGAGCACGCCAGGCATCCCTATCCTGCACTGCCGCCCGCAGTTTGGCCAAACTCATACCAGTCGCTTCGAGAACACTGTCCAACCATCTCATCCTCTGTCGTCCCCTTCTCCTTGTGCTCTCCATCTTTCCCAACATCAGGGTCTTTTCTAGGGAGTCTTCTCTTCTTATGAGGTGGCCAAAGTACTGGAGCCTCAACTTCAGGACCTGCCCTTCCAGTGAGCACTCAGGGCTGATTTCTTTAAGGATGGATAAGTTTGATCTTTTTGCAGTCCATGGGACTCTCAAGAGTCTCCTCCAGGACCATAATTCAAAAGCATCAATTATTCGGCGATCAGTCTTCTTTACCATACATGACTTCCATACATCACATTCCATACATTCCATTACTAGTGAGTTTGTTCTTGGTATGAGCTTGGTATGCACACGGAAGCTCATACCAAGAACAAACTTAGTTGGTCTCTAAGGTGCTACTGGAAGGATTTTTTTAAAAAAATATTTTATTTCGACTACGGCAGGCCAACACGGCTACCTACCTGTAACTAGCGCCATGTTATGTTGATGTTATTGTTGTTGTTGTTACAAAATACAAAGCAATTGTCAGGCTTCAGGGAATCTGATCCCTCCCACAGTGGGGAGCCAAGGAGTAGATAACAAGAAGAATTCTTACCAAGTCCTTTATTCAATATTCACAGAGAGAGGCTGTGAAAAGTGCCTCCATGTTGCAGCAATAGTGTTGCTCCGAGTAATCTTCTCCCCCCTTTTACTCTCAGTCATCAGCAGCTCCACGCCTTATACAGTGGCTGCGTAAGGCTCTTTGTCTGTTTGCTTTCTGTTCTTCCACTTTCACAGCCCTCCTGGTTCCAGGAGAAGGAATGCTTTCTGATGATAACGTGTCAGCCAGCTGTTCTGGCTATGCTGCTTCGCCTTCCTCCCCTTCCATTATCTCCCAGCTCTGTCCTTCTTCTGTCTCAGAGTCATGACCTTCTGCAAACCACCGTTATAAATCTAAACTGTCCTGCTTGGAAAGGTTCAGGAGGAGTGGGGGGCAGCCTCCACCATTCCTCTCCAGTCCAGTCCAAGACAGCAATACTGTAACACAACCCAATGACAAAACCAGAAACATAACCACCCATATCCTCCAACATTCCTCAGGTGAAAATAGGGACATTTCTCACTCCCACCCACAACTGACCCCTCATCTTTGTCCCCCCCCCCTTCCTGCACAGCATTTCCACCACCACTACTCCAATGGGACACAGTACACAAACCCTCCACCGTCCTGAGAAAACCTCTTAATCCTGATTTTATTTTATTCTTTGGTAGATTTACAAAAAGAAAATCACACGCCAATAAATCAATTTTAGAAAGGGGCAAGATTAGACATGGATGCACAAAACATTTTGTGCTCTTCTCTTCTCTTTTCCCCCTTTCTTCCCACCCAGGGCGACCCTGCCCTCTGCCTGCACCTCAGGGCCAGCATGTCACCTGCTTTCCAGCAGCCACTATATTTACTTATTTATTTATACCCCAGCCACTCTGGGCGGCTTCCAACAGAATATTAAAATGCAATAATATATTAAACACTAAAAGCTTCCCTAAACAGGGCTGCCTTCAGATGTCTTCTAAAAATCTGGTAGTTTTTTTTTCCTCTTTGACATCTGGTGGGAGGGCGTTCCACAGGGCGGGTGCCACTACCGAGAAGGTGCTCTGCCTGGTTCCCTGTAACTTGATTTCTTGTAATGAGGGAACCGCCAGAAGGCCCTCAGCGCTGGACCTCAGTGTCCAGGCAGAATGATGGGGGTGGAGACGCTCTTTCAGGTATGCTGGGCCGAGGCCATTTAGGGCTTTAAAGGTCAGCACCAACACTTGGAATTGTGCTCGGAAACGTACTGGGAGCCAATGTAGGTCTTTCAAGACCGGTGTTATGTGGTCTTGGCAGCCGCTCCCAGTCACCAGTCTAGCTGCTGCATTCTGGATTAGTTGAGCTGTCCAAGGGAGGAAGCCAGCAGTGGCGGTCATGGAGAAGCCATAGAGAGGCAATATGTTGCTTCCTCACTGCTGCTGCTGCTGCCACCGCCACTCAGAACAAGCGCTGGCTCCCCCCCCCCCCAGTTTAGTGGCAGCAGCACTGCTGGGGGAAATAGAGACATTCCAGGATCAAATCAGAAGCCGGGATGGCTTTTGTAATTCCAGGACTGCCCATGAAAAATAGGGACACTTGGCATGTATGACCTTCTCATATTCATTTCTTTTATATTAACTGATTGATTCAGCCTGTGTTGCTAAACTAGCTGTGAAGCCTTTCCTAAAGGTTTTTCAACTGTTGTTTCACCTGACCAGATTAATACATTTTCCACTCACTGGTGTGAAATAACTCTATGACATAAGGTCAATGAGAAATCCCAAGTTGAGCATAAAGTTAAATATAAATTATTTGGAAGTTTGTTACACTGAAGTATGAAAACACATAATTCCATCAAGTGGAAAGGAATGGCTGTCAGAAAAAAAAGGAAAACCCAACATGCATAGTGCAAATGAAACAGCCAGTCTGCTTTTTTCAAGCTTGAAAAATTACAGTAATCCTTTTAAGGATTTTTTTTTAAAAAATGGAGTAGATTAGGCCGAACTAACTGATGGTGTTTATCGTTGCTTTGCTTTGGGGTTTCAGGAAATCGTCTGGCAAAGCTGACATTTTACAAATGGATTTCAAGTTAATCAACATCTATTTATGAGAGAGTTCTAAACCATTATTAATTCACTACAAATATTGGCTCATTTTCTGTAGAACTCACCCTTAGTGTCTACCATCTGCTGAATTGTTGTAATCACATTTTTATAAAGCATCGTCATACTTCTTGGGATAAGAGAATCGTTAAGTACATTAGCAATACTGTATTTTAAATTCCACTCATGTAATGCTAGAATTTCCTGCTGCTCTCTGTGAAAGAAGAATAGGAAAAAAGGCAGGTCCATATGGTTGTGACTTGAAAGCCAGTTCAGCAATGCCTGACTTTTAAAAATGCGGTACGGTCTGTGGACATTTTGTTTTAATCTACGACCCTGACTTTAAATATTAAAATAAAAAATAAACACTAACACTCGCTTTCCCAAAGTACTTGAAAGTGCTTGATCTTCTAGCATGCATGCAGATGACATTCAAGCATAAACACAAAAGTTTCATTAAATTCAGGGTTGCGATACACAGGAACTGAAGTGTTGTTTTAGTAAAGGCTAATCAAATATAAGTGTGTTCGTTCACCCCCCCTCCCCATTTTAATTTGTGATACCCTGAAAAAACAAGCCTTAGGTTTTCAAATTACTTAATCTTATTGGAGCAATCTGCTGGTCCTTCATTACAGAAGCAGAAACATGGAAACTAGCTATCCATGGCTATTCCTTTCAGCCTCTTCTTATAGATCCTGAGGCTGCAACCCTGCACCCACTTACCAAGTAGTAAGCCCCATTGAACTCAGTGGGACTAACTCAGAAATGTAAAGCAGTGCCTAAGATAGCTAATATAAACAAAGCAAAACTATAATCATCATAAAACAAAATGATCAAAAGGGTTCAGAAGACGAAATATGGAGCAATCATAAATCCCTGGAATTAATTGATTTTCCATGCCTGCAGAATGACTTTGCCTGAATAATGTGGGGTTAAATAAATAAATAATAGGGAAAGCTCTCAGAATTTCCACATATGGGTTGCAGCATCATTAAAAAATAAATTTGAAAATATCTGACATGTCACAAGTTCTTAGGCAGCAACTTGATGCTGTTGCTGTTTTTAAAAGCAGCCGAATTCTGCCGAGAGATACTGTGCTCCTTCGGTGTCACTTCTGTGGAGTAGTTTAGAATGCAGAACTGGGCACTTTGTCCACATCATAAGGAAACAGCCAATCGGTTTTGTGAGCTGCAGCACACAAATTGTTTGCCATGGGGAACCAGCCAATAAGTGGAATGATTGAAAGTGACAGCCTCTACCTAATAGCCTTAATGTGTGCATTGGCTCTCAGATGACTGAAGAGCCTATTTATGTAGGAAGGGTTTTCCCCCCCAGAAAATACATTTAAGCAAAAGAAATGTCTGCTGTTTTTTCCATAAATGTACCAAAATATTCTCCTACAGATTAAATAATGAGTCACAATATGAAAAATGTCAGAAAACTAAATATATGTTTTGTGTACTAATAACGTGAAACTCTTGAGAGTCCCATGGACTGCAAGAAGATCAAACCTATCCATTCTCAAAGAAATCAGCCCTGAGTGCTCACTAGAAGGACAGATCCTGAAGTTGAGGCTCCAGTACTTTGGCCACTTCATGAGAAGAGAAGACTCCCTAGAAAAGACCCTGATGTTGGGAAAGATGGAGGGCACAAGGAGAAGGGGACGACAGAGGATGAGATGGTTGGACAGTGTTCTCGAAGCTACTAACATGAGTTTGGCCAAACTGCGGGAGGCAGTGAAGGATAGGCGTGCCTGGCGTGCTCTGGTCCATGGGGTCACGAAGAGTCGGACACGACTGAACGACTGAACAACAACAACAACAACAACAACAACAACAAACGTGAACCTCTCTTTGACCCCAGCATAGTACTTTGAAGGACATCAAGCCTTGCTTTTCTCAGTTCAGGAACAAAACAAAAGAAAAGCACTATTAAGTACAGAGTTAAGGAACGAAATATTGGCCAACCATTGTACTGAGGGAGTGAGAGTTTCTTAGCCTGTGGTGTTGATGCACTGAATAGGCTTCTGTCCCTAGAAGGAGAAAAAACAGAGAGAATCCTTGCAGATGCAAAACTGAAATGCTGTCATTGCGGTCTCTTAAGCACGCATACAAAAAGCCATAGATGTGTTCTCTCAAACAGTTCTGAAGGTAAAATAATTTTTATATATATTTTGTTTGTTTTTTAAAGCTCAGAAATGTGTCTCTGTTTTCAGATAGTGTGACAAAGACAGGGCTAGAAAGGAAGGTAGTACAGGTTGTACCATTTCAGTTGCAGAAAGAACAATTGGTGATTATGCAAAGGAGGAGCATTACTGACAGGCTGGTGGCGGCGGCAGATTCTTGAAATGTTTACAGGGAGCAACATTAACAACAGCAATACTAAGAGCACATCCCTCTTTGAAATTTGATCATGTTTGTCTGATGTTTGCAATGAGGCTAGTTGATTGCTCAAAAGTGATCTCTTGCCCTGCATGATATTTTTCCTAATATTACTGGCTAATATTCAAGACCAATCGGGATGGTGGTGGTGTGAGGGTTAAGGAGAGCCATTTAACCTTGTGCCTCAAAGGGTCCTCAGATTTAGATTGTTATTAATTTAATGAATTTTGGGTAAAATTGTAAGACATGCTCTCAGCTTAGAGCTGTAAGTTCAAGCAAAATCAGAGTTGTGATTTGTGAGGTTTTTTTTTTGTTAACTCATATAGTGTTTTTCATGCTTATCATAAAAACTGACACAGCATGAAATATTTTTCCTCAATAAATAGTGCGTTTGCACAGAAAACAGCTAGAAAAGCCACTTTTTATGACTTAAGTTCCACTCTTCTTTTCCTTCTCTGCTTTATTTTGTTTTTATGTGTCACGGCTGCATTTATTACAACTGAGGCTTCAAAAGCCAGAACTGGCCTGGACATCTCTAGCTCTAATGTCTGTGTCAGGTTTTGAATCTGGCCTCTTATATAACATTCATGTACGTTCTTTACACATACAACCTAGTCATCTGAAAAAGGTTTTCCCCACCCCCACCCCCATTCCCCATTTTAAAAGCTGTTTCTTACATTTAAAATGGTAAGGCCAATGTTGTACCCAGCAGGTGCTGCTGGACTACAACTCCCATCATCCCTGATCACTGACCTCACTGGCTGGGGCTGATGGGAGCTGGAGTATGAAACGTCTTGGGGGGGGGCACGGGTTAGCCACCTCTGTTCCTATTAGCATATCTATAGCCATTAGAAGAGGTAAAATAATTATCTCCAAAATGGTTCTATTCACATCTAAATAGCACAGCTGTCGTTTCATTTTCTCTGTTATTTCATGCGTGCGATGCTGACACATCAGGCCAGAGGGAGGGAGGGAGACTAGTGTTACTTGAGTTGATATTTACACAACCAACAAGATGGTGAAGTGACCCGTCTTCAACAGTATTAGAGACTCAACAGAAAGCCTTAACATCTTGGATGGAAGAGTCCAACTAGGAAGAGAGGTTACAATTCTAATTATCTCCCATGATTGTCAGGATATTCCTACCCCCACATTTACACCTGTGTTTGCTCATATGGACCTATTCGTTGACAGAGGTGCCTTAAAACCAGTATAGGTGTTAAAATTTCTAGGGGGAAACCATTAACTTATAAACTGTCAGCTCTACAAAAGGAGGTAAGCCTCTGTTCCATTTTGCTCACAATGTTTGTCTTCACAGCTGCTCTTGGGGCTTTATCCTTTTGTTCGCCTAGAGTTCACCCTTCTGGGGAGAAGTTTTTATTTAGCCCCGCTTTTCAACACTCTTTTGTCACTTTTCCCTCTAGTTCACCCACATGCCTCTGCCATTTGAAGCGTTCCCCTCCCAATAGTCCACTGTTTGTTTAGCTTTTCAGGTTGCCCATCTGGTCTAGCATCCTGTTCTTACAGTGGCTAACCAGATGCCTGCGGCAGTCTGCCATCCTATGATCCTCAGCAACTGGCATTCAGTAGTATACTGTCTCTGACTGTGGAGGTAGACATTTCATGGAATCATAGAGTTGGAAGGGACCCTGAGGATCATCTTGTCCAACCCCCTGCAATGCAGAAATATGCAGTTGTCCCATACGGGGATAGAACCCGCAACCTTGGCATTATCACCACACTCTAACCAACAGAGCTGGCCAGGCTGGATAGAACATAGACATTGTATCTAGTAGCCACTGGTGACATTGTCCTCCATGAAGTTGTTGAATCCTCTTTTAATGCCATTCAAATTGGTGCCCACCAGTGCCTCTTGTGAGAGTAAGTTCCCTTGCAGCAGCGGGCACCCACAATCCTGAGGGTGACATTGCACCCCTGCCTCAGGGAGTCGGTTCTGCTTTACTGCCAAATCCTTATCAGAACTTCTCTGTTTGAAGAATGAGGGAAATATATTTCTTTCAGACATTAAGAAGTAACCGAAGATCAAGCTGAAGTGTATAAATTGCATCTAAAAATTGCCATCCTTTCCCTACTTACTGTCTGGATTCTGGTTCCTCTTTCATATAATGTGAGGATGGGAAAGATATTTCACATGATAGGAAATTGGTAGTTTCAGTGACTGCATAACTGCTGACATTAAGGTGCCTGTTACTATGCCCAGAATGCCACCTACCTCAGCTAAATGGTATCTTTATGAAATTAGGAGAATGTGGTTTTAACAAGGAGTATACCGGGGGGGGGGGCAATATGGACTTCAAATTTTGGATTATAATTGGAAAGCTAACCTTTGGAAAATATGTTGTGGCTGCAGCCATGAACTGCGCTTTGAAAAGACAACTTTAGGCACTAGAAGTATTACGATATTGTGGAATTTATAAGAGAAGGTGGGTTTATTAGGTTTTTAATGGTGTATTTATGCATCACGAGGGCCTGAAATTAAAAAGCTCCTATGCTTTGCTTCTAGGCCATTCTTCATATATAACTTTCTGTCTTCCAACAGTCAAACATTTAAATGTACATTCAATAAACTCAGGTTTTTTGTTTTTTTTTTTGGTTTATTATATAGGCAGTTTCCGTAGGCATTTATGACAGGAACTGTAAATAGGATTGTTGGCTTGGGGGCATCTGAGCCAGCTGCCAGAGGACGGCCAGCTGTCAAAAGGGGGAAAAATACACACACACACACACACACACACACACACACACACACACACTAGATGAACATTTAAACCGCAAATAGCAAACAAAATGTTAATTTTACATCTGCATGCAATGTACATGTATGTGTGAGAGCCCATGCAAAATCTTAAAATGGCTTCCCTCCTCCTGTCTCATTCTTGCCCAAGCCCAGTCAGCCCTTCCTAGCTCTCTGGCTCTCAATGCCTTCCACTTTGGGATGAGCAGTCCAGTTAGCTGTTGGGAAAGAGGAGGGAGCCTGGACCAGTATTCTCAAGCTAGCTCAAGCCAGGGAGCTGCGGGAGATTCACAAGACTGGAGGCAGCAGCGGCAGCAGGAGAAGAAGAAGAAGAAGAAGAAGGGCAGTTCTTGACTGCCAACAGTGGAGGCCAGACAAGCACAGTTGAGAGGAACCGGTGCACCAGTGGGTCACAGACACAATGGTGGGCAAGGTGTGGTCAGCACTGGTGACTGCCTTTTGTGTGTGTGCAGAAGAAAGTAAGCACTGTCTGCTTCGAGTGTGCCCTGTTCCAAGCCTCCTCTCGTGCTGCTCCCTCTCATGTCCTCTGTTCTTTGTCCCTTCTCTGTCAATCTCATGCCCCTCTCATATCGTCTCTGCTTCCGGCTTTCTCTGCTCTTCTTCCTTTTATATTCTCACCCGCTTCCTCCACTTAGCTCTGTGGAATAGGCAATCCTCCTCCTTTAACTTTGTATCAGCCCTGAGTGGAGATAGGCCAGGCTAAAGACATACCATACCATAGGCTACTTTCAAATTGCCCTTTGAGAACCACTTTGTGTCATGGCTTCTGTCAGATAAGTCTGGGAACTTTAGTTTGTTAAGGGCTGTTGTGAGGATGAAATAGGGAGGAAGAGAACCATGTATATAAATGTATTGAATGAATGAATGAATGAATGAATGAATGAATAAAATAATGCATTTTATGGACAAAAGTATCTCCCATTGACATGCACAACTTGATTTGCAATTGAAGGCAATTGAAGGAATATTAATAAGTAAGTAGTGATAATAACAGTTCATATTTTGCCTTGTGCTTATCCTTTGCTCACAATAAAATCAAAACAACCCTTAGAAATTACTTGGGAACCAATGGCATGGTTTGTTTCATGTTTAAATGGATAACCATCTCAGAAAGCTAAGCATAAGGACACCCATGTTCTCCATTTTATCCTGCCTGTTGCATTTCTAGTCCATTATGTACAAAAGACCTTCAGCCAAAGATCTGGGTGTTTAAATCAAACCAGCATGTGAAACTCAAGCCGCTGTCCTCTCCACCACCTTCTTGGCCTTCGTGCCCCTTGTTCTGCAGACTTCAGCCTCCCTGTCAAACCAAGCTTTCTGCTCTGTTTGATCCCACTCCACCAACAGCTCCAAACCTCCTACTGTCCTTGAGTGTTGTGTGTAACATCCACACACCTCCCCCTCCCCTTTCTTATTGTTCTCCCTTTGCCTTCCTGTGTTCTTTAGGTTGTAATACTTCAGGATAGGAATCTTCTCATTGCATTTGATGTCTGAAACACTTCTATTTATTTGCATTATTTGTACCCTGAATCATAATCATATATATATATAGCTCCAGTTGTGTTGGGGAGGAAGGCATGTGTGTGGACACCCCCCAAACACAGTCTTACTCCCTCAACGCTAACATGCTCCACCATCAGTGGAAGAGGAGTAGATTGGACACTGAAGGCCTCCCAAGATCACAGGTGGGCTGTGGGTTGTCCACATGTGCCTTAGTACAACAACAACAACAACAACAACAACAACAACAACAACAACAACAATTTACAGATGGGCCAAAAATGTATGATACTATAACAAGTTAGGAACTGATGAATCCTAACGGGAATGTGGTTTTTGAGTCTCGTTTTGCAGAAATCAGACTGACAGATTATGGCTTGCTGCCATCCTACAGGACCAGCCCCATGGTCCAGTAGGAAGTACAGTAGAAACTGCAGCTTGTGCAGAATAAGGCTGCACAATTGCAAGCAGGAGTAAGATCCTATCAGCATATTACACCCATATGCAGAATTTTGCACTGACTGCTGATGGGTTACTCGGCCAAGTTCAGAGTTTTACTCTTGGAATATAAAGCCCTTCATGGCTTGGAATCGGTTGACTCGAGACATTGATTTGCCCTGTTTGTAGCTGTTCAACCACTCTGATATGCAGCACTTTTTTCCAAGCCCCATATAATTTTTTAATCCACATTTGTGCAGAGTCAATATTTTAGGAATTCCCTGCCTAATGTTATTAGGCCTTCAGTATATTGTCTTATACAGTACATTGTTTCATTTCTGCAAGCCTATCCAGAAATAAAATTTAGTTATTTATATTTGTTTTTAATAGTTTTTTTCTGATTTTGTGTTTTATTGATAATTTTATCATGAACAGTGCTTAGAGTTTTTTTTGATGTGGCCATTCATTTTTCTAAGGAAGTAAGGAAGGAATAAATAACAGCTTGCCACTTTTTGAAATCAGTAAAGTCACATTACTCTGCTCCTAAGAAACTTAAGAGCCATCTACTAACTAACTCCACCTCTGTCGGGGTTTGGGTGCTGGAGCTCCTCGTGCACGGCCTTGGATTGGTTATGCACGAGGTACCAGTTGCGGGGAAAGTGGCCAGCGTTCCGCGTGCTTTTGAGCACGGTCGCCGGCCAAGCCTCACAGTCTGAAGGATGATGAGTAAGCCAATTGACGACTCCGATGAAGTGTGAGTTTCTAATTGCCTTCTTTAATGAACAGTTGCCTCGTGAAATAAAATATATACCCTGACTCTGAATAGACGGACCAATTTACAGAAAATAATTTTTTTTACTTTACTCCCCTTTTAACCCCCAAAGGAAGACAGACACCGGTTGTATCTTTAGTGGCTTCGGCAGAACCCGCATAGGCTCGTCCCCTAAGCTAAGTTCTCCTAAGCTTAAAGACCCTGCGCGCCCAATCTTCCGCGAGGCTAACTAAATAAACTAAAACCGAAATATCTTCCGCAATTCTAGCCCTAGGCTAAACCTAAAGAAAACCTAACTAAGGCTAAACCGAATGATCTTCCGCGATCTAACTCTAACTAAAGAAAAACCCATCCAACCCGTCCAGCCCGCTCCTAGCCCCTTAAACTAAACTTGACTTCAACTAAAACCCAACTAAAAGAACATAAGAAGAACGTGCGGTCTCGTGCTACTCCTCCTGCCTAAGCGGGGTGCCTCTGCCTTTTATTAGGGAACAAACGTGACATCATCAATAGTACTTTAACCAATAAAATCACTGTTGCTGCCCTCCAAAAGGGCGGGAAGCAAGTTTAACGCTCATTAACAACTTTGAACATGACCGGATCTACAAAATAAAGGCGGATTAATCTTGTAAGTGAATCACACTATTCATTCATGCTTTCACTTTCACTTTTGCGCGCAATTATACCAAAAGTAGACCTTGAAAAACCCATAAAATAACCAATTAATTATGAATCCATGGCGGATCCGTGAAACGTATTCCGACATATCATCTTTCTTTTTTTGTTTTAAATTAAATTAATTTTGATTTAGTTATATAAAAAAAAATTAGAGATATCATAAGCATTTATCTTGACACAAACATTACCATTTGCTTCGATATAAACCTCGACATGAAAAGGCAAACGTCGACAATGTCGACAGTGTCCACATCAAGACTGTGATATAAACACCAGCAAAACCATCAACATCCACCCCTTTCATAGGAGGAAATACTTGTACAATAATGTAGCAATAAAGTCATGAAAATAACAAACCACTAGCCGAACATAAAAAATGATCGATCCGATACACTGTAAACCTTCTAGGCATATATAAATACTTCAATATGTAGTATAACACAACAAATCACCTCATAAGCATGTATACTTTCGCGTGCAGCGTAAAACAACAAATTACTCCCCAAACACAAGAGAGGACCTGATACAGGTCCAAAATTAAAAATAACGGATAACGACTGCCCAAACATAAGAGAGGTCCCGATCCGGGACCCAAAATTAAAGTATAACTAGAGCTGGGGCTACATGGCCTACCCAGACCCCTCCCCCATTTTTTTTTTAAATTTTTTATTTGGAAACTAAGGAAAATGGATAAGGAAACATAAAAGGGTTGTGGCTCTGAGGCTACAGAATCGAGGGAACTTTAGATTCTGGACTTACCACAGCGACCACAGGTAACGGGGAACTAGGGTCCGATTCCAGAGAGGGGATTTAAGCCACCTATGTACAAGTGGTTTTCGCCACAAGAGGGGATTTAAGCTACCTACATAAAGGTGTCCCAGCCAGGATGAGGATTTAAACCATCTACGCAAGGGTTTCCCATGAACAGCAGGAAACAAGGTGAAGGGAAAAGCTGGGAACCTGGTTTACTGCCAAAAGGTAGCATATAGAGGGGTATTCTTCAAAGAAAATAGGGGTACCAGAAGGGTAGGACGCCACCAGACTTGACACATATATCTTGAACAAATCCGAGAATGACCAATTCTTTGACCAAAGGAAATATTTCAAATAAGGCATATAAGTGTTACCACATTTTGAACTACAACTTTTGCAAGCACAACGTGGAGATTTAGGATTATTGAAATAAAACATATATGTATAAATATGTCTATGACTAGAACTGCACAAAGACGATGCTTTGACCTTACATAAACATTTCCATATCATCAAAATTGTGACGCTCTAAATGGAAACCATTTCAGAAAAATTATCATATATATAAACACCCATATCATTAATTACCAAGCTATATGGAAAACACATGTAATATGCGAGGCGGATATTTCAAGAAGCATACAAAGGTAAATATGCAATTTTTACAAGTACAAGACAGGTTTAGAACTGCAAAATGGTGTTGGAGAGGAGGATGAAGACGATGAATGAGTTGCCGGTCGTCTTCTTCTCCGACTACACATGACCATGTAGAAGAAATAGTCCTGGAACTCAGGAAAAGTTCATGGAGCTCAGGAAAGTACTGAAACATCGAGTTCTGAAGAAACAACGATACCTGTAGAAGAAAGGAGGTTAAGCAAGCAAATCAAGGTGATCTGCTAGTGAATGCAGGTATGGGAATAACTGGAACAAATCTAGGCAGCCAGGAACCAAGGGGCTGCCCAGAGGCAAACAAAAGGCCTAGGCAGTAGGAGGGTAAGGCAAACTGCCCAGAACTCAACTGGTGCTGTTAGTTGAGCACTTTTGAAGAATTGCTGCATTTGACAGGAAGTTGAGAAGTTAGCGAATAGCTAACAACCAGAGTTAGACATCACGGCTTGTGATGAAAAGGGAGTATCGAATTTCACGCAAAGTTTGTCCAGCGTGTTTCTTGAGTGAAGAATGGAGTTGAGCACACAAACAGGTGTGGGAAATAGGGGTTCTTTCCGCAGAAGTAGGGACAGTCCTCCGCTGAGAAGATTAAGCAACAAGGGGTTGTCGTTGAAGATGCAGGCTGGCAAGTACCACGCAGGGTTACATGACTTGATCTTCAGGTGAAGAGTTCCTTGCGGAAGACAGTACTTCTGAGCACAAGGAGGAACTGCCTGAAGAGCCTGTAGTAGAGTTCTTGGTTGATGCAGGAAAAGATACTCCAGAAGAATACCTGGGGAGATGCGGAGCATATTTGCAACCAGGTAGAGAGCAACAGAAAGCAGGTGAAAAGGGTTTGCGGTTTTGGTTGGAAACAGGTATGCTGCAAGAAGTGATGGCAGCAATCTGTAGGCACGGTGAGTACCATTCAAAACCAGCCAACAGAATGTCCATGCAAAAGACAGCACGGAACATAGCAAGGAGCGTCCCATGGTTGACGATTGGATCACTGAGACAAAGGAAAGTTTCAACGGCGTGAGAGTGCTTGAAGATGCTGCTGAACAGAACTTGTAGACAGGAGAATTCACCTTACCAAGCAGTGAAATTCTCCAGGAGAACTTTGCAATAGGTTTTCTGCAAGGGACAGTTTGAAGACTATCAAGGGAACACTCTAAAGTCAATGACTGTGGAGCTTTATCCATGAGGTACTGATGGAGAGTAAAGAGTTGCATGTGATTCTGGTGTAGCAGCTCTTTGATTAGGGCCTCTGCTGCAGCGAGCTTTTCTGACGTCAGCGCCCATTGGTCGACCCATACAGGGGGTCCTTCCTTCCATGTGAGTGGAAGAGCATGTACTGGCGCTGATGCAAAGGCCCACATCAAAAATGTGTATGGACAACAGTTCTTGCTTTAGACAATAAGTCTCTACCCCAAAGGGTGATAGGCACATCCATAACAAGTGGACGGAGCTGCACCATGGAGCCTGAGTCTGACTGGAAGGTAATCGGATGCACACTCTGGTGGGCGGGTTCGAAACCTCCGACTCCGAAGACTTCCTGGGTGACAGTCGTTGCCCACTGGTCAGGCCAATCCTTTCTGGCGATCACTGTGACATCTGCGCCTGTATCAAGAAGACCCTTGATCTTTCGTCCACCCATTTCTAAGACGAGATGAGGGCGTTCTTCTGTAATCTTGATTAGCGCCATTGCTGTCTGAGGAGGCAAAGAGTCTACAGGAGCTGTAGGTGTAGAAGTAAGCAAATAAAGTCTGGCAATTTCCAAACCTTTTGTTAGGACACAAGGAACAGTTGAAAATCCTGGAATCAGCAACTGCGATGAATCTGTGATTCGAACTAGGCCTGCAGTCAGTGTGACTGTGGCAGGGAGGCGATCCATCCTAGGCAGGATAAGGCAAATTGAGGTGTCTGGGAATGGACCACGAATGGATGTTGGCAATTGCTGAGCAAACCATGGATTTGAAAAATAACAGTCCTCTGTTAAGAAGAGTGGTATACCTGGGACAGAAGAAGCTTCTTGTTCTTCGTTGGCAGTGTTTGAAGATATCTTTTTGGCTTCGGGTTTTTTGCACTGCTGAAGTTGGCAACTCTGAAGCTGCTTGGCGTTGAGTTGGCAAACTTGAGGTTCCTCTGTTGGTAAAAGTTGCTGATGCTGTTGAACCTGCTGGCATTCAGTCAGTTGTGCATCAAACTGGCAGGATGGAACTTCTTCTTTGACACGAGGCAGTAGAAGTTGTTCTTCCTGATAGTTGTTTGGTTGTGGCGGGCTGAGCTTAAAAGCTGGAGGTGACACAAAGGTGTGGACATTGTTAACTGGAGTGATGCTTAAGCTTCCACAAGAGGGAGCTGGCTCACTCACTTGCATTCTTTGGCCACATGGAAAGTGATCATCAGCTGGGTTGCAACTTGAACACTGCTGTTTCATCAAGGGCAAATGTCCTTCAATGACAGATTGACCTTGATTTGAAGATGAATAAAGCTCAGGAGTTGCGAGATTGATCTTAGTAGGATGTCTTCTCAACGTTGAAGGCAATTCTGCGATCAGAGGCTTGACTGTGATTGCTTGCTGTGAAGCAGGATCAACATCAGCAGGAACTGAAGGGCGGTCAGCAGAAGGTGAACTGAATGCTGTGTTCTCTACTGGAACCCTTTGAATAGGTAAGGCAGATGATGAAACCTCTGGAACCTGAATGCTTGATGAGGTCACATCTTTTCTCTGGACATCTGAAGAGTAGATATCTCTCTGGATCACTCTTTTTTCCTGATGACCTGGATAAGGAGTAGCGTTGTTCACCTTTCTGGGATGGTTGACCTTCATGATGTTCTTGAACTTGCACCCTATTGTTTTACCGGGGCCGGGGCGCGGCCCGCAGAACCGTTTCCCTGAACTGGAGATGAGGTAGGTGATGTGTTTTGTGGATTCAAGCGACAATCATTCGCCCAATGAAATCCTTTCTGACAGATGGGACATCTCTCTGGCGGCTTGGCAGAAGGCCTTGGCGTTGTTGTGCACTGCGACCGGAAATGCCCATCGCCTCCACACCCATAGCACTTCTTGACTGGCGTAGAGCTGTCTTGACGTGGCATCTGTACCGCAGCTGCCAAGAGCTGTGCTTTGTAGGAGTGGGTACCGACATTCTGGCAGACGCGTAGCATCTCAGTCAATGTGGCATCTGGACGAGCTGCAACTGCTGTTAGGGCATTCTTGCAGTCATCATTGGCATTTTCAAAGGCAAGTTGTTTTGTCAGCATGTTTCTGGCATGACGATCTTCTATCTGGCGTTCCACTGCAACAATCAGGCGATCCACGAAGTCCCCATAAGGTTCTTTTGGACCTTGCCTAACTGCAGCGAATCCTGATACTGAGCTAGCATCTGTGCGATTGGGTAGTCTGCGCCAAGCTTTGACTACAATGTCTGCTATGGTGACAAGTGCAGCATCAGGTATGGCTAGCTGTTGATTGAGATTGGAGTAATGTCCTGATCCTGTGAGCATATCTTCTGTGGCAAGTGGCGTTGCACGTCTGGCTGCTACTTCTTTCCACTCTTGCAGGCACAGAAGAGCATCTGTAGGCGACAGGAAGGTGCGAAGAATCAACTTCCAATCAGATGGCAGAAGTCTACTAGTGGACAGTCCTTCAAGTAAACTTCTAGTATAAGGAGCTTGAAGTCCATTTTCGCGTATGGCTTTTCGCAGTTCACGTAGTGTTTCAAAAGGAATGGCTTGATATCTTGCAGGTTGTCCTCCATTAGCACGAATCACTGGAAAGATGTGCATTGGATCAGCACTAAAGTCTATTTGTCCCAAAGCTGCTTCCAAAGCTTGGGTTCTGCAGATGGGCTGCATTGCTGTTGGATCTGTAGGTGGCATCAGTGAGTTTAAATCTTCTTGATGCTTTCCAAATGATGAGCCACTAGATGGTGCTAAAGAGTCTTTGACATCTGGATGCCTTGAAGATGGCTGACTATGAAGACAAGATGGCTGACTTGAAGTTGGATGAAGACAAGATGGCTGACTTGAAGTTGGAGCATAAGGTTGTTGGCTCTGTACTGCAAGTCCTGGCATCTGGATCATCATTGTTTGGCTTTGCTCTTGTCTTGGAATCTGCATTGGCATTGGAGGTGCTGAAGGGTTGGTAAATTGCTGTTGTGCTGCTTGCATTGAAGCTTGGATTGCTGTTGATTGGAAATCAGCTTGCTGCAAAACTGGAGCTGCTGGCTTGAGCGCGGCCTGCAGGGCAGCAGGGTTTGCTGGCAAAAAGGCTGCTTGCTGCTGCTGCTGCTGGATCGCTGGCAAAAGCGCGGCTTGCGATGGAGGAAGCGGGACCGTTGCTTGGAGCGAGGTCCGCGGCTGCTGCTGACTTGAAATCGCTGGCTGGTAAAAGGCCTGCGATGACTGCTGAGCGACTGGCGGTGGGGCAGTCCGCGGCGGGGCTTGAAAGGCCGACGGCGTCTGCTGCACCGGCACAGGCGGCAATGAATCTGGCAATGACAAATTGGACAAGGGCGAGTGCGTGTACGACAACGGGGCCTGAACTGGCTGCTGCGAGGGGGCCGAAAATGGCACAACCGCAAGCGGCAGCACAGGGGCACTATTAAAAGCAGTATTTCCTAAATTCACTGTTCCATTAAGCAAAACATTTCTTGGAGCGATTTGTTGAAAGCAGTTTCTTACTTTGCTCCATACTAATTGTACAGGAATTCCGATTTTCGGGTTGGCCATAAATTCTAACCCGATCCTTTCCCATGAGGCTAAATCTTTCGTTCCCTCCTTAGGGACCCAGGGACAAATTTCCCCAATGGTTTTAACTAAAAGCTCTACTTCTGATTCAGAGACAGGGTGACCATTTCTTTTCAAAAGGTACAATAAATCTTCACAAAATTTTACCTGAGCAGTTGAGAGTGAGGAGCCCATTTTTTTAAACACTTTTCAAAAACTTTTCCTCCCCCACCCGTAGGCTTCTACTAGGGGACACCGGTTCTACCCGTAGGCTTTAACCGAAAAACCTGGCACCCGTAGGCTTTAGCCAGAAAACCTCCACCCCCACCCGTGGGCTTCTACTAGGGGCTACCGGCCCTACCCGTAGGCTTTGACCGAAAAACCTGGCACCCGTAGGCTTTAGCCAGAAAACCTTTCCCTCCCACCCGTAGGCTTTTTCGGGAGACACCGGCCCTACCCGTAGGCTTTGACCGAAAACCCTGGCACCCGTAGGCTTTTGCCAGACCCTGGCACCCGTAGGCTTTTGCCAGAACCCTTCCCACCCGTAGGCTTTAGGGAAGACCTTACTCTGCCCGTAGGCTTACACTAAACTCCTTGCCGCTCTACCCGGGGACCCCTTGGGGCAAAATATACGCGCGCGACTTCTATTTACACTACTTTGGGCAAGCGGTGGATTCGCGCTACTGCAGCGAAATCCTGGATAAACCGGGCCGTTATACCTCACCTCTCAATGTCTGTTTCCGAGCCACTTCCGATATGTTGCCTTTAACCGGAGTCTTCGTGGAAGCGATTTTTGACTACGCTTTGCCTCAGAGAGGGCACCACTTGTCGGGGTTTGGGTGCTGGAGCTCCTCGTGCACGGCCTTGGATTGGTTATGCACGAGGTACCAGTTGCGGGGAAAGTGGCCAGCGTTCCGCGTGCTTTTGAGCACGGTCGCCGGCCAAGCCTCACAGTCTGAAGGATGATGAGTAAGCCAATTGACGACTCCGATGAAGTGTGAGTTTCTAATTGCCTTCTTTAATGAACAGTTGCCTCGTGAAATAAAATATATACCCTGACTCTGAATAGACGGACCAATTTACAGAAAATAAATTTTTTTACTTTACTCCCCTTTTAACCCCCAAAGGAAGACAGACACCGGTTGTATCTTTAGTGGCTTCGGCAGAACCCGCATAGGCTCGTCCCCTAAGCTAAGTTCTCCTAAGCTTAAAGACCCTGCGCGCCCAATCTTCCGCGAGGCTAACTAAATAAACTAAAACCGAAATATCTTCCGCAATTCTAGCCCTAGGCTAAACCTAAAGAAAACCTAACTAAGGCTAAACCGAATGATCTTCCGCGATCTAACTCTAACTAAAGAAAAACCCATCCAACCCGTCCAGCCCGCTCCTAGCCCCTTAAACTAAACTTGACTTCAACTAAAACCCAACTAAAAGAACATAAGAAGAACGTGCGGTCTCGTGCTACTCCTCCTGCCTAAGCGGGGTGCCTCTGCCTTTTATTAGGGAACAAACGTGACATCATCAATAGTACTTTAACCAATAAAATCACTGTTGCTGCCCTCCAAAAGGGCGGGAAGCAAGTTTAACGCTCATTAACAACTTTGAACATGACCGGATCTACAAAATAAAGGCGGATTAATCTTGTAAGTGAATCACACTATTCATTCATGCTTTCACTTTCACTTTTGCGCGCAATTATACCAAAAGTAGACCTTGAAAAACCCATAAAATAACCAATTAATTATGAATCCATGGCGGATCCGTGAAACGTATTCCGACACACCTCCAACAGGATGTACCAACCACATCTTCATAAATCATCCATCCTCAGTTTCTGGATTATTAATTTCTTCAGACTAGCACCAGAAATAAAGGAGGGAAGCTAGAAAAAGCAGAGTGTCTCAACTAGTCATTTTTGCCTATTTTGCTTAGGCGTCATGTGCAACAATACTGGCAGAATGTATTGTTTTGGCAAGATGGTTTTGTAGTGACAGCAGTAATAGAGGCAATATGTTTTGTTTTTATGTTGACAGCTTTTATGCAAATCAGAAACTCATAGAGATGAAATGGATCCAGTATGTGGATAGAAATTGTTTGGGCCAATGATTCCTAGGGGTGTGTTTCCTTCCCCACCACCCCTGCACAAAAAAATGATTATGCCTTACATTTCCATAAATATTGGCTAAAAACAATATACTCAAGATGGGGGGGGGTCAGCCATCACAAATGGGGATCTGAAAATGCCCGAATCCAAAAGTAACGTGATCTCACACAGAAACATTACTTGCTTCAGTAAAAAATCTTGCATCTCTTTTAAACTTGGCCATTTTCAAAAAGTAATATAACCCCTTTTCAAAGAGGCAGTTGCCAAATGCAATTATTGTGAATGTTTGAAAAGTTCAGAAGAACATTATGCATAGAAATTTAATTTGAGAAGCATTAGAAATTCTAACATCAGGAAAGTTTGATCATAATCGAAAACCAATTTGTGACCATGTCCAGCTCATTTATGAATGTTTTGTGATCCTTGAAATGAAAAGTTTTCTTTGGCGCTAATGGAATCTGATCGGTGCCAGTCGAGTTGCAATTTGGTGTGCCAAAAACTTTTAGAGAGCCCTACATTTTATTAGATATTGCAGGGGGGAAACCAAGGAAGATTTTAATCTAGATATTCACACAATCTATTTCCAATTATACTTTAAACTCTTTCAGTCCAGATTTATATAGACAAATGCACAGGACACTTGATTTCAGCATCTACCCTCTTACATAGAAGCCCAGAGGAAAGGAGGGGGGGGACTACACACAAGGAAATGCATTTTGAATCAATCAAGTGGGGGACCCACAATACCACAGAGTGCGGATATTGAATCCCCAGTTCTGCCAGGTACTGCCCAGCTTGAGAAGAGGGGGGGTAGCAGACCTCACCTAGCCTGACTCCATAAAGACAACTGCAGAGGGAAATGCCACCGCTGCCATTCTTTCTGTCCACCCAAATCCACCCAATTTGAGGAGAAAAACTGCATGAGTTATCTCAAGGCAGGCACTGCTCCACAAAGAGGTGAGTGGGGCTGAGAGACTTCAAAGAAGTGTGATTAGCCCAAGGTCACCCAGCAGCTGCATGTGGAGGAGCGGAGACACGAACCCGGTTCACCAGATTACGAGTCTACTGCTCTTAACCACTACACCACACTGGCTCTATGTAAGTCATGGGTAGGCAAACTAAGGCCCAGGGGCCGGATGCAGCCCATTCGCCTTCTAAATCAGGCCCATGGATGGTCCAGGAATCAGCGTGTTTTTACACGAGTAGAATGTGTCCTTTTATTTAAAATGCATCTCTGGGTTATTTATGGGGCATAGGAATTGTTCATTTATTTATTTTTCAAAATATAGTCCGGCTTCCCACAAGGTCTGAGGGACAGTGGACTGGCCCCCTGCTGAAAAAGTTTGCTAACCCCTGATATAAGTAATGGGCCATGCCTGCTAGCCTGCTCCCTAAAATATCACTGGTTTGCTCCTTTCTATATACAGGGTGCCTACATTCTGCATGGACTGGTTGCATGGAAACATGTGCAAATGGCTTTAGATGCCTATTAGGGCCATAAATTACCAGATAGCATATATTCAACACACACAAAAAACACAGTGACAATTTGTTGACAAAGGACAGCTGGACATATAAACGGCCCCATTACCTTCAGTAGCTTAGGGCCTCATCAAACCTAAGTCTGGCCCTGGGGTTGTGAATGAGTTTCCTGCACCCAAAACCAAAGGAAGCTCAGTGCGTAAAGACGCTACACTCATCCTCTGAACTCCAAATGCTCAAGTCTCCTTGATGCCATTGGAGCTGAAAAGGGGTGTGCTTGCTCCCTCTCCTCAGCGATTCTCTCAAATCCATGGCAGAGGTTTCTGGTAGGAGAACCTAAAGGAGGACTAACATTGCATATCTGCTGCCCTACTTCCCAACTGCTTTTGTGGATTTGGCCAGTACAGAAACATGTGAGGCAGGTGTGATTCAGTGCTGATGAAAAGTATTGAGTGCCATGTGTTGAATTCAAAACATACTGTCCCATTTCAATCCTTTTGGGAGAAATTTTCATACATGAAGACAACATGAAGTTTAAGCGGAATATTAATACAACAGAGAATGTTATATAAGAGCACAGCATAGACAAAAATACAATAGTGGTGGGAAAGAAACATTTCAAACGGTTCTTGCTATTCCAAACAGAAGAAAAGTCAAGATGAGGAAAGGTGTTTTTGCCCTAAAATCTCTCGGCATTGGCCCTCATATTTATATACTGAATTTTCATGAGTCTGCAAGTTAAAGAAGGTTTTTTGAACATCAGTTTCTTATCAGTGAATTATTTAGCTTGCAGGTTATATATTTTTCCCATTTTTATGTCAGTATTTCCAAACAATGTTTCCACAAACATGACTCTGGATCGTACATCATATTTAAGTTTCCTACCTTTGATCCTAGCGTCTTTCATGTTTATTCATTCCAGCATCATAAGCAAAAATGGGATTTTTATTAGCTAACTAGCTTTTCCAGTGAACTCTGTCCTTATAAAAGCGAGCGCTTTCTTTTCCAAGAGATAGGGGGGATGCTGCAGAGTGCAGGCACAGGTGTGCCAAAGCCTAATCTTGTTTGTCACTAACTTCAAAACGCTGAGTTGAGAGAAGAAAATCTAACTCGGAACAGAGACGTTACCTCTGTCACAAGAATGAATCAAGCTTAAAATGAGACTGAATCTGACTCCTGCTTTCATCTTTTCTCTTAATATCCTCTGTGAGATATAGGCAACAATCAATAGGGCATAAGGTAAAAATTATTACAGCAGCAGGTGGCACAGAGTACAATAATCTCAATAAGTTCATGAACATACATTTTAGATTTCTAGGTTCAATCTGTACCTGTATTGGATTTGAAATTGTTTTTACATACAAAATTGTTTTTTAATCGTTTGTATATATATGGAATTGTTTTTATATGTGGAATTGTTTTTTAATTGTTTTTACTCTTTTGGTTGCTCGTGTTTTTACTATGAAATCATTTCAAGATATTTTGTGGGAAGTGATTCATAAATGTAAACAAACAAACAAACAAGGTGCTAAAATACCGAAATAAGAATACATTCAGCAAGAATGCTACAGCTTTGGGAACAAGGATAATATTGCATCTATTTTCTCTAAAATAAATTTCTGTGTGTGTGGCATTTATATGCTGCCTTTTTAAATAAAAATGTCTTCAAGGTGGCTTATATGTACAAGAGTACAAAAACTGTAACAAAATAGCTTCACAAAGATTCCCAACAACTGAATAACAACTCTTTATGTCAATTATTTTATTGATTTTCCATACTTTTTAACAAATTGTCACCAAATTAATACAAATTCAATATAAATTTAAAAGCTGGCATTCCATCCCCCCCAGACATCCTTTCTATCTTCCTCCATCCTTTACTGCTCCCAGCTTCCTCCATCCTTTACTGCTCCTTTTCCAATCATCATTGGAGTAACAACTTCTCTATCACATAATTCATAAGATCATTGGTAAAAAGATCCCCACAGCAGAACAACATTGCCTGTTTCAACCTTGTGGAAATATTGGTGGTATCTAGTGTGGTAGACTTCCAGATGTCAACACACAAGGCCTTCCAGAGGTGGGGGGGGCCACTACAGAAACAGCCTTCTTTCATGTTTCTGCCAAGATATAGATTACAAACAACTGAGTCAGTCGTGGAAACACACAACAGGCATGTTTTATAAAAACCTTACATTGCTAAATGTGCAGAAAGAGTTTGTACCAGAAACGATAAACATTTAATTCCAGCAGCGGGTGGTATGGCGGGGCAGTGGCGCTCACCTGATGTCCAGCCAATTACATCACTGCTGCCTACAGAAGCTAGAGGGAGAGTGTGGAGGTAGCTGTGGGTTGGGCATGATGCAAACACACCTGTGGAAGCACTGGATTGGGTCAACTGGTGTGCTTGCATTTCAGCAACCACACCACCATCTTGCCCCTCAGCCTCCCAGTAAACAGCAGCGATATGACCAAGAGGAGGATAGGAAGGAGAGCGTTGTCAGCCCACCATCCCCTGCTGCTTGGTTCACACAAGTAAATCAAAACACATATCCCATATACAAAGCACACAGTAGTATTCATAACGGAGAAATAAGTGTCAGCAAACGAAACACAGGGATCCTATTCATTCTTCTTTACTGGTCAGTTGAAAATTTCTCCACCACTGGGGGCAAAACTTTTTAATCAGGCCTTTGGTTGACCTGATCAACACCCTATACCAGGGGTCAGCAAGGTTTATCCTGCCTCGGCCAGATTGGTCCCGCTGAGATCCCTCCATGGGCCAGATCGTACGCGCCACCATGATTTCCAGTGTCTGTGCATGTGCAGACGCAATTTTCGGTGCTGCGGAAGCGAGTCCCCGTGCTGCACCGCGCCAGTAGCTCAGTTCGGGGGTGGCTCGGAGGCCATTCAAACAACCTCCATGAGCCATTTCCAGCCCATGGGCCTTAGGTTGGTGACCCCTGCCCTATACCCTTTAAAATGTGGCTCTTAGGGGGGCACTATTGGATTATTGTTTTTATTTTTACTTTATATATTGTGATCTTTTTTGTGAACCGCCCTGAGACCTCCGGGTATAGGGCGGTACATAATTTCAATAAATGAAATGAATGAAATATGAGAGGGAACAATGTGGGTTTCTGAGTGATCTGGCATTTCACGCTGCTGGCACTTACTAGTTCATGTTGGGAGCTGTTGGGTGTGTGGAAGGGCAGGGCTTAAGCTATTGCAAGGTATGCTATCATAGGCAGCACCATTGGATGCATGAACTAGCACTGTGGTTCTTTTAACAATCTCAGCACAAAGGGGTAGAAGGCTCCAGGTTTAATCCCTACCGTATCCAGGGCTGGGAGAAACCCCTGTCTGAAATCCCAGAGAAGCTGCTGCCAGTAAGTGCAGTAATTACTGAGCTAGATGCACCAATAATTCTGATTCACAAGAAGGCAGCTTCCTGTGTTTCTACGAAGGTCTGAATGGGCCAAACGATTCTTTAGTGGATGATAATCAGTCTGGAGTTTTTACAAAGCTCTGTCTTTGGTTTAAAATTCAAAGCTAAACTTCCCATCTAGATTAAATGGAGGAGTGAAATTTCTTGATATGGTCTGGAAACTCATTGTGAATAAGCAATAAATGCATTATCCCTGCCTGTGCTGGAATGTCAGCTGGTTATATTTATCATGTGTTTTCTGAATGAACCTATTGGGATTCTACAGAAGAGCTGGTTATAGAGTGGAAGGCATAGACTGAAGACTTAAGTTAGATACCCGTGAGGTGGCCATTGGATCTGGGAACTAGTCAGTGTAATAGTTGACAGTTTTTAATAACAAGTATCTAATTTGCTATTTTTATTAATCCTTAGAATTGGAGCAGGATTAGCATCTCTCTCTCTCTCTCTCTCTCTCTCTCTCTCTCTCTCTCTCTCTCCTTCCAGCAGTGGTTTCCCCACTCTCCCACCCCCAAGTATTATAAACACAAATTGCTGCAGGTCAGAAGCACAAATGCACATTCTGTTCAGCACTGTGGCTATTGCCTTAATTGCACATTGCTCAGCACTTCAGACACTGTGAGAAAATATCTATAGGAAATGTCCATTTGTATGTATGCACAACTGTAACTCACTATTCCCATGAAGCAATATAAAATTTTCAGTTTTGTTCTGATCTGTAGTGAAGAGAAGAAGCCCATTGAGTTAGAAATTGGATTCGGTCTGCCTCTGAATACCAGTTACTGGGGATCACAACTTTGGGAGAGAGCTGTTGCTCTTGGGTTCTGCTTGCAGGATTCTCGTAGAGATCTGGTTGGAAACAAAATGCTGGATTAGATGGGCCTTTGGCCTCATCCAGGAGGTCTCCTCTTATGTTAGGAGCCACCTTCAAATTATCAGCTGCCAGTTTAATAATTGCTAGCTGTTTAAAAAAAGAAACAGAAATTTCAAGGTTCCTTGATCGCTTTTTTCATGGTCACCTGAGAATTTTCCCACTGCTTCTCTCCACACTTGATCACTGCCTGTTAAAAATAATATAGAATGACTGGAGAAAGTGCAGATCACCTAGCTCTAAGATATTTGGAAGGAGTGTCACAATAGAAGGAACAAGAACTTTCTCAAAATCTTTAAGAAGTTTTGAGCAAGAGAGCGCAATGTGCAACAAATATGCACTTCCATTGGACATAATCTGGCTTTCATTTACAATGCCTTTTTACGATACTTTTATAGGAAATGCAACTCCTTTTCTACTGTGCGTTATGAATCCTCCTTTCTCTGGCTTCACCCGTTTCCCTTTCTCTTTTAACCTGATGCTGTGCTCTGATCCTTTCCGTCTGGTACCCAGAAATGGTCTAGTAGGGACTGTGTCTTCTCAGCACATGGCTGACATGAAAAGAAAGAGTCGGAACAATAAAAGGTCCAGTGCCAGTTATTCGGAGTTTCCCCTTCCCCTTCATTTCCTCTGCATCATAAAATGCAGCTTACAGTAGCAATAACCAAATTATTCCCAGCATGCAAAAGATGGAAGCGTGTGAGCAGCATGCAGGCATCTTACAAACGAAGCCTTGGCTTCATTTCCCCCTTTTTGCTGAAGCCAGTGGCAACCCGCAATAATAATAATAATAATAATAATAATAATAATAATAATAAGACATTTTTAAGAGGTCATTTTTATTATTTTACACTACTGCATTGGGGAATAAAAAAGAAAATACTCGGGGAGGAATTCTTATTTATCATTTTTATTTGATTTTACAATCAAACTAATTGTAAATTAGTTACAATACCGAATACTGTACATATCTATAAAATGAGATTTCTCTGAATCTCGAGACTTCCCCCCACCCCCCTCCATGGGTCCTATTGTCAACATTTCCAACTGCATATTATTTCATAATCTATGTTTTGTATCCATCCATATTGTCCATAGTATTTGTTACATTACAAGTGAGATTAAAATCCTGCTAATCTTTTCATCTGCTTACAGTGGTCTCCTAAATAAATTATAAACTTTTCCCATTTTTCTTGAATTGCTTGTTTCCGGTCAGTTTTGCCATTTCAGCAGAGTCTCAAAGCTTAGTTTGCCATTCCTCTCTGGTAGGGACTCTTTCTTCTTTCCATCTCTGGGCTGGTAGCATCCGTGCTGCTGTTGTCACATACATAAAGAGTCCTTTCTGTTCCTTTGTAATGTCGGTACCTATAATTCTTAATCCAAAGGCTTCTGGGTATTTTTTACAAAGTTTATTTTAAACTTTTTTTTCAGTTCATTATATATCATTTCCCAAAAAGCCTTTATTACCTTAGATGAGCACCACATATGATACAAGGTACCTAGGGAGGAATTCAACTTAGCACTGAGGATATTGTTCCATCAGTGTAAACATTTCAGCTTGCCAGGCAGTGTGATCTCTTACCCCCACACACACACCCCATATGTACACTGTTCTAGGAATTCTCCCAACACCCACCCCACCCCAATTTTGGTGGCACAGGGAGTGAAAAGTCTTGTTGTGCCAGCTGACATCTGCTGGTGGTACTTGTTAGCTGAATCTGTCCTCTAACAGGTGGTTGTTTTACTCAGAACAGATCTATTGAAACTAGTGGATCTAACATGGTCATGTTCATTAATTTCAGCAGGTCTATTCTGAGTTTTTAAAAAATTTGTTGAAAACCACCCAATATCTTTCCCCTCCTCCTTATTTAATTCATTTTGTCTAATTAATTCTAAAGTTGCATACTGTCTTTTGTATCTTCAAAAAGGCACCTACAGCAGCTTGTAATGTGCTAGTTTTTAAATAAATGAATTGGATTTAACTGGTTGGAAGCCCTGCTGTTAACTCAAAGTCCAGCTAATGCATGAAGAGAAGCAGACACCACACTCTTTAAAATACAGTTCAGTGTTCTGAAATTTGATGGTGAAAACAAACTATAACTAGCAAACGTTATTTCTCAAATTGACATTTTATTGAAGATTATAATGCATATGACCATTTTTCCTCTCTTCCTTTTGCCTCTGATTTGCTTGTGCTTTAAAATGTAGTGCTTATCAGTGAATGTTCAAATGCCACAAAAATATTAATGGGATTTTAAAAGAAATCTCGGTCCTGCCCATTCCATGTTGATCTGCTCATGGGCGTTGCATGAAGACAGTACAGCTAATTAGTTTGCATCCTCTCAATTGCTGCCACGCTACAGTTCTTAATACATGATTTTCATTGTCTTAGTATAAGGAAAAGGTTTGTAAGAGGTTCTGTTCGTCATCAGAAATTTTTTTTACCAGCGATTACAGTATTGTGCTGGCAATAGGCCACATGTATTTTTCACACCATCTGTGTTGGTAGCATTTGGGGGCAGGGGAATTAACCAGTCATACATTCTTTTCTGAAGCAGTAATCCTAAAGCTATATTCTAAAGAGCTAAGCAGATCTGAAATTAAACAGAAGCAGGCAAGCTGAAGGAATATTGACCAGTACAGTATTAGCTTCCTCTTTGAAGTGAAATTTCTGTAAAGTTTTTTTTGGAGAGAGAAAGGGGGGAGAATTCTGATAATTATTAAACTCACCAACTGCATTTAAGTTTAGACAAGAGAATTTCTTTTCAGTACTAAACTACTCCTATTTGTTAAAGGTCCCCTTTCCTATATACATACTATATTTGCCAGATTTCCACATTCATATTCTTCTTGGTTCCAAATTACATTTAAAGTAAAAAAAAAAAAATCAAGTTCCTCAGGCCAGAAACTGGGCCCTTTTTTAAAAAGCCATTTCAAAAGTCAAAGGCTCAAATTACTCATATTAAAGGTGGGGAACGAGAGCCAGTGTGGTGTTGTGGTTAAGAGCAGTAGACTTGTAATCTGGGGAACCGGGTTCGCGTCTCTGCTCCTCCACTTGCAGCTGCTGGGTGACCTTGGGCTGGTCACACTTCTCTGAAGTCTCTCAGCCCCACTCACCTCACAGAGTATTTGTTGTGGGGGAGGAAGGGAAAGGAGAATGTTGGCCGCTTTGAGACTCCTTCGGGTAGTGAAAAGCGGGATATCAAATCCAAACATTGGCCTCCACTGCACCGTTTAAATCTAATGGTCTTTTTCCAGAAATAATTTCTCAGCACTTATATACATTTATCATTTTAGTCTCACGACTGGCCTAGTGGGGCTGGCTCTTAATCTGCAATAGGGAACCTGTGGTCCTCCAGATGTTGCTGAAATATAGATTCTGTCAAGTGGTTGAGAATGATGGGATTAGAGTCCAAGTTGTCCATCTCATCTCCAAGCAGTCAGTGTGCTTTGCTTAAACTGTTGTTTGCTTTTGTTAAGTCGCAGGTGAAGTGTCTATGCAATTTCAGCTCTTCGTGTAATCAGCTCTGGGTAGTGATTCAGCATGCTAGCAAGGATATGCTAGGAGTCAAGTCTAACAAGAACAATCTCCTTTATTGCAGTAGGGTAGGAACTTAACTGACTGGAGGGAAAGGGCCAGCGCCTTTTATACTCTCAGGAACAGGAGTTTGGGAAAGGATACATTTAGATTTTGGCGGGACCCAATCAGAGTAAGGATCCAAATTGTGCCAACAAGTTAACCAATAACAACTGTCACCGCACCAGTTTGAATCACCCTGGAGCGGGAAAGGTAGTTACAGAACTAGCTTTGAAACTCATGTATGCATATTAAACCAATACATAACAGCATTCCCCCCCCCCTTAGCATGTTATTGCATCTGGCCCCCAACGTGTTCTGCCAACATTCTGCAAATGAGGGAATGGCATGGGCTATAAAATAAGTCCCAGACACAAGTGGTTTAAGTTTCTCCATAACTGTATTTACTCTTTGGGGGGGGGGGTGAATGCAAATATGTAAATATGGAAAGTTAAATATGGACACGAGTCAAATTTTGCACCTGATATTTAATTGCCATTTAAAAAACAACAACCCAGCCCTATGTCAATGTAAGGGCCTCCCTGGCTATTATTATGAAGGAGATAAATTATGGCTGAATTATAATCTGCAAAAGTCTGAGCCTTTAATTGCTCTTCATTGGCCTTATTGCCTTTAGGTACAAGAGAATGCAGAGCAGTTGCTCCATAGAAAATCTCTCTGACTTTTCTGTTCCTGCTTTATTTTGGTTTCAAGTGACAGACACTACTAATTTGGAGAAGGCGTGACCCCCAGGCCTTTTTTTCCTCTCCCTTGGGGAGCTCCAATCAGTCAGATTTCTCTTGGCCTCCTTTGCTACTAGTGCATTTCAACTGGTTTCCCTAAATTTTTCTGCTAATTCCCATTTCCTTCATAATCACAGGCTTTTATGTGACTTGCTGGCCAAGCGATTTTCAGGGGAGCTATAATTGCTGTAGGTCTTAAGCATTAACCCTGCCAGGTGTCACTGCATGGACTGCTTGTGCATTTGATTAATGATACCAGAGGAAAAAAATTGTTTTTTAATTGGCAGTCGTGTTTTTCTTCTTGTTCTCTGTTCACACACACATCCAAACCTCAAGTGCTCCTGAAACAGCCAGAAAGTCTACAGCAGCCTTAGTTGTGGCATTTCTCCAGGATAGAAACACCTGAAATAGAGCAAGCGAGGAAAGGAAACTTAGGTGAAATGCACAGTTCTCTTCGCATGGTGCTTCAGTGCTTTGATCAGCTGGTGTACATCAGAACCCTCTGGCAAGCAACTGCAGGCAACCCTCAATGTCATCAACTAGCAAAAATATTTTGGTCTTTGCAATTATGCATATTGCTTCGATTTGCCATCAGATGTATATTTTCCAATCCTAAATGCACGGAGCACCAGCTATGCTAAAGGCTGCAATACTATACCTAGGAGTCCGTCCTATTGAACTTAGTGGAACTTACTTCAAAAGAAATGTGCATAGAATCAGGTTGCCAGCCCCACTGCAGTTCCAAGTGTGAAGTGCTCAGGTCTATTAACATCAGGGAGATTTAAGAGTGCTTAACATTTTCTAGACTGTACCTGTGGGGCACAACTTGGTAAATCGAATTCCCTTTGATTTCTGTGTTGCTTTAGGACACAGTTATTACAAGTGGCTTATTTTGTGGGTTGGATATAGTGTGTCTGACCTCCACAGTCCATCTGGACAAAGTATTCAGGCCAAACTGGCCTCACCCATGGTTGATGGTTATGGTGCTGGCATTAGCTGAATGATTTGAGGTGGAGAATCAGTCCCCATTTGTGCTATGGTCCCAATTCAAATCAGCTTCCCAACAGCTTTAGTTTAGTCTTCTGAAGAAGTGTGCATGTACACGAAAGCTCATACCAAGAACAAACATAGTTGGTCACTAAGGTGCTACTGGAAAGAATTTTTTATTTTGTTTTGACTATGGCAGACCAACACGGCTACCCACCTGTAACTGGAGCTTTAGTTTAGTTTAGTTTAGTTTAGTTTAGTTTAAGGAAATGACTTGTGAAATTTCAGTCATGGAGCTTCCTTGAAACATCCATTTTCTCCCTTCGTCCAGCGCTGAAACTACTGCATCCATACTCATTAACACTAATGTAATATTTTAAACAGAAAGGTGGGTATAAACATTTTAACAATAATAGTAAGCATTGTTTAAGCAGATTCATGTTGTATCTGTAGCCCACCTGGGTGGATAGGTACTAGAAAGGCTGTAAAGTATCCACAACTCTTCCGTTTCATGAAGATCTTATTTCTGCCTTCAGTCCAGCTATAAATTTTTGCTGGATCCCATTGCAGTGGCTCTGAATGAGACATTACTCATTAATAATAGGCCTACATTTTATGCATTCCAGACCTGTAGCTGAGATAAATGTGGATCATAGAGTATTTCACATTCAGTAATCTTGAACGTGTATTATTTTATTGTTTTTAATGTAATTTTGAAAGAATGGGAAACATGAAAAGCAAAATAAAAACATAAACCCGCTCTGAGGCCAAGTTGTGCAATGGAAACCCCCAGAAAACAAGTAAATTCAGAGTCAAAGCAAACATATCACCCTTAATCTGCTCTTGTGGCTACTTGTTGAATTCCATTGCATTTTAGAATATAATTGAGGGTTTTATTCAGGCTACTGTTTAATCTTTAGGAAAATCTTTGGGAACATGCTTTTAAAAAATCAACATTCTAGAGGAATAACATCTTGAAAACTTTAAGACTTTGGTTCTTTTCGACATATTGTTCTAGTTTAGTTGTTTACCATTAGCTGTACAAGAAAGTAACTTCGAGAATAATACACCTTCAGAATAAGTGTAGTCCAAAGCAGCCTACACCAAATGTGTCCAGACCCAGCCTTCATTAAAATATTAGGTGGAATATGACATTTTCTACCCATCACTGTGCTACTACAGAGCAATGTAGGCTGTGCCTTCTTAGGTAACGGACAAGAGGAGGAAAACCAGTAGCTCTTCAGATGAAATGACATTTCTCTGCCTCTGAATGGAGGACAAGGGCATCATTCCTGTTAAATGGTCTTCATGGAACAATTAACCTTCCATAATGGCTGGTATGTTTTGCTTTCTGTGAAGGCCTATGACTCTGAGACAGATAAATGGCTGAACTACTTGGTGGCTCTGTTTTCTGAACAAACTCAGTGCAGCCCATTCTAGCACACAGGGCATGCGGTCAGTGGACCAGGGGAACTAGGCTAGTCCCCTAAATGTTCCTGGAAAATTAGAGTATTAAAATATTAAAGCCTGGTGCCTCCTCCCCAAAGCCTGGGAAGCTTCTGCCCTGCTTAGGGAGGGAGGCACAAAGCTCCATCAGGGTCCAACAGCCCTCTTACCACCTTCCTAAAGCCCACTTGGCTTTGGGAAGGAGACATCAGGGCTACAGCATCCTGTCAGAGGTCTGGCACCTCCTTCCCAAAGTCTGGGAAGCTTCTGCCCGGCTTAGGGAGGGAGGCACAGTGCTCACGCACAGGACATCATCCCCCACATTGCCCATGCGAGCTGGAGCTTCCCCTACGAAAAATTTCACTGTGCGCCACTGCTAGCAGAATTCAAACTGATGTGACTGTTTTGCGCTGGGATCGTCTGTATTTTCATACAGCTGTTGGTTGGGCTAAGGAAGCTCCAGCACTAAGAGTTTCATTTGCTTGCTTGCTGGCATATTTTTATCTCTTCATTCAGTAATGCTAGCTAGGGACTCCCCAAGGACATTTTACACTAGTCAAACTAGAACGAATCATACCAGAATCCATTGCACTATCGCACACCATGATTGCAGTGCTAAATTTCAGTACGGCATCAGCAAGGTTATAATGGTAAGGGCTTTCCCCCCTATTTCAATTTGCAGTGCATGATGGAGTAAGTGGAATTTGGCTTTGAGTGCCTATTATTTGCAGAGCAGTAAGAGAAGATTATAGTGGGAATTGAAATTTGCTTTTAACTGCAGGGATTTGACTGCACATGATTGTTCCTTTGTCCGAAATATATCATTGTTTTATGTTGCCTGTTGAGTTCATTAAACCTATTATAAACTAAGGCAAAACTACACGTGAAGAAGATCCATTCTGTGGATTCTACAATAACAAGAATGCAAAGTTTGCACCAAATGAGACAGAGTTAGATTGAGACACAGAAAACCACGGTAAGTGATCTCCTGTTTTTAAACTGTCCAAATACTCGCAATAACAAAGTCCTAGATGAGTGCTGAAGGGACAGATGTCATTTCAGTGAAGCATATAATAATTTTAGTTGACATTTTGAAACATTCCATGGAAAGGCATTTGAAATGGAATATGGGGATGTCAATAAAAAATATGCTCTTAATACATTGCAGATTATATGTGATCATCAGTTTAAGACTACCATTCCACAAGCAAGCTAATTCAAGTAGACGTTTCGGCTGTCTGTACTGTTTGCATCGCCATTCTTTCAAATGCAAACTCCAAATTTCCTTTTTAATCAGATATGCATAGAGGGGGAATGGTTTTAATTTTTCAAACTCTATTGCAAATGCACTTAAACATTTTACCATTAAAGGGACAGAATTTACATTTGCTTTGTCTGTTTTTAACATTGTATCTGTTATGAATCATGTTCACTTTTAAAGCTCATTTAACTTGGCTTATAGTTTACTTTTCTCTTTAAAAAGAGAATGCATGCATCATTTGGCACAACAATCCCAACCGCTATTAGTAATAATAAAGGAGTGTAGGATCCATCATAATTCCCTCATGGAAATGCAGTTTTTCACAGGCAAATTGCAAACGGGAACTCCTCAGCAGGTATCAAATCTCACAGCCATTAAGAATCTCGTGGGTTTCTTTAGCAATTATTTTTAAAAACCTTCTTGAACTCTATATGTAATTAGTTTAAAAGTTATGATGTTAAGCCAGAGTTATTCTGCAGGTGCCAAGGCTCAAAGATGACAATGCTCAGACCTCTATGAATTCTTTATGAACGAAAGGCTAAATTTCTGCAAAAGGAAAATGGATTGGCCACGAAATGGGGGTGGAAAGGAAAAACAACACATATGCTTGCTTTTCAGTGTTATAGCTATGAGTGGTGAAGAAATTCAATTCAGTTCACAATTAAGTAGTGAACCTACTTAATTTTCACTTACTGAATTTTCACTTTCTGAAATAATTCAAAAACTGACCCGAGGCACACCTTCAAAATTTGCACTACTCCTGATATTGTGGACCATTTTTGTTTTGCAAAAAATGCATATATTAAGGGGAAATCTGCATAAAAATATTAACATGAAAATAACATGCAAAAATGCATTGTATTAGTGAAAAATGCTTGCATTAGTCAAAACCACATACAAAAATGGGTTTGTTAGGAGCAATTCACACTAAAATGCTGGTGATCTGTCATGATAATTTGGGGTAGGGGTTGCAAATCATTGCAAAAATGTGGAGAACTGAATTTAAAACTGCAAAAAATTAGGAATTGAGAAAACCAAAGTTGACAGATCTATCCATTCTTAAGTTGTAGCTGATGGATTTGCTTTGCAGAGATAACTGCTAGAAAGGAGGAAGAAGCAATGAGACATAACAAAAAGGGGGAAATTCTCTAGGAATTCCAGAGCTCTAGTCAAATGAATAAGAGCACCTCAACATTAAAGATACAGTCTTCAGCAAGTTATCTTCAACTGAGTATGCCTTGAATATTTGGCGGTGGGGAGATTGCTGATTGTGTTCAGAGTTAAAACCTGCCATTTACTAACATTGTCATTGCTGCCATGACTGTGTATAAATTGTATAGAAAATATAAAATAGCTCCAATGATTGGATCTTCTTCTTCTTCTTCTTCTTCTTCTTCTTCTTCTTCTTCTTCTTCTTCCACACAGAAATCAATATTTCAAGGTGAAATGATGTAAATGGAAAATAACATTAACTGTTGACCCTATTAATTTGCAAAGCTTTTTTGACAATGAAGGAACTGGATGTTATGTGTAACTGATGGCTATTTTAACATAGGAACTCCAGGGGTGCACACTTTATTCCCAGATGCCAGGACTTGGTGACTATCACATTTTGGAAATTGGATCTGAACCACCGCTTGTTGAAATACATTCTTATCTATGAACCAATCTTTATGCTTATAGGGACATGAAATTGGTCTAGTAATATATTGCAGTCTTGCAGGGGCAATTTAAAATGCATTATTAAACAAGTAGTAACTTTGTCAGGGCTCAAGGCTTAAATTTTGAAAGTTATAAACTGGAACTTTTTTCTTCCTTTTTTTAGACCACATGGAAATTGAAATTTGAAGTCAAAGAGGATGTAAGTGGAAACTAACATAAACAGCTGGCCTTGTTAATGTACAATGCATTTTGGACAATGAAAGGACTGGCTGCTATGAGTAGTTTTCTGTTAGGGATGGAAGTTGTGCTCATTGAAAGAGAGTAGCTACAGCTTCTTCATATAGTAACTCCCTAAGAACAGACTTATTCATGAAGCTCTCGCTGAGTGATATTGAGCCAGTCTCTCTCTCTCTCTCTCTCTCTGTGTGTGTGTGTGTGTGTGTGTGTGTCCCACCCCCCATCAATCTAATCAACCTCACAGGACTGTTGTGAGCTTAAAATGGGGGTGGGGTGAAGATAGGGAAGGATCTATGTATGCAACCTTGAACTTCTTAGAGGAAAGATAGAATGTACTAAATAAATAGTCCAACCTCTAGCTGAGCAATACCAGCAAGGCATCTACGAATCCTTGGTTTACTGAACATGACATTCTGTCCCAAGCTGGACAAAATATATCCCTAAGTACCGCTTATAAACCATTTACAAAGAGTTGTGATATCACTGAAGGTATTCAGGTTTTGCTGTCTATACAGTGTCCAGGGATTTATGCATTTTGTTGTTGTTGTCAGCATATTTTCAAGGAAAATTTAGCCGCTAAAATATCCCATTTGGATCTGGTTAATTTTTATGCCAGGTTGTTGGTTATATTATTTGCTCAAGGGTCAAGTTGGAACATTTTTCTCTCTATGAGTACAGGTGACCAATGCAATAATAATAATAATATTCTTTTTGAGTTTATCCTTGATGTTTAGTCACTTCAATCGTATCGTGCCTATACCTTCTTTTAAAAAAAGTAGCTAAGAGGTCCATTGCAAAATGTGGCTGGCAGTCATAGTCTCATAGAAGAAATGCTGATCATGTTTTCCACAGTATAATGACAGTTGTCATATGTATGCCTGGAACTTTCAAATCGACCCAGCTGAAATTGTACTTACCTGGTGATAAGCCTCCCCTTTGACTGCATTTGATGGATGTATTACATTTTGATCAATTGTTTGATTGAAATCATTTATATCTAGCTTCTCCTAAGATTAAATGGTTTACAAAAATAATTAAAACCAGAGTCACCATCACAATCTTTTAAAAACAGACCTAATCATATAAATGCTATACATACATCATCAGACAGAGAATATGACTGACTATGTGAGTCACATTTTGTCCTCTTCTCTTTTTTTAAGGCAGGGAAGTAGGGGGGGTAGTCAAATATGCAAAATACTCTAGGTTCAATTCCTAGCACGTCTTTTTAAAGGATCTCAGGTAGTTGAGCTGGGAAATATGTCTGACTGATACTCTCAAAAGCTACTTTACCATGAGTAAATAATACTGCCATCAATGGGCTATTGGCCTAGCTCAGAAAAAGCATAAATCTGCTCCTTATATAAACCTCTGTTCACTCTGTCTTCAAAACATGTGTTTTCAATTTTTCAGCTTCCATAATTTCTGATTCTTTGCACACATCAATATATAGCCACAAGTAATAATAAGGATTCAAGCCAAATCATAATAAATATTCCATATTTGGCCTTTTTGAGATGCTGGTGATTTTGCATGAATAAAATATTTAATGTAATGCACAAGTGTTTTGTAATGCTTTATTTTCAGATGGGAGACAAAATATTGATATGCCCAGCCTGCCACAGACAAGCTTCTGTTGACTGTGATGATAGAAGGCTATCCAGGAAGCTGAATGATCTAGCTGCTCTGTGGTTAGTGGCAACAGCCATACAGTATTAAAGTGATCATCACAGGCAGGCCTCACAAACCTAGTAATTTCATCTTCTCTCATTGCATTATGTCAATGTCAAAAGCCTATGTTTACTTGGGCAATAGGGCCCTCCATCAATATTGATAGATACCACAATGTTAAGATGACTTATTGTGGACAGAAACTATTGGAGATGAATGAACAGCACTTGAGAATTTTGAGGAATTATTCTTGAAAGAGTTGCTTCCTTTTTCTAGCAAAATTTCTGTATCTTTTTACAGCTGCATGAAATGAAGTGAATCAGAAATTCAATAGCCACAGCCTTATCTATCACGGGAACTCCAATTAGGCATAAGGTTTCATTTGTTGAATATCTGACCACGATAAAAAAAAATGTTGAAGGCATGGTCCCCTTTCCAGAAGTAATTTGGCAATCATATAAAACATTTTTGCATAGTCCAATGGTTATATCAGAAGACCCTTGAAGATAATCTATGGACAGTTGTTAACCCAAGTGAAAGGCAATGTCACTTTGTATATGTGAGATAGAGTGACTTAGCAATTACCTTTTGAAAGGGAATTTTATGGTGTTAATTTCACTTTTTAGTTCAATCTAGATAAACACATCCTGGAGTTAGTCAAGGGAACATTACCTGCCAGCGCTGAACAGAATGCTCTCCGATTTCAATATTCACTTCAAAATAACACAGTTGATGCGTATGAAGAGATCACCAAAACAATACACACCTTAAACACCTGAATTGTTGAACTGTTAGTTGACTCTCCTTCACACACCCACACCCACTCCACACACTGACTGCCTCTCCTTTTCTGTGGCGTTTTCCTCCTCCAATTACTGTCTTAGGTCTTTTTGGTCCAAGAAAATGTCCACAAAGGAGTCAAACTAAATTTGACCCTCTATTTAATCAGCTTCCATTATTTTTGGCTTACAACAAGGGCAGGGGCTGGCCTGAGACTGCACAGTATGTTAGCAAGGTAAAAAAGAGGCATGTGTTACCCCTGCACCTTTAACAGTTGTCCGGAAGAGCACATTTCTGTGGATGCTCTTCTGGTCATCTATTAAAGGTTCATGACCGCTGTTCTCCTTTTCACCTCACCACCCTATCATAGGGCATGGTGGATGTGCCCTTAACACCTTAAGGCTACTTTCCAGCTTTCCATAAGATTGTGGGATTGTGCCGAAATGGAAGTTTTGAATAGCATGTAGAAAGTTTTGAATAGCATCTAGAAAGTTTTGAATACTGGTTGAATAGGGAAATTTAAATATGCCAGACAATACGTATCTGGTGGCATCAGCTAGGCTTTGGAAAACAAAGTAGGGAGACAATTCTCCTGCTTGGATGGCATAAGGCTAGCTGGGTCTTTCTGGGCTCAACATAACTGGCACACCTGGAATGGGAAGATATCTTCCTTCAAGCATCAAAGTCAGGTATGCCAACAAGATTTCTTGGGACTGGTGAACTGCATGTGGATTGAGCCCCCTGTATACACCACCCCACCCTCTTAATCTGTTGGCAAGAACTTCTGGTAGTGTGTATATATATTAACTAAGCCTAGCCTCCCACACAGAGCTGTTGCAAATAGAAAACAGAGATGGGGGGTATTGTTCACAACCTTCAGCTCCTGGAAGGAAAAGGAAAATACAAATCTACAGTGCCGTTCACCAAACATGTAAATAAAAGTTACCGGTAACAGACGGAAAGCTAGAAAAACAGCCCCCCTTGCATCAGCTTTAATGTTTCATAGCTCTGATATTTACAGCTAAATACCAAAGCAAACAACAACAAAAAAGTTTGCCAATAAAAATAAAAAACAACTAGCAAAAAATACTCGGTAGAAAGGGGCACTCATCTGCAGGGCCTCCATCTTGCCAGGGTTTAAACTCAATTTATTGGTCCTCATCCAGCCCATCATTGTGCCCAGATACTGGCCCAGAGCCTATTTGGCCACTCCTATGTCCAATGTTATAGATAAATAGAGCTGTTTCTCACGAGCATGCATGATGACAATTTGCTCCATATCTTCTAAAGACCACTCCCAATGGCTTTGTATACCCGTTAAATAGAACTGTTGCCACATAGCCATTTCTAATTTGTCATCTCACTAGATGCATTGTCCTTGACTGACTGGATCATGTGGACAGCAGTGAGAAGAATTAAAAATATATGTAAACAAGTTATCCTAACCAGTGTGGGAACGCACTCTGAATAGGGCAGCAATGAAACACTACAGAGCCAATCAAATGAGCTACGTACTATCATCACTGAAAGCAAGCACTGCAAACTCAGGAAACATTGCCCTCATTCTGAATGGGTAAACACTTTCAACCCCTTTCAGACCACCCCCTGGAAAATCATCAATAGGGGAACACTTGTCAATGCTGCTGAAAATAGTTGTGAAAAGCACCTCCCCTTCATTTAGTTCTGTAACGCTCCGACTGCCAAACCACATGGGTTTGATTTCTTGGTGGCAGCCATGCTGCCCAAGTAATGTCTCAGCTGGGCCTGTGTCTGTGAGGATCTGATGGAAACTGGGAAGCAGTGGATATGATTAGCCAGAGGGTAGATTTAAGTTGACATTTGGAAATGAGGGAACTTCCAAGAATCCAAATACTTTAGCATTAGAACAAGCTAAGAGTAGCAAACTCTTTTGCCTCTGACAAATCTGTCAGCAGCATTTCAACCTCAAATAATCTGCCTTATGGGGAAGTAGAGTATTTTCTGGTTCTTTCTACCTGTCTCTCAATGATCTCTGTTTCTGTGAATGAAGAAAGACATTCACCACCCAGTTATAGAAGCTTTAATCCAAGAGACAAAAATTAGGACTCATAAAACTGGTTCCATGCAGATAACTATGAGTAGATTATAGCCTGTGTGAATTAGGGGAAAATATGTTTTAAGGTGTGTTCATGTGTCCACATGTGGTCCTATATACCCTGCTGCATTTGCTGCCATAACACTTGGTTTCTTTTTAATTTCATCTTTGTTTTGGGTAGTTCTGTACCGAATGGGATTAAACTATTATTGGCACATTGAAAAACTAAAAAAATCAGTCCTGTGTTATCTGATGTTACCATTACTTTTCATGCTTTGCATGCCTTAGTGACAGCTGGCAACCAGAATTTTAAATAGTCAATAGTCCAATAAAACCAAATGTATTCAGTTGACATGGGAACATGTTCAACACTTTAGATTCCAGTTCAGTGAGATGAACACTGCTAAGTGGGAGCGAAATGCATAAATGTCATTACCAGGGAGTGTGTTTGCTGGCTGCATGGCTGTCTGTTATCTTAAGCATTCCAATGTAGTATAATAAACTGGTCCATCTTTACAGTGCTGGAGACCAACACACTATCCTTCTAGAAATTATTAAGGTACAAGTTCCCCTAACCTGTAGGGGACTGGAACCTAATCTGTGTAGTTTTGGGATGGCTCGTTTCTGACCTGGGGGCCTGGATCAGATTTTTCTTCCCACCCCAACGTCTGTCCCCAAGATGATAAATAAAATAGACATTGTGCTGTTGGGTTGGGTGAAGTTTAAAACTCTCCTCCTTTCCCAGCTACCCAATGGGAATGCAGATCTCCCCCTCCTTGGCCATCAGTAATGATTTCTTTAAACAGCAGAAATGTTTGACTAAACCAGGATTGGTTTAAGGAATAAATCCCAATTTATGGATCATCCAATTGCCCATGGTACAGTTTACAACTTTCTCTCCCCTGAGACATCAGATATATCAGGACAGCTTCATGGAACATTTCAATTTGAAAAGCATACGGCAAGAAAAATGACCGTAGCAAAAAACCTGTGGAAATGAGAATGTTTTTACATTTAGGCATACAGCAGCTTATGTAGAGGACAGGGCTGGATTTAGGTTTGATGAGGCCTTGAGCTACTGAAGGAAATGGGACCCTTTATCTGTACAGCTGTCCTTTGTCAACAACAAATTGTTGCTGTCTTTTCTGTTGAATATATGCTATAAGCTATATATTTATGGACCTAATAGGTATCTAAAGCCATTTGCACATAACAAAATATGTATTTTATCGAAGTAATTGTTGAAAAGTCCATGCAGAATGTAGGCACCCTATATATAGAAATGAGCAAACCAGTGATATTTTAGGGAGCAGGGTAGCAGGCGGGGCCCATTACTTACACCATAGGAGCCTACACAACACAAAACACTGTTGCTGTATGTGTAGGTTTTATTTTATTTGTTTTTTATCTTATATTTTGAAAGTGTACATCCAGTTTTTTTCCTTTAATTTTTTTGGGGGGTCCCCAGGAGAGTGGGGCCCTAAGCTATCGCTTGTTTAGCTTATATGTAAATCCAGCACTGGTAGAGGATTTGAGGCTTCATTTCCTTTTGTCATCCGAGAGTCCAGAAAGACTACATGAAATCCTTCTTCTTTCTTCCTCCTTTGACATCTTCAGTTTGGGGAACCAAGAGCATTTCTATGTAGGCATTTATGCATAGCAACCCTTCTCCCTTGTACTGCACAAAAATCAATCATGTCTGTAGATGGAGCATTATTGGATATCATCTCCAGACTATCCGTCTGCTGTGGGAGAGATTTGAGTGCATCCTAGAAATGCAGGTTTGTGCAATTCATAGAATAATAGAATCATATAGTTGGAACAACATGAGTCTTTTTGTCTCTCTCAATAGAGTCGGCTGGTTGATTAACATGGTAAAATCAATTTTTATCTGCCAATGGCTTGGCTTGGGAACTTTATTTGCCCAGGGGTCACATCCCCCTATAGAAACCACATGGCCAGAGGCAAAAACTGGGCGGAGCAACATATGTGACTTAGTAGGCTACATTCGAGCCGTACAGAGTTCAACGATGTCTACATGCCCATCTCCAGCCATGCAAGTAAGGAGCATTATCTTGATTCAAGGGCATATTCCAACCAGGCAGAAGCACCCAAAGAGGGGGTGGAGCAGATCCAGGTGCATCATGGGAAAAGGAGTGGCCTGGAGAGAGACCTGAGGGCCGGATAGGAGGCCTAGAGGGCTGCATTTGACTCCCTGGCCTGGGGTTTCCAACCCCTAGCCTATGAGGAAAGCAAAACTGAAGCGCTATTAGCAGACATGCACTATGGGTAAGCACAGTCAACAAGCTCACGTTGAAAAAGCCCTCAGGTGTGGTGGACTACAACTCACATCATCCCTGACCATTAGCCCTGCTGGCTAGGGCTGGCTGGCATCCCATTTGGTTATCCCAGGCGTATAACAGCAGAGCAGGAGGTCCTCTCCTACAAGAACCACCTAATTCTTCTCTGAGAGAGGAAGCGCTCAGGAAGAGGAGAAACAGGACAAGCTGGGATATGCCCCCAATGCTTTCAAGCAAGCTCTGGTGGAATGCAGAAAAGAAAGCCAAAAAGGAAGAGATGAAAGTTAAAGAGTTTAAGGCAACAGTACAGTTCAAGTCAGCCTGTGTTATTTTCTTTTTAGCCATGGCTGATAGACACAGCATGACTAAATAGCTAAATATGAGGCTAATTAAAAACAAACACTTCGCTTAAAAATGTATTATTGACCAAAAATATTATTTTCTCAGGAGCTTGTTACACAAGCATTACCGGCTTGATTGGGCATTATTAGCATGTCAATCACTTTTAGGCTATTTGTATAACCTTGTGCCTGGTTTTTTATTGCAATATATACAGATTAAAAAAGTAGATACACACAGTACATAGTTCAGGAATTTGTAATCTCTATTGTCAGTATATTTTTGTTACAATTGTAGCGATGAAGATTTGAGGAAAAGGCTCTGTCCTTCACGGGTCTAGAAATACAAGTATTTCTTCCCTAGTGCTCCACCTCGTGCATGCAATACCCTTGACTGTTTCACGTTCCATAAAGAGGACCCAGATAGAATCAGCTGATTTACTCTTCAATATTTCTTCTGATGTTCATCCTGGTTCTATACAGCAATGAAGCCAATTCATGTGATGTGAGCCCCGAAGAAACGGAGCTTGAGTCCTCTTCATTCACCACTGGTCAAAACCAGCCTTCCTGTTTGGATCCAGATCCAGATTAATGAACAACCATTCTTGGCTGTCCACCTGTTAAACTCCATCTCTTTTTCTCAGTACCTTGATGAGAATATTGGTCCCCGTCCTGGTAGCTTCTCGTTTCGACTACTGCTACCTCTCCCCCCCCACTCTCTCCTTCCAGGGTTCCACACGCAGATAAAGGAAGAAGAATGAGATGGTATTCACTGTCCCAAATATATTTGTAGTCCTCTCCTTCATTCTGAACACTCCATATGCTTGGACAGATGTTGAAGCATTCCAGGGGCAACTCTTACCTGAGTTTCCTTTCCTTTGGAAGGAGAGGTCACTGGAGATTTGTGACCTATTGCTAACATTTAAAAATAGGGTGCATTATGTAGCAAAATAAGATGAATTTTTTGAGGGAGGGAAGAGAGTGCATTTTATGATACTGTTGTTAGATTTCTAGGAAATGAAAAGGTTCTATGAAAAGTCATCTGGTAATGAGATTTCTAAAAGAATCTAGAAGGTTTGAACAAGTGGCACTTCTTGTAGCAGTAATTCACTGTGGGAGTAATGTTTGGGACTAGAACACTGCACTTGATAGCCTTTGTTTCGTTGGAAATAAAATAAATTCCGCATGTTTAATGCATCTCAAAGATAATCTTATTGTGGTTAGTCCTGGAACTTCTTCTTGTCGAGTTCATAAACAGGGAAAGATGAATGAGACACTTCAGTTCAATACATGACAATAAAAACGAGAATTCTGATGTAATACTTGAGACACATCATAAGATTAAAGTAGCAAGCAGACACAGCAAAGACCTTTACAACACTTAATTATCATTTAAAGGCCATTTTGAGTGGTTTTATGGGCTTTGTGGGCTGATTTTCATTCCCACAGATGCCATAAAGAGCCAAAGGAGGAGGGAGGGAGCAAGCGAGCAAATCTGGTTTAACATTTATAATCTTTGGACATCAAAGCAAACACTGCAATGAAGAACACAGCTCTCCGTATGAAAAGGCATAGCTTAAGATTTGTTTAGATCTCATTATATTAAATTTACATGCAGATGTGTTTCATAAGAGTATGTGCACCAGCCAAGTAATATTTATGGCATCCCAGGGAAATGGCTAAACATCTCACATAACACAAGGGTATGGCAAGTTAAGAAATATAAATATTGTAACTTCAGGAATTTAAGCAAACTGATTGTAACATGCCAGCCTTCAGTAATACAACAGGAGCGTAACATCTACAGTGCATTCTAATTACAGATGTCATGTGCATAAGAAATGTACTTTTAAAATTGTACATGCAGTTCTTTTCTCTCCCCCCAAACCCCCAAATTGGAACTTCCTTACTTTCCTATGAAATGAGGTCAGCATCTTCACAGAAAAATTGCACAGAGCAACTGTTGGGATTAACCCCTTCCTTCAGATCTTTAGTGACTACAAATCCCTAATGGATATTCTGTCCATGCTTGGCTGTATCCAGAGACCTGTGAGCAGGGTTCCACTAATGCAGTGGGGAGGGGCATTGTGCACCCTGAAGTACTGTGTAAAATTCAGGCTAGGCAATCAATTGCAGGAGAAATCCAACGTGTTGGGGAGGGGTGAACTAAGCGAGGGAAAATTAAAGGCCCAGATCTTGATTTGAGAGCTGTGCGTTAAAGCAAAGGCTTTCCAAATATGAATAAAACTGGTGATTCTGCAAGAACCAAGCATGGCAAAATTCAAGCAATGTAATGGGGGTAAGAAGTGTCAGTGCAGATTTTCACCGATCAACAGATTTTTAGGGTGCATTCTGCACAATTCAGAAGCAAGAGCAAATAATTAATTGACCTACATTATTGATGAGTTAAACTTATAGAATCATAGAATCATAGAGTTGGAAGAGACCACAAGGGCCATCCAGTCCAACCCCCTGCCAAGCAGGAAACAACATCAAAGCATTCCTGACAGATGGCTGTCAAGCCTCCGCTTAAAGACCTCTAAAGAAGGAGACTCCACCACACTCCTTGGCAGCAAATTCCACTGTTGAACAGCTCTTACTGTCAGGAAGTTCTTCCTAATGTTTAGGTGAAATCTTCTTTCTTGTAGTTTGAATCCATTGCTCCATGTCTGTCGGAATACGTTTCACGGATCCGCCATGGATTCATATTTATTTAGTTATTTAATAAGGTTTTCAAGATCTACTTTTGGTATAACTACGCGCAAAAGCGAAAGTGAAAGCATGAATGAATAGTGTGGTTCACTTATGAGATTAATCCGCCTTTATTTTATAGTTCCGGTCATGTTCAAAGTTGTTAATGAGCGTTAAACTTGCTTCCCGCCTTTTTGGAGGGCAGCAACAGTGATTTTATTGGTTGAGGCATTAATGATGATGTCACGTTTGTTCCCTAATAAAAGGCAGAGGCACCCCCGCTTAGGCACGTTTTTCCTTGGTTTCTTTGGTTTAGTCAGTCGACGTTCTTTTACCTTAGTTTAAGTTCAGGGTTTAGTTTAAGGGCATTGGGTGTGGGTTGGACGGGTTGGATGGGTTTTCTTTAGTTAGAGTTAGATCGCGGAAGATCATTCGGTTTAGTTTTAGACAGGTTCCCTTTAGGTTTAGCCTAGGGTTAGGCTCGCGGAAGATATTTCGGTTTTAGTGTTATTTAGCTAGCCTCGCGGAAGATTGGGTGCGCAGGGACTTTAAGCTTAGGAGAACTTAGCTTAGGGGACGAGCCTATGCGGGTTCTGCCGAAGCCACTAAAGATACAACCGGTGTCTGTCTTCCTTTGGGGGTAAAAGGGGGAGTAAAAGGTTTAAAGTAAAAATTTTGTTTTTCTTAAGTTGGTCCATCTATTCAGAGTCAGGGTATATTCTTTTTCACGAGGCAACTTTTCACTAAGAAGGCAACTAGGAACTCATACACCTTCGGAGTCATCAATTGGCTTACTCAGCTTCCTTCGGATTGTGAGACTTGGCCGGCGACCGTGCTCAAAAGCACGCGGAACGCTGGCCGCTTTCCCCGCAACTGGTACCTCGTGCATGACCAGTTCAAGTTGTGCACGAGGAGCTCCAGCACCCAAACCCCGACACATGTCCGCTTCTCTGGAGCAGCAGAAAACAACCTTTCTCCCTCCTCTATATGACATCCTTTTATATATTTGAACATGGCTATCATATCAACCCTTTTCCCCTCTTTCTCTCCAGTTCATTTCCATCTTTCTTTCCAGTTTTTTCCATCTTTCTCTCCAGTTAATTTGGGGGCGATCTACAGGGTAATCACGTCATTCTAAGCTAAACAGGGCTGAAATATTACACATCTACAGCGAAAGACCACAAGGGTTTGGGTGGTTGTTTTTAAAAAAAGAACTTTTCAGATGTAATTTGCTTCAACTGAACCATGTACGGGGAAAAACATGCATCACAGTATGTCATCTGAAACTCTTCTATAGAATCTTACAGGACATTGCAGGGGAAAACCTGGTTTGAAACACCTGTGGTTTTCATGACTTTGGTAGGTCCAAGGAGAGAGAAAGAAAGAGAAATGGAGAGAGAAAGTTAAAGTTATTGTTATTGGTGTTCTGTTCTGAGCTGCCCAGTGTGGCTGGGGAAACCCAGCCAGATGGGTGGGATATAAATAATAAATTATTATTATTATTATTATTATTATTATTATTATTATTATTATTTACTATTAATTTTAAAAAAATCAGTTAACATTTTATTCCTGTTGATGTTATGCAGGTTTGCTATCTTTTTTTAAAAAAAAAAATCTAAATTGCACACCATGTTGTTTGCCAGAGCTAACATCAAGAACCACAGTATGGCTTGCATAGGAGCCAGCTCCTAGGTGCCATGGGGGCTTCAACCCCCACAATAAAATATTTAAAGTTAATGGACATTCCCATTCAAATGGTGTGTGTGCACTGCATCATGTGATTGATTATGTGGGGCAAGGCTTACCTGGGCCCCCACAATATTTTATTCAAGTTTGCACCCCTGATTACTTAAACTAGGCAAGTCTGCAACTGTGTGGCATCTGGATGAGGGGACTACCTGAGAACACTATGGATTTCATGAAGCAGTCTATACAGAACACAGTTTCTGCATAAGTAATGTCCACGTGCACTTAAAAAAAAATCACAGCTGTTTGATATGGGAAAGGGGGGATGGCTTAGGTAGGACCCAATCCTCCCCACTCACACTATTTGCCATCCACCTTGGTGTCTGAGATTTTGCTAAGTCTATTCACACCCACAGCCTTCATGGTTAAAAGTGCATTTCATGTGGCAAGCTAAGATTCTCAGACTGCTGAATTCTACTGGCAGAACCAGTTTTTGCACTTGTGCAATGACTTATCCACATATGGATTTCTAGACATATTCCATTCTGTGTTCAGGCCTGATCATGGGATCAGATTGGCCATGGACACATTGAACAACTTTTATGCAGAGAAGTGAAACCCTGCTCCTACTTCTCAATCTCTAGATTTTTATTTTCATTGTAAGTAACTAAAACCTGCTTTCTAGCCACAGCAAGAAACCACAGTGATTCCCACATTCTCCTGGTCACCCTGCCCAGAAGACCGCACTCTGAAGGTCCCTTTATCAGTCAGGAAGGCAGGGAAGAGGTGGAGGAAGCAGAAGATAAATTGCCAGTGCAGTGGAAGGAAGGAAAGAAAACTTTCCTTTAAAAGTGTGGGAGAAAAGAAATGGGGGCGGCAGAGGGAAGGGGGAAGAGGAGGATGGGGCCACAGCAGAACCTGTGCTTTGTATATGGTTGTGTCAAAAAAATTGTGCAAGATCTGGGGAAAGTGGATAGAGTGAGGTTCAATTTGAGTAGAACTTGAAATTGAATGTTGGAATATTGAGGACGGACAAATGGAAATACTTCTTCACATATTACATCTTCAAAGTATGGAATTTGTTACCACAAGATACAGTAAAGGGTAGCTTTAAAGGGGGGTTAGACAAATCGGGGGGGGGGGGGTTAAGTTGTCAGTCGCTGCTAGCTATGATAGCTGGGTATGACTTCCAGTATCAGAGACAGCACCAGTTGCTCAAGACTCCCAGTGGGGAGGACTCTCTAGCACTCATGTTCTGCTTGCAGAGTTCCCAGAGGCATGCAGGATGGGCCTTTGGGCTGATCCAACAGGATTCTTCTTTCATTCTGATGACTGTAGAATCACAATGTACAAATACAGCCATTCGTCCTTACATCACTATTGCAATACACTGCTCTCTTCATTTGCCACTGCTGCCTAAGCCACACCCACAACCCAAAGACTGCCATCTCCCCTTCTCTCCCCTCCCTTCTGCCCCTAGACCTCACCAAACCTCTACAGCTGTCATGGGCTGCCTGCATCTTTGCTCACTAGCTGGGCTGCCCACTGGTCTCTGTCTCTGTCTTATTTTTCCTCAACCTCTGATGGTGCTGTGATGGCCTGCCAGTACAGAGAGCCCAGTTTGTTTGTTACCATGCTGTAGTTTGCAGCAGCACAAGCAGCAGCATGGTGTCATGCTTATATTTTTATTATATGTATATTTATTATATGTATGGTGGGTTCAATTTAATGCATTAAAAAAATAAGATTCCCCCTCTTCCCAAGTTGTTGTCAGATTTAATGGGATGCAAACGATTCTCTGCCATGGATGCATCCTATTGCAGATTGTCTTCCTGGTGCCCTCCAAGGGGTATTTAAGTGGTGAAGCAGCCAGACAACTACTTCACAGTCAGTCAAGGCTGACGGCAACAAAAGGGAGATGTTGCTACAGATGGAAAATAAGTCCCAGATGTGGTTGTGTGAATTAGCTCTAAGCATACTGTAATCCTGCCAAGTATGCAATTACTAAAGGGTCAAAGGAAAACAATGGACAAATTATTTTCTCTGATTATTATTTTTTAGCTGTGTTACTAAGCCTATCTTGTAACAAATCAACACAGTATTTTTTTCCCCAAGACTTGTAATTCTTAAATGAGTTAACCTTTTCCCAAGTTCAGAGCTGATAAGATGTGCATGCAGTGGTACAGCTACTGCCTTTTAGGTGCATTTTCACAACATCTTCTTGAAGAAAAAACGAAACACCCAGAAAGCATTGCAACTCAATGTTTTGTCGTCATGCCTCTCCTCAGCTATGTGCTGCCATGGGGTGGTTTCTCCACTGCAGCACTGGGCTGCATGTAAAATGTTAGTGATTCCACCTGGTTAGGGCTCTTCCTGCATCCCCTGTGCTCCTGACTTCTATGAGCTAATCCAGATACCCTGTTCCCCCCCCCCAAGCATTCATCTTGATTTGCTTGCACATAGCTCATGCAACAGTTAGGCTATGGCCAGTGTTCACAGAGCATTTGTTCCTATTTATTTACACGGTGGTTATAGGACAAAGAACATTCATCCTGATTTGTTTGTGTCTTCTTGTTAATCATTTATTTAATTCTGCAAACCCAGTGTATCCCTCCCTCAAAATGCTGACAGTCTGGAGGCACCCTATGACTCGGTCTTGGGGTTAGGGTAAGACAAATGTTTTATGATGCACCTGGTTACTGTCTGCTATGGCTGGGTAGGAAGAAAGTGAGAGCGCTAAGCCACTCTCTTTTTAAGAGACACAATGAAAGTTGATTCATGAGACTGAGGCTGGATCTAGACACATCAAAATTGTGTTTCAGGAAAATACGTTGTAAAACCACATACAGTAATGGGAAATCACATTGGCAAAAGATGGAACTCTGCAGCGCCATCTGGTGTCACAGTGTTACAACACATTTAAAACACTGTTTCTCTACTAAAGTAGCTGGATCCTGAATATATGTGCAGCCCTTTTAATAAATGACCATGCCTTTGGAGAACCAGTTGTCTGAGTGGCCTAACAGGACTGTAGAACACTGCTAAACTCAAAATGAACAGTATTTTCTTTTGCGCATTACCATTCTGGGTTCAGGGGGAAGATGTGGCTTGTCCAGATGACCAATTTGCCACAAGCAGTTAATGCACATGTTGAGTTTTGAAAGCCCAGCTTTTGTCTTGTGTAACTCAACCTTGGGATTATGTGTGTCTGGTACAAACCATCAGTTTTTCTTGATTACCTAAGACAGAGTTTCACAATCTGTTTTCTAAACACATAACAATTCCTGGCAGATCTCCACTGCCCTGGAACTTCGAAATGAATTTAGAGTTTAGCATGCTTAAGAAGCCCATCAAAATCAGCAGCCTCAATTCAACAGACAGCTGTGGTTTCATGTGATGAATAAATTTGGAATCCTGCATCTCAGCTCTCTGATAGCAGGGAAGGGGTAGTTGGAGAAACTGAATGCCAGTGCCTTGCTCCTGCATCCCATCAGGATGCATCCCATTAGGATTCCACCTTTGCCTTGTCTGATTCGGACAAAAGTGCTCAATTCTGTACAGTGGTACCTTGGTACTCAAATGCCTTGGTTCCCAAACACCGAAAACCTGGAAGTAAGTGTTCCAGTTTGGGGGCATTTTTCGGAAGCCGAATGTCCGATGCGGCTGTCGGCTATTGTTTCTGTGGCACCTGCACCAATCAAAAGCTGTGTCTTGGTTTTTGAATGCTTCAGAAGTCAAACGGACTTCTGGAATGGATTAAGTTTGGCACTTTTGTTTTTGATAATTATTTTTCGTTTTTGTTTTTGAGGCTTTTTCAGTTAATTTGTTTTTGTGACTGTGTGGAACCCAGTTCAACTATTGATTGATTGATTGATTGATTGATTGTGTGACTGCGGAAATGGATAAAAGCCCCCCATCCAAACAATGACTATCATAAGTGCAGGTAAGAAAAAAAATTAATTTTTATTTTTATCATCTACAATACCATCTTATTTATTTTATAGTACAGTACGTTGATTATTGCTTTCATGTTATGGATCAATGGTCTCGTTAGATAGTAAAATGTATGTTCAATTGCTGTTTTAGGGGTTGTTTTTAAAAGTCTGGAATGGATTAATCCGTTTTGTGTTACCTTCTATGGGAAAATGTGCCTTGGCTTTAGAATGCTTTGGTTTTGGAATGGACTTCCAGAATGGATAAGTTTGAGAACCAAGGTATTACTGTATTGGAATGTGAGTACCCTGTCTCAAAAAAAATCTTAGGATGCTTCAAAGGGAGAGTTACACAGTGATATTCTTTGTGCAACATCCCAAAGGAAATCTCCCCAATTTTGCCTGTGGGAATTTCACTGTGGGTGAGGAAAGCATCTTGAGGACCCTATTCAGGTGTTACACATAAATTGCAAATGGGATATACAAGTCAACTCACCACATCTGCGTGATCTCTACAGCCTCTTTCAATCTTTGTGTAGTACTTTGCTAAGAGTTTATTAGGGCTAGGTAGAATTCAAGGCCCCTTCATGGATCACTGCCTTGTCGTGGCGAAGGGGCTTGAATTACTCAGGGAAACTATGGACAGGTCAAGATGGACAGGTCATAGTGGAGAGTTTGGACCAAACGTGATCCACCTGGAGCAGGAACTGGCAAGCCACTCCAGTATCCCTGCCAAGAAAACTCCATGGACAAAGACAACAGGCATATAAAAGATATGACGCTGGAAGATGAGCCCCTCAGGTCGGAAGGCGTCCAACATGCTACTGGGGAAGAGCGGAGGACAAGTACAAGTAGATCCAGAGCTGATGAAGCGGTTGGGCCAAAGCCGAAAGGACGTTCAGTTGCTGATATGCCTGGAAGCGAAAGGAAAGTCCAATGCTGTAAAGAAAAGTATTGCATAGGAACCTGGAATGTAAGAACCATGAACCTCGGAAAGCTGGATGTGGTAAAAAATGAGATGGCAAGAATAAACATTGACATCCTAGGCATCAGTGAACTAAAATGGACAGGAATGGGCGAATTCAGTTCGGATGACTATCATATCTACTACTGTGGGCAGGAATCCCGTAAAAGAAATGGAGTGGCCCTCATAGTCAACAAAAGAGTGGCGAAAGCTGTACTGGGATGCAATTTCAAAAATGATAGAATGATCTCGATACGAATCCAAGGCAGACCTTTTAACATCACAGTAATCCAAGTTTATGCGCCAACTACCAGTGCTGAAGAAACTGAAATTGATCAATTCTATGAAGACTTACAACACCTTATAGAAATGACACCAAAGAAAGATGTTCTTCTCATTATAGGGGATTGGAATGCTAAAGTAGGGAGTCGAGAGATAAAAGGAACAACTGGCAAGTTTGGCCTTGGAGTTCAAAATGAAGCAGGGCAAAGGCTAATAGAGTTCTGTCAAGAGAACAAGCTGGTCATCACAAACACTCTTTTCCAACAACACAAGAGACGACTCTACACGTGGACATCACCAGATGGGCAACATCGAAATCAGATTGATTATATTCTCTGCAGCCAAAGATGGAGAAGCTCTATACACTCAGTAAAAACAAGACCTGGAGCTGACTGTGGCTCAGATCATCAGCTTCTTATAGGAAAATTCCAGCTTAAACTGAAGAAAGTAGGAAAAACCACTGGGCCAGTAAGATACAATCTAAATCAAATTCCTTATGAATACACAGTTGAAGTGAAGAACAGGTTTAAGGATTTAGATTTGGTGGATAGAGTGCCTGAAGAACTGTGGATGGAGGCTCGTAACATTATACAGGAGACAGCAACAAAAACCATCCCAATGAAAAAGAAATGCAAGAAAGCAAAGTGGCTGTCCAATGAGGCCTTACAAATAGCGGGGGAGAGAAGGCAAGCAAAATGTGAGGGAGATCGTGAAAGATACAGGAAATTGAATGCAGATTTCCAAAGAATAGCAAGGAGAGACAAGAGGGCCTTTCTAAACGAGCAATGCAAAGAAATAGAGGAAAATAACAGAATGGGAAAAACCAGAGATTTGTTCAAGAAAATTGGAGATATGAAAGGAACATTTCGTACAAAGATTACCACAATTAAGGACAAAAGTGGAAAGGACCTAACAGAAGCAGAAGACATCAAGAAGAGGTGGCAAGAATACACAGAGGAATTATACCAGAAAGATATGGAGGTCTCATACATCCCAGGTAATGTGGTTGCTGACCTTGAGCCAGACATCCTGGAGAGTGAAGTCAAATGGGCCTTAGAAAGCCTTGCTAACAACAAGGCCAGTGGAAGTGATGATATTCCAGCTGAACTATTTAAAATTTTAAAAGATGATGCTGTTAAGGTGCTACACTCAATATGCCAGCAAGTTTGGAAAACTCAGCAATGGCCAGAGGATTGGAGAAGATCAGTCTACATCCCAATCCCAAAGAAGGGCAGTGCCAAAGAATGCTCCAACTACCGCACAATTGCACTCATTTCACACGCTAGCAAGGTTATGCTTAAAATTCTACAAGGCAGGCTTAAGCAGTATGTGGACCGAGAACTCCCAGAAGTGCAAGCTGGATTTCGAAGGGGCAGAGGAACCAGAGACCAAATTGCAAACATGCGCTGGATTATGGAGAAAGCTAGAGAGTTCCAGAAAAACATCTACTTCTGCTTCATTGACTATGCCAAAGCATTTGACTGTGTCGACCACAGCAAACTATGGCAAGTTCTTCAAGAAATGGGAGTGCCGGATCACCTCATTTGTCTCCTGAGAAATCTCTATGTGGGACAAGAAGCTACAGTTAGAACTGGATATGGAACAACTGATTGGTTCAAAATTGGGAAAGGAGTACGACAAGGCTGTATATTGTCTCCCTGCTTATTTAACTTATATGCAGAATTCATCATGCGAAAGGCTGGACTGGATGAATCCCAAACAGGAATTAAGATTGCCGGAAAAAATATCAACAACCTCAGATACGCTGATGATACTACCTTGATGGCAGAAAGTGAGGAGGAATTAAAGAACCTTTTAATGAGGGTGAAAGAGGAGAGCGCAAAATATGGTCTGAAGCTCAACATCAAAAAAACTAAGATCATGGCCACTGGTCCCATCACCTCCTGGCAAATAGAAGGGGAAGAAATGGAGGCAGTGAGAGATTTCACTTTCTTGGGTTCCATGATCACTGCAGATGGTGACAGCAGTCACGAAATTAGAAGACGCCTGCTTCTTGGGAGAAAAGCAATGACAAACCTAGACAGCATCTTAAAAAGCAAAGACATCACCTTGCCGACAAAGGTCCGTATAGTTAAAGCTATGGTTTTCCCAGTAGTAATGTACGGAAGTGAGAGCTGGACCATCAAGAAGGCTGATCGCCGAAGAATTGATGCTTTTGAATTATGGTGCTGGAGGAGACTCTTGAGAGTCCCATGGACTGCAAGAAGATCAAACCTATCCATTCTCAAAGAAATCAGCCCTGAGTGCTCACTAGAAGGACAGATCCTGAAGTTGAGGCTCCAGTACTTTGGCCACCTCATGAGAAGAGAAGAATCCCTAGAAAAGACCCTGATGCTGGGAAAGATGGAGGGCACAAGGAGAAGGGGACGACAGAGGATGAGATGGTTGGACAGTGTTCTCGAAGCGACTGGCATGAGTTTGGCCAAACTGCGGGAGGCAGTGGAGGATAGGCGTGCCTGGCGTGCTCTGGTCCATGGGGTCACGAAGAGTCGGACACGACTGAACGACTGAACAACAACAACAACAGAATTCAAGGAAATAAATGACTACTGTTTTTTTATTTCCTAGAATAGGAATAACAAGCACAGTTTGGTTATTATTTAAAGTACTAGTAGGTTGTTGTTTTTTTAATCAGAGTGACCACATTTAGTCTGTATTGCGGGGGGGGGGAGATACAGAAAACCAAAACCTAGCCACAGACAGCTTGGCCAAAAATCCTCTGAACATCCCATGTGAATTATGTGCTACTTGACCAGCATGGGGTCTGCCAAAAAGTATACTTTCATGCACTCATATAAAATTACAAGAAAAATAATTGTAATTTGTAGTCAGAATTGGATTATTATCACCACATGATGAAATACATTCTTGGTCACCAGAGAGGGTGGTCTTGGTTAGAAAATATTTAGTATGGTTTTGCAAAAAGAAAGAAAGAAAGAAAAAGCTAGGAAACATTCTGAAACTCTTAGCCAGACCCGTTTCCGGATACGTGAGTCTTATACCTACATTCTTTCCTTAATGGCAGGATGTGGCAGCACAATCTAGTCAGATGGCACTCAGAGAATGGGTCAAGACCTCACATTCAACTTGAGAATGGGCTGTGAAAGCTGTACAGTGGCATTTATCACACTGGGACGAACTAGCCTGGCTCTAGCTGGGGCTAATGAGACTTGGAATCCAAAACACCTGGAGGGCATCAGGTTGGTGAGAACTCCTGTTCACGTTTGGATGAGCCGGGGGGAGGGCTAGTCTTGGATTATAAGTCTGCCCCCCTCCTCTTTAAAATAGTATTTGTTCCTTGAGCAAATGTAGTTAGGATGACACAGGAGTATTATTTAGCATGTGTGTTTGCAACTGGTTAGATGAAGCTGCCATTCCCTGAGCTGATTAGGTCTTCTTTTATTTTGCATGGTCTGCAGCAAAGGAAAACCAACGGAGCATAAAATGCAAATCAACAACTATTAATTTTAAGTGACAGTCCTAGTGCAATCACCCTTTTCAACACCTTGCATCCTGCTGTAATTTGTATGACACTGAATAGCCCCACAAGAGTGGGCTCCTACGGGAAAATTCAAATCAAGGGATCATTAAGAGGCACCGCAATTTAATACCTGGTGGTAGTTTTCTAAATACAGTGGTACTTAATTCGTTCCGGAGGTCGGTTCTTAACCTGAAACCGTTCTTAACCTGAGGTACCACTTTAGCTAATGGGGCCTCCCACCATCGCCGCGCGATTTCTGTTCTCATCCTGAGGTAAAGTTCTTAACCCAAGGTACTATTTCAGGGTTAGCGGAGTCTGTAACCCGAAGTGTTTGTAACCCAAGGTACCACTGTAATAGCAATAATAATAATAATAATACACAAATCTAACAAAAGTAGTTGCCCTGTGACAGTACAGTTCCTCGCTGGCAATTTAAGGTGGAAAAGTAGACATGTTCATTATGCTATCATTCTATCTGGAGGGGATTAAGATCAACAAGGGCATGACGAAGCTGCCATGAGCCACGATAAAGGCAGATGCTTGCTGAAAGCTTACACAATAGGTCAGAGGATTTATGAGTTTGATCATTTGAACGCTGACCCGGCTCTTCATTAAAAAAACCCAAATAGGAAGTAGAAAATCCCGACCGATATTTCTAGGAGGTGACAGAGGATGTGGGAAACACCTGCAGTGCATCACAGTGTTTACACTGCAGCAGGGAAGGTCAGCGTTGCTTGCTGTTTGGGCCTCCCCAGCTGAGACAGCCAATAATAACAACCCAGTGGCCTGATTGCCATCGCTTTTTCTAGGACAACAAACATAACAGACTTGAATGAGAAGAGAGACACTTTGAAGTTGCAGAGGGTCGCACACAACCTAAACGGCATCTGAAACGCATTCCTTGTTGACAAATAAGTTAATAAAAGCATGGGGGGTCTCCCTCTCTCCATTTCCCTCTTTTCTTCATCCTGTTTATGAAAGTAAGCTAGAAATCCTCAATAATCCAATGCGAGAACTGGAATCGTAGCTAGCTTGTTCGTAGTTTTTGAGGCAGCCCAGTCAAAAGGCTTTGGGCATGTAACTTCACTTTAAAATGTACATAAACATGCAAGAGAAATAGAGAAACCATGGTGGGGGTTCATATTCCCACCATTTTGAATATGACCCACCAAAACAAGGGTCAGCAACCTAAGACCTGTGGGCCAGAAGCGGCCCACGGAGGCTGTTTAACTGGCCCCGAGCCGCCCCCAAACCAAGCTGCCCGCTCAGCGAGTCCCCGCGTCCTGCGCTAAACCAGCACAGCACAGCACAGGGACTCTCTTCCGCAGCTCTGGAAATTGCTTTTGCGCATGCCCAGACCCCCGGAAATCACTTCTGCACAGGTGCGATTTTCAGTGTCTGGCCGTGCGCAGAAGCGATTTCTGGCCCCGAGGACATACACAGACGTGATTTCCGGCGTCCTGCTGCACTGGCCCGGCCCACGGAGGATCTCCACAGGAGTGATTCAGCCCATGCCCGATAAGCCTTGCTAACCCCTGCACTAAAACCAACAAAAAGCTACTGCAGATATTTAGGGTGGGATTCAATGTAGCGCTAAGGAGATCGTTCTGTCAGTGCAAGCACTTCCGCTTGCACAGCAGAAAGACCTTCCCTGATCTGGGGGTTCACCCAACACCCACAGAGCCATTTGCTTGCACCGGCTCCCATTAGCAGAACAGGTTAGCTGAATCCTGCCTTTATGGCCGAGCATTTTAATAACAGTGAACTTCATCTCCGCTCATTGTATTCAGATTTGTTCGATGTGGAGCACAGTTTGAAACTTCATACAGCAAGCACCAAACACATACAGGTACTCTCCCCCTGTCCCCGGTTACCCTGTGTGCCTTCTACCCATTAGAAGAGCCATTCTCTAATGATACTCCTCAGGTGGGAAGTAGCGTTGGCAGCAATATTATACCATGAAGAACTGTACCCAAGGCATGTGCCTGGTGCTGGAGTAAGCACACATTCTTTCCCAGTTAACCCTTTCCTTCCCTCACCCTGCTGCTTCTCTAAATGTTATTTTTTGTAGGCATGGGTCTTTACATTTGCACTCCGTAAGCCAGACTTACCTAGCCAGGTGCTCTCCAGATTGCTCTCTCTTCATTGCTGACCATTGGGCATGCTGGCTGGAGAAGATGGGAGCTGGAGTCTTCTGGAGAGCACCAGACTGTGGAATATGATAATAATTTATTATTTATACCCAACCCATCTGACTGGGTTGCCTCAGCCACTCTGGGTGGCTTCCAACATAACATAAAAGGACTGATTTGAACCTTTATTTACAGTGCAAAGCACCATACACATACAGGCTTGTTTTTCTCTTCAACTTAAAATGGTAACCACGGTTCTAAGCTTGCTTATAGTTCTTCCAGCAGAAAGAAAACTGTTGATAACTGAGGTAAAAGGATAATATATTTTTCCTTTCTCATATTTTAGGACAGAAAACTCTTTATAGTTACACAGCAGTTCATTTTTTAAAAATCCAAGTTGATGTTAGTTAATTTAGTTAATTCAGTTGATGTTCCTAATTAGTGTGCGTGAAAGAAGAAATTATACCAACCACAAAAAATGTAAATTAATGTGGTTTTAGCCTAATAGGATATGACTCCATTGTATATAAACCTGCTGCAAAGAAAGAAGGAATGGAGACTGAGATGTAACACTAAATATTTCCCTTATGGAGGCTGTGAAGAAAGTTCATTGAAGGTTCAAAACAACATTAGTCTGTGGACAGCTGATCTCCCCAGTACAAACCCACAGTAATTTATATGGAAGATGTTCATAGCATGAATCATAGCCTCACTTAGCTGAACAAAAAAGGTGGGTGGGTGTTGTGTTCATGCATATAGCTCAATGCACTTAATTATAGTTCTCTCTCTGTTTGATTCTACATATTCAAATATATCCACATATACGTTGAACAGCATGTAGGGGGAAATGTTGGCACGGCACATGGCATCAGAGCTGGTTTCAGGAGACATTTGCAGAGGGCTACAGCCTCTGGTCAAACTAGGTTTGCAGATTCAGTAACGTTACAGTTTCTCTCCTAGAAAAGCCAAAACAAGCTCCTAGAGGCTACCATAGATGTGTATACATCAGGCATAGGCAAACTCTGGCCCTCCAGATGTTTGGGACTACAATTCCCATCATGCCTGACCACTAGTCCTGTTAGCTAGGGATGGTGGGAACTGTAGTCCCAAACATCTGGAGGGCCAGAGTTTGCCTATGCCTGGTATACATGTTTGGTTCAGCCTCCGTCAGTGTGGAATCCACCCCCCTCCCACCCTATGCATCATGCTATGGCTCTGACAGAAGGTAAGCCGGCATGTCATGCATAAGACCTTGCTATAGAAATATCTGGTCGCTGTATTTGAGGCCAGAGAGAAATTTGCCTTCAGAAAAATTGAGCCTGTCTGGGGGGTTTGCCTACCTCATAGCAATTGTCACAGCTGGATGGTGGATAAGGCTTTGGGTTGAATCCTTATTCAAGATGGATAGCGGGTGATGTTGGGAGCCCCACCTGCCACTCCAAGGAATCAGGGTACCCATTAAAGGGGTCCAAGGACAGGTGACTCTGTCCAGATGCCCAGACAGGGGCTGATGGGCTATAGCACCACCATCCCAAATGGTAATATTGTAGGGGATGTACATCATAGAGCAATCTTTAACCTTGGATTAACCCTGCCAAAGTAACCAACCAACAGATGGGCTGGATGAATCAGGATACACACCCAATGCCTACACCAAAACCTACTGACATCTGTAATTAAAAATAAATAAGTAAATAAACAAACAAACAAACAAACAAATAAATAAATAAATAAATAAAGTTGTCTCTTTAATCCCAAAATGATTGTCCCATGATTTTTGCATCATCCTATCCTTGACCCCTGCCACTCACAGCTTCACTGCACCTGGGCCCGCAATCCAAGGATCTAACAACAAAAGGGCTCTGAAACATACAAAGTCCAATCTACATATACAAATAATAGAAATAACCAGCAGATAGATGATAGGTAGATAGATGATAGATAGATAGATAGATAGATAGATAGATAGATAGATAGATAGATAGATAGATAGATTCAAATACAATACTATAAAACACTAAAGATAATCTGTACGATCCGGTGATTAACCAATGGGAAATACCCAAACGAAAAGAGTCCTCTTAGATGGGAGGGTGGGGGTGGGGGGCAAGAAAGAGAAAGAAGGCATTCTCATCCACACAAGCAATGCTTAAAGCAAGATTTTGCCTAATGCCGCACCAACAGTCAGGGAAAGGGGATTTCCACTGTTCCGCTGAAATAATTAACCGGCTACAGCCGTGTAGCATGCGTGATCCTAAGCATGTTTAGTCAGAAGTAAATCTGCACTCAGCAAGCATGCTTAAGATTAAAGCCCTGCTTCCTCTATGCATGACAATTATCCTCATTTTTCATCATAGGATTTTTAAGATTCTGCAACCCACAGCACTGGAAAAGGCATGCTTTGGCTATAAATTATATATGCTAAATCTTCTTTGGTGGTCATAATCTTCCACTCAAATGAAAAAGATGGTGTTTCTGGCCTAAAATTAAGCAAGAAATAAAGTTTCAGAATGCTAAAGGGTAAAAAGGGTTCACACAAAGATTGTTTGAGGGAAAGGCTGAAGGTGCTGCCTATTGAACTTTATATACTGAAATCAAGCACAGAGATGTGTGTTAGCTGGCAGGATTCTTAACATGGGTCTGTAAAAGAAATTTCCCTAGGCTAAGGGAAGAGAAGGAGCAACATAGGCTCTGGGGTGCAAAGAGGGCAGTGCTAACCTCTTACATAGACTCTAAGTGGAAGGCAATATCAGAATTATGGCAAAAAGCAGCTTGCCTTCATAAGGGGAAGTTTATGCTATAGGAAGATCTTGAGCACATCATATATAAGCAAATCAACACAGGTCACCTCCACATCAACAAATGTTCATGTTCCTGGTCGTGTTTGCTTTGGCTGTACAGGCTATATAAACATTTCAGAGAAACTGCCAGGTACTTCAAAATGGATTATGAATTATTATTACTGCATGATTGCCACCACAATAGGAAAGAACTGCTTAAACAACAAGCATGATAAATTGTTCCTTAATATGTTTTTCTCCAACTCTTTAAAAAAGCAGCATTGCTAAGTTGCTTTTCAACATTTAAAACTCGGTATTTTATCCTTTGCATTTTCTTTCTTTTTTCACTGTACAATCATTTGCCTAGAAAAGATGAAAACAACAACAACAACAACAACAACAACATTACATTTCAGAGAGCAGTGGTCATCCCAAATGCTAACCATGAGGGAAAGCTAGGAGGCACTGAGGCCTAGATTGTGATACTGGAATAACAAGCCAAATGACACATAGGCCATGTTACTCCTGTTCTTCATTCCAGTGTATAAGGGCTATACAGGAGTTGGACTCTCTGTGGTATGGATGGGGCAGCATAATAAGAAAAACACTAATTCATCATAGGAACAGAAGAAGCTGCCTTATGAGCTACCTAGATGGACCGATGGTCTGCCTCTGTATCTACACGGACAGCAGCTCTTCAGGATTTCCGAAAGGGTTCTCTCCCAGGCCTACCTGAAGATGTTGGGGATTGAACCTGGGACCTTCTGCAGGCAAAGCAGATGCTCGACCACTGAGCAATGGTATTCAATTGCCCACTCAAACATTTTCAAATTTGCTTATCAGATCAGAACAAAGGAGGACATAGAACTGGGGCATCCAGTGTGGCTGCCACAAGATGGCCAATAACACTATGGGACAAGATCTTGCCAGAACTCATGAAATGGTATTTGCATCCATCTTATACAGTGGTACCTCAGTTTAAGAACAGTCTGGTTTAAGAACGATTTGGTTTATAAACTCCGCCAAACTGGAAATAGTGTCTTGGTTTGAGAACTTTACCTCAGTGTAAGAATGGAATCCGAACAGTGGAAAGGCACCAGCGGCGGGAGACCTCAGTAGGTAACAGTTTGGGTTTAAGAACAGACTTCCGGAATGGATTAAGTTCGTAAACCGAGGTACCGCTGTACTGAGTTTCCTCATCACTGCTCTGCATTCCTAGCGGTCTTTTGTATGCAGAAAGTCCTAGGTTTAATCCCTGGTGTCTCCAGGTAGGGCTGGGAAAAGCTGTCATCTGAATCCTTGGAGAGCCACTGCCAGAAAGTGAGGTAGATGGACCAACAGCCTGATTTGATATAAGGCAGCTTCCTAGGTTTCTGATTATCAAACCCAAACTACCATGTGATGGGAATAAACCACATGAGGATGGCTTGCTAACATTTTGGTCAGGACAGGGCTCACTGCTTTGTTTACTGCTGTGGTTATTTCCCAAAACCCACCCAACCTATGAGGGTAACCTCTCTTTGATGGTCTGGTCCAAGGAGCCAAAACAAGAGACATCCTTGGTAGGCAATGCTGCTACCAAAACCCACAATGCCAGTAGACCTGCCACTGCCACCTCCTTCTCCTCTCCCTGCATGAAAAGCATGAGAACTAAAGAAGAACCCCGCTGGATGAGTCCAGTGGCCAACCAGACGTCTATGGGAAGCCCACGAGCAGGACCTGAGCTCAACAGCACTCTGCCCACCTGTGATTCCCAGCAACCGGCATTCAGGGGCAGACTGTCATTGACTGTGGAAGTAGGACATACATCAAGGTCTCCCTCGTGCTATCTACCAGCCACTGACAGCCTTATCCTCCGTGAATTTGATGGATCTTCTTCTAAAGCCACCCGAGTTGGTGGCCGTGTGGGGTTGTACATGCGCAAAGAAAGCCAGCCAATTTAGAACTTTCCCAGACAATATTTTTATGGCACTTGAGATCTGCAGCCCAGTTACACTTCAAGCCAGATCAGCCATAACCACAAATTACCGACATTGAGAGATGAAGAAGCATTATTTGTTGCTTGTTAGCACGGCAGACATACTGGATTTAGTACCACTTTATGACTTCTTGTAGATGTAATGCTTTTCTATATGTACAACATGCTTAAGGACATCCCAGGGTAGCAGCTTAAAAACGTTTGATTTTTCAAATGCCGTTAGCTTTCTAATGACTTTTGGGAAACAGCAATAAAAATTATTTTACTTGGTACTGTCATCTTGAAAAATGATATGACTTTTGGGTAAACATCAGCATGCCATAAAAAGGGGTTTCTCGCATCAGTTTTAAAGGGCTGGGTAAAGAGCCCAGAAACAGCTAGATTTGAAAGCACAAATAGCAGGTCATTAATTATGCACCTCGCTTTTCTGTGTGCCACTTTAAAAACCAAGATATATATTTTAGGGAATCGCACATGAAGATAAGGCAAATGCACGTTTTATTAAAGCACTTTAAAAGTTGTTTATAATTAACATGCAATAAAATAAATGTATAATGAAATAAAATGTTTATTGAAGTATTAAAGTTTTTTGTGGTGGTGACAAAAGTAGCTGTACAATATGTATGTTAATTTTCTTGTTATAGCTGTGTGTATATGGGGGGAGCAAATCAAAGCTGTATTTACGTATAAACTCTGCTTTTACTCTATAATTTCTGCACAATCCCCAAATCTACTGTAGGGAGTTGGGGGGAAAACCCAGAACAGGTTTAGGTAATGCAGGGAGGAGAGGAGGAGAAATCGTCCTCGCGCTACATTGAATGTGACCCCACATCTTAACATTACATAAGCAGATGGTCACTTGTTATCATTTGGAGTCTAACAGACAGGTCCCCAGGGTTTCCCAAACTTGGGTCTCCAGCTGCTTTGGACTACAATTCCCATCATCCCTGACCACTGGTCCTGCTAACCAGGAATGGTGGGAGTTGTAGTCCAAAAACAGCTGGAGACCCAAGTTGGGGAAACCTTGGGAAGCTAAGTGCAGCCTCAGTGATCATAAGAAATGTACATGCTCTGTAATGGTATTATAAAACAATGAAAGGTGCAAGATAAGTATGGCAAGCAATTAATTTCTTAACAGTTCTGGACATTTCTCATTTCTCATTGGTTGATATTTACCAGTTAGTGCTGACACCAGTGGCTCTCAATTTTTTCCTATTTCATTCAATATTTATTCATTCATTTGCAGCATTTTTACACCACCCATAATAATACATTGACTGGATGGTGTATCGGAAATAATTACTGTACAATTTATGGGGCTAGGTCCACAGTGCTCCTTCTGCTCCCTCTGAATGAAGAGAAGAGTCATTTTTGGCACTTCACCAACCTCCTACAGCCCCTATGCCTCTTCGTGCACTGTTTCAGAGCATTCCCAAATCCTGTGGAGCAGCTTTGTAAGGAGCAACGGGTATCTTGTGCCAATATCCTTCTAGAAACTGATCAGAATGATCTGCCATTAGAAGGCTCTGTCAATCCATAAATTAAAAACACTGACCGGTTATGAAACGTTTAAAAAGTTTAAATCAATTGAAAGGATGCAATTCCACATGAGACTAGGTATTATTGAAGAACTTTTACCATAGGTACTGTTCTTCATAATAATAATAAAAAACCCAGCCACTTACAAGAGTGTTGTTGAATCTCAAGTCATTCAGGTAATGATATGCTTTGATTATTCAGTTTGTCTTCTCTGAAAATTGGGGCTTCTCTGAAATTTGGCTTAAGATGATAAATGTGTCACCTACTTGTTAGTTTGTCAATTATATAGTTTGTTCTGATCCTCTGAAGTGCTTTCTGTCTCCAGATAGAATTTTATAGCAGTACTTTGTTGTTGTTCAGTCGTTCAGTCGTGTCCGACTCTTCATGACCCCATGGACCAGAGCACGCCAGGCACGTGCTCCTCTGGCTGAAAAGGCAGGGAAGACATGGAGTAGCATGTACCAGTTCTATGAAGGGACACCTGAGCAAAGGTATACTTTGCAAATAAGGACAGGTGTCCCTTCATAGAACTGGTACAGGCTATTCCATAGTCGAAACAAAATAGAAAATTCTTTCTAGTATTCTATTTTGTTTCGACTATGGCAGACCAACACGGCTACCCACCTGTAACAGGCTACTCCATGTCTTCCCTGCCTTTATTTGCAAAGTATACCTTTGCTCATTTCTCTGACTAACTCATTTTCCTCACCTTTTTGGCTCGCCCCTGCCCTTAAATTGAAATAAAATATGGGTCATTATAACAGTCGGTGCACACTATACGTCAAGCAACGGGCTCATTTAAAGCATGTGATCTACAAAGTTTTCCATTTCATCAAATCACGGTAACAAAATTCTACAATCTAGTCATTTTTTTTAAGCTGAGAAGAAAAAAGCCAGAGAAACATTTGCTTTGGCACCGGCCGCTTTCAGATTTTTCCATTTGGAACAATGATAAATGACTTAAGCTTGATCATTTTTCTGAACTTGGGTTTTTATTTTTTTGTTTAACATTTATTTACAGTTTCTATAAACACTAACACCTATAAAACATGGTTTACTGTTTGATTGCCTGGTGAACAAGCAGGCCTTAAATACATAAATTATGAGAACCTAGTTAATGAGTGACATGACGGACATGAAGTTTTATTTACCATTGGCATGAGCCTTCATATAAAATTAGTGGCATAAGAAAGCCAGGTTTTGTGAATGCACATAGTCATACCTATTCACGGCCTTTTTTCCCTTCTTTTTTTTTTTTTAAAGGCTTGACATAAGACTGTGGCCTATGTGTAATTTCATTGCCTGGAGCAAGGTTAGGGGAAAGCTGCTCCATCTGGCAATTTCCCTTTGACTGGCACATAGTTAAACAATGATGCAGTTTGACAAATTTCAAACCCGGCTTATGAAAAAATAACATAAACACAATAGTCACTCTGAGTAGATTGTCCACCTGTGCAAGCGGGCATGAAGTGTTAAGTAAAGGCTGCTGGTAATGAATAAAGATGCACTGCATAGCCGGATTAGGCCGTTCCAAATGTAAATCACTGTCAGATAAAGCGCTCGTGTTTACATGGAGCATTAATATTTTGATCAGTGTGTTTAAGAAAATTAGCTTCTTAATGCAGATGTTCTCATCTGGACCTTCACACCCGGAGCATCAAGCCAACTCCTTTTGCCATCAGTTATGTCAACATCTCATAAATCTTCAGCTGCTTTAACTCCTATTCTAAACAAAGCTTTGTTGTAAAACTTGGAGGCGTGTTTCCTCTGAGTTTCATTTTTTTGGCAAATTTCTTGTTATTTTGTTGAAAATCTGACACATTAATATCCAATTAACCATCTCTGAGTATCTTACTGACAAGGATCCCAGCCGTGATCCGATGCATTTTTTTTTTTCTTGTGAGAACCCCCTGCCCCCCCACCCTGCCAGCTGTGTGCATTATGTGAACAAGTAGTCTTTATAATCTCTGTTCCTGTCAGAAGACACTAACAATAACAGCTTTACATTCAACAGAAATTCGGCTTGTGCTTTAACAGCTATGTACTTTGGCTGCAGTCCTAAGCATGCTTACTCATGAGTAGGGGTGGGCAGAGCTGACCATTTCTGTTTCTCTCAGTTCCTTGCTTCTCCATTCTTCAGTTCTCCATATTTCAACATCAGTTTCATATTTTTTTAAAAAGTCCTTCTGAAAATTCATCAGAAATTCAGTGCAAATCTTTCATGACATCCACATTTTTCTATGCTATTTTGGCCAATAGAGACATTTTTGCCAAGCAATTTCCTTTAATATGTTGCATTTTTGTATGTCATTTTAACTAATGTGTGCATTCTAGCTACACTTTGTTCCTTTTTTTACACATTACTAGGGTGGGGAACTGCATTGCAAAATTCATAGAAGTGCAAATTTCAAAGAATGGCTGTGTTTTGGTTTGCCCTGGGTTCTAGATTGGCTAGAACCCTGACCAGGAGCATCCCAGTATGTGGAGACACCAGAATGTTTTGTTGCAGATCCGCCAGTTGTTAATTTTAAAGCTGTGTACTGTGTAAACCTGCTCTCCAGTTTGAGTGAAACAATGTATGATATGAAATGCATGATTTAATTTAATAGGGAGTTTTAGAACAAAATACGTACATATGGGAGCAGGATTTAGACAATGCTGGGCAGGCGTGCTTCTTTCCTTTTGCCACAATCCAAATGCACATAGCCGAGTCTGGTATAGCAACGTTTTCGTCACGATTACAGATGGGTGGGAAAGGCTTAAACTCTCTCCCTCCCTCTCTGCCTGCCACGGTACCCACCATCTTCAGGACCCTCCATGTTGGTTGTTTACACTAGGAAATGGACAAATTAAATGCGATAACACACTGAATGTCTGCTCTAGTTTGGCTGTTACCAAAGTAGTTTGCAGGTTCTCTCTGAGAATGGTGCAATCTGATATCCATAACCAACCTCTGTGTTCAAGCCAAAGCCTTTACAGATAAATCAACAACTGTGTCCTATTGGGTTGTTAATTGACAATAGTTTATTTTGTAACTGTCTCATTGGCTTTCAGCATTCCCAGCAAATAAAAGGAGCAGCAGCAGAGTGAAAAGCATCTGTCAATAAAGTATTATTTCAAGGTCCATAAAAACGCCAGCGGCCAGTATTAACATGGCTATGGCTCACATAGCTCTGTCATCACAACCAGGAACAACTTCTCTTGCCAGAGCATAGCACAAAAACCTGTCTGCCTAGCATGTTATCCTTGAGGCATGCAATGTCAAAAGGAGGAAGGAGGAAGATAAGTGTCTCGCTGAATGTGATGGGGTAGAAAAAATAAAGTGACAATGTGGAAAGCTGGACAAGTTCAAATCCAAAATCCACAAGGACTTTCAATACTTTTATAAGCCTATTCAGCTAAGCCTTTCAGGCTATCACGTGCATCTGTACAGACATCAGGATATTTAGGCATTAGTTCCAACTGCAGCTCCAGGGGCTCTCTGATGGCCTCCTCCTGACATTTTCCCAAGCTGAAGGTGAGGCTAGACATGCAGTATGAGTTTCTGCTTGAGTGCGTTAAGTGAAGAAAGGCAACATACATGTAAAAATAACATGAAAAGCATAATAGCAATTACTTCCAAGAGGCAGGCCAGAGTCTGGCACTAGGTATTCTTTCTCACATACTTGAAACAGCAGGCCAAGGAGCCTCCCCAGATGTCTTGCCCCATTGCAAGAAAGGAGCTTGAAGGAGGCAATCAGTGGTCCTGCTGGGACAGACATCATAAGCATAGCTTGGAAGATTTAATATCACTCCCTACTTTCACACTAAGAAACCTGTAAGTTAAACAAATATATAGTTTTCCGTAGACATCTGAAGGCAGCCCTGTTTCGGGAGGTTTTTATGATTGTTGTTTTCTTTTCCTGTATTTTTGTTGGGAGCTGCCCAGAGTGGCTGGGGCAATGCAGTCAGATGGATGGGGTATAATAAATTTATTATTATTATTATTATTATTATTATTATTATTATTATTATTAAGCTAATCAAGCTTACTACCTGGATCCAGGTATTGATTCCAGCAACTCCAGCACATTTCATTAGGGTGTCCACTCAGGGATATTTATTTATTTGTTTATTTATAGGAAGAAGGGGGGAATTGCAAGACAAACAAAGATAAGGAAGAGGTACAGAGGCAAAAAGGTAACAAACAACCATTACAAGAGTGGTCAAGAAGCCAAAACAGGAGATTTTCCCCGCAGGGTAGAAGACCCATGCCAAGCTGGCCAGAGGCAAGGCAGATCTGGAGGGTCAAGGGTGGAATGACTCCGACTCCGACTCTTCCTTGTTTTCACACTACAAAAGCAGACTCTCACCTCCATGGATTTCTTGCCACAAAAAAGTGGCCAGCACAGCTCAGATGGAGACAGAGCCATGAGACAAAGACAACTGCAGGCAGAAGAAAAAGGCTGGAATGAATCGGAACCTTCTGCCTGTGGAGCAGGGAGTCCTTCTTTCTGCTTCTGTTGGAGCCAGTCATACTACCACCATTTCCAGAAACAGACACAGGCAGAAGCTGCAGAGCTATTGCAGAGCCATTACAGCCTTTTTTTCTGCCTGTCTCTCACTCAGATGGCTTCCCTCGATTCCTGGGTTTTTTAAGCATTCATTTGTGATACAGCAGCTGTTTCTACGATGTGTGGGACATTCTAGATCAGGGGTCAGCAACCTTTTTCAGCCATGAGCCAATCCACTGTCCCTCAGACCTTGTGGTGGGCCAGACTATATTTTTTGGGGGAAAATTAACGAATTCCTATGCCCCACAAATAACTCAGAGATGCATTTTAAATTAAAGAACACATTCTACTCATGCAAAAACACCAGGCAGCCCCCACAAATAACCCAGAGATGCATTTTAAATAAAAAGACACATTCTACTCATGTAAAAACATGCTGATTCCTGGACCATCCATGGGCCAGATTGAGAAGGCGTTTGGGCCACATCCAGCCCACGGGCCTTAGGTTGCCTACCCCTGTTCTAGATGTCTGGGAGGCAGTAATGTTTGGGAGTAATGGACTGGTTGAGAGCTAATAAACAGGCTGAATCCTGATAAGTTGGAGGTGCTGGTAAATGGATAGATGTTCTGTATAAACAGTGTTGAACTCACCTTGAAGGAACAGGTACATAACTTGGGAGTACTCCTTGATCTAACAACGTCACTGGAAGCCCAAGTGGTGTAAGTGGCAAGAAGTACCTGTTTCCAACTCTAAAAGGTTCTTGATCCAGGATAGGTTTGGCACAGTAATCCATGCTCTGGAAATCTACTACTTTGGAAATATCCAATGCAGTAATTGTCCACTCTATGTGAGGCTACACTTGAAGATTGTTCAGAAGTTGCAACTAGTGCAGAATGTGCTGCCCACCCCTGAATATTGAGCAGCTGTATATGACCTATATGCTATTAAGTCCAATTCAAGGTGCCGATATTAACCTATAAAGTGTTAAAACAACTTAGTACCCAGATACCTGAAGAACAACATTTCCCTAGACCAGCATGCCCATGTAGTCAGACATGCAGGGGTGGCCCTTCTCTAAGGCCCACCATTGGGTGAATCAAATTCATGTAGTGACGTGGGACAGGGTCTTCTCTGCAGTGGCCCTCATTTATAGAATTTCCCTTTTTTAGATATGACTGCCATCACTGTTCATTTATCTACATCTACCAAGGCCTTTGTAATGGGGTTGAATGGCTATGAAATTATGTATCCACCCTATTGTTATGACTGTATTTGAGGTCTCAACTGTCATCCCCCCCCCCTCACCTCTGATTTTATTGATGTTGCTTTAATGATATTTGAGGTTTTATTGTCAGACACCTTAAGATCATGAGAGTCTGACTAAAAATTGAATAAATAATAAATATTATTATATTCTGAGAAACACCTGCTACATGCATACCCTTAATCTTTTTGAACCACTTGTAGAAAGAATTCCACTGGCTTGACTCATGTCTGTGATTTAGAATAAACCAAAAGTAATAATATTAATATAATGGAGTTGCACTATATTCACTACAGAGCTAAAGCCCAGAAAACCATCCATTTTTGGGGGGTGGGGAATTGTTCACATTATTTCAAAAGGTGAATTAGATCCTGTCTGTGTAAATTTTAAATAACTTTTTACGGAAGGCTATATAGTGACATAAAAACTTGTTGATATATACCTTTCATGTCTGTACAGACTTATGAGCTGTTTTTATTGCAACCTTAAATCAAGGCAAACCGATAGCTGTCCCCATAAATAATTCTTACTTATAATTCAATCTTATGAATTGAGACCCGATGAATAAAGAATAAGCAATAAAATATTATGTAAACAACTGTGCCATTAAAAGATTGGCTTTAGGAACATCCAGTCCAGTTTGCTCTGTCTGCTGGAATAGCAAGTAATATTAAAAGATCAGCATAAACAGTAAGAAGTGTTAAGTTTTAAAACATGATGCTACTCAGGCACTTTCATTTTCCTGTATTCTTTGAACATCAGTTAGGTTTTTTCCTATGAAAAGACATTTGTGATTGTGTGTATTGGGAGAGGCATCGCCAAAAGATTCAAAACACATATGAATGCTACATTTTGAACTTCTTTAATTATTGAACTTTATATGTAACAGATTGCAGGTAAACTTCACATACTGAAATTAGTTCACTGTATGTGTTTCTATTCTTATCTAAAAGTCCCTATTAATCACTGTTAAATGTACCTAGCGTGTGGGAATGAAACAATACTTGGACAATAGATCAAATGCAGCTATTGCACACCCTCCAGCATTTCTTTGATGAAAATAGGGACGTCTCAAGTACAGGCATGATACTTCCTCACATACAAAGTGAGCCAACAGCAGTCAGCTTGAGGAGCTTAATTTAGATTGACAAAATGGTGTGGTGGGGAAAGGGTTAAATGCAGCCAGACTGTGCTGTTTCGCCAACCAAATTAACACCCCTCCACACCCCAGTCTTATTTAAGAGTAAGATACAGTAATAATAACAGTAAAAAGAGTTGAGAGAGCAGTCATGGATCTCCCAGTATAACAAGCAGCCTGGCCCCTGGCTTCTGTACCACTGCATTATGTTTAACATTACAGTATCGTAAATGAAAATTTGATTCACTTGATAGATCAGTATTTCGACCTGCAAAATCCTTAAACATTTCGTTTAATGAAACCATTTTTTGAGTTCTTTAAGCCTTCAATATTCTAGCAGTAAAGTAGTTATATGAAAATACTACAAGCTGGCTTCGCTCCATTTCCATACCATCATGATAATTGGCAGGGTCGAAATTGTATATTTTCATAAGTGATTAGATTGTTGTTTGGATTCAGACTGAGCTAAGCAGCAGTACAGATGATTAGTAATTATGGAAATGTTTACTAGTTCTAATTGTAGTGACCCAGATATCCTCTTAAAGCGCTTGAGAATCCACCCACAGAATAGTTAATGCCATGGTTGGGTTGCCCCTAAATTAGTCTGATTTAACTTTGGTTCTTACTCTCAATATTATCTGCGGTCCTTTCATGGTTTCCCCTTTTTTCTACATATTCTTTAAAATGCTTTTTCTCCACCCAAATTGTTTTGCCTGTAGTGGAGTTTTGTTTTGTTTTTTAACAAGAGTAGTCTGAGAAAATGAAATTAATACTTGGCTCACATCTGGTCATTAGTGGCTTACCTGATGCCCATGCACTACACTCTCCTAGCCAATCAATGTCACCCGGTGCTCAGCCTGACAGTATGACCAAAGGTCACAAACATTTCCCAATAGCTTAACACTCTTAACTGAGCCTGCCAGGGTTGTCAGACAGCTGAATGGACTGGGTAGTTGACTTCAGACCACTGACAGACAGCAAAAGCCAACTGCTATAATGAACCATACCTTTGAATATATTGCCTAGGCTTATGATTGCTTAGAATTGTGGATAGTGAGGTAATGCAGGGACAATCGTTACAGAAACTTGTTCAGATGGAAAGGGGTTCAAAGTAGGATGTTCCTGGTGTGCTTTGTTTGAGCAGCCAATCATAAACAAGCAAAGGCCTGTGTAGTTTAGCATTGTGTACTCACAGTGGCCAACCGGATACCTATAGGAAGTTCAGAACCAGGACACATGTGCAACAGCCTTCTTCCACTTATGATCTGCAACAACTGGTACTCAAGACACCACAGTCTCTGATGCTGGAGGTAATATGGTAGTCGTTGATAGCTTTATCTTCCATGAATTTTGTCTGATCTCCTTTTAAAACCATGCAAGTTGTCAGCCGCCACTGCATCTTGTGATAGGAAATTCAGTAGTTTAGCTGTGTCCTGTGTGAAGAAGTAGCAGAGTCAAGAAGACAGCACAGCTCTCCATGCAACTTTCCTGTAAGTAAAGGTGAAGTGTATGTGGGTTCCCATGAGGCAAGACACAGTGATAATAGCAAGAACCTTCATTGAACTAACAGAACGGGACAACAGAGGAAAAGCAACTGCTTATACCTGTATACATTTATGAAGGCCTGGGCCACTCCCACTCCCAACGTGATTGGCTGTCTAAACTTCCAAGCTGTGAATCATAACTCAGACTTTAAGGGCCAATGGCAGAGGCCCAAATCCTGAAATGTTCTGTGATTGGATATCACGTATCGAATCAGAACACAGGGGCTCAGAATCCTTAGTCCAGACTCAAGCTCAGGCAAACACAGACCACTGAATACTTAACAAAGGTCCTGGGGGCTTCTAAAATGGTTGTGTTACAAGGAGCAAATGCTCTCAGAACTAATTGTTTCTTAATTTACACTCTACTCTTAGCTGGTGTGGCTGTGTTTATATCACCGCAGCAATCCCCCAGTCTTCTGAGCTACTATCTCATTCTTCTGGAGGAGCAACTAAATTTGATCCTTGCCAGTTTAGGCCAACCCAAACTGCTCTGTGGTAGGCGTCTTTTTTTTTTCACCACAGCAACAACACCTAGATCAGGCATAGGAAAACTCCAGCCCTCCATGTGTTTTGGCCTATAATTCCCATCATCCCTGGCTAACAGGACCAGTGGTCAGGGATGATGGGAATTGTAGTCCAAAACATCTGGAGGGCCAGAGTTTTCCTATGCCTGACCTAGATCAATAATCCCTCCACTCATAATACAGAAATGCTACCAAGAACCTAGCAAAATTCCTAGCCCTCACCCTGTTGACATTCCAAAGGAGTTGGGGGGGGAACCCATTTTATATAACAACCTTCAGTGATACCTTCCTGTAATAAACACCTTCAGCAGTGCCTTACCTGTTCATCCTTTGCACTTTTATAAGCATTGCTGCAGCAACCATCATCTTGCAGGTATCTGCAGATGCAGGGTATTAGGCTGTGATCTAGCCACACACTTCAGTAAACACAAAAGCAATAGGCATAGCTGACATGAGCATGCTCACGTGCTCTGGAGTTCTATCTGCAAAAACTGACCATGCATCAGCTATGTAAAGGGAATTCTAGAAAGCATATGCACAGCTTTTGAGGTTCAGAGTAGATTCCAAAGGTGAGATTGTTGTTGTTGTTGTTGTCGCTAATATATTTCTTCTTTCTTTAATTGCTATTTAAAGACCAAGTGAGTCCCATCTTAATACCTCTTTAGCCATTCATTTATTTACTTGCCTAGTAAAACTCCGTTCTTCATCAAGCCCTAGTCAAAGAGATGGAAAATTTAAACCTTTCCAGCTCCTGAAGGAAAAGTTCCTTCCAACAGCTGTCTTGCTTTATGAAAGCATGAAGTCAGTACATCCAATCTTATGCTATCAATCACGCAGGCTGACATTTCCTGCAAACTGTGTCCACAAGACAAACGGGGAAAGGGAACCTAAAAGGAACAACAAATTGCCAAAAAGCAGATGGAATTATGTGCTGGTGTTTATATTTGGCTGTTCAAATGAGCCCAGACTAAATGCCTTCTTCTGCAGAATTATAGCACTAAGCACTCATTTGCACCATTGCTGAAAAACACCTGACACTGGTATTAAGAAATATTGGGTTTAATTGCAGTCCATTAAAATGTGGAAACGTCTTCAATGGAGGATTAATGATTTAAGTGAACTGTCGGCTTGCAGAGTATTTTTAGGCCCTCCTATGCAGATGCAAACATCCTCTCCCGTCCTCCCTGCCTCCCTCTTTTCTATGAACTCTTGCTAGAAAGGTCTGCCACATGTTTTTCATCTCCCAGCTCTAGGTTAGTAGCATTTAAAAACGACTTCAACATCGGGTTTCTATGATTTGTGACTTTCAGACGAGTGTTTGTGTGCATAAAAGTTGTTAAATTATTGCTTGGACTTCGCTCAAAACAATTCTCACATCCCCTTAAGAGAGCTGTATTTTTGAAGAAGTATCAAGCTGGAAATTCACTGGATTTTCATTGTTATGGGTTTGTTTTTGTTTTTTTTATAGAAACAATCTCTGAGCTACATGGGATTTATTGTGTGTCCAAACTTGCCTCTGCTGTATGGCAACTAGATTAAATGATATGGGAGTCCATGGCTGAACCAGCCCCATATCAGCTTCTAGGCGATGGAATAGCTCTATAAAACATAAGTGGCTGGAGTCCAACATGTCTCCATGTACGCTGTGATCGCTAACATAAATCAAGAATTCCTTTTTTAAAAAAACAAAAAAACAGTGCCGCAAGTACATTTTCATATAATGAATAGGTGGAATTTCCTGTTTCTCTGAGAAGAGCATTTCACAAGTGGAGACTACCACTAAGAAGGCTCTCTTTACACTTGCCACCCACTGTGACTTATTCAACAGGATATACCTGAAGGAGCGTCTCCACCCTCCATCATTCAACCCGGACCTGATGGTCCAGCTCCAAGGGCCTTCTGGCAGTTCCCTCCCTGCAAGAAGTGAGGTTACAGAGGGCCTTCTTGGTAGAGGTGCCCGCCCTGTGGAATGCCCTCCCATCAGATGTCAAGGAGATAAACAACTACAGCATCTGGCTTTAAGAAGACATCTGAAGGCAACCCTGTTTAGGGAAGTTTTTAGTGTTTGATGTTTTATTGTGTTTTTAATATTATGTTGAGTGACTGGGGAAGCCCAATAATATGTGTGGGGTATAAATTAATAAATTATTATTATTATTACCCATACAAGAGACTCCCAGAAGTGACCTTCACGTATGGCCAGGCCGCACTTCTAAAATACAGCACAATTTAAAGACTTAACAGGTGTTAGATACTGACAAGGCCTCACTCCTGTCAGCAATTGTGCTGCAGCAATCTGCACCAACTGCAGCTTCTGGATCAAGTGTGAGGGTAGAGTGTATTGCAGTAATCCTGTCTTGAAGTTATCAACACAGGTGGCGGCAGAGCATTTCTTGCTGGCCCCTGGGCCAGGGGCGCCAGGGCTCACATGCGCCATGCCGTGGGGGGCTGGCAGGGCGTCTTAAGGAATGCACCCCCTAAAAAAACTGCACCCAGGGTGACGGCCTTTCCAGCCCTGCCCTTGCTACACCTCTGAACGCATGAACTACTTGAAGTAACCAATGCATGAAACTACTTTCCCAGTCCAGGAATGGCCATACCTGGCAAACTGGTCGAAGCTGGTAAAAGTCACTTCTAGCCACTGAGGCTACCTGTGTCTCCAGTAACAGAGCTGGATCCAGAAACAACTGCCAACTGGGAACCTGCTCCTTTCAAGGGGAGAGCAACTCAATCCAGGACAGGCAACTGGCCAATTTCTCAGACACAGGAACTGCTTGCCCTCAGGGCCCCTGTCTTGCCAGGATTGAAACAGCTTGTTCTCTGACACCCACTCTATGGTCTTTGGGATGCCCTCTGAGGAACCATGTGATTATCCTCTAAGTTAAATACATTGTGCATATTTGATAAAATGGAAGTCAAAGAGGGTTCATTTAAAGCAACATTTTTTTAAAGGGGGCATGGGACTAATGAAATAAATGTTGTAATTAAATGCCTTCTACGATGTATGGCCCTTATGTGATGAAGCCCAGGGTTCCTGACCAAAATTATTTGTGTAAAATCATGTTAAGTTAATCATGTAAATTTTGTTAGTCTCCAGGGTCTAGTGATCCTTGTACAGCAGAAAAACAAGAAGGTTAAAAATAAGATTGACAAGGAAACAAAGTTTCAAACTTCTGGGTATATCTTACAAATTTACAGGAGCTACTTTTGACTTTGTTTCAAATAAAGATAACAATATATATCAGATACTCTCTTTGCTCATCTGAGGGATCTCATTAACATTTCCCTGAGGCCAGTTTTAGCTCTCATACTAATTATTTGCTTTAAGAACCTACTTGTATGTCTATAAAATGCTACACAGGGCATACAAATCTGGGCTCATAGAACCACTGTGTAGCCAGCTATTTTTCATAACATGTACATTAAGTAGGAAATGCTTTTCAACAGACACATTGTCAAGCAGGTCAACAGGTTTATTTTTAACTTTTCATTATAGGAAAGTATGCTCCCCATTGACCAATCCCATTTTTTATCTTAATGAACTACAGTATTTATTTTATGTTTATTTAAAAAAAAAACTTGCATATCAGCACATTCACTACAAGCTGTTAAGGGTTTGAGCAGGTCTATTTCCTCTATTCCCCTGACATCCATTTTCTGTTCTCCCTGCTCCCTCAACTAACAACCTAACATTCCATGTCCCAACTGCTCTCAGCCATAGACTCAAACCCAAGGTCTGCTGGGATGAGCAAATTAGGATTGAGTGGATCTCTGGCTCAGTCAGCCTATTCCAGGTACAATTGGCTATGTCAGCATGAGCCCCACACCATGGCTCAGCTAGAGATTCATTGGCATAACCACCTCATCCCAGCTCAGCCATGGCTTGGTGTGGATATGGGATATATGCCCATGTTCTATACCAGGCTTCCTCAACCTCAGCCCTCCAGATGTTTTTGGCCTACAACTCCCATGATCCCTAGCTAGCAGGACCAGTGGTCAGGGATGGTGGGACTTGTAGTCTCCAGACATCTGGAGGGCTGAGGTTGAGGAAGCCAACCTAGGGATTGGACATGTGGGGAAATCATGGCTGTGTGCTCTATGGAGATCCCTTACCTATGGGTGCTGCACACATAATTGGGGGGGGGGTTGTGGTCTTATTGCTTTGAATAATAAAAAGAATTAATTTGCTACTGCACTTCACCAATTCAATAACATGAGGAAGGCACCTGATGTGAACTTTTTCTTTATGTAAACATACTCAAATATGTACAATTTACATATGTTTTAATATGTAGTTTTTATTTTCCAATGTATATATTTAACCACTGGTTTTATTTCTATTTTGACAATTGTTTAGGTCAACCAGCTTTTCACAGTAATTTTAATGTATATTTTATGTAAACTGTTTAGATATTTTTACAATTAAGTGTTACACAAATTCTGTTAAGTAAATAAAAATAGATAACTTAGTATACATTCAACCTAAATTTCAGACTGTCTATAAAATCAAATTTCACCCAAAAAAGTCACATCAAAGCCTTCCTTGAAAATCCAGAACGGTATACATAACAATCAAGCTAGACGAAAAAATCATCAGCAACAACAGTTCTTCAGTTGAGTCCCAAATAACACAGAAACCCCCAAATAGCTAAAAAGCCACTTTCTGTACCAGATGTAAGTATAGCTATTAGCCATTAAATATTTCATTCCACTTATGCAAAGAACCTAATTTGATAAGATCTTGCTCAGGGTTTGGAGGGTTGCCGTCCTCAGAAATTTCTGCCAATCTAATCGCTGTGGAATCTCAACAGTAAAAATATATGTTCCATAAACACACAGATTTACTATTTAAACGTTGTTTCTTCTCCGGCATAAAATAGAAGTGCAACCTGATGCCTGGAAGTCTTAGGTGGCATGATAATTACATTACAATTACTCGGTGTAAGCCTAATTACCTTGTTGATTGTAGTGAAACACTGTAATGGTATGATGGCTAAACACTATAATGACTTGTAAGTTAACCTGCATAGTAATTGCTGTGCTGACTTTGAGAGTGGCATTAAGAGTGGTAATAGGAGGCCTACAGAGTAAAGGGAGTCCTATCTGTGAGCATATCCAAGAGGTTGCAGCTGGTAGAGAATATTTTGTCCAGAGTGTTTTGTTTAGTAAAGTGGCAGGAGGTGTGGAGCTTATACAACGAGAGCATGAACACTGCTCTAAATTGTTCCCCATGGCATCTTGCACACTGCAGGACATAAATCATGTGTTCAAACTCAATATGCATTGGGTCATCTTCTCCATGCCATCACTGATCTTTCTTTGCAATCCTGTAAATAGCATGAGGACAATCCGTGAATGGAAACAGACGCTATTTTCATTTTATTTATTACATTTATATACCATCTTCTCTCTCCCAAGGACCTCAAGGGATGTGTACATGGGTTCTCCTCCTCCCCATTTCATCCTCACAACAACCTGTGAGGTAAGTTAAGCTGAGAGACGACAACTGGCCCAAGGTCACCCAGTGAGCTTCATAACTGAGTGGGGATTCGGGCCAGCTTAGCCTAGCGGTTACTTCGAATCTATCTTTGCAGAATCACCAATTGCTTAACAGCAGTTCAATACTCCACGGGCATCGTCTGGTTTTTTTAAAAAAACAACAACAACTGAGTGGGGATTCGAAACCTGGCCTCCCCAATCATAGTTCAACACTTTACTATACCACACTGGTGTAACTTCCATGTGATAGAGGAAGGAAGAAGAAGAAGAAGAAGAAGAAGAAGAGGAAGAAGAGGAGGAGGAGTTTGGATTTGATATCCCGCTTTTCACTACCCGAAGGAGTCTCAAAGCGGCTAACATTCTCCTTTCCCTTCCTCCCCCACAACAAACACTCTGTGAGGTGAGTGGGGCTGAGAGACTGCCAAGAAGTGTGACTAGCCCAAGGTCACCCAGCAGCTGCATGTGGAGGAGTGGGGATGCGAACCCGGTTCCCCAGATTACGAGTCTACCGCTCTTAACCACTACACCACAATGGCTCTCAGAATAATGACTTCCTCTTCCTACAATCTGATCTGCTTAGTCCTGAATACTATATCTGAAATAGGCAAATGCTGAATGATACGGGGAGGAATATTTAATATTGTTCTCCACAGATGTTGTCTGTCCTATTAAATGCTCAGTTCAGTAACCTTGAATTAGATCCTTCTAACAGTATTTCTATAACTGAAGGCTGGTTTCCATAACTTAAAGTTGCCATATTTCAAAAAGTGAAATCCCAGACACAAAATTGTTGAGCTTTTTTTTTTGGCAAGGTTGTTGATTTAAAAGTCAACGTTATTGAGCTGTTTTTAGAAGATTTGCCAAACAATCAAGACTTCCAATATGGGTTGCCCCATACACCCAGGTTTTCCCAGAGATTTTAGCCGTTTTTCAGAAATTCTGCCCAGAAGCTATTTTGAACAGATGAATCCTGGATATGTCTGGGGAAATTCCAGATGTATGGCAGCCCTAAGAAAGACAATGTGTTTCAAGACATTGTGACTTTACCACAATACTGGCAGGAGGGAAGGTGTGTTCACAAGAACATTTCACCATGTGGATATTCAGTGTGGGATAATCCCCTGAAGGTGAGGAGTTTTTCAGCCCAAAGCTGGTCATGTGGAAATGTCTGTTAATCACAGTTACTTCTGACTTCCATCATGAGTAAATTTCTACACATAAGTATGTGCAGTGTAATAAATTAACCACAGAAGAACATGATTCCCATAATGATGGGGAAAAGAGCACCAAGCATGATCAGGTTTAAGAAAAAAATGTACGTTCCGATATAAGAAACAGGTAGGGTCTGGTCTAAGCATAACAAACAGCATAATGGACACTGCATAGAGTCAAGCACTGCTGTTGGAGAAGGATGCCAAGAAGTCAGCTTCCAGCGCTGAGGTTTCCCCCCATTGGTTCCAGTTCTTGGAGCATAAAGAGGAACCCACCACAAGCTCCTTTGAGAGGAAGAACTGCAAAAGTGAGCAGGTGAGCCAGGCTGCAGGATGGGGAAGAGGCAAAGGTGAGAACAGCTCAGACCCTGAATTGCTCCAGGTGGTGATGGGGCAACCCTGGGAGGAGAGGGGAGCTACCCCTTTGAGGAATCATTTCACAGAGTTGGAGGAACTTCCCTCTATTGGTCATTATGTGGATAAGAGATGCCCTGTGTAAGAAACAGGGTGCATACAGTGGAGGAGCAGATTGGGCTCCCTTGGGTCCTTTTGTGATGGTCACCCAGGTGGAAGGTGGGTGAGCATATGGTGGTGGAGATGCCCTAGTTAGATGATTAACTTCAGCAGATTGACTCATTTGCTGTCCTGCTATTAATTGGCTGAAACAGAACTCAGAATTAAATATATTTTACGGAGACTGCAAGCCAGAAACAGAGCCTATTCGTTTTAAATCTTCAGCACCATAACTACTGAGCATGGCCACTGACCTGCCAAAAGAATCTGTCTAAAGAATATTGTGACCAGACTGTAACATTTGCAGTTAAATTGAGAAACCTGAGTCTTCTTTTAATTGACTCCATTAACAACATGATTCCAGCAGAGCTTAAGTGTTATTTAGAATGTCCTCCCCAGTCAATGACCACGATTATAACAATGATGTTATCGTTGAACTTAACGTGTTTTATTTGGACTCTGTCTTACATTTAAGGTTGTTAATGTTGACATGGGAATAGGGGCTGAGTAAAGCAATTCACAAAGGATTCAGTCTGTTTAGCAGGCCAGCCTTACATATGGATTTAATTTAACAGGAAGTATCTACAAAACATGGGCAGAAGATACTTGAGTTATTATTGTTACAATTTAGGAAGGCATCTATCTTACTTGAATCCAGCATGAGCCTATGTATGCGGTGAATTTAGGATTTAGGATTACAGCTGAGGTGAGATAAGACGTAGTCATTCTGGGAAAAAATGGCAGAATCTATTTTTCAGTTACAGGTAGGTAGCCGTGTTGGTCTGCCATAGTCAAAACAAAATAAAAAATAAAAAAATTCCTTCCAGTAGCACCTTAGAGACCAACTAAGTTTGTTCTTGGTATGAGCTTTCCTGTCCATGCACATTTCTTCAGATACACTGAAACAAAAGTCACCAGACCCAGGGGTGGAGGAAGGCTCCGCGCTGCCCGGGGTGGCAGCGCGGAGGAGGCACCCCCTGGGGGGCAGGGCGTCGTGACGTCATGACACAATGTCAGGACTGAGTGTGCACGCGCAAAATTTTGTGCATGCGCACTCCGTGGCTGGGACCCCGCCGCCACTTCTGCAGCGATGTTGCGAGCCTGCCAGGTGAAAAGACGGCTTGTGGGGCTGCCGCGTGTGATCGGCAGCTCCCCACAAGCCGCCTTTTCACCCAGCGGGCTCGCAAAGTTGCCGCGGAAACAGCAGCGCCGGCCCAGACAGAGTGCGCACGTGTGAAATGTCGCGCATGCGCACTCGCGTCTGGGCCGGCGCTGCTGTTTCCACGGTGGCTCGTGCAGCAGGGGTGGGGCAGCCTCATAGCGGTGCCGGCAGGTGGGCCCTGCACGAGCCGTGGGGCAGAGCGGCCTCATTCCGCAGCTTGCTCGGGGGCCACCGGTGGGGCAGGGCGAGGCGACCCAAGTGTCACCCCCCTCCCCTGGAACCCAGGGAGGACCCCTGCCCCCCCTAGTGATGTCCCTGACCAGACCCTTATATATAGTGAGAGAGTGGGGAGGGGTATTACTCAGAAGGGTGGTGGGAATGGGTGATAGGTGTGGAAAACCTGTTGACGACTGTTAACGACTGCAATTGGTCTTACAGGAAAAGGCAAGGGGTGAGATGGCTAAAGATAGCTTTGTCGTGTATAATGAGATAAGAATCCAATGTATTTGTTCAGACCAGGTCTCTCCATGGTTTTAAGTTTGTTATTTAATAACTTATGCTTATACATGGGGTGCAAAATTTAAGTGAGCTGGAGAACAAAGTTGTCCCCCTAAAGGTGTCCAGGGACAGCAACAATAATTGGGGGGGATATTACTTTTCAGTTTTATAGACATCAGTTCTACAAACTTTGGTTACTGGTGCTAATCACCAGCTACAAGTGTTTCCCATTCTAGATCTTATCCCAAGTAGGGGAGACAGTTGGCTTTAAAATATGGTTTATTAGTTATTTTGATTGATTATTTAATTTCTATACCGCTTAATATATTTAAAATATCTCTAAGTTGTATACAGATAAGAAAAGCAACAACGGACAAAAAATATTGCAAAAATACAGTTACATATAAAAATGCTACATTAATACAAATATATATGAATCAATATCAATCCCCCCCCCCTTCTAGCACACCTTCCCTCTCAGCCTCAGTGTTCTCTTCCGGGATCTGATAAACTTGGCTCACCCACAAAGGTCTCAGAATGCGAAAAGTTCCACTGAAGTCCTTGAGATTGGTCTCCTGATCCAACACATTTCTGCACTGTAGCCTTCCTGCCACACTAGTACATGTATTGCAATGTTCATCTGGTACCATAATAAGAACATCCCACACTCAGCACTTGATTACTGGAAGAAAAAATTCTAAGAAAGGGGACTAAATGAGCTTGCATGGAGACAGAGAAATTTAAAACACAACCCTAACATGTCAACTCAAAAGAAAGCCTCACTGAATTCAACCCCAACCATGTGGATACAATATTCAAACACACTTCCCAGTTGTCTGGGATCTCATCATGGAGAAGCAGCTCAACTGTGTAAATATAGTCTACTCTAGTGGACACCAAGCTGGTGCAAATCAGCATCTCTTTTATGAAATCATCTGACTTTCCCCATCATTTCTTCTTACAGCCTAGGCGCAATGTAACATCATTCCATTATATATAGAAGTGTTTTGCACTGTTAAGAAATTCTACAAAACTGTTTTTATTTTGCTGGACACTTTTTTCTTAATGTTTTTATTATGAAGAAAAACTTGTTTAAAAGATATAACAAAGCGTGTGGGTGTGGATGGGTGTATACCTTCAATATATAGTGAAATGTATGTAAATAATAGAACAATGTTAATCCAATCAGATGCTTAGGTTGGGATTATATGCATATTTACTTTAGAGTAAATAAGCTCTAGTTAAGTCAATTTAAAACAGTAAGTTCCCTGCCTCTTATCCACAAATTAAAGGCTGCTAAGAACCCACCTTTCATTTGTAGCAACATCCCTTAATTAATTAATTAATTAATGCCTCTAGTCCCTTACTTTAATTTGCCTGCCAGCAAGTTAACTTTTTAGCTCCCTCTGCTGGATCTCTGTATATTCAGAGTTCACGTTTCATTGTACGGAGCTCTCTGAAGCCTTAGCAACAAATCTAGAAAAAAAATTCAGTGCCTGAATAGCAAATAGCAAGCAACACTTTTATATAGGAAGGAAGGGTGTCTTACTTAATTGCGTTTTCAGCAGAAACGTAGATGCCGGAGTCCAAGATTTCAAACAATGTAAAATTAGTATTTCCAGCGCAGTCCTATCTGTATCTGCTCATTAGTAAATAATGCCGACTACAACGGGGCTTCCTCTTCTGTGTATTGAACTGCAGCCTCAGAGTTCCGGTGCCCAGGCGGCATGACATTTGATAATCACAAAGAGCATGATTCTGATTTTGTTCAGCACAAGATACTGTATACAGGGCTACGAGCGAGTGTGAATTTCGCATGTCAGCTTGCAAAAGTGCTCACAATGTGACAGTACTGATTCAGAAGAGGTGGTTATTCTCGGATTCATGGTAAGAGAAAAGGTCTTCAAAAGAAGCCCAGAGCAACTGCTGTATATAAACACAGGATGGAAAAGGTTATTCTGTTGTTGCCAACTGTCTTAATACACTAGCCTAAATGATTAATGTTGATAATTCCTCTCCAGCGGACTCATTAAATCTGGACTTATTTTTATTACAGGCCTTTGACATTTCCTACTTTCTTAATATCAGAGGTAATGACAGTGGTGTGATTATATACTTATTCCTTTCCACCTTCAAGCAGTTTTCTTTGGCAACAGTTACCTTTTTCTCTCTTTTTTTCCCCCTTACTGAAAACTTGCACACGGGGATTCATTCTTTCCTGAAAACTGTTAAAGCTCCATTAGCAAAAACTAAATGGCAGTTGTTTTTTAGATGAATGCACAACAGTCGCCTTACTTCACACAACCTTCAGGGATAAAAGATTAAAACAGTAAAGGCACCATAAGAAAGACATTTACATAGAAGTATAATTTATAACGAGGGTTTGGGTTTTTTTTTATCTACTTAAAAAAAGGAAGGGGGGGAACCCTGTCAAAAAATGTCCAAGCTAAACAAAGGAGAAATTACAGAATGAATCTGGAGCTCAGCCTTGAAGAATAAGGTTTCAGTCTAATTGAGATCATACGCCGCATGTGCAGTTTTGGCACATAAGCCATATTAATCAGAAACTCTTTAATCGTGGATAATTTCTCCTGTGTGTGCCAGATTGGGCATTCTGCTGCCGGGCCAGCTTTTGAGTCTATTTAAGAGAGCACCTTTGACTTCATAAACACCCGCTTACAAAATTGGGGTCAACTTCCTTCTAGGAAGGCATGCTGGGCTGGCTTTGCAGAAACTTTCCCTAATGATTAAATTGCATCTCAGATGGAAATCTACAAACTGCAGATTCCATTGGAGTGACTCTTCCTCATGATTGCAATTTGCTTTGAAAGTAGTCCTTGGGCTTGGAGCGCCCAGAGATGGAGCTGTGTTCGGAAGATGATCCCAACACTGCTGCCGTGTCAATTTTACACTGATTGAACTGAGCATCATTCAAACTACCGTTGTTACATTTCTGCAGGTGTGGGGGGGAACCCTGCCTACTAGGGATAAATCAGACACAAGAAGTGTTTTGTCTGCTGAAGTTTCTTTCAGGTTTTATGAGACTGTAGTGACATACCAGAGAAGTTATGTCATAGAATCACACTTGGAAGAGACTATGAGCATCATCTAGTCCAATGTCCTGCAATGCAGGAATCTTTTGTCCAATGTGGGGCTCGAACTCATGACCCTGAGAGTAACTCAAGCTCTACCAAGTGAGCTATCCTGCCCATTTAGGCAGGTCTCTGTCCCCTGTCTTGTCATTTACAAATCCATAAATGAATTTTAGTGAGAGAGAGAAAAGCGAATTAGAGGGCAGAAAAATGTGGAGAAGTGGAAGGATTCAAAAAAAGTCTGTGCTTTAAGACCACTTTTTCTGTGCTTGATTTTTAAATTTTATTTTCTTGCTTGCCTCCTAGTTTGCTAAACAGATGTTTGCCTGTTCTGGGGTCTTTTAGACAAGCCTTTTTGTCTTGTGCCTGTTCAAGTTTGAAGTAGTTTGTGGCCATTTTTCTCTGAACTACTCCTTTGGGGCTGCAACTTTAGCTCATGAACAATTTTCAACAAACTGAGCTTTTGCAGTTTATAGATATTCTTTGTTTTGTATTTTTTTACCTATTCAGCATCAGGATTTTATTTTTATTTGTTTTACTTTTCTATTTTCCTCTGGATTCTTCTGGATCCTAAATTCACCTCTCAGCTTTCAGATGAACCCAGAAACCCCCTTACCTTTGAATTTCTCTTTGGATAGGTAGCTGTATATTTTTCTCTTTTCTTAATATTTAGGATAGGCTGCTGTGTAATTGTAATGTAGCAAAGCCTTTAATTAGTTTGGACTGGTGGAAGTTCTGGGAGGCAAACTGAAGTAGAAATAATTGCTAGCTTCATATGCCATAAGTTTTGCTTGTAATAATTGTATTTAATGCCTCAATATTTTCTTCTAGAGTTAAATTTTATATGCTAGTTAATTTTCCCATATAATCAGTTATTTTGTACCTTGCATATTTTCCCTTTCTCAAGATTAATTTATGCTTATATTTTTCATTAAACTGAAATGCATTCACTGGTTTTCTGCTAATATATTTGCAATAAATATTTTAATCCAAGTTCAGCCTCTGGGCATATCTGGTCACAGCCATTTTACCCACACGCATAAGTTAAGGACCTCACTTTTAATGTTTTTCTATGGAATCACATGCCATAATTTTTCTTCCATTTGTTAAAAAGAATGAAGAAGAGGAGGAGGATGTTTCTCATGTCAGACACTAAGGCCAACCGCAGTTTTCCAGAATATGATTCAAACAGAATGAAATTTTGGAGGAATCTTCTGTGGGCAGGATAGAATATGATACATTTTGGCTTGCTAAATGATAGTGGGTTCAGAAATGCATTTATTTTAGCTACTTTGCATCATAAGCCATGATTCAGTTTTAACTCCTGTCAATGGATGGACTCTCACTAGATTAGAATCCAATAGCACACGCATATATGGCTCTGTTATATATTTATAAGGCATTCAGAGAATTTTAAATCTATGTGAAAGGTTTTGCATGGCTACCATCTTTTTGGTGAACAGAGTAAGAATGAGACTGAAGCCTGTCTCTTTCATCAGTAGATTCTGTTTCTTGGTCACAGTTGAGGGTGACACAATGGGAACCGACATGTTATATATAATAGGTGCCTTTTAACCTCCAAATGGCTTCGGGCCTGTACACCTGAAGAAATCTACCTGTATACTACAATCTTAGAAGGCCTCCTCCAGGTGGCCCTGCCACCTGAGGAAAGGTAAATAGTAATGGAGGGAAAGCCCCATTTCCCCCCAGGAAAGTAGCTATGACCCCAACTCTGAGGGGGGGGGGTGTATGTGTATGTGTGTATTTGATACCAGATAAATTCCCTTATATTATTCCAGACGTTTTCGTTCTTAATTCATTAAGTGCCTTTATATGCTGTGTCCTGGTTTTGTTGTGGTTTTCTCATGAATTTTATTTTGAAATTTTATTTGCAAGATGCCCTAGAAATATTTCTATCAAAGTGAATCATATACTACTTTACAACTAAAAATACAACAAAATTGCCCCCGAGGGTTGCCACTTCTTTTTCAGCTGGCTTCGCTCCTGCACCTTGAACACTGGGCCAACACATAGAAATTTACCATCCATTTATCTCCATGCCAGGAAAACATTTCACCTGCTAAATTTATGTTCTCAGGCTGCCGTTGAAACACAGGAATGAGGCCAGTAAAATAACAGCAGGAACCCTTTCTCTCCTACATGTGCATCATGGATTACAATAGGTGATTCATATTGCATTAAACTGAGTCCCTGTGCTTTATTTTTATTTTTTTTTATTAAAAAATGGGATCAGGATCAAGTTCAAAGTATGGACAGAATTCAAAGGCATGGGCTTGTCTGGATTTTTTCATACTATCTAGCTCCTCTTGCCTAGCCTGTGTTTTCTCCCATCCAAGAGGGCACCATACAGAGCCCTTGAAATAGATGTGGTTAGGCTTGTCTTCAAAAATAACAATTTAGTTTAATGACGATTCCCTACATTGTAAGCCAACTGTACTGAAAAGCCAAAAACCTTTTTAAAAAATTTATTTCAAAAGCTGGGTATGTTTGCAAAATTTCAACCAGATATCACATCACTTATGAAATGCAGCCCACTTTAAAGGAAGAAAGCAGTTAAAAGCACCGCAAGTATTGTGCCGGCCGCACAGACGATACATGTTATAATCAAATGTAAAGGAAATGACTACTTCATCACACATAACAATTTTCACTCTGGTATATAAGTTGCATCAGGGGTTGGTTTTGCTATTTGGTTTCGCGTTTATTCCACCGCCTGCTTAAAGGCTGTATTTAGGGGAACACTATTAAATTTAAACCTTCATAGCCAGTGTGGCAGAGTGGTTAGCAGAGTGTTGGACTAGGACCCAGGGAGAGCCAGGTTCAACTCATCACTTAGTCATGAAGCTCCCTGGGTGTCCCCTGGACCAAACACTATCTCTTACTAGAACTACCTCACAGAGTTTTGAAAGATAAAGAGTGACTGGAGGAAAACCATGAGTTATGTTCAATGTAGTACCATGTAACACTTTGTACAAGGAAACAACTTCTACTTGGGCAAGAGGGCTTTCCCCCATCTCCTTCCTCAAGAGTGCCATATATCTGTGCCATTTTCAACTCAGTGGTCCTCCTAACAGAACGCTGTACAAGGACGCTGTCTGCTGCTGCAATGGGTTATCCCCACCATCCTCCCACTGCACTCCCATGCTCGCCCCCAAATTGGCTTGTAGAATGTCCAAATCAGTGTACACAAGGAGGAGAGGGGAGATCATCTCATCAGGCAAGCAGAAATGACTGCAATGACAGGCTAATCTCCTCAGCGGCATGTTGAATTGCTCCTTTTCTTCTGGTGGGGTTCCCCCAAACCTCCAGAGCAGATTTGGGGATGGCGTGGGGCACATGTGGGGGGAGGAGAGGGTGGAAAGTGCCATCGCACATGCAAAAGTTGTTTCGCTTGTGCAGCTTTTTTAAAATTAAATACAGCCCAGTGTATGTTCCTTAGATGTTCTTGGAGGAAAGGTGAGGCATACAATAATTCAAATTTAAAAATACATATGAACGACAATCCATGATAGACTTAAACACACCTAAACCCATTGAAATCAATAGTTTAAGCGTCTCTAAGTATTTGATGGATTGTGGCACTGATTATATAGCTATCTGTAGAATTCACAACAAATGGTTCCTTGACAGCTGCTATATAGCTTACATCCCCAGTCCAAAGCATATGTAGAAAGTAAGTCCCATGGAAATTTGCGGGGGTGAGGCATTGATATCTTAATATAATGGAATAAAAAGTACCAATACAGATTTAGGTGGGAATACCATTTTTCAATATTTCCCTAGATGTAAAAAGCTCTCTACCAGAAGAAATCTAGCAGAGCAGAGAAAGGTTCTGCAAGTTTTCTACTTGTTGCAAACATTTACATGGTGAAGCAATAAGAAGAAATTTATTTATAGGTCTCCTATCTTATTTCTATAAATCAATGTGGATTGCTGTATCAGGCAATACCTGGCCTAGTTCTTGAACTGGACAGAGGGGTATTAATATCCAAATATATTTAGGTGATCCTACTCTGGGATATTCTGTATAAGAAAAACTCATCATGTTGGTGTAATCTGAGTGCCTGAGTGAAAAGGAAGAACAAAAACTACAGGCTGAGGCAAGGAGAAAGAGATACTGAAAGAAATGCAGAGAGAACATCAGGTGAGTTTGGGGGAGGGAGTTCTATAAGCAACAAGCACTAGGGGGTGCTTCCCTCACTGATGCAGGACAGTGATTCAGTATGATTGTTGAAGCATTTAAAACATAAATACTTTAAGCTGCATCTCCAGCTATGCTCAACCTGCGTATCTGTAAATAAACTCAAATCTTGTTAGTGCAGGACAAAAATAGGCATAAAATAGAATTCCTGGATACCAAGATCCAAGTTCTGAGGAAGTACCAGCATAAAAAAATCACAAAACATGCAGCAAAGTAAAGCATGGAAATTTAGGCTGTTAGACCATTAAAATATTTGCCCTTTAAAGCGCGTTCCAAAGCTTCCTCTTCACACATTTGATGAGTTAAAAATGGTTTACTTGGGAACTCTCAAAAGGTCAGATCCATGTGCTTTTCCATGCAGCAAAGGTTGCACAGACAGTAAAACTTGCCTTAGTTACAAAGTGGTTCCTAAATTATTGGTATAGGAACAAATAATTTAAATTATTGGTATAGTATCCAATAAAAGCCATGTAGACCTTCTCACACATTGAACCCTCCAGTTGACTGAAAGAAGAACAAAGGCTTGGTTACCTAGTCCCTCCCAAGGTGAACTAAGACTGGCAGGACAGCTTCCTCTTATGGTATTAACCCCTACATGCAATTGATAAGACATGTTGATTATCCCACAAATATTACAAAAGATCAATAATTCCCCAGTGACATCTTTCATCAGAGTAAGTGTTGCACCTCTGTAATGTCTCACTGATCACACTAAAGACTGTAACAATATTTCCCACCTGCCATCTGAAATGACACCTTCCATTCTGCCATCTCACTCTGCTACACAGTATAGATACAGCCTTCGTTCCAATCAAATAGGATTGGCAGGAAACTTTAATTAAATTGGGCTCATTCACTGACCATTTATACTTGTCCTGGTTTTAACAGGATTACTTCTTCATAAGCGATGATGTTTTCCATTCTGCTAATTGCATTTACATGAGAGTAAGCTACTAATTCAGTAGAAATTATTGTCAAATAAGGATGAAAAGGACAACATTAAACCTTGCCTTTTCTTGGTCAGTCAAAGCTTCTGGTTGGTTGGTTGGTTGGTTGGTTTTTTAACCTACGTTTCTATTCCCCTTTAGTATCTCAGAAAGGAACCTTTCTCGGAGTTTCAGTACTATGCAAACTTATTTAACAAATTATCAAATCATCAGTTGTAAAGCAGATTGTTAGCCTACTAAACAAATTGCCATTGGTTAACAGCCTTAATCTAAAGTCAACATACTTGATCCTAAACCATGTGTTATGCTAGACTTCAACTAGGATCCCAGTTGCTCAGCACCCTCTGGGAATATGCCCAATAATATCACTGACATATTAATGGGCTTGTACAACCTCAGGGCTAGTCATACATTAAAAAACAATTACAGTTTTAACATACTTTTGAATACAGGAGAAATAATGTCTCAATAGATCAAGGTATGGCAGACTTAAGAGAACTTGACTGTATTTAACTTGGAGCAATTTGCAACTTTACAGAGTGGATGCTTATTATGAAAAATAATTATGTTGCACTCCCTTTTCCAGTGACATCAAGCAACCACAGCTATGCAGTGTCCCAACATCCTATGCACACTGTAGCCCTTATTGCCAGGGGAAATATTGTTCATAGTAACAGAGACCAACAGAATTCCTTCATCTCATCACCGTGGCTTTCTGGCACAGGAACAAGCAGCAGAGATCCTGTGACTGATGCAAATTATTTGCTCGTTAGGCAGTTGTAGTTTAAACGTAAAGTTCACATCCTCTGAGCACAATCATTTTATACAGGTTAAGGGAGCTAACAAAAAGTTTGATTCCTTAAGGCATTTCCTGCATAAAAGGGGAAATATAATATGAGAGAGAGGAGCTTCAAAATTGGTATCATTGAAAAGGCAAATTATTTGAGAGAGCGGGATGGGGGGAGTTAAGCTATATTTTTATTCTACAAACATCCTTGGGAAAACATCAGGCTTTTCAACATACAGTATTGATTTTGGAGGCCATTCAACAATGTGTGTGTGTGTGTGTGTAGTGTAATATAATATAATAACAAAACATTTCCTCTTCAGTTTTCCTTAGCAATTGTATATTTTAGGTGGCAAAAAAAATTCTGCTATAGATGACATTTAGAGAGAGAACCATTTAATGTGTATTTTCATGATTAAGGTACTATTATAGAATAAAATTGCTGCTGGAGAGGTGGTAGGTGTTACTGCAGGGCTTAAACCAGGAGGCCAAGAATCAGCCATAGAGCACTTCCAAGCTGTTGCTATTTTAAGGTAGAATTCAGTCAAATTCTGGCAAATTCAAGCTGCACAATTAAAGGTCTTTTGTCACTCTTGCTCAACAAACCCCCCCCCCACCTCCCAAACTAGACTTTTTGCAATATGCAAAGTGGTGAGGAAATGCACAGAATTGTGTGGGTTAAGAATTGCTTGAGACAAGATCAAACAACCTCGCCACACACAAATCAGAATGAATGCTCAATAAATAGCTGCTGCCATCTGACATCCCTGCAAATGAGGGTGAAAATTCAATAAAGAAGTTGCCTGGAAGCGACCATTTTCTCCCTGCTACGTACGCTCGTACCAGGGATGCTAGCCAAAGAAGGTAAATGCAAGCAAACTCGGTTGAACTCAGTGGGACTTAAACGAGACATAGATCACTTTGTAAGCATGCAAACAACCTATAATCCTCCAGGTTTGAAATGTCATGTGATATGAGACAGCCAATGCAGTGCTACTAAAAAGTTTAGATACTCTTAAACCTCCTGACTGCTTGGGTCTGACCTAAACATCAGAATTCCAACTAAACACCAGGAAGAACTCTTTGACAGCCAGAACTGTTCAACAGTGAAACAGACTCCCTCAGGAGGTGGTGGACTCTCCTTCCTTGGATGTTTTTAAACAGAGGTTGGAAGGCCACCGGTGATGGATGCTTTAGCTAAGATTCCTGCATTGCAGGAGGTTGGGTTAGATGACCCTTGGTGTCCCTTCCAACTCCACAAATCCATGATTCTAAGTATTCCCATTTGCTTTCTTGCAACCAAAATCAATTATCCTAACCTCTACAATTATCTTAACATGCTATAGGGGTGAAATGATAGACTGAAGTGAGCTTAGGCAGACAACACTGAATATTTCTTGAAGAAAACAGAAGTTCCAGATCTCTTTCATCTCATAATAAATTAACAAATATTACTATAGTAATAAGATTGTTATCTCTGAAGGTTGGCGTTCACAATTTCATAATGTTCAGTGGCTAATTCAAGTAACTGGCCCAAGTAAAGATGTGTACTAAAACATTCTGTAAATCTCTTTATTTCACAATAACATTTTTGAAAAAGATATTTCTGGTTCTTGTACAGGCCACAAGTCTCATTTCTCCACATCAGCGAGGAACAATAACCTCAGCATTTTCTAAAATTGAGACTTTTTTTACACTCAACACATGCCACTGGATTCTATATGAGATATGCTAAGCATATTTTTTGTATTTTGAATTCTAGGTTTAAAGTATAATGTGAGTTGAAATGTTATCAAAACTGCCACATTTTCTCTCTTTCGGGAAGAGTATTGAAAAATAAATATTCCTTTTCACTTTCTACAACGTACGAGTATGGAGTATGTATTCATTATATTTCTGGATATTTCTCAATACTGTTTCAGATATCAGATCAAATGAAGCCATAAAGTGTCTTCTACCTCTGCCTACAATCATAAACAAGAAACAAGTTTGCACGTGATCAAGGTCCATGCTTGCCAAATGGTACTAGATTACTCTGAAACTGATCCAAAAATGTCAGACTTTTCCTATAGTCTACGTATCTATCAAGAAATATACCATTAATGAAAAAGGGTTACAGTACTATCCAAAAAACAAATTTTCTGTAAGAACATAACATTGAATGTTTCAGAGATGGGAAAGCCTCTTCTAGTTTGGTTACATTAGATGTAAAGCATTCAGCCATAAAGGGGGCAGTATTGGGGGCGGGGGGAATGGCTTCTCTCTCGTGGTTGCCAAATACACTCTCAGTTGTAAAGAAGAAGAAGAAGAGTTTGGATTTGATATCCCGCTTTTCACTACCCGAAGGAGTCTCAAAGCGGCTCACATTCTCCTTTCCCTTCCTCCCCCACAACAAACACTCTGGGAGGTGAGTGGGGCTGAGAGACTTCAAAGAAGTGTGACTAGCCCAAGGTCACCCAGCAGCTGCATGTGGAGGAGCGGAGACGCGAACCCAGTTCCCCAGATAACGAGTCTACCGCTCTTAACCACTACACCACACTGGCTCTGATAGCTTGCTTCAGGCAACCTTTTGGTAGTTCTAGTCACAGAAGAGCCTAACTGAAGCTAAGTGGATAGAAACAATAGAAAAATGCCCCAAAATCCAATTATCCAACTATTCTGGACAACAATCATACAAGAAATATGCAAAATAACTAAGCAAGTACTGTATTAGAAGTCACCCCAGAACTGGCTCTACTAAATATCTTCCAAGATAATAATGCCCACTCACACCATAAAGAGCTCGTAACCCACCTACTCTCGGCAGACAGAAACATCATAGCCAGACACTGGAGAGACCTGTCAGGAGTAAGCATGGGCCGTTGGTATCAAATAGTATGGGAAACAGCCTTATTAGAAAAACTAACCAATAAAATGAAACTGACACAAGGACAAATAGAAGAAGACACCTTCACCCCGGTACGGCTCCCCTTTATCACATACAGGGGCGGAGCAAGGGGGCGGGGGGCTGGCCACCCCGGGTAGTGCCCTGGAAGGGTGACACTCAGGGTGGGGCCCCGCCCCCGCAACCCCCGCCTCCAGCCAGCAGTGAAAAAAGCCACTGAAAGAGAGGGCTTTCCCCCTTTCAGCGGCTTTTTTTGCCGCTGCGCTCCCTGAGGCAGTGGGAAATAGAGAGGGGCAGGCCAGCGAGGAGAGGTGTCACCCCCCTCGCTGCCCCGCCCCTCTCCATGCCCCGGGGCCGGCTCCACTCAGGGAGCGCAGTGGCAAAAAACCCCGCTGCGCTCCCTGAGCGGAGCCCGCGGGGAATGGAGAGGGGCGGGCCATCTGGCCCGGGTGGAGGCGTCGCTCTGTGTGCATGCGTCATGACATCATGCGCACGGAGCGATGCCCCGCCCCCAGGGGTGCCGGTTGGCTTGCCGCCCCCGGCAGCCCAGCGGCTCGCTACGCCCCTGATCACATACACAGCTCAACAAGACAACAAGAAGAATCCACCAACAGCATCTGAATCAATATGGATAACCTGATACAAAAATACCCACCCACCCCACTCACACATGAAAACAAAGTTCACCACAGCCAATCACAAACAACCACACCCTAGGCCAACCCCAACCTCTCTCACCACCAAAGGAACACAAGCGAATAGTAAAGAGAACCCACACAAGCGATGCTGACACAAAACCCCACACATACACTAAGTAAAATAGAAACTTCGCCACCCGGCCCCACCCCCATTCACCATGCCCCCCTCCACCTCTTTCCCCCCTTTACTTCCTAATGTAACACTAATGTCTCAACACATGAAACTGACCTATAGAAAATGTATCTTGAAAAAGGAGACATTGCACATACTTTTGTAAACCAAGTAATCTTTAATTTAAAAAAATGTGGGTTGTTTTTTTTTAAAGAAACAATTATCTCTCAGATTCTTCTGGCTCTTCAAATCCAGTTTTTCATTTTCCCAGACAGTTGCTGCTCTGACAATAGCTTTGGCCCACCAGAGGTGGCCCAGGTCAAGCAGCTGGTCTCTTTCCACATCCAGCATCCCCATCAAGTTTACTGGGTATACCAGTCACCACTGCGTGGTCCTATTTTTACAGTGTAGGACAGGGGTCAGCAAACTTTTTCAGCAGGGGCCCAGTCCACTGTCCCTCAGACCTTGTGGGGGGCCAGACTATATTTGAGGGGGGGGATGATGCAAGAGCACCACGAGCCCCGGTGGCTGCTTACCTGTGTCTTGCGAGTGGCAGGGGCTGGCCGCAGCAGCGGATGGACTATGAGCGGCACACAAAAGGGCTCCAGAGGGGGGCTGCTTTAAATGGCGGCTGCTCGAGTGCTGCTGCTGCGGCACCAACAAAGCCCAGCCCCCTTCCTCCTCTAGGCAGGGTGGGGAGAAGCCAGGAAGAGGGAGGGGAGAAGCGCTGTGGGAGGGAGAGGGAGGGAGAGGGAAAGAACGCGCATGAAGGTGATCCACGCGGCAATTCCCGGACCGTCCGTGGGCCAGATCCAGAAAGCCATTGGGCCTGATCCAGCCTGCGGACCTTAGCTTGCTGACCCATGGTGTAAGACCTGAGGACGAGGGACAGTAATTGGCTCAAAAAGTGCCAGTATGTTTATGTAAAAACAAGGATATGGTGCCAGGTCCAAGAAGGGCTGGAGATTGCTTTACAATGAACCAGTTCTTGTTCACAATACTTTGGCTAGAGACACATACTGAGATGCATCGAAAGATGTCAGGACTAGACTGTAAACCTCAAACCCTGATCTTGGTTTGGCTGGAAGATTTGAACTACAAACAAACTCCACACAAAAGCTAAATCAAAGCAGTCTGGGACAGTTTGGTTTCTGATTTCAAACCCTTACGTTCTCAAGTCCTTGGATCTGGAAGTTTTGGTGTGTGGTTTGGGCCTTTCCCCCATAAATTACCTCCTCTTGGCAATGCTAGCTTTTGCTTACCGAGTTCACAGCCATATATCAAAAGAGCATTTACTCATTGTCTTTCTTTAAAATAGGAAGCTTACAGACATTAAAGTACTTTTGGAAATCAAATGAAAGCTGCAGTTCTGATCAAGAGTGGGTTACAAATAAACACGCATATTATATGACCTAGCTGTATGGTTTCCTAAAAGAGAATATTGATGTCCGGAAAGAGAACAGTAGCATTTATGCTATTTCAAATATCTCATAGACTGCCTCCTTCCCTACAGACTCCCTTCAGTATTACAGAATAAGAATTACTTTTTTAATTATAATTTGTTTGTTTGTTTGTTTTGTCAAGCTGAAGCCATTACCAAAGATAAAATACATAAAGCAGAATAAAAACAGAATAAAATGCATTACACATCTAAAACAATTATTAAAATCAGACATACTGTCCGATAAGAGTTTGTTCCCCTGAAGAATTTAACTTATCAACCCCACAAACATTTCTGCTCGAGTCCCTGCAAATAGGCACAATTTGGGTTGGTCAAATTCTTAGAGCCTTAATTCTTACATTATTATGTGATATTCATCTTGAGAGCAAAGAGCTTCTTGGAAGATAGAAATAGAAAGGAAGGATAGAGATGCTCCAAATCAGTGATGGGAAATTTGTGGCCCTCCAGTTATTACTGGGCTTCAACACCCACCAGCCCCAACCAGTCTAACCATTGGCCATGAATGATTGAAGTTAGAGTCTACCAACATCCAGATGACCATAGGTTCACCATTCATGTTCAAAATAAATATATTTCATAAGCATGAGATATCTCATGCACAGAATGTAAAAGAGAGTAGGCTGCTGAACTTTAAAGATGTAGAAGACAATACTGTATTTGGGACATGTATGGCTGGTAAAACTCCTTCTTCATAACTATGAAAAGTAGTGAAGCAGAGACCCTTCTTGGCCATTCCTGTTTCTAGTGTAGTATTTCTATATTCTACATTTCCACAAGATCAGGAGGTCAGATTATTGTAAATGGCAAGTCCATGTAGCAGTTATGTAAGGAGAAATGCTTCCAGAAATTCAACAGAAAACAATTGCCCTAATCAAGGGGCATTCTGTTATCTCGGCTATATTCTTCCATCTCAAGTATTTTGCACACACATTGCAAAGTCTTAAACTAGAAAAAATATTTTTCCTACCTATTGCAAATTAGTACTTAATTTGGCTCTTATGGGATACTTCAAGATGTTTTATTACCACAATTGTTAATTGCTCCGGCTAGAGAACAACTTTCTCTTTCCAGTGCATCCTAATTTCCAATTGCCCCGAGAACCTTGAGTAAGTGCCATTTTTCTCCTCGTTTCCACAAAGTCTAATCCAGTGTTTTTCAACCACTGTTCCGCGGCACACTAATGTGCCACGAGATGTTGCCTGGTGTGCCGTGGGAAAAATTTGTTTATTTGATTCCTATTCAAGAGAATTACTTTATATATAGTCAATATAGGCACAGAGTTAATTTTTTTAACATTTTCTAATGGTGGTGTGCCTCGTGATTTTTTTTATGAAACAAGTGTGCCTTTGCCCAGAAAAGGTTGAAAAACACTGGTCTAATCATTACTGTGCATACAAAGCTGGGATTGTTTGGTAGGGCAGCTTATTTCATTTTACTTTGCCAGAGCCAAGCTAAACACCAGTTTTATTCACACAAAGTTGAAATAGTGGCACCAATGAATGAGGAAGAAAAATAGTTTCACTCACTTGGTTTTACACTTTGCATGAGGCTTACATATTCGCAGCTCTCCGTGTGCTTTGCAGCAATTTTGCTTTCAATTCGACCGTCTGGATTGCATTTGAAATGAAAAATGTCAACCTTCTAAAGAAAATGTCCGAGTTTGAGCAACAGGAGAACAGGTTTTTAAATCATTTGGTTAATGGGTTTGAGAAACGGAGCACCCTTGTGGGTTCCTCTGAACGCAGAGCTGCTCTGAAAACCTGCTAGGATGCCCCAGGTCATATACAGTACAGACAGAAAGTGGAAAGTCACTAAGTTGAATTGCTGGCACTTAAGACTTATTCCTAGACTTGCTCCTGCAGCTGAAACAGCAGATAACCAGCAGCAATCCAATGGCCATGGAGAGGTAGGTAGGTAGGTAGGTAGGTAGGTAGGTAGGTAGGTTTGTTTGTTACTTGCTTGCTCCACATTTAATCCCCACAACAGCCCCCTGAGGTAGGTTAGACTGAGAGACGGTGACTGGCCCAAGGTCACAGAGTGAGCTTCATGGCCAAGTGGGGACTGAACTGTGCTCTCCCAGGTCCTAGTTTAACACTCTAACCACTATACCACACTGACAGAAGAGCCACAGGCAGAAGAATGGTCATCACCTGACTCTCCATAGGCACTAGCAAGTATGAGCGACACCCACTTAAGGTATGGAAGAAAATTCAAACCCAAAGAGTGAAAACTAGGGTATGGTTCCTGGATGAAGTGGTGAGGTCCCTCCCATTGCTCTCCTAACCTGTTGTTGTATCTTCCTCCCTGAATGGTGGGGGTTTTTGGGTAGTCTCCTTTGCTGGGACAGCACGGCATGAATTTTAACTTATTTTAATAATTTTATTGTTTATCTTTTTAAATAATGTTTTATGGTATTTTGTGTAAAGGCATGGACCTCACAAATTTAATAAACTTGTTGAAACCCAAAGAGTGGAAGGACTATATCACACAGAAGAAGCAATAAATTAGCCTGGTACCTGCCTCTCCACTGGAAACATCCAGGGATATTTTCATTTAATGCTTACTGGTGGAGATAATAAAATATACATGGCCCCTTTAAGGGAAACAGCTGTGACCCAGGAGAGGTGTGGCCTGATGGAAGAAGTTATTACTACTAGTGTTTTGTTCTACCATTCACTCAGCTGTTGGTGAGTTTCTGTGTGGACAGCAGACGATCATACAGTAACTAATGCAGTCAGCCTTGGTTTCCTGATGGTAGTGTGAACAGGACCAGCCCACTCATGAGGCAAAGTGAGGTGACTGCCTCAGGTTGCAGGATCTACAGGGGAAGCAGATCCAACCTCCAAGGAATGCAGCTGCAGTGCACCTCTTGGAGGCTGGATCTTCCACTTCCTCAGCGCCCCACTATACGAGCTGCCTTACCTCTCAGCGAATAGGGGGCATTGCTGGTCTCCTATTTGATATTGATCTTGAGTCCCTCCTACTTTGCTCCTGATGCAGATCTTCGCTCCCCTCTTCTTCCCTGGTAGAGGCAGGGCACCATTTTGTGGTTCACCTCAGGTGCTAAAATGTATTGGGCCAGCCCTGCATGTTAAAAACTAAAAATGGAGGGGTTCTTCTTCAGTTTCTCTCTGGATGATGAAGTTAAACAGAGCAACTAGTCCCTGGGACCCCACTTACTTCTCCCAGACTGAAGGGTTTGGAACAATACCAGTCCAGCCTGAAGCAGAGCCAATATGGCGCACACAGAAGAACCTTGGCAAGGGCCAGTTCTTCAAAAAGTATTGCTACACCGTTCAGACATTTCTGTGATCCTCTGTCCCACCATAGTACCACTGGAAATTGATGGCTTCACCCTGCTACATGGCAAAGTCAGTCCTTCTTGGGGAACTTGGTGTCTTGGGATGTATGGTGTACATCCTCTTGCTGTATCTGAAACCTTCTTGACTGTTCAACAGTACTACCTACTCTGGCATCCCTATTTTTCTGGTGCTGGGCTTCTCAAGTCTTTTTCTTCCATGTTTTCTTAAATATTATCCACATTTATAAGGTGTAGTTGTTGGGTTTTTTAAAAAAAAAAATCTAAACCTCAGGATTCCAGCAAGAGTCTTCATAAGAAAAACACTTTGGGGATTATGTGTGGCTTATTTCTTCCCACCACTCATGCAATCTAAACACCAATTAATAGCTCTGCTTTCCAGGTTCATTTATTTAATAGTTTATGGGGAAAGGCAAAAATATTATATAGTGAATTTTACCTCAGAGATCTCCCTGCTTACAAGCCTTGCCTCCTTATGCAGCTGCATAGTAAAGGATCTTGCCTCAGAATGGGACCATAGGTGTCGGATTCTGGAGGTTAAGGCACTTTGCCCCCAATGCTTTTTTTTTGAGAGAGGTATGCCCCCTCTATGTTCAGAGGGCATTTGGCTTCACCCCGGCTCCTTGTGACGTTGCATTTGCAACATCAGGACGTCACATCAGGCCCTCTCAATCATCTTGAGAAGTTGGCACCTCTGGATGGGCCTCTAACAGAATTGGCATCTTCTTGCTAGGCTGATGACACCTAAAGCCACCAGCCTTAACTGGAACCAATCCCTGACCAAAATACAGTTTTTACAACAGGATTTGACCATTTTTATATCTCTTGTCCTGCTTTGTCCTTGACCATATTCAGTGCCTAACCCTGTATTTTCTGGAGGTCAACTGACTGGGTCACATGAGGGTCCTGTGGGTTCCTTGACCACTTGCTGCACCATATCTTCATCCTATAGGCTCACTATCTGTATGACTGCATTACCAGTACATGGAAAATTCAGTTTTAAAATAAACTAACTCCAGTTTCAATTCACCCACACCAAAAAGGAATACGTTCCCATTCTAGTTCACCTGTTCCAGAAAGGAATTAGTTCCTATTTAAGTTCTCCCCATCCAAAAAGGAACTAATTGCACTACAGTTCAATTCACAATTCATCCACCTGGTGCTCAGCATGTGTTTTTCAGCTTTCAGAATTTTACAATTTGCTCTGCTGAAGTATAAAATATATTTAAGAAGAAAGAAAACATCAAAACAAAACACACAGTGTAATGTGAACAATAGTTTTATTTATTTTTCACAAAAAGTATGATCTTTGGGCTTAAACAGCAGCATCAATTTTCAGATGGGTAAAAATGGTAAATGCAGTGGCCACAATCAAACACAGAGTTAAGTTCAATTAAACTTCACTGGAAGGGCAGATCCTGAAGTTGAGGCTCCAGTACTTTGGCCACCTCATGAGAACAGAAGACTCCCTGGAAAAGACCCTGATGTTGGGAAAGATGGAGGGCACAAGGAGAAGGGAACGACAGAGGATGAGATGGTTGGACAGTGTTCTCGAAGCGACTGGTATGAGTTTGGCCAAACTGCGGGAGGCAGTGGAGGATAGGGGTGCCTGGCATGCTCTGGTCCATGGGGTCACGAAGAGTCGGACAAGACTGAACAACAGCAACAAACTTCTTTGTATATACGAAATTGTTAAATTAAAATGGAATGGAATTGCATTTTTAAAAAATCAAGTTCCACCACAAAAGGAGTTTAGTTCACATTCTGTTCACCTGGAAATTATAAGAACTACTTACAGGTATAATTCATACATTTTTAATTAATCCAGGGAATTAGTTAATCGGAGTTAGTTCATTCTAATCACTGTGCATTACACATAGTGGGGAGTAAGTTGAATTCCATTCCCAATCAAAGTCAGCTCATAAATGAAAATGATTGCCATATTTACAAATACTACTAAAATGCAGCAAAACAGATTTCCTTTGGACTCCTTGAAATAAAATGCAACTCATTTCCACTGACATATAGACATTTGTATTGCCACTGAACCATTTCTGTAGCTGGAGGGATATTTATTTATCAAGCATGTCAGAAATGATATTTAAAGGAAAGATTTGTTTCCATAAATAGTGATCATCTTGATGTTTTAATAGCCCCATGAAACATTCTTTAAATTGGAGTATGGAGAAACTGTGGAAAGATGGTTGTGATTTGTATCATTTCAAAAAGCAAATCATTCTTCAGCAAATAACGGTTACTTATAAGTGCCAACCCATCGTCTGAAATGGATGAAAGAGATTTATTTGAATTAATATGTTTTCATTCAGGCCCTGGAACAACAAGGCTTGTATGCATAAATGTTTCAATGGCTGCTTCTTCAGCAAAATGCTGGAACCACATGTTTCCCTTTAAATTGTATGACCAAAATTCAGTGTGTGACGTTGCTCACCACCTGGGAGAACAATTTTTTATTTGACGCCTGCAGTGGCATACTACAAACTCTTGCAGAGGCCTATTCTTGCTTTTTCCACAGGGTCAAGTTATTTCATACTCCAGGTAGGAAGTTGAACTCTAGAACTGGATGATGAGGGTATACAATACCTTTGTGTGATTCTGATTGTGTGTTTATCCATCCATTTACTTCTCATGAACTATGTTGCTGGCACAAGTGGTCTTGGTTTTTCAGGTCTAGCTTATTGGATCACCCTTTGATTTTGATAAGTTTTTGAAGGATCCCTCCCTCAAATCAATGTGAGTACTATTTGGTTTTATTCATTCCTTGGATAGCCCCTTCTCCCCACTACTGCTCTTTGTTGGGATAATATTGACATGACCCACCAGTGCCGGATTTACGTATAAGCTAAACAAGCTATAGCTTAGGGCCCCAAAAAAATGTAAAGGGGAAAAAACTGGATGTACATTTCCAAAATATAAGATAAAAATAAAAAATAAAAACCTACATACAGCAACAGTGTTTTGTGTTGTGTAGGCTCTTATTTGTTATGTGCAAATGGCTTTAGATACCTATTAGGTCCATAAATTACCAGATAGCATATATTCAACACAAAAAACAGCGACAATTTGTTGCTGACAAAGGACAGCTGGACATATAAAGGGCCCCATTACCTTCAGTAGCTTAGGGCCTCATCAAACCTAAATCCAGCCCTGTGACCCACTAATAACTCCCCACATGCGGAATTAATTTTGGCAAAATGGCATTCTGTGTGAGTTTACTATTTTCTGACTTACTTATTTATACCTCACTTTCCACTTAAAATAACACGCAAGCAGCTTACAAAATTAAAGACAACACAAAAATAAATATATATAAAAGCAGCTGCCTAAAAACTCATCAAACGATTGCAATAGCATTCACATCATCTTATAGTCAAAGTATTTATCAAATGCTGGGGTCAGGCTTGGAGAGGGAAGTTAATTAAAAAATGCTGCCTCCAACTCACCTTTTCCCGCCACTTCTTGTTTTGCCATTGCGGCCATCTTCCCACCAATTATGCAGCTCCTCCCAGTGGCCGTCAGCCATTTTGTTTTCATCAGAATTGTTATGTGAGGCGGTGGTCGGGGTGGGGGGTGGGGGTAGCCACCATGAGAGAATAGATCTGGTCAAATTTCATCTACCATCCCTCCAAAATTGTTAACCATTTTCACCATCTGTAAATGGGAAAATGAAATTGGTGGGTGCATTTCAGCTCAGCCTTAGCATGAGTGAACACAGCAGAAGTTTCCTGGTGCTTAAAGCACAGTAATGATAGTATCAAGCAACTTTTCCTGAGGAGGAAATTCCACAGCAGAGACTCCATCACTAAAACATCCCTCTCACTGATTGCTACCACCACCTGTTCCCACCACAAACCCATCATCAGCCTAGTATTCTTTCTTCGAAGAAAAGGGGGCTGTCCTGGAACTTCCTAGCACTTAGGGAAGTAAAAAAACACCAAATAAAGGATTTGATGTTCATGAAATATTCAGTCTGAAAGATCGGTAGCAATTTTTCCCGCTCCATATTAAAACATTTCAAAATCAGACACCCAGGCAGAAAGAGGGGCAGCCTCTGCCTTCATCTGAAATAGCAACTTAAACAAATATTAGGTAACTTTTTTGTATATAAAGGCACACAGGAAGCAGAGGAGGGCAGCCCAGAACAGCTGACCCAACCTCCCAGTTGCACTTTTGCCACAAGAAAAGGTTAAAAACCATACCCACTTGGCTGTTATACAAATAACTTTGTTTCAACACAGTATGTAGGTGAATAAAAGAGACTGTGTATGCATGGGAGAAATAAATGTGATGTTAATTATTAATTTTGACAAGTCTATATATTTCTTCATAATTTTTTTTCAGGGCTAAAGTTTCAGGAGGGAGGAGGAGGAGAAACCTTGAAGCTGAATGAGCCCCACTTGTGGCTTGGACTCTCACTGCTCAGCATACAATAAAATGGGTTGTGTTATGAAAATAGGTTGTGACAGACCATGGTGAGTGTGGTCTCGTTTGTGTAATAAATGGGTTTGCAAATGTGGTATTAAAACGGGGAATCTACAAATGTAAAGTAAGCTAGGGAGGATATTATCTAAAGGTTTCTGTATGTTAACTAGCTTCAAAGGCACACGATACATTTTTAGCTGGTACACCAGTTGTGGTAAAAGTGTGATGAATTTCATGAGGTTTGCTGTTCAAGATGAAACCCATGGTTTATTTTTGACAGCCACAAACCTTTTTGTCAAAACCAGCATGAAACACACACAAATGCTGCTTCATTCTGTGTCTACCTCCCTTAGGGAAGAGCATTTGAGGACCCAACTCAATGCCAAGATCTCTTCTCTCATCTCTTTGAACGTTGGCAAACAGCAGCTGAAGGAGGGCCCAATATGGACCAGGACTGTACCACTGAAGAATTTACTCTTTCCACTTGCACCATTTTCTGAATGAAAAACATCCCCCTGATATTTCGCCCTATTGGGGAAAAGGGTGTTACACAAAATGGTAGGCAGAGGATGTAATGGGGGACAGGTTCTGCAGCAATTCCTCCCCCACATGCTTTCAGGGTCAGAGGAGGGACTGGGAAGAAGGCCACTTGGCCTGAGCTTTCCTCTCAGAGGGGGGTCTCAAATTTAGGCATTTGTTGATTTAGCGGCATGTGATAAGTTTCACAACTTGTTCTTATGTCCATCAGACCAAAATGTGACACACATTATCATCTTAGAGCCACACATTCAAGCAAATAAGATCATTAGGGATCGTTAGGAAAGGGGTGGGGAATATAATTCCCAGTATCTAATTATTTTATCTATGGTGCTTGGAATAATGTGTGCAGTTCTGGTTCCTCATCTCAAGAAGGATATGGTAGAGCTGAGGAAAGTTCAGAAAAGGGCAACCCAAAATAAAGGGAGTGGAGGAACTCATTTCCTATCCACATTCTCCACTCATCAACCCAAAATAAAGGGAGTGGAGGAACTCATTTCCTATCCACATTCTCCACTCATCACTCATGTTTGCCTGACCACAGAAAGCAACGCACCTTTAAAGCTTTTGCAACCTATTAGTGGAGGGCACAAGGAGAAGGGGACGACAGAGGATGAGATGGTTGGACAGTGTTCTCGAAGCGACTGGCATGAGTTTGGCCAAACTGCGGGAGGCAGTGGAGGATAGGGGTGCCTGGCGTGCTCTGGTCCATGGGGTCACGAAGAGTCGGACACGACTGAACGACTGAACAACAACAACAACAAAGTTTATCATCAAAACACACTCTTTCTGGTATCTCAACTATGGGAAGCTTTAAAGCCGGCAGCACTTGTAAGTAGATTAGTAGATACAAAAAAATAAGGTGAAGTTTTGCACAAATTCTCTTGAATTAACTGATACACAACTACTGAAGTACCCGTGAAGTGGGCCCTTGCTTATCCAGTTGTGTGTCATCCTAATTTCTTCTGAAAAGCATTGTATATCCTTGGGAGATTCAGACAGTCTGAACTAAAAGCTTACAGACTCATTAGAAACATTTTAAACTGAACCAAGAAATGTTTGAAGTCATTTTGTGGCCAATATCTTCTTATGATAGTTAGATCTGCGGGTTTTTCAACTTAATCCCTCAGATCCCTGCTACCCCAGAAGTCATGTGCAATATATGTGCCAACTTTTCTATGTCCTACCACAGCTTCCCACAAATCCCAGTTATTTTTTTATAGAAAGGAATTTGTCTTGAGTGTGTGCGTGTGCATTCAATTAAGGGCAACTGCCAATTAAAAAAAAAAATTGTAGTTAGCGAGAATCCCTAACAAAATTATTAATTAGAATTTGATTTCTCTCCCCACACACACATTTTTGATCATAGTAATAACATAGTCCCAGTCCCATCTGTGAAAAATATAAAAGAACTAAACGCATGTTCATCTTTCCTGAACAATGCAACATTCTTCTGATGTTTTCAATCATGCTTCAAACATGGTGTGGGGGTGGGGAAGGCTGCTCACTCCATAAAATAAGCATGGTTTTCTCTTTAAATATATTACATAAAGAAAGAGAAAAATGAAATCACAGGGGCCTGTGTGGTACGCATTAAGTGACTCATATTCAATTGAATTACATCCCACACATGAGGGGAAAATGGTCTCCACTTGTACATATGAGCCACAGCTCACGATATTGCAAATACTGCTTCAGATGGTAGATAAATGTGTTATCCATTACTATGACATATAGTGCTGTTGCCATAGCATCATATGGACTGCGACTCTCTCCTTACACTGTGGTGGCTTTTAGGTCTTTATGACGTTGTGTATTTTATTGTTTGTTAAAATTGTTGCCTTTTAATGCCTTTTGCATCTTTTAAATTTGTGTGACTCCCCTTGGGACTATTTTTGTGAAAGGTGTCTGCTGAATTAAATTAAAGAAATAATGAAATGCAATAATACCACCTCTACTACCTGTCTGGCATCCCGGTGGCTTGTGCTCTTTTGCTTCGCTGCTTCGATTCCACTTCTCGCTTTTTTGTTTTGGTTCCTCAGTTGATGCTGGAAACTTCTTCAGAGTGATTGCCTTTGTCTGAGGAACGCCCTCAGAATGGTGGGATTGAGTAAGGAAGAACTGAGATAGAACCCTTCCACTTCTCTGGTTGGTGCTTGGCCACTCTTCAGAATTCCCAGCTCCCTCTCCAGGTTCTAAATCAACACCCATTAACAGCTGGGCTGCAGATGGCATAGCAGTTAAGTGCGGCTCCTTGTGTACACCTTATACAGGTGTTTCATTTTGTTCTGCAGTTCTGAAGCCGGAAATCCAATACTGGAAAGAGCATCTCTCATTCTCTTTGAAAGCAAGGAGAAGGTTTGCTGATGCTCTTCTCATTTATCTCTTTCTCTACCCTCTTCAGTTCTACTTGCAGCCTGCTCTGTAAGAAAAGCTTGGTCTTTATTAAAAATGGGCAAGGTGCACAAGACATAAAATCCAAATGAAAATAGGAAGAATGGACAACTGTGGAAGTTCCACATCCTTTCTTATATGTGGCCAACCTCTCTGGAATTGGCACAAGAGTGATGATATCCAGTGATTTGTCTTCATGGAAAGTAGGAAGGCTAGGTGATGGTTAGAAGAGTCTCATCCAGGTTCCTCCTCTAGCCAAAGGGATAGTGCAAAAGAACAATAGGCTGCAGTTCAAGTGAAATGGCAAAAGACAGGAAGCTGAGTTTACCCTCTCTAAGCATCTTAGGGTGCCAGTTGTGTCCAAAATGCTGGCATGGGAGCCCTGGACTTCGGCACATTTGGCAAGTTTGAGTGTTTGAGCTCTGTCACCACCTATGTATATTTATAAATAAATGCAAGTCTTACCAAATGCTAATCAAATTCCGGTGATCTCCTTCTGAAGGAAACCAAACCAGGCTACACCCCTGGATCTTCTAATCACGTGGAAAAACAGGGAGTGACCCAACATAACAAGGCTTACCAGTACTTCTTGCTATGCAAAGATGTGAATGGCACAATCAAAGAAGTGCCAGGAAGTCACAATAATCCAGCAAATACATCTCTTTCTTTGCAATGCACCTAGTTCTTTTGCTACCCATGCATGGCTGCTCCAAATAGATGATCATAGCTGTCAACTTCCCCCCCCCCTTTTTTTAAGGGAAATTCCCTTATTCCAAATAGGATTCCTCGCAAGAAAAGGGAAAAGTTGACAGCTATGTAAATGAGAGATAGATAGAGCAAACTGATGTGCATGTGAAGCAAATTTGACCCATTCACTGATCCATATAATAGTGGGCCACAAGGACAGCGCTGTACCGTTCGCATTTCCATTCCATCAATTCTGTCTTCCAAAGGCTCCTGGGGATCATCAACACACTTGCGTAGTATAAGAACATTAACAATTATCTTGCAGGATCAGGCCAAGATCGGCCTTCTCTAGTATTCTGTTTTCATTCACTCAGCCAGCCAGCAGGTTGCAGTTGTGACTGGTGCCCACTGAGCCAGAGAGAGCAGAAGGCAGGGAGCCTAAACGGAAACCAGAGCCAACTGATTTGCCCCCTTCCCTCCTTGTTGAGTTCTTGAGAGCAACATGGAGACTGAGGAGGAGGAAGCTGACAGGTAGCCGCAGCACCATCCCCTTGACTGGTTGCAAGTAGGAAGGCAGGTGGGGGGGGAGGGGAGGACTGGATGAGGGCAGTGCCCCATTTGTGCTAATGGGCCAGCCTCCGCTGGCAGGTTGTGAAGGTGCTGGCCTGGTGGTCTTCCCCTGTTATACTGCCTCTGTACATGGACTTTCCATTTAGCTGTTGTCACTTAAGAGCTATTCATAGGCCCACCCTCCAAGGAAGTGCTTGGTTCTTTTTCCAAGCCATCTAAACTTGCTCCTCCAAGGTGTGTGCATTGTATATGCTGCCCGCTTCAAGGGAGAGACGAGATAAATGCTACTGTGGTTCCTTGTGCTTATAAATGGGCCATCATGTGGTGAAAGAAAGACACAGCCAAATGCAAGGTTTGTTGTGAGGGAAGAGGTTGGATTTCATGTGGCTGGATTTCACTACATGTGGGTGCATTTATAAAAATGAGTCACCCTACGGGAATTGCAGGAGATAATGGAATATACTTATGATACCACAGCACATAGCATTCTTGTTCCAGGTCCAAGGAGGCAACCTTTCTCCATAGGGGTCTCTGACTCCATCACTTTTTATAAACAGCGAACAGAATTTAAAAATAATGGCAATAAAGTGAATTTAAATCATTGGCATGCCATTGCACCCTCTCCAGCTGTATCACGAAGCCTGGAAGCTTGATGTGCTTTTCATTGGCAGAATTTGCAAACAAGCTACAATTATTTGCTTATTATAGTGGGAAGAAATCAGATTTTCCAAAAGCTAATATGTTGCCTGATGCAAAACAGAGTCCTCTTCCACAATGACTTCGCCAGCCGTCACTTTAGTCTCACGAGTAGAGCTTTTTTTCCACATTGCTTTGTTTATATTGACTTGCATTTATGATGCTTCAGAAGTTGCCAGTAAAATATTTATTTAGTAGTTAAAGCATTCTGCAAATGATTTTTCTGTCTCAAAAGATAAATATGCCCCGGCTGCTCAAATGAGACATTAGTGTGCTTGTTAAGGAAATTGCAGTTTGATAAAAATCCTCTTGAATTACAAATAGCCGTTTCTTTGTATTTGAAGTGGCAACATTCATTTGGAGAGATACTATTTATAATTAAAAGTTGCTCTAAGCTTAGAAACATTATGTATACTGCTAAATATACAGTCACAAAATCAAGCATAACAAAGGATTATGGAGCCAGTCTGTAAAAGGAAATGTTTAGCCACAGTGGGCATGATGAATGGAGCAGTAAGTAATGACTTTATTACAATACCTTTTTCTTAAAATGGCCTAGTTGAGTTTTTGCTTAGTTGTAGCACTGTGGGGCTGTGAAGCTGTAGAAGTGGGGCTGTGACCAGCATCAAAGGTGGGGATGCAGGAACGCAACTAGCCATGTTGCAAAAGATCTGTGATCAGGATCTCCCCAATCTCAAAAGGAATTAGTAGCAGCCACAGGAGAATTAGATTAGGACCATGGTGCTAGGGAAGGACAGAATCCCTTCCTCAACACTTTTCTCCCCTTGGGAGAAATCACTATGTAATAATAATAATAATAATAATAATAATAATAATAATAATAATAATAATAATATTTATACCCCACCCATTTGGCTGGGTTTCCCTAGCCACTCTGAGTGACTTACAGCATATATAAAACATAGTAAAATATTAAACATTAAAAACTTCCTGATACAGGGAAGTATCCAGTTCACCAAGGTGTTTTCTGTGCTTCCCCACTCCCAAAATCACAAAAATTGTCCCCCCCTCCTCTATATATATGCATAAACATGAACATATATCTATATACACATTAACAATGGACAGCACCTTTGGGTTTCCCACTCGGAGGCCATTATAAAATAGTGTCAGGAGAGCATTTTGATTCAGAAAGACAGCATGGAGGCTAACCTTCCCTTATCGCTACCCGTCACCACATCACCATCCTGATCCAATTCTCCCCCCCCCCTTGCTGCTTTGACATAGTTTCGAATGCAAGAGATCCTGACTGTGGATCTTTCACGTCACGACTGGTTTGGTTCCAGGACAGAATTCCACTTGCCCAACGTCAAGCTTGTTCTCATCACAGGAACAACAAAACGTTAACCCATTAAAAAGAACGTTCAAAGAATGTGATGTAAGCTTGATAATTATTTTCTCTTTTTATGCTTAAGTGTGTTAGTTTTGACCTCAGAATCACTTTGTCCTGACAGTAGTTTGAATGTGAATGATTTTGGCCACATGGGGAAAACCTACTAATATCTCATGTATCCCTTGGAGAAAGAAGTGTGATTGCTCTCCGTATGAATGTGCAGTCAAATTCAGTCTTCACTACAGTGAAATAATGTGGTAAGGTCATTTTGATGTGGTAACAACAACCTTGACAGCAGACATAATTTTTTGCTGTCCAGAGCTTCGCAATTTACTTTTAAGTTCCTTTTCCGCCACCCCTTCTTTCTCCCCGCCCACTACCGTCCATCCCACATCATTGTCCTTAGCTGTCGCCGCACCCCACAAAAAAATTTATTTTCTTCAAGTTGGCACCTCTGAATGGGGTGCTGCTGTGGTGGCAGCGGCACTATTGGAATGGAGGAAGGGGAGACGGGCCTTTTCCACATCCTACCCTGCCCTGGTTCCTGAAGTGGGTGAGGAGGAGGCAGAGAGGGAAGATGGAAGCTCTTTTCCAAATCAGATTGAAATCTCCGCCAAAGCACTTGTGGGGTTTTAACATTTGCTTGTCAATGCAAGCATTGCAAGCTACTGAGATTCATATTTTGAAGCCAGAAAATATGAAATGTGATGGCATCACCAGCCTTAAATCCAAGACTGTGAGTAAGTCTACTTGTGCTGCTTGATAAAGGCAAGCATATCCCTTGAATATTCTAGTTTTGATTACTGGCAGCTGAATCTGTGGACCCGGCTCTTTTGAAAAGCACTGCTGTTTAAGGCGAAGTGAGAAGTTCTATTTCTGGAGTTCTGCATTGCCTGCTTCATATTGCCTGTTAGGTGCTGCAGTCATCAAGTAGAAGTATGAGCTGGTCCTGAAACAAGCCGAGTTTTGTTTTTGCTGAGCTGAAAACATTCTCCTTTTTCACACTGGGAGAAAACAACTTCTTCTGAATGCCCCTCCCTCATAATTTACCCCAGAAATGCAACAAATAATAATTTATAGCTCGGCTCTGGTTACTTAGGCACAAACTTCCTTTGGCGACGGTGAGAATTTTACATGAATAAGGATTTTTCAGTCCGATCCATAGTCCGTTCCCAAGAAATCCAGCGTCCTATTTCTAGCTCATATTTCAAATGTGACCCTTTGTATATTGCACTGACTTTTCAGCACATTTTTTATGGTGTGCTTCTCACACTGAAGCTTTCCCCTAAACCGAATATTATCCGATAGACTGTATAGTGGAGAGAGACTCTGTAGGACAGTCAAGGTCATGTTTACCAAAAGCACACTAATAAAAATATCACTGGGAAAAGTGAGATATGTAAACAAAGGGTCGGAGAAGGGAATCCTTGTGGGTTTTGCATGCCTGAGCCCAAGAAAAACAGCGTCGGGCATTTTAAAAGGAAGGAAACACAGCATCGTGCCAAAGTCTTTGGTGCAAAATTGGTAGCCTCCAATTACAGGCTCTCTGGTTTAAAGGGAATCTTTATTTTAACCCAGCCCTCGCATAGCTAATGAAAAGTCAAATGCCGATAATACATCTGCGGAAGCCTTTTTCTTCAGATATATGAAAGCATTGGGGAGAGAATTAATGTTTTATTTGAAGAAAATATCTTGATCTGACTGTTTGGCTTTTGCAGCTCTCCACTAATGAAGTGAATTGAGTGACATTGCAGGCTAATAGGGAAAATGTGTTTCAGAATTACCATGCTAGTTACATCACTTCGTTCTTATGTGATTCTGGCACTTATTGGATATAGAGTCTTTGATTGTCTACACCATGTCTGCTTCTGAATTTGTTCCACACCTGTGAAATATTTGCAGGAGCACTTTTCCCCATCTGTGCCAACCTGGCCATTGAGATCTGCAGAGGAGACTCCACTTGTGGTTCCATTATTGATTGGTGCCCAAACAGCTGTAACCCAAAACAGGACATTTTCCATCCCAATGCCCTACCTATGGGACTCCCTGCCTCTGGAGTCATGACAGGCATCTGCAGTAGCTAAGTTCTGATCCAGTTCTCCCTTGCTTTTGGAACCTACTAAGACCATATGGCCAAGAAGTCGATGTTCTGTTCTGCTGTTATACTGTATGGTCATTTGTTTTATCCCCTCCTATATTGTGTAGTTTGCATTTTGACTATTTCTGCATTTTATATAGATTTTAATTGCAGCTCTTAATCAGCTCTTTTTCATTGTACTGGGGTGTTTTTCCTCATATAATTTTTATTGGACTTTTAAAATTATAAGGAAAGGAAAAAATTACAGAAGGAAAACTAAGAAATAAAAGAGAAGTTTGCAGAAAACAAAAAAACAAAGCATTGTGCAGTGCCAATACAGACATGGAACGTGAGTAGAGCAAAATATTGTAGAGTTTTAACAAGTACTTCTACATATTTGAAAAAGAAAACACTGTAATAATTATCAATATGTTGAACTTGAGGTGGATCAAACAAAAATATTAATATTAATTCCATTGCTTTCTTATCATGTGTGCACCATATGAATAGATATATAATAAGAGCAAAATATGATAAAATAAAAAGGCATGAGGTTCATGAAACTCATACTTTAGACTGGAGAAACCAATCATCCATTGGCCTCCTTATTCATAAATGATATTAAATCAGGCCACGCAGCAAAATCCCCCTACAGACTTATAGTTTATGGGATTTTTTTCCTAACAATGCTTTCTGCCAGACCCTTGAGTACCAGTAATCCAAACTAACGAGCTCAAACATTTTACAAAACCTTTGAGATTTCTGCGAAGTGGAATACAAGTGAAAATATTTATTTCTTTTACTGCTACTGCTACCTGTAAACTGATTGCTCCCAACTGAAAAGTATTGTTTAACCTGATGATACCTAAGTTCTGCCTGTAGTGTTTTCAGTTGGTTTTACACAAATGACTCACTTGATGTTGTATTATTCATTCATTCATTCATTCATTCATTCATTCATTCATTCATTTGAATTTATATCATATACCTTCCTCCCAAAGGCAGCCATCAAGTATTGCCATGCATATAGAAGTTCATTTCTGAGTTCCATTCCCTTGTGGGTCTCTGTGCACATATATTTGTTTGTTTGTTTGTTTTAATATGCCGCTTCCCCACCCAAAGTCGCCAATAAGTCTTGCATAGCTGTCTCTTATTATTATGCTGGCTATCTGGGCTGCCAGTAATTGGCAAGGCTGTTCACAGCTGAAAATTATGACCATGACTTGGGGCATAGTTGTGCCTGGTTGCTGACTAACTACCTCCAGTGCCCCATGCAAAGGGCTTCTAGATAGTCAACAGACATGTGTTTCCGTGGTGCTAAGCTCCTTCACTTGTCATCACAGATATCTCCTCCCACTTCAGACTTGATCATCATTCTATAGCAGGCATGGGCAATTCTTATCAGTGAACAGTCTCACCAACCACTGAGGATTCTGGCTTTCTGCTTGGGACAGTGAATGAAGACCATGTAACAGCCCCTTATATTCTGGATCCCCCACAAAAGGTTTTCCATATATATTGGCAGGGGCATAGGAAGGTGGGCGGAGGGAGTGGTTCGCCCTGGGTGTCACTCGGGGGGGGGGGGGTGACAAGATGGCCCCTGCCTCCCCCCAGCTGTAGAGCAGCCGAGGGCATGTGCATTAAGCTGGTTCCTGTTTATCGTACAAGGTTGGTGGTGCAGAATTTTTTGCAAATTATTTTAAAAACTTAATTAGCACATGCAGATTGTATTCAAATTGATATCACGAACTACTGGGTGAATTACTCGCTCATTTCCTTTTGATACAATTTGCAAAGTCAGAAGGCAGGGTGGGGTGTGCAAGCAACTTGCGGCTTTTTTCTGCTTTCTTCAAAAATATGTAAATCTGGTAAACTGTTCCTTCAAAGTACAAAAGTAAGAACAGAGTGATCAGGATGTCTAAAAAAACTGTGGAAGATGTCTCAAAGCAACCTGATACTCCAAAAACTCATTGGCAGGTATGAAGGATCAATAACCCTTGGAGTGTCTGGATGTGTTGAACCCACAGGCCTTATTTGTGGGGTTAGCAGGCAAAGGGGGAAATATAAGGTCAAAATTAAGGGGCAACTTTGAACTTGCACAGGTTTCTCCAAATGAATTAGAAGTTTGGAGACTGGAGAGGATAAGTAGTTTCTTTACTCTCCAATTCAACCCTATTTTTCATCTGCTCTGACCCTGCCTGAAGATTTATATGCAGCCTGCATAACAGTTGCACATCTATAGATGTGTATTATTGGGGAGACTGAAGACTTTGAAAGACATAATTCATGCAAGAAGGTTGTGGTCATGAAAGCATTCATTTAAATTGTGAGGCATTTGGGAATACATGTTACGTGCCTGGAAGAAAGAAGAAAACCTAGAGGTTTAATGAAGCATTCTAATAGAGTGACTCATTGACTACTTACAATGGTGTAGGTCTATGTAAATCAATGGGACTATGCTGGAACTCATAGTTAGTGAATGAGCTAGATTTTTTGTGATTTATTTTTTAACTTTGCGAATAAGTATTAGTCATCTGAACTTTCCTTGATCAGCTTTGTTTACTTTTGTTTCTTTTTATCTTGGCAGAATTTGTATGAGGTTTGGGACGCTCCACCAAGCATATTTTAGACCTGGTGTGTAGTCAGAATGGAAACAATTTGGAGAGAAATTAATTTTTGACATTGAATCCATAATTCTTCACATAAGTGGTGCTTAGAGATCCCTTGGGAGGGGAAAGACCAAGATAAAGTTACACATTTCTGCTCCAGACATCCCTAACATTATCTATTACGGACTTTTCCAGTGGCATTCCCCAACATAATCTTCAGTATAAATCAACGAACTTCTTTAAACAGCTTTCCAGATTGCAGCATTGTGGAGCAGCCTTGTACAAGAAATGCCCCACAACAAGATGTTGTAGTGAATCCCTGGGGTGTGTAGGGCTGACACATTTCTGTGGCTGATGGGGTTGGGAAAACAAACATTTGCATCCAAGATAGGATTCCCTGCTCTAACTTAATCTGCAAAAGGTGTTTCAGTTTTTGAACATTTAAAAGTCCAACCCATCTGCACTCAAGTCAATCCAGCGGGAGGAGCAACAACAGTCAGCAAGGAAAGGAGGTCGTACTCACCTGACCAATCACCATCTTCCTTGTGGCTTACCAAGAGGGGCAAGACACAATGAGGTTGGCTCAGTGCAAACGCACCAGCAGGAGCACAAGGTTGGCTCTGCCAAATATATTTTTGTTTCTTTGTGCTCCAGTATGATATCACATACACAACCCACCAAGACAACAAGAATCCCCCAACAGCATATGAATCAATCTGGCTAACCTGATTCAAAAATGCACACTCACATCCCGCTCACACACAAAAACAATTCTCACTACAGCTAACCAAAGACAACCAACCCCACCCTAAGCCACCCCCAACCTCTCTCACCACCAAGGAAATACAAGTGAATAGTAAGAGAACCCTTACAAGTAACGCTGACACAACCCCCCCACTAAGTAGAATAATAAAAGCATAACCACCTGACCCCCACCCCACCCCACCCACCACTCCGACTCCCCTTCTTCTTCTTCTTCTTCTTCTTCTTCTTATTCTTCTTCTTCTTCTTCTTCCTAATTGTTTAAACCAATCCATAAACCAAGAACTTATACATTGACCACTAATAATGAAACATATGTTTTTTCCACATTTATTATGCTATTTTTGTGATATACAAATAATATGAGAAAACTTGGTATACTTGTTTGTATAACATTATTCTCGTTTATAAAACCCAAAAAATAAAAATAAAAATATTATACTGTTAAATATGTTTTAATAATGTTTGTGGTGTATTATTATTGTATTTTTTACTTTGGTTGTAAATGCTTTAAGGACCTTTTCAGTGTAAAATAATCTATTTAAGAAACCCTATAATTTTATAGAACTTGTAAACCACCCTGTGATCTTTGGATGACTATTTAAATTTTATTTTATTTATTTTATTATTAAATTTCGCCAGAGACTATACATGCTTACTTGGGAGCATTGAACTCAATAAAGCATACTTCTGAGTAGACCTGTATAGAAATGCACTATAAAAATGTCATTGTGCTCCCGTAAACACCCACAAACACCTACACCTTTTGGCCTCAAACTATATCAATGTTCCCTAATGTAAGCTAGAAAGAAGTTTGAAAATCCAGCACTCCATCTGGCCAAGGCAGTGTTGACATTCCTGCTCAAAATGGTTGCTGTTGGTTTTACAGATGGATTTAATGTATTCTTATTTAGCTTTGCATTTTGTTGGTATTTGCCTTTTTTACGCTGCCAGGGCGTTTTTAAATGGTGGGCAGTTGATAGATTCTTTAAGCAAACCAAACAACAAACTCGGAGCAACAGCAACAAGGAACCCCGCCCGGCCTGACGGAGTCGTCAGGTGAGAGAAGGAGGGTGCCGCCCGGTCGCGCCAGGTGAGTCCAGGCTGGGCCACCTTGTGCCAGCAGGTACCTTTCTGTGGGATATCCCTGGCTCGTTTCTGCAGAATATTTCTGCAGCACTGAAGACCTCCACAAACCGCCTCCCTTCCCGACCCCGCAGGCCTCCGTCCCGGGAGCTCAGCTGCGGGACAGGTGGCTTTGCACAACGGAAAAAACTGCCCCTCAAAGACATCCCATAGCAAGCGGTGTTAGGATGAGGAGGAGAAACAACCTCCTCCGCAGCTAGAGAAGCCCCATCCTACACGAGGCGGCCAAGGAAGGTACTGAGTGAGAAAAACTGGGGTGTAAAGAGATAGTCCAAGCAGAGAGCAGCGCATCTTCCAGAGCAGGCAGGTACCGCAAATTAAAGCTGCTCCAATCTGATCTCAGCTGGGGAGGAAAGGACCTTTGGAAAGAGCCTTTTGTGGTGCCAGTGAGCAGCTTGGGCAAGATGGTATCGTGTTTAGCTGTGCTTTTTCCCCCCAGCTAATGTCGCTTCTCTTTCCTATAAAAACATACCCGAGGCCATGGGCGTACCGAAGGGGGGGCAGGAGGGGGCAGCTGCCCCCCCCCCTAGAAGCCAGCTGCCCCCCCCCAGAAGCAAAAATGATCGGCGCCGGGCAAGAGGAGCCGCATCCCGGGCTGCCCGGCGCTTCCATTTAGGCTGAGGAAGAAGCGGGCCAGGAGGAGAGGAGCGGAGAAGGAGGCTGCTGTCCCTGCCGCCCAAGTTCCTCCCTTTGCCCCCCCCCCTTGCCCAAGGCAGCTCCTGTCCCGGAGGCAAGGAGGAGCGCGCTCACAGCGGCGGGCTGCTGTGGGGACGGCTCTGCTCACTGTGCTTTTTGCCCCTG